>NC_049198.1:67481871-68184440 GCF_009769625.2 Cygnus olor | reverse complement strand
CAAGTGTTAACAAGTTCTGCTCTATGATTTTGATAGTATTCACCTGGGATAATCCTTGTATGACTCATGTGGATGTTTGTTTTTCTAAGTTAAACTCTGACAATTAAAACAGACTGTGCGCTTGCACCTTACCGTGGTAAAATGTAACAGCCTGAGGTACGAGCAAGAGAGGCAACTCACCTATCAGCACTGGTCAGTATCTAGGTGTACTTTTTGTGGAAGTCAAGAAGACTTGATGGTATGCCTGAGGTCTAACTTATCAGCATGCCACAGAAATTTGAAGTATGGTTGTGACAAATTCACACTGGACTGGGCAGGTTTACTAGGCAAGGGCTCAAGACATCCTCTCAGGTCAAAGTTTGTCTATTTTGTTATTATTAAAGATCAGAGGAATCTTCACAAAGGGTTTTTAATGTAATCATAGTTACAAGCTGTGCTTTTTGGCTCAAGTAACTCATTAATGGTGTGAAAAGAAGCAGCGAGCCAGCTCTTCTTTGAGGAAATTATGTGGTAATGATAAGCTGCCTAATCCTTCAGGAGAACAGTCCATTCTGCAGAACAGATAATTTCCATGTAGTTGAAAGAACACCATGAAAGCCCCTTGAAGACTGGCAGCTGACTACCGTATATAAAGAGAGGTTTTTGTTCTGTGTCTGCCAGCCAGTCTCGGCTATCAGCCTAATAACTCTCTCAGTGCCTTATAACAGCTCTACATAGACCCATTTAGAGCCCTTGATCACACCAGAAAGAGAATAAAGAGCCCTCCATACTCTTTGCAAGGAGGAAAGAAACCAAAGCATCTGCTTTTGTGAAAGCAAATCCATATAGCTGCTAACAACACTTTACAGCAGCATCAGTGATGACATGAATACCAGAAGTCTGAATGCCATTTCGCATCTCGATGCTCTTTTTCATTAGTCAGCAAAGGAATAATAGCTTCATGTAAACTGCAGCTGGTTTGGGTGTGTGTGGGGAGCAGATAGCTGTCAAAATGCTGAAGCTCGGGGAGGGGGGGCAAAAATCTTAGAAGAATGTGGCATTCATCTGAAGCCATCAAGAAACGAGGTTTGTTGGAATCTAGCCATGCAGCTAGGCTTAGCAGGTTTATTGTTCTGTTGTGGTAGATGTGTATAATAAAACAGAGATAATGACCTGTAAGTGAAGTCCAGTACTACAAGAAGGGAATGACATTGACCCTTAAATCATACAGCCTTGCATTTGGTGAAAGCCAAAACTTTCACTTGTCCAGAGTACGGCAACCAGGCAATAACCAGGCAGCCATCCTCGCTGGCCTGGCCACTCAGAAATGTACAGACAGACAGCTGAGCCTGGATTGATAAAATGTCTTCTTCTCTGCTACATCCTACAGGAATATGGTATGTTTTAAAACTATGCGGACAGTTTTTTTTCCATATAGAATGACAGAACCATCTAGGTTGGAAGAGACTTTCAAGATCATCAAGTCCAACCATCAACCTGACCTACCAAGTCCTATCACAAAACCATGTCCCAACTTTATATCCTCTTGGATTACCTGATCTACCCGTGTATTCCCCCGTTTCTTACCATACCTGAGTTGCTGCAAGGAAAGGCTGATGTTCATAGGCATCACAGTGACCAGACGTGAGCAATGGTGACTGGGCATACTTATTTTCTAATTTCAGAGAATGGCCAATAGCATTAGGTACCAAGATCCCAGTGACAGATAAAGACCATTACTGAAGCCACACAGTGATGATAAATGCTCCAATAGTTTGGAAAATTGATAGGTTGTCAGGCCATTTTACACCATGAAAATGCAAGTAGCCCATGAGCTCAGCTCTAATATTTCAGATGAACAATGTACATGGTTCTATAGCAGCATTTACACCAACAAATCCATAGCACATGGTGAGTAAACAGAGGCATAAATGAAGTATTTATCTGATCCAGCTGACAAATCTATTTGCAGTAAATGCACTCATACCATCAGGGGCACTACTGCAGAGAGGATTTAGGCTCACTGATAGAACCCTAAAATTAAATGTAAATGAAACTGTAATACATAATGGTTGTGCTTCAGAGACAGACAGCCACCTATTCTTTACTGTTCAGGTTGGATTGATGGAAGTAAGGTACCGGAAAGAACTACAAAGAGCAGAAACCTGGCCCTTTGCTAAAAGACTTCCCACTGTGTAGTGCAATAGGTTACAGAATTTTGCACAGAGTGAGATTGAGGAAATTCAGCGTAAGCTTTCCTGTGTCCAATCTAAGAATCAGTCTCAAAAATCACTAGGAAAATAGTTGGTATTACTTGCTACAGAGGGAACAGTCTCCTGGTGGGTTGTCTGTTTGCTATGAAGATAATTCTGATTTCTTTTCTTACAGTCAATACAGCACTTTATGAAAAAACTTCTGAAAAAATCAAAGGTGAACGAGCCCTTGCAACTTCTGTTACACCCTCACTGATCAGATGCTGTACATCTTTGACAGTAGCAGAGATACAATTTCCTGCAGGTGCTGTGCAAGAAGTGTTAAAGTGTTTGTGCAACACCCCAGGGGGTAGGGGAGACTGCACATCTCCACTGAAGCACACGGCCAGTAAACCCAATGAGGGCAGTTTTGGGGAAAGGCTTGAAAAGTCTTTCTGGTGAAGGAAAGAGCCTGTGTGCATTGACTTGGAAAATGGGAGCCCAAGAAGTACTGTGGTGCCACTACTGGGTTCTGGAAGTTGTTGGTGTTGATGCTGTACCTCCAGCAAAGCTAGGGGCTTCACTGGCCCTGCAGAATGAGGTCATGGTGTCTTGTTTGAAAACTTTGGGTCTTACACCCCACATCTCCTCCCAGTGTAGGCTTGTGATGACAACTGACCAGAACAGGACTTGTGAAGGATGGGAAAGAATATATGAGGTCATTGATTCCCAAAGGAAAAGCCTGGTAGCCATGATATAGCCTTAGGTAGTAGGACTAGGCAAGGCTCCTCTTCAATTTAAGGTCCCAGTTTGTGATAGCCAAAGCCATATTGCCCATGATGATGATGATTATTATTATTACTGCTTAATGTTTTCATCCTTACTGTCTCTAAGCAGCAAAATAATGTGGACTGTTGTTCAGATTAGGAGGATTATCACAGAAGTCCCATAGCCAGACTTTTGAATTTGGAAAACATCCATAATGTAATTAAACAGAAAAAGAATATTTAAGCATCAACAAAAACTCAAGAGAGAAGGTTCTTAATGGATGTTTTCCAAATGATTCTCTGGGATTTTCATACTGATGCTGAGTTGGTGTATTCAAAGCTACGTTACCTCGAGTGACCCTCAGGAAAATAGTTGCATTCTTATTTTTCTGGTAGCGACCACAGAATGAGGAAAAATGGGCATATGAGCAATACAGGGCTCAATACCTGGGCTGAATGATGACTTTCAGTCATCATGAGAGGTTATTTATCTGCCTTCCAATCTGCTTCAAGAAGCAGACAAAAAAGCATTTGAGCAAAGAAATGTGATGAAGACAAACCAAACAGGAAGAAAGTCCACCTTTGCGTAGTGGAGAGAACAAACAAGAAAATGTTGAAATGATCAAGGTGAACTGAAAAGAAAGAATAAAGGGAATGTGGTGGATGTATTCTTTCTGGATTTCATTAAAGCCTTTTGTATCATTCCTTAGGGTATCCTGGACAAATTGTCCGACTGTGAGATGAACAGGTACATGCTACGCTGGGTGCTGAACCGGTTCAGTGTTAGAGCTCAAAGCGTTGTCCTGGAAGGGGTTACATCTGGCTGTTGTCCAGTGTTCCCCTGGTCTCAATTCTAGGACCAGTTCTGTTCAATATTTTTCTCAGTGATCTGGATGCAGCTGTCGAATGCATCCGTGGCAAGTTTGCTGATGATACTAAACAGGGAGATAATGTTGACTCAGGGGATGAGAAGCCTTGCAGAGGGACCAAGATACACTGGAGCACTGGACAACCAGCAACAGCATGAAGTTCAGCAAAGGTAAATGCTGAGTGCTGCACGTGGGACAGAGTAGTGCCAGACAAAGGTACAGACTGGGAGCCAACTGGCAGGAGAGCAACCCTGCAGAAAGGGAGCTACCTGGTTGATGATTTCAGAACCAGAAAATCAACTGGTCTTAGGGAAGCCCACAGAATAGCGTAGCACTGACCAACAGTAGAATGAGGAGGTAAAATGAAGTTCTATGTAATACATTTTGTGTCCAAAGCACCCTATAAATCTGGAATGGCCAATTTGGAGATCGATAATTCTTTGCTTTAATCAGTACAATAGCATAGAATAATTATGAACAATTACTTCTGAAGGGACTATCAAAAATATCAGCAACAATTAAAGGAGGATTGAAACAAGCAAACATTGCAGAAAATCTGCCATTCTTATTTATTTATTAGGTGTGTGGGTCTTAAGGGAATACCTACTGTTAGTAATTGCATGCTGATTTATCTTTCCAATTACATTTTGCAATATGTTTTGGTTTTAGGGGAAGTCAGAGACAGAACTGAAGGGGAAATAAGTCTTCTAGAGGATGTTATTAAACCAGAAATGAAGCTTGCTTATTTATTTATTTATTAACAGGAGTTTCTTGAAGAGGCAATTCTGTAAATTTCAAAGTCCTAGCTGGAGACATGAATACAAAAGGAGAAAAAGTCAGTAGTAGAATGGACAGGCAGCAAAATCACAGTCGTAGACCTTTGATACCTTTAGTCTGAGACCACTGAATGAAGGGTAAAAGCCTAAATGATTGAATACCTAAGAAACTGTGTGAATATTTAATATAGAATATTTAAAATATTCTATGCCTCATGTCACACATCGTTGTGTAAACCTCAGATTTCTCCATTTCTCCAATGAGATCAGCAATGGGATGTGTATCAAGGCTTTCATGCGAAGCACTCAGAAAAAAATCACAGAGTACACGAGGTTCAGCAAAATTTGAAGGTGAAGGGTCAAATGTGGACCTGGGAGATGGTTTCAATTTGCAGACTTGTTTGCTTGTTCTGTGATTTTGCCTTCTGAGTGTATTTTTCCCCTTGTTTTTCAGAACTTGAAGGGGAGCCCACTTCTGGTCTCTTCAAAGTCCCATACTTCCACAAAGCTCAATGCGGTTAGGGGTGCAAGAAGGAAACAGACATGAAACTGTCATCTCACTTATTTTATTCATAGCTTAAAACTTGGTGTAACTTACATAGGTATAGCTCGTTTCATGTTTCCAGGTTTCAGGAAGCATTGCCTTACTTGGCAATCTGAAAACATATTACAGCAGAGTCTTGCTGTGCAGCAGTTAGCATTGCTAAGCCAGTTTGTATTCAGGTGCAAATCAGAAACCCCAGCTGCAAATCACCTCAGTAGCTCTAATGGGGTGGATTTGGTGGGACGCACACAGGGACTTACTTCAGAGAATGACACAGAGAGCTGTGGCATGCTCATACGTAGAACTGCCTTCTGATGATGATACATACTACAAATATCATAACCACACAATTACATCTTATACCTTTGGTTTTACATTTCTGCTGGAAGTCATTCCCCATACATATTATTATAGTACACATATTTCCCACTGCTTCCATAAATATTCAGCTCCTCTTTTACCCATGCTAACACCTTCATGTTTCTGTAGACCAAGGATCATCAGAACATAATGGTACACTTTATAAATGAACACCTGAAACATTAGATGTATGTATACTGCATTTCCCCTTTCTCCTGTCACTCACTCACCCAAAAGTTACTTGGAAAACATCACCAAGTAAAGCTTTACTGTGGAAAAAGTGTTGTTTTTTTTTTTTTTTCATTTTTTTTTCTATGTCTAGTGTGAGTTTTTTGACTATGTCATGTCACAGACTCCTAAACTTCAAGTCAAAAATTAATCTAATTATACTTCAGATAAAAATTTGGATTTTTTCAAGTAATCAACAGATTTTTGGAAGATTTAGTGCTAATAGCAGAGTCATTTATTATTACCTTTATGAAAAAAATAGCTATCATTCAGATTAGTAAATGCAGTGGTATTGATATCTGATATGACATATTCTTTGACATGCATCCTATACTAAATGAATTTTAAGAAGACAAATATACTAAACTAAATTATTCTTTCCCTTTCCTTCACAGAGAATTAGCACTAGAGGGGATGAATACAATTTACCTATTAAGTAAATCGACCAAGGTTTGTGGGTGAAAAAATATCAGTCATAGTGGAAAAAACGCTGTCTTGTTGGCGCACAAGTTTATTTTGAGAATTTATCAATGGGAGCAGTGTTGCTAACAGCAAGCATTAAGGAAACACAGACCAAGCCCCAGGGGATGTGTGTTTCTGAGTCAATCTCACATCAGTCCTGAAATGTGGTTATCACTCAGTGTCTGAATATTTTTAATATATGCTGCATTCTAGTTCCACATAGGCAGAGGACCAAACTAGCAAACTCCATCAAGATTACCACAGGGGCTGATTCAGGCTCCTTTCTCTCATGAATGGCCTGTCTGTTTCTTATTCTCATTATACATTTTTTTTTCTTACATTTTGGAAAAACTGATCATCATCATCATCACTGTCTCATTACCTAAACAAAGCAGGGAGAAATAGGCTTGCGTTAGCCTATTCAGTGGAGGCCATTTACAGCCTTAACACCTTCCTATACTGGCATTTGGATCTTATCACCAATTACCAGAGCCAGCAACCACTCTTCTAGGAGGAGAGATGAGTGTTTGCTCTAGGAAGAATTGAAAGAGAGCACTTGAGAAAAGCAAAGTATAGAAAATAATGGCTAGTAAGGGAAAGATGGTTTAGTTTTGAGTTGCTACTCCCCTCTCCTTCCAGCACAAGAGAATACTTTCTGCTATTTAACTGTAGGAAACTGCAAAATTATACAAGAGTACTTTTCCTATGTGGAGTGATTGGAACTCACTGCCTAAGAAGTTATTAAGGATTAGAGCATAACAAGATTAAAAAAAATCCAATACATGAAGTATGATCTGTTGTGGCAAATCTCGTGTGCTATACACCATATAATGTTTCTCCTCAGTCTTTAATTTGGGTTGCCCCATACGGACCAGGAATAAGACTTTCAAGTGAGCATCTGGTACCTAATTTTGTTGTATCTCCTGAGACCTTTATGAACTTCTGGAGACAGAATTATTTCTTTGTATTAGGCTCAAGTTAACTTTTACTTGCCCAAAAAATATACTGCAGAATTTGTAAAAACCTTTAGGTCTCCTGTGGTTCTTCATATACTGTGGTGTCTGCCATTTACACAACATTTTTTATTTTTTAAGATATAATTCGCCATTTTGAACTCACCAAATAAACTTTTTCTTGCTACATTCCTAGAGAGGCTTAAAATAAGAGTGTTGGGTAGAGAATAACAAGTATAGTGGAAAATTCCCTGGCAGAAGTTTTTAAAGCTTGGGGAGAAAAGAGAAATCATAAAGGCAAATTGTAATTGAAAGGCAGTTTCTCCACTGAGTATTTGGAAACTAGAAATTTGAAAGATTGGTGGATATAGTCCTTTTGTCCAACATTTTCAACAAAGAGATAATCTCTTTAGAGCAGATAAATAAGAGTTCTCTTTTCCAGTGGATTTGGGTCCCCTGTCACTATACACCTCTCACTCCCCTTGATCCCCATCCGATATTCCCTGAGATCCAGGCTGATGTCCAAGTGCTTTCAAATCTCAGTCCTGTTCTGCTGCTTTCAACTGCCAAATAGTGTCCTTAGCTACTTTTTGTCTCATGCCCCTTAAGCTACCAGCTCAGAAGGATACAGATGGTGTCAGCGTTGGTTTCAAGCTCTACACGTGCTGGATGATCAACGTCCTGACCTTACCCAGCACCTTTTGCTGTAGATAATGCCCATGTACTTTTCTTCTCTGCATAACTACTCATTTTTTCAAGATCTGTTTGAGCTCCTTTTCTGGTATTTGTTCATGCCTTGATCAATCACGGTTTTTGGGGAACTGGCAGACCAATCTAATTATATCAGCTATGCTTATATAGGAAAGTAGGCTGGAGCATGGAAGTAAGAACTAAAGGATCAGAAATTATCAGGACTGAGTCAGAAAGAATTCTGGAGGATCCTGAGTCTCAGTGACCTCATGCCATTTATTACATAATTATTTCCTTAACTTCATGCAATTTTACTCTCAGACCTCTGATTAGCCTAACCATCACTATCTGCAACTTTTCCGATTTTAACAGGTCTTTTCTGAATGCAAATAATCTGAATTGGATACCATATTCGGTGTGATTTGGTATAATGGCTTGAATATTGCACTCCATCCACTGGAATTGCCCTCTCTTCTTTCATTACTGCTTAAAAGCACATTCACCACTGGCTGTGAACTAGATTGCAGGAAAAGATTAAAAGGCATGTGTTCTTTATAATGCAGTGATCCCTTCTCTTGACAAGAGAGCCATCGCAGGTACAGCCTGGAGACATTAAGGACAGGATTATTCTGTGTACATAGAACAAAACAGCCTCTGCTTCGGGTAGGCGAAGACGGTGACAATGGTAATCTCACACAATGTATCAGAGACACCAAAATCACAAATCTAAATGCATCACAAGAGCATCTGGTAGCTTACAATGTACCTGCTGTATGCAAGATGAGGGAAAGCTATCCACCTCATTTTTAGGTAAGGGAAAGATGCACAGAGGCATAAAACCACTGACTCAGCCTCAGTCACCAAGTCCATCTGTGTAGGAGGGAGCTGTACCGTTCCAGGCCATTGCATAATCATATTGGACTCCCTTTCCATTTCAGTGTTTACATAAATCCAAAATACAGACTACACTTGCAAAAATCCCGACCACTGACGAACAGCACACTATGTAATGTTCTCCTCTTCGTCAAAAATGATATTTGCAGTTAGCTATTTCTTCAGCAAAAGTCTACAGGTTAAGAACAGGTGCTGCGGGAAAACAAAATGTAAAGAGATCTGATTATCAATACATCTTAATTAATATTTCCATGGGAGTGCTTTTGAAATAACATCGTATTTTGTGTACCATTCAATTTCAAGCCAACATTCTTTTTTTTTTTTTTTCCAAGATTGCCTGATCCTGTTGTAATTTTCTTCAGAGCAGACAAACAGTGATGTACTAATACCCATTGTGTTCAGACAGGCAGATTCCTTTTGTGAAAGAGGGGAAAAAAAGGTAAGGTACCACATCAAGATAGATGAATAGATGTTTTTAGCATTAAATGTTAATGATATAAAACCTAACTTTTTCAGCCACTTGCAAAGCCACTAGATCATACCCATATTAAAATAAATGATCAGATACTAGAGTTTTAAATATACTTGGCTTGCCCTGCTTACTGCTACACAGGCCTGAGCCTCAATTTCCTTGAGAATCGCTGATGACTTGTCTGGTAAGTTTTACCTCAGTACCGTTTATCACAGTGCTCAAGTAATCGGAAAGGATTTTCAAGGCTGTAACCACTGAATCACAGCAACCTGAGGTTGCAAGTGTGGGTTTTGCTGTTTGGAAACACCACCCCTGGAGTAGCCATTGCTTTTCTTGGTACACAGTGATGGGTGAAACAAAGAGCAGGTCTACCACAAAACACCTGCTAACAGTACAGAAGGTGCCCACCTTTTCTGCGTCTAGTGATCACAGCTTAAACTTTTGCCAGCCACCTTCTCCTCCTAGACACACCATCTTCCCTCAGCCCTTGTTCTACACTCAGTGTGGAAATAACCTGGAGTAGAAAGAAGCTAGTTTTCTGAAACATTTATTCTTTCCCCATGGTTGTTTTTAATAGGGCTTGAAACAATGGTTATTCCCAGAAGTGTGAAAAAGTAGTCCTCGTTAAACTTCTATGCCTGAACATGCACCTCTAAAGATGCCGGGATAAGCAAAGTCTTGTGAAGCATGTCAATTCACCTTGATGAGAACATGCTTGAGTCCCCATGTGTAATGTCGAGTGCCCAGGCTGCACCCAGGCAATCCACTGGCTCACAGCCATAATGGCTGATGCAGAGCAGATCCAAAAATACAAAGGCTCAACAATGAAGTTTTCCCAGACACACCTAAGGGTGAGTTGGGCAGAAGCTGCTAGCAATAAAGAATATATGGACTTGATCAGCAGTCAGTCTCAAGGGCTTCTGTGTCAGCTGGACACGCCTGTGCCAGCTCAGGGATTGCAATGCTTGTGATGAACATGGGATGGGAATAAATGATCAATACAGTCTCCTCTTGTGGACAACCCCAAGTACAATGATGATTCTTCTCTGGGTGGGAGTTTGAAGGTAATGGTTCTCTGGAGCCTCTTTTTTTTTTTTTTTTTTTTTTTTTTTTCCCAGGAGATGAAGCCATCTATTACCTCCCTCACGCAGCAGCATTAACATCAGTCTTTTATTCTCTGCTGGTACTGCCCCAAACAGCTTCTAGGTGAAGAGTCCTTTTTTATTAGCACTTGTAAAACTAAAAACCCTCCGTAAGAATCAATGTAAGTTTTAAAATGTAAATGTGGGGTCTGCACATAGCAACAGCAGAGAGAGAAGCAAATGGAAAGAAGAAACAAAGGAAGGCAAGCAGGTTCAAACTCGACACCAGGGACCTTGACTACACTCACCATAATACTCAAGGATAGGTATAATGCTCCTCACTGTACTTGTATGAGACAGTGAAACACTCTCTCACACACACTCTCACACTTCCTTTCTCTTTTCCAAATATTATCAGAGACATCTATCCTTAGTCAGTGATCCTTGCTTTAAATTTCTTTATATCAAAATCTGATAATCTTCCAGACTGGGGGAAGACTTTATCAGAGGAGTTCCCAGGGATATAAGCCCTGTATGATATGCCTGTTAATTGCTAAATTAACAAAGGGCTGACCAAAGATATGATTCTTTGTTTATAGTAGAAATCCTATTTTACCAACAAGTAGTTTTAAGGAACCCAATAATAAAATATCTATGCTCGTACAGTCATGTTCTTTTATTTAATTTTCCGTCAAATTAGACTCTATGAATGCTGTGATCTCTGTGTGTGTGTGTGTCTCATTGGGAATTTGGACCTTAGCCCGTGCACTTGCTACCCTCTTCCTCAGTGATTCTGAATCTGTAGGCACCATTTGAATTAATTTCCCCAAATTGGTTTCATTTTTTGCACTTTCTTTGAGGGTACAGGTGGCTCTTAGTCACACGTAAAAGCCTTACACATAACACATCAGTTAGTTTAGCTGCACTTGGGTGCTTGCACTCTGAAGAGAAGGAGGAAAAAGCCCACTGCCATCATGGCTAGAAAAGAATATATAGAGCTTTTCTTATTTTAAGGTCACAGGGGAAAGGAAAGAAATAGCACCCCCATAAGTAGCACTGCTGAAGCAGTCAGCAGAGTTGGCATAGGCAAGATGTGGGCTAGCCAGTGAAGAGTCATGGTAAGCATGAAATAGAGTTTAGTATTCTGATGAGCTTTTCTGGATGGTTTTAAAAGATAGGGCAGAAAAAATCCTGTCTTCACATTGTTGATAACTTACAATGACTCCTTTTATAGGAACTTCCTGAGGAAATGTCTTAGTTTAATGCCCAGGGTACTCAGTTTTATTACATGAGTGAAAGCCTGGGGTTTTAATATGATATTTGTCCAGAACGGGGCAGCCCAGCTAAATATCCATGACTTTTCTCATCACTGGGATTTTTTGCTGTTCATTTTCTCTAGAGATGCAATAACACAAATCCCCAAAACCCCAGGAACAATGACATCCTTCTTTGTTGAGAAAAGAAAATTAATACTGCTGTTGTAACCTTCCTTCTCAAGTTTCCAGACCCCTTAAAAGGAACAGAGCTCCATTATTTGCTGTTCTTAGTGCACTGTAAACTCTCTTCTCACTAACCCACAGAAAATCTGCCAAAGTTATGGGACAATTTCAGTCAGAGTGGCTGGCTTAGGGATAGATTTTGTACTTCATGAATGTCACTTGCATTCAGCTGATGAACTTCCCATTTTGTAGCATGAATGAAGACAAAGCTGCCTTAATGCCAAAGGTACTTTTGACTCCCTCCTGTAATTTCTGCCCCTTGTCTAGATGGTACGGCTGTTTTCTTTTTTCTCAGTAGGGTCCAAATCATGTCAGTGCAGCCTATTGAATCACCCCAGCCCAGGAGCCATGCAAAGACACGTACATTATCTTCTGTAATCCTCTGCATAATGCTCCTCAGCATTTCATCCCGAGTCCAGGTAAACTTGCCCAAACACAGACTCACAGAGTGTAAGTAGTATCTGTTGCACTGTGCACATCGGTGGTTATCCTCATCATTACATTTCTAAAGAGTGAAAATTTGAGGTTCCAGTCCCTCTTTGAACTTCCTGGCAAAGGCATTTTGCAGACCCCAAAGGACAGATCCAGAATTCAAATTTATTGAGAGTTATTTGAGAAATTTATTGGGTTACAGGTTTTCCTGCTTCATCATATCAGAGAAGACAGACAATGTCTGTTCACTAATTCAGAACTACTCTTGGGTATTCGTTCTAAAGCATAATGTTAGATATACCTCACAGAAACAGGGAAGTGACTAATCAAACTGAAAATGGTATAAATATGAGAGAGGATATTATCAGCACTTGATCTTCTATAATCTATGCCCACGCAGCCTCAGAATATTATTAATCAGCCAAACTATGCAAAAGGAAGACCTTCATCTCTGTGAGACAGCTGTCCCCGAATAGCCTCTAAGTGCCTTGTAGTTAGCAGGCAATCACTCATAGACTAGCCCTGATCATTATCCGAAATACATGATAAATTATAGAATGATTAAAACTGTGAAAAATCTCATCAGTCATTGCATAGACTCCCCCATGTCTAATTCTTAAACCTACTTCTGAATTTTAAGCCTATATGTTACATTTCCCTTGATCTGGTTAGTACTTATCCTGTTGGATTTTCTCATGGCTTTGCTTTCATCATTTTTCATAGACTAGTAACACTACGGAATGATGTTCTTTGCAGGAAGCCATCATGCTTGCTGCTGTTGCATAAGCTACCTGGAATTTTTTTTTGCTGGCCAGTAATTCAGCCTGTTTTAAATAGGTAATGCTATACTCCCAATCATAAAAGCTTTTTAATCTGGCAAAGAAGAACAAATACATGGCACCAAGCAGCTAAATTTAACTGGAATTAAGGACCAGTTTATATAAACTCCCTCTCACATAGTTAGTGTGCTTCCAGAGGAAGAACAGTACTTTTCTATCACCTTTGTCTACTATTAGACTTTCTGATGAATTTTGTATTTTTACAATGATTTGTTCCAGTTGTGTAAAAAGGGAAATTTTCCTAAACATGGCGTTCTTCATGGGGTGAACGCCTTTGCATTTATTCTGTTCCAGTCCAAATGGGAAATGTTCCACAAGTTGCTGCTATTTCAGGTCTTCTCCAAGGCCTTCACTGTATCTTCTAATAAATCTGGGATTAGGTGTCCAATACTAGAGCGAAAATGCTTGGTCCCATGGTGTGAAATGTATAGTTTGAGTTCAGGTATATTAGAAAAAAAATTGTACTTTTTGTGCAAGAGAAAAGGTAACATTGTCTCAGCAGGCTTTATGACAGATCATGCATTCTCAGTCTACAATAACCTACAATTAAAACTAGCTTTAATACTGCATGCTAATTTGACAAAAATGAGATTATTCACTTGGTTTGATCTGTTAAAAAAAAAAAAGCAATAAAAAGAACTTCTACTGCCAGCTATAGAACTAGCACTTGTAGCACCGCCAACATCTTTAATACCAACTGAATCGTTTTCATCTTTAGTCCAGGCTGTTCGCATATTTTATATACATTTGTACCAAAAAAAGCAAATCAACACAGATAAGGGCACATCTAGTAGCACATTGATTGTATTTTTCCAGTACTGTACCAAACAATCATCTTCAAGGCATTATGGCCATTGCTTCTGCTCAGGATTTTAACTCGAGGGGCACTACCACAGTCAAGCAGTAATCTGGGCCAAATCCTCCACTCTGCAGGCCAGCAAAGTCCTCATTGTCAATGTCTCTACCAAAATGATCTAAGTACCTTCTGGTATGGAGGAAAAATTAAACAAATGAATAATAATGACACTGAGGAGAAAGGGGGTGATGGTGAGGAGAAATTAGGCATACTAGAAATGTAGTTTGTCCTTCTGATACTGAAATGTTTGCTCATTCAAAGAAAGACTTGTAATAAAGAAAGATGATGCAAAGGACACAACATTTGGGTTTCTCCAGGTGCTCAGACCAGGTGGGTCATCTGCTCTGCTAACAAGCAAGTGAAATAAAATAGCAAATGTTGATATAAGTAATGAAACTATTTTTAAAAAGGTAATCCCTTAATAGATATTGTGTGTTTAATATTACTAATATTTACACTCTTACATAATCATATTGTGGATGATTTAACTATGTTATCTCTGGAACAGTGGTTATTCTAATAGATAAAGCTGTGGACACCAGTGGTTCATAGAATAAATAGTCCAACATAATGTGCAAGACATGTACTAACCCTGATCTTCACCAGTGCTGTTTCTGTAGGCTCATCTGATGTCATTTAGATTGGCAATTTTCTATTATTACATCCATTGTAGATTAAATGTTCAGCATTAAATTATTTTGAAGATGCAAGCAATATGTGTTCTAGCATTGGGATTGACTATCTTATGTAAAATCATACGTCTTTGATGACTAAGGTCTAAACCAAGTTTAGAATAATTGTGGGTGAAAAATAAGGTATAAAAGAACTGTTTTGAAAATACTATGTTTACCACAAAAGCTATGAGAAAATTTGTAATAGGAAAAAAAAATACCACAATTAAAAAGAGACATTTTATACTGTAATTATTTCAGAGCCTGAGAAGCCTCATAATTATTTTGTAACTTTTAGCACAGAAATATTTGGAAAAGGCATTTTCCAGGGTGAAGTATCATTACTTGGGAAAAAAACAAACATCACAACACCTAGAATATGAAGATGAAAAACAGTAGAAATTCAAATTAAAATAGAACCTCTTCAGAGTAAAAGGTTGTTGCAAAATAGTTAATGTTTCATAATTCACTGTTTTCAAGTGCCATTGCATATGTCTTCACATAGTCTCAACAGATACACAGCACCGAACTACAGCTGCACAGGTAGTCCACTACATTCAGAGAGGCTAATCACACAGAGAAGTAATTTGTCAGACTGAGCTCCCTAAATCTGTACACTCCAAAATGAACTGTCCACACTAATCCTGGAATTGCATTTGGGCACAGGGTAGGACAAAGAGTTTCTGTCTCTCGCTCACCACCAGGCATCATCTACTCCTGTTGATTACAAAATAGGAAAGTGATCATGTGATGAAATAGATCCCAAACCTCCCAACTTAAAAAACAAAAATTGTTATGTTCACAGGATGAGGTAACACCAATGACTTATTATGGTATATAGTCTTTTTTGGGGTCTGAGAGATATTAATTGCACTGCCTCAAAAAATGACAGGTTCATGATTCATAATCCTTTAGGTAATTTACGAATCAATATCAGCTGCAAACAGCATTCTAAAAACAAATAAGTATTATTTCAGAACAGAACTGGCAGAATTGTTTTTCATTGTTTTTACTAGACTAATATGTATATAGAAACCTAAAGGACTTGCATGTCTGAGAGATTTCTTTTTTTCCTTCACCCTTAATCCCCGCCCCCCCCCCGGTGGTATCGGTTGTTCTAATACAAGATTTTCAAGATTTTATCTTCCATGGAAAACCTTTGCATAGAGAATCACACATTATTCATGTCATTAGGGTACACTGAAGCACACCAGTGCACTCTAAAGTAACAATTCAGGCCACACCAAATTAATCTCCAGTTTTGGGTGGTGGGTTCCAGAATAGTGTCTGCCATTTTAGGAGCAGACATGCATGCATTTTACCAAGAACCATGAACAGAAAGAACAGTACACAAAATGTTATGTGGTTTATAAGATATTTTGAAAATTAGCTGCATGCATGTTTGCTAGTATCAAAAACTACATTGTGTGGATTATTTTTTTCCTGAAAAGATGCAAACCTATCCTGCTCCTGAAGCTGAGGACCCTATCTTCATCAATGTCAGGCAGATTGGTCTGCAGAGGACAAGAAAATCAGGCTGGGAATTCATTTCCAAGTCCCTACTATATATTACTGTGTTTTAAAGACCAAGCCTTTTTTCTTTGTTCTGTTCAAGTGTTATATTTTCTCCGAGGTAAAGTAGACCATGGGATCCTGATCAGCCCCTTTCTATACCAGGGAACAATGTGTTATATCATTATCTGAATTTTTAAACATTTATAATGCAGCTCTGACCAGGAGCAGCAGGCAAAGTTAGTCAAAGAATTCATGGTGCATTTTTTTTCTTGTTTTTCTGGTATGCTTGGAAGTCACTAGGTTTCAAAAAACATGGGTTAACTTGGGTCAATTTGCAAGGCCAATTATTGAAAAACATGAGCATGTATCAGGTTTCAGTGGATGTCCAATCAATGATATATTTTAGCTGATGTTCTAGCAGTGATATACTTCAGCTTGTAGGAACTGTCTCATTCATTAGAAAAAGGGATGCTTCTTGAATAAGCTTCCATTCTTGATATGCTGTGGCTGCTTTCTGTTGTATCATATCACTTGGACTCTGAATTTTAGTGGAAGTACAGGATAGAAAGTTGGCCATCTGATGACATCCCCATAAAAAGCTTCTCTCAGTTTTACTTTTAGTTAAAATTACATTAGTGCTTTTCTATCCTGCAAGAAGGAAGTGGTATGTTTAAAGAGCTTTACAGCACTTCACTGTAAAATTTTAAAATAAACTGAAAGCTTTAGAAAAACACTACAGAAGTGCCAACTATTTCCATGTATATTGATTTGATCACTCCATTTTTCAAATAATCAAAGTATGCATTCGAAGTTTTGGAGTTGGCATAGGTTTCCACTGCAGACTTAGGAAGGACTTCAGAACTTTTGACGTATTCCCCTTTTATGTGCTTAAGTATTTCCATAACTGGGTAAACTAGATGGGTAAATAATTTCTAAGGGAACAAGGGAAAGGATTAGTTCTTCATCAGGGCTCATATATATTTATAAGTAGCTAGAAGATACTGTTGTGTTATTGCTAATAGCATCTCTTCCAAATTACATGCATTGATTATGAACTTCTGTAAAAATGCACATTTTTTTTCAAGAATTTGTGTAAGATATCTGCCAAAGACAAATTTTCTACTTTACAGATGGAAAAACACATTTAATGTTTTGCCAGTTGTATCCTCCTTCATGCCTGTATGTTCATGCCTTAAACTAGTTAGTGGCATACAGTTTATTTATAGATATTGATATTGAGTTGACTGTAAATTTTCTGTGCAGGACTTGCATTTATTTGGAGACTTCTCCATTACTGCTTTCATTACTGATCCATTTCTGTAGAGAAAAAAGGAGAACAAATAGTATGAGGCCCTATGCAGTGATATTACAGCAAGCTCAAAACTTACCACTATGCAAAGCAGCATCTTGAATATCATTTCTGCAGCAAATTTGGAAACTCCTTCACTTTATGACATTGACTACCCTGCCTCTTTCTTCTGTAAGCCTATCTCATCTTTAAGTGGTCCTACCTAAAATAAATAGATGTGCTTAAATTAAACACAAACAAACATGGAAATGTGACCTCTGTATACCTGTCTTCCAGAGGCATATTTGAAAGCACTTTAAACTTCTCTTTTATCTCAGACAGCTGTCAAGATTCTCTACCCTCTCTGAATTTTGCCTTCTGTTTTAACTTACACTGGTGCGCTGAACTGCAGTAAGAGCCTGAATAAATTTGTGTGGCTTCCTCCTACACACACATTTGACTAACTTGCAGATATATACCAAGCCATACATTCTCTTCACGGTTGATTTTTACCTCCAGTAGCAGCATACAATTTTGATTACTTGGGGATAAAATTTACTGAGATACTTAAACATTGCTTTTTATGTATTATTTAACTTACAATAAACAGTATAATTCAAAAGATGTAATTATGCGGAGCATTAAATACTACTTACCAAAATACTTTCTGAGAAAGTCTGATTAGTATTTGTATTATTTAGTGCATCCTGAAAATACCTTTACAAAACTGAATACCTTCAGAAGTTGCTAAACTATCGTTTTACCTTTGTCTGTAGTAAATTATACTTGGTGGATTTATCACTCACACATCTGTAAGTCAGGAGTAGCCCTCCAGGAGTGACTATTACAGTAGGTCTACCTGCCTTACTCATTTTTGCTCTCAGCATACAGCCAGGCTTTTATTCTGGGGAAGATGTGCTGCTTGGACCTGTAACAAACCTGCAGCATGCAGAAGCAATGCTGGTAAGGAAGGAAGGAGACATGCAAAAGAAAACTGGGTTGCTTCCATTTGAGTGGTGTTTATAGAGCTGTATTTTGAGACAGAGACTCTTGAATGTTGGCACTGCTTTGCCATCTGCATCATTTAAAGACTACCGCATAGCAGCCGACACTCCCAGTATGCCCTGAATCCCTGATTTTGTTTCCTCAATTGCAATCATGTCAGAAAGGGAAACAATGCTTTAAAAATGAGGATTAGGAACGTAAATGTGATGCTCCTCTTACATTAGCATCAGTTCACTGACTTCTCTGTAAATCAGAATTCACCAGAGGAAATGCATGTCACAGGCAGCTTTTATCAAATCTTAATTTTTAGTCTTTTGAATAAACATATCTGAGTTGCAGATACCTAAGAGGAGTGTCCCTACAGAGAAAAATATCTAAATTATTATCAATTTTATCTTCTCTGTGACACACTGTCATGTAACTGTAAAGTGTTTTGTTTCCAGGCTGAAGGAAGAAATGGATTATCTAGAGAAGAACAACGAGTATGGTTTCTGGGAATACAGTGACATAGTATTAAAATGGCATGTTCAGTTAGGACCATGATTGAAATAGTTTGGGCATGCAGATGTCTCTGGATATATAAGCAGCAACCTTGGGCTTGCACACATCAGTAAAGAAAAACATTTTTTTTTTCTTAGAAGTGGATGCATTGCATTGTGTGTACTGTTAATCACTGTACTGATAACACTATGAAATCTAGTAAAATCTTATTCAGTCTGTTTTAATTAAAATGGATAGAAATTGAGACAGCTACTTGCCACATTTTTTCTTCCTTTGTGAATAAAAGCCTGCAGAAATCTTATGGCCTGTGCTACTCAGAAGGTCAGAGATATTGGTCAAAGAAGCCTCCTTTGGCCTCCAAATTCACGCATCATCCCATCAGATACCACACCCAGAAATCATGGTGCTAAGTTATACCACATCATAGAATCACAGAATGGTTTGGATCAGAAGGGACCTTAAAGATCATCTAGTTCCAACCCCCCTGCCATGGGCAAGGACACCTCTCACTAAGCCAGGTTGCTCAAAGCCCTGTTTAAGCTGGTCTTGAACATCACTGAACACTTACAGGGATGGGGCATCCACAGCTTCTCCGGGCAGCCTGTTCCAGTGTTTCAACACCCTCCGAGTAAAGAATTTCTTCCTTATATCTAATCTAAATCTATTCTTTTTTAGCTTAAAACCATTCCCCCTTGCCCTATCACTACACTCCCTGACAGAGACCCTCCCCAGCTTTCCTGTAGGCTCCCATTTAGGTACTGGAAGGCCGCTATAAGGTTTCCCTGGAGCCTCCTCTCCTTCAGGCTGAACAACCCCAACTCCCTCAGCCTGTATTCACAGGAGAGGTGCTCCAGCCCTCTGGTCATCCTCGTGACCTTCCCCTGGACCTGCTCTAACAGGTCCATGTCCTTCTTGTGCTGGAGGCCCCAGAGCTGACCTCAGAACTCCAGGTGGGGTCTCATGAGAGCAGAGCAGAGTGGGAGAATCATCTCATCTCCCTCAGCCTGCTGGCTGTGCTTTTTTTTTGATGAAGCTCAGGATATGGTTAGCATTCTGGGCTGCAAGCGCACATTGCCAGCTCATGTTGAACTTCTCATCAACCAAAAACCCCAAGTCCTTCTCCTCAGAAATGCTCTCAGTCCATTCTCTGCCCAGCCTGTATTTGTGCTTGGGATTGTCTGGGCTCAGATTCAGGACCTTGCACTTGGCCATGCTGAAACTCTATGAGGTTTGAATAGGCCCACCTCTCAGGCCTGTCCAGGTCCCTCTGGATGGCATCCCTTCCCTCCAATGCGTTGACCACAACACACAGCTTGGTGTCTATTGGCAAACTTGCTGAGGGTGCACTTGATCCTATCATCCATGTTACTGACAAAGATGTTACGCAGCACTGGTTCCAATACTGACCCCTGAGAAACACCACTCATTACTGATCTCCACTTGGACATTGAGCCATTAACTGCAACTCTGAGTGCAACCATCCAGCCAACTCCATACCCACTAAGTGGTCCATCTGTCAAATCCATGTCTCTCCAATTTAAACACAGTGATATATCATGAAGACAGTGTCAATGACCTAACATGATGTTAGATATGTTGTTATCTTCAAACTGTAACATACAGCCTGGTGAAAGCATGAACAGCTTGGGGAACAACTCCTTCATTTTCATGCATTCGAAGAAAGCAGAAGTTCCCTTCAGAAAGAAAAAGGCATAAAACCTGAAAGTTTGGGGTGGTCTGTTGTACAGAATAACTGCTTGAAACGGTTCCAGGAATTTATAGTGTGGCTTTGCTCAATCATCATTAAGGAACAACAAAAGGGAAAAAGGCAAGGCGAGGCAAGGCAAGGGAAGGGCAAGGCAAGGCAAGGGAAGGGCAAGGCAAGGCAAGGCAAGGGGATCTAAGAAAGATTAAAACATAGTCTTTAAGTTCTAATAACCAGAAGTTCCTCAGATTAGGCAGAACAGAAATAGAATCTCTATGAGATAACAAACTAAGAAATCCTTATCAAGATGCCTAATAATAGCAATAAATATAAAGGCGTATGTCTCAAAATTAATAGCTGAGGGCCAACTCTGCATGACAACTGAACCCTTTGGTCACTGATGAGTTTCATAATACATCTTTTTTTTTGTTTAGTACCAGGGTCTCCAAGGACATTCACATGTTATGTCTTCACTGCTGTCTTTCCTAAACACACTGGGGTTAAGTTTACCACTTTAGCAAGTGAAGTGCTCTCTCTAGCCACCACGAACACTGGCAGACCCAGAGCCCCAATAAATGAAGGTTAGTGAAAGCATCATGAATCTTCATCTGCATGAAATCAAAAGACCTTGCCCACAAAGAAATGCAAGTTCACAGATTCATATTTACACAGAAGCTATATGAGTATTTGACAAGTATGGTTTAAAGTGTCTTAAGTTTTTGTGAAGCACAAAGATTTAAGAGCTTACTCATAAAGTTCAAGAAGCAGATTTCTCAAGCACAGTCATTTTTTATTTCCCACTTGTGTTAGCTGGAAGCTCGTTTACCTGCTGGCTTTGCTAGGAGCCTACCCAGACTTTCTCACCAGAATAGGAATTACCACAGTCAATGGATGCACCTCCATGAGAGAAATAATCACGGATCATTTGTGATTTATAACATCTACCACACAGGACCTTCCTGGACGGGTATGCAAGTAAGAAAAAAGAAGTAGTTAATTCAGCCTTGGGAGTACACTGATCAAGTTCCTGACCTTTGGCTTTCACCTTGCTGCTGGGGGATAAGGTATAATTTGCTTTATAATCCCATATGTGAGAAACTGAAATAGCTAGTGTTTCCTACAGCACCAGGTTTATAGGAAGAGCATTAACCATACCAGAAAGAAAGCTGAAAACTAGGCTGGAATGAATTTCTCCATGGAGAATTGCACTAGTCATACCACATAGAATCACAGAATCATTGAGTCATTCAGGTTGGAAAAGACCTCTAATATCACCTAGTCCAACCTTCAGACTAGTACTAAAGTCCACCACTAAACTATGCTATTAAATTCTAAATCTACACATTTCTTGAAGACCTCCAGGGGCAGTGACTCAACCACTTCCCTGGGCAGCCTGTTACAATGCCGCACAACCCCTGCAGTAAAGAAATTTATGCTAATATCCAACCTAAATCTCCTCTGGTGCAACTTGAGGCCATTTTCCCTTGTCTTATCACTTGGTGCCTGGGAGAAGAGCCTAAATCTCATCTCACTGTAGTCTCCTTTAAGGTATTTGTAGAGTGCAATAAGGTCTCCCCTAAGCCTCCTCTTCCTTGGGCTAAACAACCCCAGTTCCCTCAGCCACTCCTCATGAGACAGTTTGCCTCGGCCCATCGACACAGCCTGTCCAGATCCTTCTGCAGAGCCTTCCTACCCTCAAGTAGATCAACACTCACACCTAACTTGGTGTCATCTGCAAACTTACTGAGGGTGCACTCGATCCATCAGACCTTGCTGCTGCTTATAGAAACAGGTATGAAAACCTCTTGGGAAACCAGGCTGAGCTCCCTTGAGACAGGCTGTCACCATGGAGTTAGACAGGAGTCCAACCAGGTGACAGCAGGTCAGCACCGACTCAGGCTGCTTTAGCTCTTCTGGTGGTTTACCTACTGCATGACAGACGACATTCCATGGACTCTGCCATTTACATTGAGCTCTTTCTATCCGTCTGGCCTTCTGTGACAGCTGTTCAAGTCTGCTGGGACTCTCAGTCAGTTATGCCGAAACTTCCTCCTGTATGGATCAGCTTTATGGACACCGGAAGGCTTTTAAATGAAAAAAATAAAACAAAACAAAACACAACAACACAAAAACCAACTATTGTATGAAAGAAGTATTATTAGAATGTAAAATAAGATTCTCAACCTGTGGAGGAAAGTGTGGCAGATCTGGCCTGACAGACTAGAACTACAAGGGGTTCACATGCACCTCTTTTTGACCTCGCTGTATTCTTTCAGAAGCCATGCCTTCTCTTAGGCTTGGCTCCAGCAACCCTGTGGTCTTCTGGCTTGTAGCAAACTGCCCAGCCTCTTCTGGAGCTTATAAAGTGTCTTTCTCTTCCCCTCTAAGGCCCGTCTACATCCTGCTGCTTTCAGCAGTTTCTCTGCGTGCACCGCAACCACCCGACACACTCTGTCAACTCTTCTCCCTGATTTATCCTGCTTCATGGCTCTTTCCCACAGGCAGGTTTGTTTACTCAACAGGGTACTGCCACACTCTCTGGAAAGCAGTGTAGGAGAATTGAAAACTTAACAAAACCAAACTTAGCAAAAAATCCTACTGTTTCTCCAGTTCTCTCTCTTCGGATGGGAAAAACAAGACAAACTTTCCTTGTTCCAGGAGGTTAAACCTCTTGTCCAAGAGTGTTTCAGTAGGTGGCCCATAATTTTTAACAATGCACTTGCTTGGATGTCAGAGAAAGGGGAATTTGATGTAGATTTACTTACAGCATTAGATAAATACTTTTATGCAGGCATTCAAAAATACTGTGTTCTCTTAACAAGTCTCTCTGTTAAACAGAATTCACAGGTGGTAAACAAGAGTCCCTGCATTGTCATGCTGCTGACATTTTAGCTGACTTTTACATCTGACACATTGTGTTCTTCTCTGTCTATCCAAAATGTTCACATCGCTGTTAAATTGCATGGCTAACAAGTGGAATGGATGGTACTTGTTTCACAGGCCCATTATTTCTCCAGACAAGCGGGAGGGAGTCTCAGCTTTATGGCTCTACACCACTTCAGCTGTGTGACACCCACAAAGCACAAGTTGTCTGGATCTAAAATATTTTTTCTTGATGAAGGATTGTAGTTCTTTGCTCATCTGAAGTACTTACAAATTTGTACTAATAAGTTTTTATTTGCCTCTAACAAGAATTGCCTATAGCCTACACTGATGTGTTGTGATACAGTACTTAGCCATTCAAAGAAAGAAATTCAGACCGAAATCCAGGAGTCTGCACTTTGACAAGGAACAATGCTGCTCATGTTCAAAAGAAATGAGGATAATTGACCAAGTTCAGTGAGAAGACTCTGAAGAGCCAGGAGTTTTCCTTTCACTGAGAAATGGAGACATCTGCCAGCTGCCACTGAGCAAAGTGAGGTGACAGCAGCTTCCACTGACTATACCAGACAATGACTGATAAAAACTCCTTCAAGCAAGCACTGCAAGTCTTATGCCATAAGCTGATAGAAAAACAAGAATATTAAAATTACAGTTAGTAGTTTGTGCTCACAAGAACTTAACACCTGTGGAACAAACAAAGCCCAAGAACATCTGACTTGCTTGCTAGTCTCCAGGCTGCTGTCAGTTTCTCTGTAAACCCTCTTTTTTTTTTTTTTTTTCCTTTTTTTCTGAGTATCCTTTAAAAAAAGGTAGGGAGTAGTTTAAGGATGAGGAAAAGTCATGTCATGAGCAAGGAGGGCACTGAAGGCTGCTGGGCTTGGAGAAGCCAACAAATCGCACATAATGTTCAGTACAGAACTAAGAGGGTCCAGCTGGTCTGGGAATGTCATTGTTTCACTTCAGATGAAAGGGCTCCCAGGCACTGTACCTGTATTTTAAAGCTTTCCTTTTCCTGTAGTTCGAATGCCAACAGATTGGAGAGAGACTATGTGCCTACTTTTATGCTAGCAAGTCAGCTTTGATCCATGACATAGTAGGTATGTGATTTTAGTACCTCTGTTAGGCATTGAATCCCTGCCAGTATGGGTTGTGGTTTAAAAATAAACAAATCAGAAAGTGATTAATTTTTAGCTCTAGAACTGGGTCAGGCAAACAGTAATTAAAGCTTCCAAAAAAGCAGCATTTCCCCACTCCTCACAGCAGGTCAATGCTGTTGCTGTTATCTGTGAGGAAGAGCAAGCTCAGATTACACAGCTGTCATCATTCTATTTCTTTCACAGCTGTGATTTTAGTATGTTTAAAAATTGCTTTGAAATGCCACCTTCTTTGCTTATTTTTGAAATGAATAGTAGCACTAATATAAACAGAACCATTGGTGGCTTGTTTTGTTTTGTGTTGTTGCGCCTACATAACCTATTAACACCGTCCTTGTAAGTGATAACCAAATTGATCATAATATCTCCACCTGGGCTTGATTTGTCAAGGTCTATGGTTTACCTGCAGTGCGTTCTGTACAAACATATAAGAAAAAGTGAACTCAATACTTTAGTTAAATGGAAGACAGCACAGATACTCCTTCTTTTGCCTCTCAAGGGTGAGGTACATCCCAGCATGTAGACTTGTGCTTTTTTAATACGGTTTCAATCAGAAGCCTAAGCAGCACACCTTGAAAGCACTGGTGAATAGGTATGTATTTAATTTGGAGTTAACCATGCTTTTAATGGAGTTAACCATCCTTTCCTATAAATGCCTGTATCTCTTATAGCTACTTTACTATCTCTGTGCTACAGGTCTCTACAGCTATGGTTGTCCCTGTTGGTAGTGGATACAACACCAGTCTCAATTGCTGGACTGAGGACTGAGCAGAGCTGTCTGCACACCTCCAACCCTGTCATGGCTATCTCCAGCCCATTACTGCTTCTAGTGCATGAGAATCTCCAGTTTACAGGTATATGTTTCTTGCCTGCTACTCAGGCAAAGTAGAGAGATGTCATTTTTGCTTGTGAAAATCTGTGAAGTTATTTCAAGCTCTGTTGCTTCTTCATGGCCAGCAACTGATGCTCTTATGCCCAGAAATTATTTTACCATGAAGACTTCAACTTCCCATCTCTCTTTCTTCCCCTTGCATTACCTCCTGCAACACTTGAGTGTTTAATAATGTCTGTGATTAAATACTGAAAGCTTTTTTTTTTTTCTTTTTTTGCTTGGTTCCTCCCATCTGTGCTTACCTCAAACATAGGGAAATGTCAAAACTCTCATCCTGACAATTTTGACATATTATGAAGAAAAAAAAAGAGAGAAGAAAAAACAACCATATTTCTTCCACCTCCCTGCAGAAACAATGCTTTCCCCCAAGACGTGTGGAATAGTCTGTTTTAGATGTTTAGTCACCAAACTCTTAATGTTTCTGCTAAGGGCCTCCACTCTAAAAGATGTCTCCTTTTTTTGCATATAAACTTTCCATTAAGTTTCTCCGGAGGATATTTTATAAAGTCCTGTTTTCATATTCTACCCCTCTTTTGGTGGGATTTTGAACACTGGCAATATCACACAGATGTTTCTTCATGGCTTACCTTGCATTTACCTGATGCACAGTACCGGTGGCATGGTATTCTGAGAGATTTTTAAAGTAAACCTTTCTGAATAAACATCTGAAAAAAAAAATCTTCTATTCCTCCTCATCCATATTCTGTGCTATTCTGAACTACTGGATTTTACAGTAAAAAGTTCTAAGCTAGACTGAAATGGGCATGCTGAAATATTGGCTTTGGGCAGTTTTGGACACAGCGTGTTTCCATTGGCAAGTCTGTAAAGCCTGCAGAGATGCTTTGGTGCCTGCCTCCAAGGCTGAGCTGCCTCCAAACCTTGGAAATATGGAGCAAAGGACTCTATGGCCTGGATTAGACCAATTTCTGTATTCAATTCTCCCCTTTGGGTTACAATTCATTTGTATACATGAGAACAGGGAATGATGTGATTCTGATAAAGCCTATTAGCATAGCATGTTATGAACTACTTCTTTACTTGTATCAGGAATAGTGTAGCCAGCAGGGCCAGGGAGGTGATCGTCCCCCTGTACTCTGCTCTGGTACTCCGCACCTCAAGTACTGTGTTCAGCTTTGGGCCCCTCTGTACAAGAAGGACATAGAGGCCCTGGAACATGTCCAGAGAAGAGCTACAAAGCTGGTGAAGGGCCTGGAACACAAGTCCTGTGAGGAGCAGCTGAGGGAACTGGGGTTGTGTAGTCTGGAGAAGAGAAGGCTCAGGGAAGACCTTACTGCTCTCTACAGCTACCTGAAAGGAAGGTGTGGGGAGCTGGGGGTCGGCCTCTTCTCACAGATAACTAGTGACAGGACTAGAGGGAATAGCCTCAAGTTGTGCCACAGGAGGTTTAGGTTGGAAATGAGGAGAAATTTCTTCTCAGAAAGAACAGTCAGGCATTGGGATGGGTTGCCCAGGGAGGTGGTAGCATCACCATCCCTGGGGGTGTTTAAGGAAAGGCTGGACATGGTGCTTAGGGTCATGATTTAGTGGGTGGGTAGCGGTAGGAGGACGCTTGGACCAGATGATCTTGGAGGTCTTTTCCCACCTTAATGATTTTATGATTCTATGATTCTGTGATTTATCTGACTCTACCCAACTGGCTAGTAGGTGCTTGTACTTTCAATTTGTTTCTGCTAAGTGCCCAGATATCTGTGGATGCTACATACACACACCTGAGACAGGGCATAACTACACAGGAGGAATACACTTAGCTGACAAATTAGTGATGGAAAAGCTGCAACACTCATTCATTTTCCCAGATTACATCATTTTTTTTCTAACTGATGCCATTATTCAGAAAAAAAAAAAACACTTTTGCTGAATTGCTGCCAATTACAGTTAAATACAGTTAATATTTTAATCACTGCAGCACTGCAACACTGTTTATTCTACCCAGAGCATCTTACTCAACATTTGCTCAGTCTATTATAATGTCTTCACACCCAAGAGATAGTTCTAATTTATGGAAAGCTTTTCTCTGCCCAAATAGTAATTTTTCTCTCCTCTTATCTGTGTTAGTTATTATAACATATTTTGCATTGAAAGTTTTTTTTTGCCATTGTTTTTTTTCTCATTTCAACTGAACATACAATCATGCTATCACTTATAAGTATCTTGAATCAAAACTTCTAACAAACTGCAGTACAGCAATTATGCAAATAAGTGGACTGAATGTTTTTAGCATTACAAAATTAGCATACTGTATTTAAGAATAAATAAAAAGTTATAATGGATTTTAAATATTTATGATAAGTTGTTTATCACAGAAAATCAGCAGAGCACCAATTTTATGTGTTATTTTCTCTACTAATTTTCTCTTGGCTTACAGCATACGGTTATGACTAAGAGATTTGAGACTCGATTCCCCAGCTGGCTTAAACTAGAGGAACCCTGCTGACTTTGATGAAGTTCTGTGGATTTACATCAGCCATGAATCTGCACCTCTTCTATGAGAGTTACTGTGTGCCAAGAGAATGCTGAAAGTGGACTTCACGGAACAGGCTGTGCTTTTTCTTTTACTGCAGTCCCTACTCTGACCTACATTTTGTCAGGCTGCATTTGGGGATAAACTGGCATTCTGCAGCTCTTTTCCCTCTGAATTTATATAGACAAGTCTCTGCTCAGACTCCCCATTAGGTCCAAGCCCTTGTCAGAGTGGGCTTGCTTTAGTGCTCCCCTGAGTTGTTCTCAGGCCTCATTTCTGTCACACTAGAAGACCCACCAAGCAAACCTTACTTGCAACCACATCAAAGTTTTCAGCTGCTGCATAAAGAAATCACATCTGATGTTTTACTAAAATATTAATTTGCCGTGATTAGCTCATGGATTGGCTCCTCCAAACACCACCCAAACAGCTGTTCAGCGGCATCACAAAGCATAAACCCAGCATTTACAAGGAGGACGTTTGCCGGTTCTGACTCCTGGAGGTCACCATATGCTCTCCGCTCCCTACTCCAGCCTTAGAAAAGGCAGATGAGGTTATCAGTTGCTCTGAGGCATGGCTACCATGTCGGCTAGACATGCGAACACCATCTGTCCCATCCAGGATGAATGAAACAGACATGTGCCCTGCTCAACTGTGAAAGTAAATTACTACCTGGAAAAGAATAATCGTGGCACTGTGTAGACACTGCATATTTCTGGATAATTAATTCTCCACCTTAAGTGAAATGGTCAGAGAAGAAAATCAGTGATACATTCTGAACTAGAAATGACATAAAAAAACAGGTATTCTTCAGATTTTGATTTATTCTTTAGGTAAATCAATTTGATTTACTATAATCGAGTAAATTTGGTTTACTCTTTTGACATTCTAGACCATTTTCTCTGTAGAGAACATGCTTTATATTGCTGCATTGGGTTGTTTTGACCCATGTGCAGGACCCAGCACAGCATTTAGTTTTGCTGAATGCCATACAATTGGATGTGGCCCATCAATCCAGCCTGTACGGATCCCTCTGCAAAGTCTTCCTACCTTCAAGCAGATCAACACTCCCATCCAACGTGATGTTGCCCACAAACTTACTGAGTGTGTACTTATTCCCCTCATCAAGATCATTGATGAAAATGTTAAAACTAGCCCCAGTACTGAGCCCTGGGGAACACCTCTTGTGA
The DNA here is from genome assembly GCF_009769625.2 of Cygnus olor. NCBI lineage: Eukaryota > Metazoa > Chordata > Aves > Anseriformes > Anatidae > Cygnus > Cygnus olor. Next base: position 68,155,260 of record NC_049198.1, on the reverse strand, counting down.
CTGGCCACCAAATGGATTTAATTCCATTCACAACAGTCCTTTGCACCAGATTTTTAACCAGTGAACTGTACATTCATCCATGCCATGGAGAGCCAGTTTCTCCAGGAGAACGCTGTGGGAAAAAAGTATCATTATGCTTTGCTAAAGTCCAAGTAAACAACATCCACAGCCCTTCTCTCACCCACTGAGTGTGTCATTTTATTACAAACAGATTAATCAAGCAGTTATCTGCCTTTCATAAACCCATGTCGATTAGGTCCGATCACCTGGTTATCCTGTACATGCCATGTGATGGCACTCAAGATGATCTGCACCACGACCTTCTCTGGCACTCAGGTCTGACTGACAGGCCTGTAATTCCCTGGATCCTCCTTGTGAACCTTCTTGTCACATTTGCTAACCTCCAGTCAACAGGGACCTCCCTGGTGAGCCAGGACTGCTGATAAATTAATGAAAGTGGCTTGGTGAGCACTTCCACCAGCTCCTTCAGCACCCCTGGGTGGATCCCATCTGTCCTCATAGATTTGTGTTCAAGTGCTACAGTAGATTGGTAACCTTTTCTCCTTGAATTATATGGGCTTTATTCTGCTCCCTGTCTCTGTCTTCCAGCTAAATGGGCTGGGTATCCTGCAAACAATTAGTCTTGTTAATAAAGACTGCAGGAGAGAAAGCGTTAAGTACCTCATTTTTTTTTCACCTGTCATTACTATGTTTCCTCTCACATGCAATAAAGGATTGAGCTTCTCCTTAGTCACCCTTTTGTTGTATATTTATAAAAACACCTCTTTTACTGTAGTAAAAGGCACAGCTTACTTGGAGAGCAAGGTTTTTCAGTCAAACTTAAAAGTATTCTCAAGACACAACAGAAAGCACAGCAGCCTGGGACCAGCGGAAGCCTGCCTGTATTACTGCTTTGAGTTATTGCAGTGGGTGTTGGGACACAAACACCGGGTACAACCATCCCTCCTCCCCCAGAGCACACCCCTCGCTGTTGCCGTGGTTACAGCAGGCCTGCCCTGAGGCGCCATGCCGCGCCCAGGCTTCTCTAACTGGCTGCGGGACTGCCCCGAGAGCACGGCTGTGCCTTGCCCGTGCCTGTTGGAGCTGGTTGGAGCCGGTTGGAACCGGCTGCCACTGCACAGCCCCACGTTGCCCTACAAGGCTCATAATGCTGCCTCCCTGCTGACGTACCCTTGCTGTTTACACCCAGTCCAGCGAGCCACTTCTGAGAAGTGGTGATTGAGCATGCTGGATGAGAGCTAGGGGCTTCTGGTGACATTACACTGGAGAGCAAGTTCCCTGTTGCTGTTGTTCAATAGGCGCAGGGAGGAGTTTTGTTCAAGGGTCTAGTCCAAGCCTTACTGAAACCATGGGAAGGTTCAGGAACGACTTTGTTTCAGGCCATTTTTAGTCTTTTTTTTTTTTTTTTTTTTTGTTTCCTGGGACATGCATATTATGGCTACATGCCTGCTATAACTATTTTTTTTTTTTTTACTCTCTTTGGTGTTTGCTTTGGATATTCTAGCTCTTTGGCTCTGAGTCTTGAGATAGCCAATGTTACAGTTTTCAGTTTAATGCTTACAAATGGCCCTGATTGCTGTTTCTTTAGACTTCAGATAATTTGGTTTTGAGCAGGAGTCAGTCAGCTTGAATCCGTAGGGAATGTAGTAGTGTTTGTGATGGACCCACAAGAGAAAAATGATCATGGACTGTGCAATTAAATTACACAAAGTATGTGAATGTTGTTCCCCATGTAATTCCCCACTTCTGTATTCTGATCATGACAGAGCTGGCAAACTGCACTAAGCACTGGTCTAAGAGATCCACTGCTCTGTTACAGCCAGTTGAAGAGGCTTATTACTTGTTAGACACCTATTAATTTTAAGACCCTGAAGATAGGATATTAAGAGAAGTAATTACCATTTTCATTTAATTTTTATGTTTAGATTTTAGATTTTAATTTTAGATTTTAATATGTCAGGTGAAAAGATATATTTAAATTTTCACCCTTTTGTGTTGGTGGGGTTTATAGGGGAGTGGGACAGAAGCATGGTTTAAACAGAGATTCACAGAGTTGGACTTTGGTCTGAGAGAGTTTTTTGTCTCAAGTCACTGGCTATGCGTCGAATAAAAAGGAAAGTATCCTGTCACCTCCTGGGAACTTAACGTGACCTACTCAACTAAGAAGACCGGTTCTGTGACCATGGGACCCTGTTTGAGGATCAGTGTCTGCTCGGGAGAGATTCACCTTCCTAAGTGAGGCAAAAACCTTTTTGCCAATAGGATGGCTGACTTCATGAGAAGGAAACCAGGAATGTGAGTGGAGTGAGAGGGTAAACAGCAGCCCTTTGAGGGAGTGATGGACAGGGCTGCTGAATAAGGGGCATAGGGTAATATATTAGGGAGGGATCATGAAGTAAAAAACAAAACAAAACAAAACAAAAAAGGATTATGCAGGGTCTCTTCCAGCACTTGCAGATTAGCAAAGAATTGCCAAGAAGGCAGCATTATGGAGAAATGTCCCAAACCACTTCTAGGAACCCAGCATGTTGTTGTGCCCTTTTAAGTGCCTGTGCAGTAATGCATGCCATACGGGTGTATGGGGAATAAACAAGACAAGTTAGAAATGTGTATACAGCTGTAGGGCTATGATATTACCATGTTGGGATCATGGAGATGTGGTGGGATGGTACCCATGACTGGCGTATAACAGTCATAGAATCAAAGAATATCCTGAGATGGAAGGGACCCAGAAGGATCATCATGTCCAACTCTTGGGTCCCCAGAGGACCACCCAGAAAAATCAGATCATACGCCCAAACGCTTCTTGAGCTACAACAGGCTTGGTGCCATGACCACTGCCCTGGGGAGCCTATTCCAGTGTGCAACCACCATCTTGGTGAAGAACTCTTTCCTAACACCCAGCCTGAACCTCCTCTAAACCTTCTCTGCACTCTACTGTAATACACACAACAGGAGGATACAGGTTTTTCTGGAACAACAGGCTGAGTAGATTATGATGAAATGGCTCTGTGTGATAGACCAGCTGGAGTGCATGAAGCTGTGCTTGGGGGTAAAGAGGAGTAATGAGGAGCAAAGAGTTTATGGGTTAGGATTAAAAGGAAGACAGAGTTAGGCAGAGTTATGGTGGGGGTGTGCTACAGGCCACGTGAACACATAAAACAAACAGATGAAGTTCCCTACAGACAGATAGGAGCAGCCTCATGTTCATGAGCCCTGGTCTTCATGGAGGACTTCAGCCAATCCATTCATTACCTGTTGGAGGGACAACACCGCAGGATGTAACCAATCCAGGAGATTCTTGGAAATTTCCTTCTCCAAGTAATAGAGAAGTCAACAATGAAGGGTTTGTTGGGAATAAAAAGGCCAAAGGCACCCTTGGCAGCAGTGGCCATGAAATAATGGAATTCAAGGTCTTTACAGCAGCAAGGAGGGCAAATAGCAAGCTCATGACCCGGCACTTCAGGAGAGCAGACTTTGTCCTTTTCAGGGTCTACTTGGTAGAGTCCCATGGGACAAGGTCCTGGAGGAAAGAGAGCTGGTTTATGTTCAGAGATCACCTACTCCAAGCGCAAGAGCAGTGCTTGCCAGCAAACAGGAATTCAGGCAAAAATCCAGGAGGCATGCAGGGGTGAACAAGGAGTTAGTGGCAAAGCTCAAGCACAAAAAGGAAGTGTACAAAGGGTGGAAGCAAGGACAGGTAACCTGGGAAGAATAGAGAAATACTGTGTGAGCATCCAGGGGTGAAGTTAGGAAAGCTAAAACACAGATGGATTTGAATCTGGCAAGGGACGTCAAGGACAACAAGAAGAGCTTCTCTAAGTGTGTTGGTGACAAAAGGACAACTAGTGAAAATGTGAGCCCGATGCTGAATGAAATGAGACCTGAAGTACTGAAAACCTGAAGTACTGAATCCCTTCTTTGTTTCTGTCTTTACAAACAAGACCAGCCTTCAGGAATCCCATGTCCCAGGGACAAGGGTAACAGGCTGGAGCAAGGAAGAGGCACCCTTGGTGGAAGAGGATCGGGTTAGGGAGTGCTTAAGCAAACTTACAAGTCCATGAGCCCTGGTAGGATGCACGCGTGAGTGTGGAGGGATCTAGCAGATGTCATTGCAAGAGGATTCTCAATAATCTTTGGTTGATCATGGCAACTAGGAGAATTGCCCAAGGACTGGAGAAACGTAAGTACTTGCATGAGCAGGACCCTAGGAGCTGGTGGATGGTACAGATGTGCACACCAGTGATGATATGCTGTCCTGCAGGCCTCTGACCTTTCTTTGGAGGTACTAGTTTTTTTTCACAGTCCAAGAGAACTGAAACTGCCCTGGAATTTTCATGTAAAAAGCTAAAACTGTTGGTCATACAAATGGATGTGCCAGCCCACCTGCAAGGCAGTGACTTTGTTCTCCATGTTTTCAGGGGAACGGTCAAATATTGGTAGATATTCTGGTAGCTGGAGTAATGCAAAAATCTTTGTTTGTTAAAAATGTCCTAAATGAAAAGCAGATTAATTGTATGTATACAACCAGGCAGTGCTGGTTTTATGCATGAGAAACGGGTAACTACCTGGTGGAAAAAATGAGCAAGTGGGGTGCTTCTTATCCACAAAACTGTAAGTACTGAACCATACGGTCTGCATATTCACAACATTGAGGTACTTTCATAAACTTAAAAAGATGCAAAATGCTGCTTGTGGCTGTGGTTCTGTATATGGAAATATCACTCCAATACCTAATCCCTCCAATACTGGGAATGGGATCAATACTTCTGCATTGGGTGCAACAAGTAATCAAAGCTTCAGCAAGATTTTGCACTGAAATTTCTGTCCAGCCTATTTTAAAAGTGGGACCCATAAATGCAGATGTTGCTCCTAGGTTCAACTTATAGCACACAGAATTTTCATAAGTATTCAGATTTCATTTCAAAATTCGGCATTGTCTGTTTGCATTTAAACTGCTGTGTGCAAATATTAATTCTAGGTAGCAACTAAATCTCACAGTTACAATTATACTCAAACCTTGTACGCTGTATGTACTTTGACACTCATTGAATTTAATTTCTTGCTGACTGGAGACCAGTGAACTTTTTCTTATAGTCAGTGGTGTCATAAAGTCCCAAAGAAAGTCTTGTGGAATTCTGCTCTGTGTTCCCAATGCTAATTATGCATTCATGGCACATGTTGTAAAGGCTTCAAAGGCATATGTGGTGAATATGTAGTAACAATTTTACTCAATTTACTAGAGCTTGTCCCAGCCAGCTCCTACTGATGCAAGAGAGTGAGTGGGCGTTCTGCATGCCATGTGCTTATTATTTAATAAGCAGGTTGTACTGTACACAGACTCTGAATGTTAATGAATTTCTAAATATAAAGAACACTTTCTTTTGAAATACAACATAGAGACATAATAATGCCAAGGATAAAATGGCAAAAAAGCTGCAGAGAGAGTATGACAGGGAATAAAGACTGGCATGAGCGAAGGGTGGTTTGCGCTGGGTGATGGAGTATACCAAAGTACTAGCAAAAAACAGAAAAGGAGAGTTTGGCTGGGACAAATGAGTGCTATGAGAGGGCATGTTTGGGATAGAGGAAGGACAGTGGTGGAAACCATGACAATGACATAGGTTAACACTGCAGATGAAACTTGCTGAGAGCAGAGAAGTGGTGCATAGCCACTTCTCTCTTAAATTCTAGAGAGAGTCAGTGAGGTACAGTCACTGTGAATTTTCCTGCCACATGATGCAGCATCCTGAGAAAGACTGTAATATTCCCTCCTGTGTGCACCAGCTCACCAGCTGTGCATTCAGGGAGTATTCAGGGTGTAATATGATTAAAATGATGGTCTGTAAGTGTACTGTTAATTTCTTAAAAAAAAAAAAAAAAAAGGGAGAGGGGCCAGACAAAAGACTAGTGTTCTTTCAAAAGGCAGCCTGATTTTCTCATTCCAAACTGGTACATTAGAAACATTCCCTTGAAGCTGAAGAAGTGTAAAAATTATTCCTGTATAAAAGTAAGCTCTCCCAGAGAATGTATGCATAAATTCAATCAGAGGAGCAGGGTGAATATTTACTGGCAATAACGCCTTTAACTGTGTTAGCTTTGTGCTGGATACAAGGGCTGTGGTATTGCTTTTGTTTTGGTTGGTTCTAACTGAAGAGTCAAATGCTTCCTTTCATTTAGCTGGAATTAAAAGCCCACCAGCTTCAAAGAGATTTGTTTTGCACATAGACCAAAGATGAATGCAGTTACTTGGCAACCTCCAGCATGGTTGTAGCAGCGTCAGGATGCATTCTTTACAATATCTGAAAAGTCAAGCCCTTCTTCTGGGGCATAGAACACTTCGCTTTGGTCATTCTCACTCCAGTTGGCTTTTGTGCTCTAACGTGCTCTGAGCGTCTGTGCTGAAAAACTATTTCTTTCACAGGCTTGTATGGCACATTTGTGAGAACAGCGTCTTTGTCCTTCATGGAAATGCAAAGCTCCATTCTGTTGTGTTAAAAGTACCATTCCTCAGAAGTACATCTTTATGGGGGTTAAGAAGCCAAGGGCACAGGGCACAAGGCACACAGAAGTTTTACAAGTACCTTTTAAAAAGTATTAGTCTTTACTCACTGGCATAAGAAATACACAAATCGTAGATAAAAAGGATGAATTCTTATTCAGTTTTATAGAGCTGCAGCTCCTGTTGCAGCCACAGAAATACAGGCTCAAGGATATTGGGGTGCACCTGGGAAAGAGATGCCTAGATGTGGGGATGAGTGCCACCCACATGAACCCGGAGCTCCGTCCTCTGCAGCTCCCTACTTGACTTGGGAGGTTGCTGAGGTGGCATCCTGTGGGCCTGCTGGAGGTGCCTGGTCCAGGGACATCCATGGGGCTGTCCTCGTGACCTGGCAGTGAGAGAGTCCTGTTGGTCCAGCTGCCTGCAAGCCTCTTTGTTGCACTGGTGCATGATGACCACAAGGATCTGGTGCACAAAGATTAATGTGTAGTGCTACAGACTGGGCTCCAGCTCTTTGAGAAGGTTCTCCTTGTGCAACCCATGGAGGCAGAGGATGGAGACAAGGAGAGTCTCCACTACAACTATCTTCCACCACTTGGCCATGTAGATCTCCTGCAGCTCCTGCCATAGCTACAGCATCATGGACTCGAGGATACTGAGGTGATCTTGGAAAAGAGCTACCCAGATTTCAGGGTGGAGTACACCTGTGAAAAGTCTGCGCGCCCACACCAAGAACTTGATGGCCACCATCTCTTGTGTGATGGCCACCATCTCTTGTGTGCAGAACGGGCAGTGTTGTTTCTGCCTGGACCATCACATCAGGCATCCAAAGCAGAATTCATGCTGCTATGGTACGATGATGGGCAGGTCATCCTGAGTGTCACAGAATCATAGAATCGTGGCAGGTGGGACAGGTTTAATGCAACGTTGTGGCCATGACCAGTGTGCAGTGCAGTGGTGTGGGGAGAGCTGAGGATGAGGAGCTGCTCCCCTTCACTGGAGCTGCCGCTGGCAAAGGGTGTTGTGTGCTGGAAGAGAGAGACTGGCCACTGTCATTTGCTAGCACGATAAAGGGCAGAAAAATGCCCTGGCCCCTCAGTAGGAAAATCTCCTGGCACTGCTGTGCCATGCTTCCTGCTGGCCCAGGGGCAGGGCGAAAGTGCTTACAGCACTATGAAGATCAGCCTCTGGCTGATGGGAAGCTTGTTGGGATTGGAAACTAAAGTGCTGCAGGAGGTGCCAGGGCCAGGTGCAAGAGTTGACTCTGGGAGGCAGCATGCAGTGGGATGTCTCCAGAGCTGTCCGCCTGTCTCCTGGCAGCACAGGAGTCCTGTTGGCCCAGCAGCCTTTCAGCCTCTTTGCTGCAGCTGTACACGATCAACTTAATGAGCCCATGAACAAATATCCCAGTGTGGTGTTGCCTGGTGGGCTCCGGCTCCTTGACCGGCGTCTCCTTGTGCAGCTCATAGAGGCAGAGGGTAGAGATGATGAGGCTCTTTGCTACAACCATCTTTGGTTGTTTGGCCCCATAGGTCTCCTGCGGATACTGCCACAGCCATGGCCTCACAGGCTCAAGGATATTGCGGTGGTCTTGGAAAAGGGCTGGCCAGATTTCAGGGTGGAGGGCACCAAGGGGAGCCCAGGGCAGCATCCTCACAGCCCCATGCTCAGTTGGGAACAGTGTTGGTTTTGGACAGACTGGTGGGAACACCATGGGCCAATGAGCCCTGCCAGCATTGTGGTCCAGCTCCTTCCCTGGCTTCTCATGCATCTTCTCCTGCTCTGTGGGGACAGGGGCAGTGAGAGGTGTTGGGGATCTCTACAAAGAGCAGATGCCAAGAAGTCATCTTGCTCCCACACTGAGAACTTGGTGGCCACCATCTCTCGTGTGCAGAGTGGGCAGTGTTGTTTCTGCCTGGCCCATCGCATCAGGCATCCAAAGCAGAATTTGTGCTGCCATGGTAGGACGATGGGCAGGTCATCCTGAGTGTCACAGAATCACAGAATCGTGGCAGATGGGACAGGTCGAGCACGATGTCTTGGCCATGACCAGCGTGCAGTGCAGTGGTGTGGGGAGAGCTGAGGGTGAGGAGCTGCTCCCCTTCACTGGAGCTGCCGCTAGCAAAGGGTGTTGTGTGCTGGAAGAGAGAGAGTGGCCGCTGTCATTTGCTAGCACGACAAAGGGCAGAAAAATGCCCCAGCCCCTCATCAGAAACCCCCTTGGCCCCACATCTGAGCTGTCCTGTGCCCCACGCAGGCTGCCCCAGGGCCCATGTCCCCACACAGCTCACCTGCGCTGCTGCAAGCGCGCCCCATGGGGCCCCAGCTGCCTGAGCCATGCAGGGCTGGGGAAACATGGGCAATGACTGTGGGGATGGGCGCTGAGAACAGCTGCCAGCAGCCCTGTTTCATGACCCAGCTCCCATCCAAATCCTTCTTGACCTTCCATTTTTTGCTGGGGTGCACAGAGTCCTGCGGCCAGTATCAACATGGCAGTGAGGTGGCCCTGTGCCAGCCAGCCCCAGGGTCTGTGCCTCACAGGGGCGATGAGAGCAGCATTTGGCAAGAGGATATAGACCATGCTCATTTTGCCTGAGATCTCCCATGTCTGCAAGGACCCCTACCGTAACAGTGGAGGTGGGAGGGACGTGGCAGTGGGCTTCTCATGTGTGCCCTTTTGAATGTGGGAATGTGGAGAGAAAGATGCTTCCCCTCCTGCCTGTTCTGCCTTCAGCATCTGCTGTGCTGTGCGTCTGAGGCTGCAGCACAATTTCCTGTGAGAGAAGATGTCACCAAGGTGGCCCTGGGGCTCCTGAGGGGCATGGCCCTCTTCCCCATCAGGCGGTCCCACTGGGACTGAGACACAACGGGGCAGGGGAAGGCAGTGGCAAAAAGGGTGGACAAGTGTAAGTGTCAGTGTCAGCTGTGTAATGAGTAAGAGGGAGACTTTGTTGTTGACTGTAGATGTTGGTTTATCTCTTTTTCCCTGAATTAATAAGGAGTTTCAGCCTTAGTGCCACTGTGGTGGCAGCCCTCTGCAGGGCTGGGGAGAGTCCTGGGGGCTGCTGGCCCTCTGCTTTGGGGTGCGGTGGGGCCCCCTGAGAAGGAGTGGTCCCTGTACTGGCTGGGAGTGGGGGGGCTGTGGCTGCAGCCCTGGCCAGAGGGACCTGCCATCTCCTGCCACAGCTCCTCATACGGCTCCTCCTGCTCTGTGGGGACAGGGACATTGGGGATCTCCACGAAGTACAGCTTCAGATGTGCTGGGGAACTCATCAAGATAGTGTCCTGAAGGGCTGCTGGAGGCACCCAGTCTGTCTGTAAGGCTGTCCTCCTGCTCCCTGGCAGCACGGCCCAGCAGCCTGTGGGCCTCTCCACTGCAGCTGGGCACAATCACCTGAATGAGTCAGTGCATGAAGGTCTTGGTGTGGTCCTGTGGGCTGGGCTCCCGCAGGACTGATCTTTTCCTCCTCTGCTGGCAGCCACCACTGGCTATGTGGGGGACATGAAGAAATATGCCAAGAAGTCATCTTGCTCCCACACTGAGAACTTGATGGCCTTGATCGGCCCCATGCAGAGTGGGCAGTGTTGCATCTGCCTGGTCCATCACATCAGGCATCCAAAGCAGAATTCGTGCAGCCATGGTAGGATGATGGGCAGGCCATCCTGAGTGTCACAGAATCATAGAATCATGGCAGATGGGACAGGTTCAATGCGACATCGTGGCCATGACCAGTGTGCAGTGGTGTGGGGAGAGCTGAGGATGGGGTACTGCTCCCCTTCACTGGAGCTGCCGCTGGCAAAGGGTGTTATGTGCTGGAAGAGAGAGAGTGGCCACTGTCATTTACTGGCACAACAAAGTGCAGAAAAATGCCCCGGCCCCTCAGCAGGAGCCCCCCCAGCCCCACATCTGAGCTGTCTCATGCCCTCCGTGGGCTGCCCTGGGGCATGTGTCCCCACACAGCTCACCTGCGCTGCTGCGAGCGCGTCCCGCGGGGCCCCAGCTGCCTGAGCCGGCAGGGGGGAAGCACAGGCAATGACTGGGGACGGGCATTGAGAACAGCTGCCGGCGGCCCCACAGCACGGCTCCACCAAATCCTCGCTCAATTCTCCAAGCGTCACACACACACTCAGCAGGAGTCCAGGCATGAACCAGGCTGGGTTGGGCTCTGCTGGTGTCCCAGGATAAGAAATGAAGGCTGCATGGTTTTGCTCCATCACTTGGTGTCCTCGCCATAGGCCATCCACCTGCTCAGGTGCCCATGGCAGTAGACTGCAGCTGAGACAATGGCTGACTGGGGTCTGGTGCCCCCCACCTGGTCTCCACAAACAGGCCAGTGCTTCTGTGGTGATGAGTGGTATCTGGGAAGAGGGTGGAACCCAGACTTCAACATCTCAAATCTTCATATTATCTTATGAGCAGGTAGGTTCAAGTTAGGTTTGCCATCACACATGTTGATGTCCTCCCTGTGGTCTCACAGGTAAAACCATAGGGTGCCGTGTGGCGTGTGCCCACAGTACCCTTTCTCTTGAGAACAGAAATGCTGACTCCTCGTAGCTGAGATGCTGGTTCGTGTAAGTGAGGAGGAAAACAAACTCTATTCACGCTGTTGAACCTGTTCGGACAGTTTCTGCACACGGGATGGAGGCCTGAAGAGAGACAGAGAGATTTTCTTTGTATTGCCAGAGTTTTCCTGGCCAATCCATTCACCATTGGTGCCTCTGTGCCTGTCCCATTCATTAATGTCAAGATGCTGGCTTAGGACAATGGAGTGCTCTGTACAAACTTTCACTGCATGGCCCCTGTGCACCAGACTTCATCTGGGTCTTTGGATGCCTGGTTATTGTCCAGGTTGCTATAAATCACCTCCCTCATGGCTGATTTCCTCGCATACTAGATACCTGCCTCCATATTGGTCCACTTGCTTAAGTAATTTACAGTCTCTTACTTGAAAGGATACCTTTCATTTAAGCTGGACAGGAGTCACCTCCAGAGGCTGAGGACTTTTGCCCCAATTCCAAACACTTTGTCAATGTCCATTTCCTATAAAGGGATCCCAGCTGCTGGGCTTTCTTGCCCTCCATTCCTGACTACTGGCCTCATTATCCCAGCACTGGAGTAACCAGGTGACAATATGCTAGCCTGGATGATGGCTGAAATCATTTCACATATTTCACAGCTGACTCAGGAGTAGTCATCATAGAATTGTAGAATGGTTTGGGTTGGAAGAGACCTCAAATTCCCCCCCTCCCCTGCCATTATGGAGACACCTTCCACTAGATCAGGTTGCCCAAAGCCCCATACAACCTGACCTTAAACACCTCCAGGGATGGGGCATCCACAACTTCTCTCAGCAACCAGTGCCTCACCACCCTCATCATAAAGAATTTCTTCTTAATGCCCAATCAACACCTACCCTCATTTAGTTTAAAATTGTTACCCCTTGTCTTATCACCACACCCCCTGACAAAGAGTCTCTCCCCAGCTTTTCTGTAGGCCCACTTTAGGTATTGGAAAACCTCTATAAGGTCTCCCCAGAGCCTTCTCTTCTCCAGGCTGAACAATGCCAACTCCCTCAGCTTGTCTTCACGGGAGAGGTTTTTCAGCCCTCTGATCATCCTTGTGACCTTTCTCTGGGCCCATTCTTACAGGTCCATGTCTCCCCTATGCTAGGGGCCCCAGATCTGGCTGCAGCACTCCAGGTGGGGTCTCAAGAGAGCAGAGTAGAGGGGGAGAATCATCTCCCTCGACCTGTTGGCCATGCTGCTTTTGATGCAGCCCTATGATGCATCCAGGCTATGACTGGATCATACCGATCAGGTAGTTTCTGACTTATTTATGATTTCTCTCTTTTCCCCCTCCTGTTCTTTTGTTTGCTCTGCTACAGAGCAGTGTGCCTCTTACAATTCTTCCTCCTGCTTGCTCTTAGGAGGAGCTTGTTCTTCCCTTGTTAAATGGCCTGACTTCCACTTCCATTGATGACTATTTTTGACTATAAGGGTTACTGAAGGTTGCCTCTCTGGTTTAGCCATAGTGTCTGTTGTTTTGTCATCAGATCCAGAGACCTTTTCTTCCCCTTGAGGGTGCTGAATAGTGTTGAACAGGGCTCACTCAGCAGGTGTGGGCCAGGCCAGAGCACATTGTGGTGATTTGTGTCTCTTTGGAATTGCCACGGTATGCTTTTTTTCAAACATTTATCAGTACTTCAGGATTCTGCACGTGTTTAGGGGTGAAGTCCCAAAGTAGTCGAGATACCTACTGTTCTGTGTGCCTATCCATATTCTCCCATGTGTCCTGCCATCTGTCCTGCCATGGGGCGTGTTCCTGAGTAGTATTTTTAGATAGTCATTTCACCTTAGGAAAAGCTGGAAGCCCATTCTGGAGACATAGCAGTAGGATTACATTGATTAACCAAGTATGTTCAAAATACTCAGGAGCTATTGTAGCTAGCCTTCAGGAAGAGAAGGGAAAGGTACCATTCCTTATTTCCTCCACCAGTTGGCTCTCAGGGGAGAAAAGGGAGAAGGTATAATTGTTAATAGTCTCTGAGAGATAGTTTCCAGAGTGCAAGGATGATAGCAATGAAGGGCCCAAATACCAGATTAAGCTCAAGGGCAGTGCTTTACAGAACAGCAAACTGAAAAAGACAAACACAGCCTTTAAGATCTCAAATCCAATATGCAGCAGAAGAGGGAACATGACGTGGATCACATAAAACAACGTTGAGAGCAAATCAGTCAACATTATGACCAGCAACTGTTAAACAAATATTGTAAGTTTCATCTAACACATTCTGGTCAAATCTGTTGTTATTCCAATCCTTCAGGCCCAATGCTGGGTACCAAAAAAGGTCTGTTGTGGTTAGCTGATGGACAGTTTAGGTCAGCTGCCCTAGCTGTGTCCCCTCCACAACTCTTGCTTAACCCCAGCATATTAGCCTTAGGGGTGGAGGGGAGCTGGAGAGACAGCCTTGATGTTGTGCTAGCACTGCTCAGCAGTAGCCAAAGCATTGGTGTGATAGCAGTGCTCTTCCACCTACAAGTGAAAAGTGCAGCTGTGTATTGGCTGCTGTGGGGAAAGTTAACTGCAGCCCAGCCAGACCCAGTACACGGTCATTCACACTAACTGATGAGGAGATTTATTCCAGAAAGGTTGTCTGATGGTTGCCCAGGGAGGTGGTGGTGTTATCGTCCCTGGGGGTGTTCAAGGAAAGGTTGGACGTGGTGCTTAGGGACATGGTTTAGTGGGTGACATTGATAGTAGGGCGATGGTTGGACCAGATGATCTTGAAGGACTTTTCTAACCTTAATGACTCTATAATTCTGTGGTTCTGATCGGGGACCCATGTGTAACTGTTGCAATTTTCAACAAATAGTTTTGTGACTGATGGTTGCATGCGACTGCACGTGTGCACCAGCTTACTAGCACATACCTGGGCACTGTATTGGGCATAAATGGGAGAGTTTTGCTAGAGAGTGTTGCTTAAGCAGTGGATTCTGTGGGAAGAGGTCAAGGGCTCTACTGGTGCCAGAAATAGACGGTTCTGGCCATTTCCAGGTAGCTTCAGCAGACCTGCAGCAGGGTGACAGGGAAAGATGTTGCTTTGTCTCTCACTCTCAGTATCTGGTTTAACTAGGAGGTTGAGCCTGTTTTGCTTGTGACAGTCATTCTTAAGTGATCTCCCTGTCATTATCCTGACCCATGAGCTTTTCCACATTAGTTTCGTATTCCAGGTCCTGTTGAGAGTGCAGCTGGTTGGGCATCTGCCACCCAGCAGACGTCAACTCACTGCAGGTGCTTACATTTCAACAGCAGTTAAAAGAACTGTAGTCTGAGGAAAAAACAACCCCCCCCCAAAAAAAAAAAAAAAACACAGAAAAACCAACCAACCAAAAAAAAACCAACCCAACCCAACCCAAACCAAAAAACAACAACAACAACAACAACAAAAACAAACCCAAACAACAACAACAAACAAACAAACAAACAAAACACCAAGAAACAAGCAGAACAATATTTTCATTTTCAAGGCACTGTGAAGAAGAGTATTTCATTTATTTTGTTTGGAAAAAGAAACAAAAGATTTTTAACTGCTTCCTATGTATGTATTTCCTTACTTAGTGTGAATTGCTACAAGTTCATGTGGGCAAGTCAGGGGTAGCCACTGAAAACCCTGTTCAGGTTTTCTGCTTAAGTAGGAAAAGGGTCAAAAATTCTTAACACTTTTACTGACTGTTTTTTTCAACACAAGTAAATCTAGTTGATTTAGTTTCATTCTAAGAAAGAGGGTTGAAGCATGGAGTTACATAATAAATCCTTTTCACGGTGTTCAAAAACACAGTCACAGGATGGGTTGGTTTTCAGGTCCTTCCCACTTTCCCCTGGATGGTGCTTTTCACAGTGCCCACAGTCCTTCATGACTGCTTTTGCATGTCTGGGGAGAAAGACTGAAATCCCTCAGTGGGATACTGTATTCCTGCAGTCATTTCTCTCCAGGTTTAATTTTCCTGTTTCGCTGTGTGATGGTGCTTATTCTGATGCTGACATGCCTGTGCTTACTGGAAGTTTTAAAAAGATTTAACCTGAGGTATTAAAGGCTGTAAAGTTCTCATGAATAAAGACCTCCACATTCCAGGACAAGAGCTACTGCTTAAAAGGTTAGTTACAGGTCTGTCATCTGCACTGCCATCTGGTCAAGGTCTTTCATTGCAGTATCTCCTAAGCTGATCGATATTTCTCCTAGTTGACACTCAGCAACTTGAGCAAAGTGCCAAGGGCCAGGGCATCAGAAGGAAGTTTAGTGCTTCCTCGTGCTTTCTCCTTCCATTGAGAGTAAGACTGGCAGATATCTGCCTCATCTATTTTGAGAAGATTTTTCATCTAGCAAGTCAGCCCTTGCCTTCTTCCAAACAAGTCAAGCTGCATTCTGGACTTATTGGTCAAACACTTGTTGGGTAGTGTAGGGAAGGGGCAGGATGGGAGAAGACAAGGCATGGCATGACAGGAAGTAGCCTAGTTAGGGGCCATTCGACTTATATATGTGGGGAGAGCAACCTTGTTAGAATATTAATGAAAAACATTTTTTCTCTGTAATCAGTATACTCACTGGAACGCTTAGCATATTTCCAAAACTGTAACAGGGGACTGAAAATGGCAGCCTCAAATTGTTGCCTTAAAAACCACAAGTGAAACAGTAATGGATTTTTGTCTTTATTTATTTATTTACTTTTTTATTTTATTTTTAGGAAAGTTTTTTTTTGTGTGTGTGTGTGTGTGCCTCAACAGATGAATGTTGTTTCTGATAAGACAATTGCAACATAGAAATCAATTACAACAATGTGCTTTCCAGCTTTTATTTTTTCATTTAAGTAACTGGCAATTCAGAAGGACACAGACAATAGGGCTGTAGCAGAACAGTGTTACAATTAAAATCAATTTATATGAAAAACAATTACAATAGTTGTTGGAAATCCAGGAAAGGTTGACCTTTTGATCAGAACAGACTGCATTTTAAGAAAGTAGTTGTAATGAAATGATGTGGTTTGTAGCTTTCCTTTTTTGAACAAGGAGAAGGAAAATCCTTACGTTAAGACAGGATCTGGAGGGAACACTTTATCATACTGAGAAAATAATTTTCCCATCAACAAGCATATCTCATCCATTTTTCATACATTTCATTCTCATACTGTGAGTCCATTGGAGCAAAGTGCTTTTTTTTTTTTTTTTTTTTCCTATATGCCTTCTTTCCATTTGCACTGGTTTGAGTTTCTGCTTCAGTATGTTAAGACGTAAAGGACAAGTTAATCTCAAACTTGTGCCTGTTTGCAGTTCTCGAGGATGACGTGCCCATTCAGCAAGTAGTCCCTTCAGCTCTCATTGACTTGAACGCACACCTTCCAGTGTCTTCAGCTGTTGTTGGTCTTGAATGGCAGAATGGATGTATGGTGGTTAAGCTCATTCCCAAGGGCAAGTTTGGTATTTTTAGTTGTCCCAGATAGGCCCATACTTTAAAAATAGTTCCCAGTGACTGCTGAACGTGAAGCAGTAACTGGCCATTAACTATCAAATATGCTCCACTGACATTCATAGCAAATTCTTCTGGCTTTAGTCCTAAAGCAGAAGCCGGGAATGGGGCAGTTCCAAGTGTTTGGATTATGTATAGGCAAACCAAACTTGAGTAAAAGATGAAGTTGAGGTTGGACATGATTCAGCATTGTGGCAAATAAAGCAAACAATGTTAGGTCAAATTCCCTGCGATAAACATTGGCAGTAGAAATTTGAAAAGTAGACACTTGTTACTTTATCTGTTAGAGATCTGGGGAACCTATGGGAACGCTAGGTTTCTTTCAATACGGTTTGATTAGAGAGTACAGAAACTATAGAACCTGTTTTTGGCAGTCTTGTACAAGGACTAAATGGTAATGTTTTTGTACTAGTAGTCTGAGTGCTCAGCACTGGGGTTGATACACTTGACAACCTGATGATGTGTGGTTTGCATTCATTTCAGCATCTCTCATCTATAATCAACGGCAAAAAGATAAATCTTCATAGATTCGTTAGGAGATGAAGCATTTAATGCGTTTATTAAGCATTGCAAAAACACTAATTAAATGAGGCATTAAGAGGTCCTTTCATGCAATATACCATTGAATTGCAAAAAAGGCAAGAATCTAGTTGGTGTGCATCTTTCCTGACAGTTTTCTTTTATATACTTCCACTCCTCTGCAGGAACATCTATTTTACAGCTGTTGGAAATACCGACTACAGGGCAGACTGTTGCTGTCACCACAGTGCCATCATCTTCTGGAACACTTTGGGTAGCAATTGTTTAATCTCTTAAAAAAAAAAAAAAAGAATTTATTTGTCTAATAACAATGCCTATTATCACATACCAATCTATGTTAAAAATTATAATTCCTCATGTACGGATGGCTGAACTGTAATTCCTCAGCTTTATAATCCTGAAGGGAAATGGCAGAATATTCCTTTTGAAAGGTGAATATTGTTACTGTATTGTATTGTATTGTATTGTATTGTATTGTATTGTATTCCCCAAACCGCTAGAGGCCCAGGGGTTTTGACTACAGCTCAGAAATGCTGAGGTCCAGCCTTCTGCTCATGTTACTAGCCAACAGCTGTGACTTCTCCACATTAGGCAGTGCTGATCTGATTTCCTTTATCAAAATGTGACAGCCTGCCAAACTCACTAAAGCCAAGACAATGAGATTCCATAAGGCCTATTAGAATGTAGTCTTTTGTATAAATCAGGGGGCTATATTGTGTCAATAACCCCACTGCATTGTATGCCTCTTCTCTGTAAAAGAAAAGTGTTTTCTGCAGTGCATTAGAACTGACACACCTCACAGATGCACTGCAGGTTGGTAGTTTTTTAAGAGGAAATGTTATTTGGTTTCAGTGATAGCAATACTTTACATAATGGATGTAATCTATTAGTTTTTGTGCATACAGCAAACAGCTCTCGTAGCAAAAGTAATAGATTAAATTTATTATCATTGTCTTCCTCTAATAAAATAAGTGTGCTGTCCATCACTTGTGCTTCTGAGTTATATAAATAGCAAAGTTATTGGAAAGTAGCTCAGAAAAATATAACTTCCACTTTAGGGACTGATGAGGTAAATAAGATCTTCCAGCTGGTGATTATAGTTTAAACTAGCTGAATGTATCCCCTAGGTATTAATTAATAAATCAGCTCCTGCAAACCCACATAATTCTACAGGTACTTACAGAAGGTGCTAAGTACCAATGTCATCTGATTTTTTACACTAGTTTTAATTTCTTTTTCTTTCTGCAGTCCAATCCCGTATTTCACTAACTTATTACTGTATTATTTTTCCCCTTGAATACTAAAGTTGAAACTTAACGTTCAAAGAACAGAGGAAGGATAAGGCTTTCCCTAGGGAATTTCCTGTATCTAGGAAAGAAGGAACTTAGACCAAATTTCCCTGCCTGCTGCCGAGTCTGTGGGCAGTAAGGTCAGGTCCTTTTCAATAACTCCATGTTTCTTAATGCACTAGTTCAGATTTATTTGTGCTTTCCCAGCATGAGTTACCAGCCTTCCAGCCTTCCTTCCCCCCTCCCCACCCCCTTCTCTCTCTCCCCAGTCCCTAGTCCAGAAAGTACAGGAAATGGATAAAGCCCTTTTTATAGCCAGCCATCTACAGATTCGTATGAGAAAGTTTTATGATGCAGAAAATTCACTGGAATTCTCTTCCCCCATGTGTGAATAACTTCATCTTTGTGTATTGAGCTTATTAATTGGTAGATAGCGTGAGCTTATTAATTGGTAGATAGTGTGATGCTCCCATTTCCCCCTGCCCTTTTCAAATACAAAAATTCTAGAGCTAGGCATTTTTTAAAATAAGCTTTGGATGCTCAGATTTATTTATTTAGGGGTTACCTTGGTATCCAATATAGGGCTAATAACTGTGAGATGAATCTTTTATAGTAGATCTGTAAAAGCATAAATATTCTCTGAAATTTATGAAAACAACTGTGCTCTAGAGAATTTTGGATGCTTCTGAAAACCTGAAGACGTGTTTGTGTGTTATGAATTAACTGTAGATACTGTATATATATTTTTTTCTGAAATTAATAGATATAACAGGAGAGCACAAATCTTTCTGT
Organism: Cygnus olor; assembly: GCF_009769625.2. Classification (NCBI taxonomy): domain Eukaryota; kingdom Metazoa; phylum Chordata; class Aves; order Anseriformes; family Anatidae; genus Cygnus; species Cygnus olor. The sequence continues at coordinate 68,136,094 of NC_049198.1, read as the reverse complement.
TCAGACCCCAGCTTGAATGGGGCTGATTTCAATGAATTTGTCGCAGATTACCTGATGTGACAGGGTTTTTCTTTACCTGGTTATCATGGAAAAGACTCATGGTTTCTTTACTGTAAGAACTGGAAACTGTGTATTAAACCCTGTGTTATGGGAACAAGTTCCCCCTCTTGAGATAGTATCAGGTAGTCCAAAAGAGTAACCTGAATTGCATTAAGGAAGTGTAAAGCTTAGTGTAGAAGAAGCCTTCCAGGAACCAGTCTGTCCTTTGCAAACTCAGTGTTCTCAATGCAGTAGTAGTGCGATGGTTGTTTTTTCATGTCATATTGAAGACTCTACTGCAGCACACTGCAGACTGTAAATCAGGTGATCAGACTGAAGGAAAATAACATGAAATCAAGCAGATCCTTAACATGATCTAAGTTTCTCTCACAGAAGTTTGACATTTGACATTTGATAGTCTACTGTGGAGGAGGGTGCAGTGATGCAAGTCAGCCAAAACCTTTTGAGGGTGTCAAATGCAAAAGGATACAACAGATTGCAAGAAGTTAAGGAGAGCTCACATTCAGTTTCTGTCTGTCTCTGCTCCCAGCAATCCATCCGGATTTCAGCCTGCATCTTCCTTTTCTGAGGTAGCAAAACCAACTCTGTTTCCCCCTCCTAGTGAACAAGACCCTGGTTTAGAGGATAACGGGTTCAGGATTGATAAACCTTATTTCAGATTATCCCAGAAAACATAAGTAAAATCCTCTGTTGGTGAAAGCAACTAGCTGCGAATGAGAGTAGCATCAGTAGCACAGGCCAGTTATGGCCTGTGTCCTTCGAAGCTGATCTCTGCCATAGATTTGGTGGGTCGTGGCAGGCGTCAGGCTGGGAATAGCTTTCAAACTCAGATTCTATCTTTCACCACTTAATTTCTGTGGTGCAGTTACAGCGAAGTTTGAATACTGGTGTTTTCCTTAGAAAACATGTTTCAGAAGTAGACTTTCAGTATTGGTTGCCTTCATAAAAAAAAAGTGATATACACTTGGTGAAATCTATCTCCAGGGTACTGGGATGTGGCAGGCTTTTTCATTCTGACATTAGGCTGACCAGTATCCCCACCAATTATCTGCACATGCTGTGCGAGGGAGGGTGAAGGAACAGGCTGTCTGATACTTTGCCTGGAGAATAAATCCCAAAGCATGTCTGAATATGACCTGGGATTTTCTCTGTTTCTGAGGGCTCCATGCCATGAGGGAGGAGTGAAAGTCAGCACATGAAAAATACCTAGAGTATTCTCTTCCCGACTATAATGGCTTATATTTTCAGTTCAGGAATGATTGGTTTGAGTGCATTACCTGTTGTGAAGACTTGACACCAAGGATGTTGGGACTGGTGCTGAGAAAACTGCATTTTTCTCAGCTTAGTTTCCTCCCTACCCCTTGAAAAAATGTGACCAGCTGCATTAAGGGAAGCAGTGTAAATTTTCTTCACTTCTCCCAGTAAATGTTGCCACTCCACGGAATTATTTATTTGGGTTTCATTTTGGATAAGTATGATACACGTCATGACATAAGCCCTAAAGTAAATTTTAAAATGACATTCAGGACAACTGTCTTGACAAACATCTTTTTTTTTTTTTTTTTTTTTTTCATTAATATTACCGTATTTTGCTCAAACATGAAGCGGACTTATGGACAAACCCGACTTGTCATGTGCTTCATGAATCATTACAGCAGCGCTAGTTCATTTCCCATCCATATTCATGATCATATATATTAAAATAAATTACAACACATTTTTTCTGGTTAACCTTGTCACCTTTTAAAAACAATATACATTTAATACTTGAAGTAAGAAAAAGAACAAAACAAATATAACTTTTTTTCTTTTTTTTTTTTCCACACACAAACATATACATATGAACTACATGTGCTTGCAAATAGATTTCAGTAACTGTGATGATACTTTAATAGTTATGAACTATGGCATTCCCTCCCCAAAGAATGAGAGACTTGCTATCATATGTACTTGCCCATAAGCCAACTTCCTACTATAAGGCTGTAAGCTCACCAGATCAGTGTTGTCATTTACTACCTATTTATACAGTGCCCATTGTTATGAGGACAAAGTGTCATTTGTTTTTAGGGATCAAAGCGGCATAAATGAATTATTTCAGAAGCAATAACATTTTGTTTTCTGGAAAATCAAAATTATTAAAGTGTACAAATTGACAGCCATCTTCACAGCTGCCTTGACATTTCATCTCATTGTTCTTGGATTATATGTGAGGAGATAGTGCTGTTGACTTGCAAATACCACACATAGAAGTCGGCAGACTTTCTTTTTCTTTTGCCTGTTTTCTTTTGTTCCCAGAATCTGTGTTTTCAAATTCTCCAGCTCAGTTAACAGTGACAAATATTAAAGCAATCCGGAACAGAAGGTATGCCGCAAGGTGAGAAATAATTAAAACATAATTTCTGCTTATTTTCTACTATAGCCCCTTAGTAGAAAGCGAAAAAACACCTATATTCCTATATCAAATTTCTAGTGTAACCAAGGAGTAACAGAATGGGTGTCAAGGGGATTTCTCCTGATTTATACTGCCTCACTAGAGTAGAAAATCTGTTTTTTTTCTTTTGTTCCAACACTTCTGCTTCATGACAATTTTGGTTCCAGTTTGAATAAATAAGAATAATCAAGTTATGAGGTAAAAGTCTGCTCTTTTATACTCTTCTATGAGCTGTTTGAATATGAAGGATAAAGTATCCTTAAATTTAAGTTGAAATAACAATTTTCTTGCCTATGCCAGCTCTTTTCTCATTCCGCTGAGGCTATATGTAAAGAATTCTATTTTCAGCTGGCCTTATATCCAACCACCTGCTTCTAGTGAAAAAAAAGGAAAAAGAAAAAATAAAAAAAAGACTCAGAATCATTCAACCTGCAGATTGCTTTTGGCTTGTATCTATCTCAGTAGCAATAAGAACTTCACAGACGCTTGTTTCTTTTGTTAGAAGGAGGAGGCTTACTTGTGCTTCTTCTTCTTTTTTTTTTTTTTTTTTTTATTTTATTATTTTATTACTGTTTTTGGTTTGAAGAGGGTTTACGATCGTATTTTGAGATCCAAATTCCAAAAACCATGGGAGCATACAGTGAAACTAAACTGAATCCAAAGATCTTCATTTGGGATTACTGTCATTTGCAACTGAGAAGGAAGAAGGGCAGAGCTAGAAAACTGTGGCATGAAGGTGGCATGTATCACTGAACCAGCTAGCTGTGATTTTTCTAAGCTGCCAATGAGAATAGAGTTTATAATTCTCATTACAGGTGATAGGAATAGGGTATCCAAACTGCTCAGCTAACTTGAAAAATCTCCTTCATTGTTCAGTGATTCAACAGCAATCAGGCCTTTTGTCTCTTCCAAAGATGTTCCTTTAACTCCTCCAGGGACAATTAACATTTAAATTACTGTATGAAATAGTTTTTTAGTTCTTCTTTCCTTAGTTCTATACTATGTCTTTTCAGCGCAAAGGGAGGTCACTTGGGACACTGAAACCAGGTCAGAAAGCGTGTATCCAGTGCTAGCCCATACACTGCCTTATGGCAAACCTACAGATCAGCTGCAGCGGACTGCAACTTCGACGTTACTGTGGCTATGCTGGTTCTTGTATTTGAGAAGACCAAAGCTACAGCTGCGGGAGGACGGACAGCTTGTCCATGTATTCCTTTCCCTGCAACTCCATATCGAGCTGCATTGTGAACTGAGAGGATGGGAATGGACAGAGCACAGTCATCATGCTAGTCCCAGGTAAACTGGGATCACTCAGTGGAAAAAGGTAATTACACAACCATGCCAGAATAGGCCTTCCCTTCCTCACTTCTTGCTGTGTGTTTTACAGCTGGGGAAGGAGGTGGAACAGACAGTCTCCTATTTACATGAATGTTTCCCTTTCTGAAGAAAAATGAATAAGGGTTGGCCCTTTCATTGTTGACTAGTGGACTCCTTTTTCACAGGATGATGTAGCAGATATGACAAAAATGACTATCTGACTGCGGTTTCTTAGCTCTCTTTGCTAGAAGCTACTGCTGCTGCCAAGCAGCCAGAAGCTCATTGTTCTACTGGATTTTCAACCAATCTTTCATCTTTCTAAGGGTTAAATGTGGTCTTCTGGCATCCTGCATCTTGAAGTTTTTTTTTTTTTTTTTTTTTTTTTTTTTTTTTTTTATGGAAAAGACCAATGTCTAAAGCAGATGTTTAGGCATGGTGTAGGAAAGCTTGTTTATACATATCTTTGATGTATTTCATTTGCAACATGGCCTACATTCCAAATTTCCTCTATACCACTTTCTTCTTCAATCACAAGAGTTAGATATGACTTTGCATTAAATATGAACGCTGACTTCTTACTGTGTCTCATATACCTCAACTACAATTTGTGGTGCTGAGTGCACAATTTGACTTTCTTACTTTTCTTTATGATATCATTATTACCGTCATAGGTGATGCAATACCATGCTGCAATAAATAAGGAAAATAAACCACCATACCATTCATGTAAATAAAGGAAACATTGAATGGCAGTACGAATGACATCAACTTTGGGATTGTCCTAATTAAAGAGTGTTTACTTAAATAAATGCCTACTGACATCAGGTCATATCAACAGTTCTCCAGGGTCTCAATGTCTCCTGTCTGATTTCTGTTGCGTGTAGAGCTGTTGACCCTGTTGACACTGGCAGTGTGTATGAATGGTGAAGGAGTGGGGAGCAGAAAGCAAAAGCCGCCTCCCCAGTCTGAATCTAATGGAGGTGATATCACAACCTAAGCCTTTCTGAAAAGAATATTCCCAAGTTAACAAGAAAAGAAGAAGGAACAAAGAAAAAAGGGAGAAGCAGCCCCAAATCTATACATATGGCTGAAATGGGGCACTGGTTATTCGTCGTCACCCTTTTATCACTGCAAACTCTTAAGACATTGCTTGCAGTGTCCTCTTTAACTCACTCTGGAAGGATAAGGATCCATTCGTTATGAAAGAGGAAGAGAACGAAGCATCCATCTGTGTAAGTGGACTTCAAAATATATTAGTGGGAACTTACATTACGTTAGCACAAAACTTACAGGAACTGTTGCCAAAGATAACAGTGTACCTGCTTTCTCAAGTGGCTCCGCTGGTTTCAGCCTTCTCTGTTTTCTCCCTTTTTGCAGAACTACTGCTGCTCTGCAGAGGCTTGTTGTGCTGACCAGCAGGAAAGGCCAGGCTTGGCCTTGTGCCAGTGTGAGGGAGCAGCAAGTGTACAAGTCAAAAGGAGAGAAAACCCCTTTGTTCCCTCATGTAACGGCAGGTATGCACTGTCCACCTGCATCTGAGTAAATGACAGGGGAGCCATGTGCGGCAGATGTCTCATCATAGCTGGTTTCTTTTCCTCTGATATGCTCCAACTCCCTTGCAGTAAACTGCAGTTTCCTTGATCTCTAGAACAGATGGAGAAGTGACTGGGAACACATTAGAGGCAGAGTAGGCATGCAGTCAGCTACAGTACCTTTATTCTTAAAAAAACAGCCAGCCAACAAAAAACTGCCCAAATGGTGGTTGTCTAGGTCTGACCCTGGCACTGCACTTCTATTTACCCTGCAGTAAGCATGTGTCCCAGGAATACACATCTGGGGAGCAAGACTGTGGGGAGCAAGATAAAAGCCTGCCTCTGAGTCTTGCTCTCCTTATTTCTGTTAAGAGATGCCATATGCCTTGTCAAGTTCACGGTGAAATAAGTAGGCTGCAAAAAGTAGAACATAGCTAGAGGCAGGGAGCAAACACTGATTCTTAAAAACTGAATACTGACTGAACTCAGGGCAATACACACAATGCTGACAGCTCTGTAAGGTGGTGCTCTGCCAGAGCAAGCAGTAATTTCATCACCAGGACATATTTCACTCAGGTAACTAAGCACATTACTGCTCAGAAATCCTTGCAGTACACTAACAATGTAATCAGTTTTTAGAGCCATTCTAAGGAAAGAGGGGAATTCAGCCATTCATAATTAATCCTAAAAGCACATTTTTGCTAGATTTTTTTTTAGGATTTTTTTTTTTTAATTATTATTTTGACATTTAATATGAAGCAATCTGCTGCAACTGTCTAGAATTTAGAAGAATTTTTGCTTTTAACATTGATTTTAACATTTAACATGAAATGACTGCAGGGATAATAGATTACTAATTGAAAAATAACAATTACAAGGGAAAGGCACATGCAAATGTCTTTAATGGGCAGTTCAGAAACACTTTGTTTTATCCCCATTTGTTTCTTTAACTGCCCACATTAAGGTACAGTAGAGTTTTGGGCTTCAGTGCGGTGGTTATTTTATCAGCAAAAACAATTTCCCTGGTGTTAGTGTTTAGTCAGGGGTTATTCAATCCTGTTAACATTTTACAAACCTTCATAGAACAAAGAGGATTAATCTCAAGCATCTCCATAAATCTCCAGCTGTCTAGTTCAGAACACACACAAAAAAAAAAAGCAACAAAATGAAGCGCAACTTAAAACCAGCTAAAGTGAAGAAAATTCTAACAACCCTTGCATCCTTCTCTATTGGGTGACCTAAAATGGAGCAGTGATGCAACCAAAGATCAGCCACTAAGAACAGAGATTCTCAAAACTGCCTTGGCCCTGGGTCCTACAGCTCTATTAGGGATATACCTGGGGAGCACAGCTGGATTGTACAACTTCTGGCACATTTCCCTTGATAGCAGTGGAAGATTTTTAACCTGCTTAGAAAATCTCTGCCAAAGAATGTGGATAATAGGTTTTAGAAGCACCAGCATCCCATTACAGGCCAGCCTGACTTTGGTTTCAGAGTGCTGAAATTTAACTTTAAGATTGGACACAGGCCCTTAAATCACATTAATCTGAATGTTCTGTCTTACAACATTTTCGTATCCTTTTTGGCTAAACACATACATAGTCATTATTATCCTTACTCCAGTTAATTCTGATTATTTATAAATCGTATTTGTTATCAACCACTTAGCAACAAACCTATGGCTCATAATTGCTAGAAAATTGAGAGGTCGCTGAACAACTCCGTATCTTCCCATTGCTGAGAGTTCCAAATTAAGAACAGTGGAATCTACAATAAAGAATAAAGAATAAAGCTTCAGTTCTGAGCCTTTTGGGGATTTGTTTAGAGGCATAAAACAAAGAAAAAGATTACTTGTACTGAACTAACATTCCACTTTCGTCTTCTCCCCATTAAAAAATCTTTCTAAAACCTGGAAAAACTTGCACCTCTTGTTCTAATATACTGCCCCTGAAAGAAACATAACCACATAGTTATTAAAATGGCATCAGGAATAGCTAAGTAATCTGTTCTTGGAAATTAGCTTTGCGTTTATATGTTATCTACAAATATACAAGATGAGAATGACAGTGGCTAGAGGTTCATTGTATCTGGCAGTATGTTAGCCTTTTTGAGGCTATCATGTTTTAAACATTATTTTAGTATTATAATCCCCATATTATGCATGGACAACCCTAGTTTACTGGCATTGGAGAAGAGTTCTTTCCTAGCAGCAAAGCTTTTGTAAGTTTTAATTCACTCCTGCAAATAGTAAGATGACCATATTTCCCAAGGAGTATGCAGAATGTATTACTTTCTTTCTTTTTGCCCCATACAGATTGACATTTTAACAGTAGCTTTGAAATTAAAAACAAGGCTAACAAAAACAGCTCCCTCTCATCAGGGTAGAACTCAACTCTTCTATGCCAGCAATATCTAGTGGGTTGCCTTCCCTGGGTGCGATCCAGGGCTACATTACAGTAAACTGGTCCAGTGTGATATCACAGATATAAAAAATATTCCATTCTGTATCAAAACTAGGCACATGCCTTATATTTATATGAAGAGAAGATCAACAGAGCTGAGCATTTTTGCTCTCAACTATTCATCTCTGGCCTTCTACATGAGGAGAAAAATATTTTATGTTGTTTCTAATTGGTAACTACAAGAGTCTAATTTGGGTTAGATGGTTGTTAAAAGGAGGGTGACATCACACTTGGGTCAGTATTGGTGGATATCTAAAAGCACAACCTCTCATTTGTATTGCTTTAAAATGTACACAGTATAGATGTATATTAAAAAAAAAACAAACAACAAAAAAAAACAATTTTTGTGGTGTTGAACCAACTAGAAGGTATGATGCAAGGCTCTTTACCAAATGAGATCTATAGATACAAATTTCACTGTAGAGTATGCTTTAGACAAATGTGTCTTTTTCTTTAAGTATGTAAATCCTACACTGTAGGCTTTTTTTTTTTCCTTTTTCTTTTTGTAGTGGTAGAAAATGTTGAACAATTGTCCATGAGCATGAGCCAACGGTTCATTGCTGATATCCCCAGAATGCCAATATTTGCAATGCAAACAGTTAGTACAATTTACCAGTTCTATGAAAGGCCCTGACATATCTGCCTCAAGGTCTGGAGGCTCTGCTGTACAACCACAAATAGTCTTTCCATTTCCATGTAACCTTTTGATACAGTGACAGCTGCATTAAGCTGCTTCTGCCCAGCAATTCCACATGCCAGGCTGGTTTAATTGGTTATAATGCCACAGAAAAAGCACTGCTAGCAGAACACCATCAAATCATTTTCATGTTGAACCTTCGCGGTCCAGCAACCTCCCCTTCAACTACAGCACCATTGTTTTTGCGAGGGACATATTCAAGATCAATGCTGGTTTTGTGTTTGCCTTTCCCTCTACTCCACACAAAAAGAAGTAGGAAACAAAATAAAACCACTCCGAGGAATGTGAAGCAGCCCATAGCTGTGGACACCAATATTGTCTTAAGGTCCAGAGAGAAAGTGTTCGCATTAGTTCCATTGGAACTGGTGTCGTTGGAGTCTGTCATATACATAGGGGTCCTGTTGGCATAAAGGAAACGGTCTGAAGTAAACCCCTTCACCGTAAGGGAGGCCGAATAGGTGTCGTTCCCAGCTGCATTACTTGCAATACAAACATATATCCCAGTGTCCTGGTCTTGAGCAAATCGAATCTCCAGTGTGCCGTCTCCCAGAACAGTGGCTCTTCCATTTGATTTAGTTGTGATCAGCCTCCGACGTGGGGTAACCCATGATATGGTGGGCTGCGGATCCCCGTCAGCATTGCACATCAGCTGCACCGTCTGCCCTTCCTCCACTACCAGGTACTGCAGCTTCTTGTCTTGTATCTTGGGCTTCTTACAGGTGAAGTAAAAGGAGAGAGCTGTGCTGTGAAAGTCCTTGAACGACCTCTCCTTGACACTGTCTGGGCCAGCACACATCGGTGTCTGGCCTCCAAACTGCAAAGTGGGTTGCCTCTGTAGAATCCAAAGGAGACGGCAGTCACAGGCCAGAGGATTGTTGTTAATGCAGAGGATCTCAAGGGCTTTGGGGGAATGAAATACATTCTCTTCTAGGGTTTCTAGCAGGTTTTGGGACACATTAAGCACACGTAAGAATCGGAGCCCTTGGAAAGCATGTGGTTCAATGGTACGTAACTGGGCCCCCACCATGTGGAGCTCCTGCAGGCGTACCAAATCAGAGAGCATGCCTGCTTCAATGGTGCTGATAGGGTTGTAGGAGAGGTTTAGATGCGTCAGGTAAACCAGATGTTTAAAAGCAGAGTAAGGTACTGCAGACAGGTTGGTGTTGGTGATGGAGAGAGAAGTAAGGTTGAGACCATACAGGCTGTTGGCAGGCAGCATGTCGAGGAGGGGCCAGGAGTCTATCTCCAGGTCTTTCAGGCGAAATAATCTTTTGAAGGCATATGCAGGCAAAGCGTTGATGTTGAGCTGTTTCAGATGCAGACTAATGAGGTTGTGGAGGTGGGAAAGAGCTTCTGTTGGTACAGCTGTGAGGTTGCATCTCTCCAGGGTGAGCTGCTCCAGGCTAAGCAGTCCACTGAAGGCCCTGTGTGATATATAGACCAAATCATTGTCCCCAACCTCCAGGGACTTTAGGTTATGTAGATCTTGGAACATGTAGTCCAGCAAAATGACAATCTTGTTTTCACTTATATCAAGTTTTGTTAAGTTTGACAACCCAGTGAACACCCCAAGGGGAACCAGCTTCAGACGGTTTCCTTTCAGCCTCAGGGAGCGCAAGTTGAAGAGATTGTTGAAGGCTCCAGGCTCCACATTGGCGACTATATTGTCGCTGAGGTCAATCTCCTCCAGCAAGGGGTATGACGTGAACTCCTCAGGGTTGACGCTCTTCAGTCGGTTCTTGCTGAGGTCCAAGATTTTGGTCTCAATGGGAATGCCCTCTGGAATGGCCATCAGGCGCCTCCGGTGACAGCTGACGGACTTGTTCTGGGCCGAGCATTCGCAGCGGGCCGGGCAGCCTATGGTGGGGCCCATGAAGACTAGCAGCACAGCCAGACCTAGGAACGGCTGCCAGCAAGATACAGCTGTGTGAAGCATGACTCCACCGATTTGGTCTAACCCTCTGTCACGGGCCTGTAGGGGTGAGGATGGGAAAGGGAACATGTTAAGTCTGCAGCAAAAGGAGAACTCTGACAAATTTTAAGTGCCATTTCAAAGCAGGTACATGTGTTTTTATTTGAAATAAAATAAGAAAGCCTATTGTGAACAGCAACAGCAACAAAAAGCAAATTTTCCTTCCTAAACATTGGGCTTGTCAAAGGACCCGTTTATCTAACATTTTCCAACCAGACATCAGAGGAGACAAAACAGCTTTTCCCACTGAAAACAGTAAAAGATGTTAGGTTTTTTTCTTTTTTTTCTTTTTTTCTTTTTTTCTTCTCACTCTCAGTGGGTCTCCACAAGCCTGCTATAACTAATGCAGAGATAAACACCATGCACTCTGTAAATAGGGCTAATCACACTTACTGATGTGTTTACAGCACCAGGCCTCCATGAGGTGATATAAATCTAGGCTTTTGCCTTTCCTGTTCACATCAGTGTTTTAAGGCAAACCTTAATGATGTATTATCTTCAAGAAAAAGAGTTCCTTGACAATGAAAAGATTCCTTTTAACATTTATTGCATGCAGTTACAAATAGATGGAGCTTGTTCACATACACAGAAACACAATGGCTCAGATGAGAAAGAACCACTGCACCTCTGATTAGAATTTGTATTAAGAACAAATTGATTCTTTGCTTTTACAGCACAGAGAAATTTTACGTGATTTTTAGAACCAAACACCTGAAAAGGATTTATAGAATACGTCTTTGTACTTCCAAGACATGTAAATTAGCTTTGGAAAGAAAAACGAGGTGAGATGAGCTGGTAGCGTTTAAGCAGCACATCATCCAAAGAAGCACAACAGGTTGTTTGGAAGTCACACTTCCAAAGTAAGAGATTTTTTTTATTCCTGCCTTCAGGTTAAAACTGAGGATAGTAGAAGACAAAACAGCCCCTATTAAATTAACTAACCTTCACGAAATGCTATACTTTACAGGTTTAGTCACCAAAGGTAAGAGACTTTTTAAGGATAGCTACTAAACAGACACACTCAATAGCCTATTTCAAAAGAAGAAGAAGAAGAAAAAAAACACAACACCAACACAATGTAGGTACTCAAAGGAAGGCTTGTATGATACACTTGCAGAATAAGGTGCACTGCAAGCAAGGAAATGCCTCAGCCTTTTTGCCCACTCAACTTGATAAGGCCAAGTGGTAGGACTGAGACCTTGGCTTTGTAACATTGACAAACCTTGCAAGGTGCCTCAGGCCTTGTAAAGCCTTTACTGGATTGGTTAATTTGTGCTTGGCTTTAGTTGTATCTGTAAAATTGTTTACATAACTTCTGCCTGTAACTTTCTCTCAGGTCTGGACAGATGACTGTTGTCCAGCTGGTCGTATGCATACTGACAAAATTACCCAATTCATTGCCTGACCTGTGGCTTTGAGCCTTGACAATCTGACTAGTGCTTAAGATGTTTTCAACTTAAATTTCAGTCAAATTTTGCTCAGCTGTGTGCAATCATGTAGATTAGATCCTAGAAGAAATGCTCCCCATACACAGAGAACGATTCGTAGATTTCAGCAAACATGGTATAAGTAAAATTATGATCCAACCAGACAGTTATGTTAGCAAATAAGGTGTTTGAAACATAAAAATAATACTGAGTGTACCTCAGAAAGTGGAAGAAGAAACAGCCACCACTAACTGTGCTGCAACAACACTATACTCCCCTGGCAAAGACCTTAAGGTGTGGTAACTCATCAAGTAATCCCCTCCTGATCGTGGAGGGTTGTCCTTCTCAGATCATGGACAATCAGATGGGTAGGCATTTAACATTCATGAAGAAGAGCAGATATTTGGCTCTGTTTATCTTACTGTATCGTTAACAATCCTCAACAGAAACTCCATGGTCTGAATTGTAAGCATTAGCATTTTTGTAACACAGTAATAAATAGCTGTTGTGCTTTGACTATTAAAAGCTTAAATGGGTGAACAATAAATTCTTTTGGAGCTGCATGTAAGTTATGTTCGACTAACCACAAATGAATGATGCACATAACACTCCTTTCTTAACTCTGTGGAAGAATCTTGCTCTTGACTGACATGGCTTCTTCTTTCCACTCTGACACTTTTACGCAGAGAGGCAAATTGCATGCCGGTTTTGCGGTGTAGTCTGGAGACCTGGATGAAGACTATTCTTTATTATACTACTTATAAAAGCACATTTCAGCTTTGTCCTAGAAGGACAAACTGCTGAGATTCATTTAGTTACCCGCTTATGTTGTACTCTTGCAAGTAACTATTGCCAGTTATGTCCAGCTGTGATAAAGCTTTTCAGAGATAAACTTCACTTCATTAGGCACAAAGTTAAAACTGGAAGTCTATAGGGGTCTGTGAGTTAGGTGTTTGGAGTGAATTCAGATCAGAGGCTTTTGGGTGCTCTGATCGCTATCTTCAGAGCTCAGTCTGTGTGGTTAGCACTTTCATACCAATACTTCTGCATGCAGGGAATTCATTTGCTATCTTGTTCACCTAATACATGAAGCACAAAGTAAACAGGGTCAGTGGAAGACAAGCACCCCTGGAGTGTTCATTCTAGATGGCAAAAATATGAAATTCTTTTGCAGCTATCCAAGCCACCTGGTAACTAAAACTTCTGAGGAGTGTGAAGTAGGTAGATGGTATAAAATATGGTAAAAGATTTTTTTGACTATTGCTGAAATAAAGAAAGGTAGTGTTAATAAAGTATGTCAAACATTAATAGTTATCTTCTGCAAGAACATATGCACACAGATAGAGATGGTTATGCATTTATCTGTAATGGTGTATGCATGTGTGTGCATGCATTTGCAGGCAAGGAAGATTCAGAACTGAGAATTAAGCTGGAGTTAAGTTACACATAGATAAGGAAAAATATTAAGTTATACTTAGTCACAAGACAGGAGAACAAAGATAATTTATATCAACAAGTGTAGGTTAGAAGAAAACATAAATTAAATGGATCATATCAATTTCCATTGACACAGATGATACTACCGCACTTCCTGCTAATCATATCTGTGACTACATACTGAACTTTGAACTCCTTTTTGCAGTAATTACTTTTTCTTCATTACAGAAAATATATAACCTTACATCAGATGCTTATACAGATAACAAACAAAAGGTAAAAAGGTCTAGCACAGGAAGTATGAGCAACTTCAAGATTTCTGACTGTTTGCAAAACAAGGTGAATGCTGGAAGAAGCTCACAGTGAACTTACCAGCTATTGTGTATGATCCAGTCTGGATTTAATGAATTTGAAGTGTTACTTTCAGGACATGTCTGTTAATATCAGTAACAGAGCCTCCCTTGGGCCATCAGTGTGAGAACATCTTGAAAGCATACATATTAATCCCTAGTGTATATTTTGTGTCAGTGTGATCACCATTGCTTACTATTATACATCCATTAAACAACAAAGCTGTTGTTTAAAAATCTAAAGGGAATGGGACCAGTAAATAATCCTTTTCACTGCAAGAAGATACATATATTTTTTTTTAAGCTCACAGTACTTTTAATGATAACCCACATTACTTTAGACTTGTGGGATGCTAATTAATTGCCAACTTCACTGACACTGTGCTGAAATATCAGTGTCATCGATCAATATGGCATATTTCATTCCTGCTTAAACAACCTGCGCATACATACTTTATCCTTTGCCAGTCTAGGTTCTAAAGATCTACAGGTTTACTTCACTATCCTTCTTTGCATCTCTCTGTAAAACTTTTATCCATTGTGCTGCATACAAGAAAGTAAAGTACATACATACCTATATACATACATACCTACAAGTAAGCTAAAATGTTCATATTTTTGCTCTGTAATTACACTATGCCTTGCACTGTGGCATACTACTCTAAGATGATAACCTGTTAGCACAAAAATACTAACAAAATAATTAAAAAACAATAGGAACCAGCAGGTTTTATGTGCTTTAATACAAATGGGAATTTTTAATTAATTAAAGTTGGAAATTAGGAGAAATTTCTTCTCAGAAAGAGTGATCAGGCATTAGAATGGATTGCCCAGGGAGGTGGTGGCATCACCGTCCCCAGAGGTGTTTAAGGAAGGGTTGGATGTGTTGTTTAGGGACATGGTTTAGTGGGTGACATTGGTGGTAGGGTGATGGTTGGACCAGATGATATTGGAGGTCTTTTCCAACCTTAATGATTATATGATTCCCTGAAAGTTAAAAAAATAACTCTGCCCTTTTTTGCCTTTCTCTGGCTCTGTTTCTTAAGTCCCATGTCAAGAGTCAAGTTACTGTTGGCTGGTACTCTTTTTCAACACAAGACCTCAATCAAAGTTGAGCTATGGAATTCAGAAAGCTCATAGAAGTTATTAGTTAATAGCTCTGTGTGAACTCACCCCAAATTGCCATCCCTACTGCTTTGAAATGCAAATCATTTTGCACAGAATTCTGCAGCTTTGAACCTACTCATAAATGCTGTACAAAAATGTGTCTGTATCAGTACCTCATAGCTTTTGAATTGAAGAAGTATAACGAAAAATAAATAAAAAGCAAACTGCTGCTCCCTCAGAATGCTGTGCAAATCTGAATGACATAGACAGGAATGTGACAAGCCATGAAAATGTGCTATATTTTGTATTATTTCTGCCTCTCCCTCAGTCTCATTTTCAAGCCTTTAGAGCTAAAAGCTTCAGTGCATCTGACCAGGCTCTATTCCTTGTCCCATCTGATACTACAGTGCTGTGGAGGACCAGGCTTTAGGCAGAAGAGGTGAGATCCAGATTTGCTTCTGTCATTGGTCTCATATCTGATGCTTTGACTTGGTAGTTTTGATATCCCTTTTTCCCTCCCAATCTCTCAGCCTTTCTGACAGTTAAAAAATCCACTGGATCATATCAAAGTTGATAATTCTGCCTGACATTATGGTCATTTAATACTTTCTCTTCTATGATTCCCTTTTTGAAAACATAACTGTATTAAACAAACCTTCTGAGACGAAGTTTTGCATAGGAGGTATCTGACTTGTACTCACACACCTAAGCTCTAACAGCTAATCCTGAGAACCAAGCAAAGTCCCTATTTTAAAGGATTTTAAATCATGTCCTGCCCATTGCTCAAGTCATAAGGCATCAAGACAGATTTTTTTATGAGCCTTTGTTCAGAGACAGTAAATTGTTCTTCCTGTATAAGATTGTTTCTTTCCTACCTTGTTGCTGAATTTTAGCATTCCTGTGTTTCGGAGCATGTAACAGATCCTGAGGAGTATGAAAGGTCCTGTCTTTGCCATTCATGTCACCATCTGCCATGCTTCAGCAAGCAATAAGCCAACAAAACCTTCGCTCCAACCTTTGCAACAAGACACCTTTGCTTGTGTGTGCTCAATAGACAGTTACTGAATGTGAGCAGCTAGAGCTGCTACTGAAGATTTTACTTATGTCCTTCAAACATTCACCCAGTTCAGTGTGGTTTGGGAAGTTTTTTTTTTTTTTTTTCCTCACAACCTCAACTCTTAGCAGCCATCATAAATGATTATTTCATAAGACCAGCTGATCTAGCTTTCCTGTTCTCTTCTGTGATGCTGGACAAGAGCTTTCCAGGTAAGTGTGGAGAGAAGGGGGGTGAGTCCTTGCTGCTGGGCTGCAGCAAGGAGGTGATGGTGGGAAGTTGTGCTGGGGATGAGTGAGAACAGGCTGGGAGGATGGCAGAGATGAACCAAGCTAGTTAAAGGGAGAAAAGAAGAGAAACATGAAAATATTAGGCATTTAGGAATGTTCTTATAGAAAGAGACAGTGCTACAGGGAGGACTGAAATCCTGACTGTGTCATTTTCTGCAATTTTGACATTCCTGTCATAGGGTCTTCCAATGTAAGATTGAATGTGTAGCAAAGGGTTTGCCTCACCAGATCTTGTGCCAGGAAAACACCTAAGCTTTGTGTTTTGATCTCAAGCTCTATTCCATTATAAAAGACGATATACAGAAATGGAAGAAAAAATCAAAAATTACAATCAGAAGAATATTTTGAAGTGCTTATCCAGAAGTATTGTTGTAAGACTGATTAAAGTCTTTTTGCCATGTTTTATAAAGCTAGACAAGTGGGCAGAGTTTTTACTCCAAATACTTAGATTATTGTTTGAATCAAAGTAAAAGAAATAACCGTGCCAAACAACAGAAGGTAAGAAAATCACTTGATTCAAAATTCATTTGATTGTGCAAGTGCAGTGATTTTAACCTGCTGGGCAGCTGAACTCCACCACAACCACTCTCTCGTGCCCCCTCCTCAAAGAAAAAGGGTTGAAAATGTGATGGAAAGGCCTCAAGGGTTGAGATAAGGACAGGGACATCACCCACCAATTACCATAACAAGCAAAACAAACTCAGCATAAGTAGATTAATAGAATTTATTGCCTATCACTAGCAGACTACAGCAGTAAGAAACTAAAAGCAAGCTAAAAATACATGATCTGACATGGGGCAGCTGCTAGGCTCTGCTCACAGAGGTCACCCCTGCAGCCCCCCTGCTACCAGGCCCTTGCTACATAAACCCAGTACATCAAGTTGCCTTACAATTCCAGGCTTTCTGAAATTAAGCAAACAAATGAAGTCACATGTATGTATACCTTCTGTTTCTAATTTGATGTTTTTAAGATCGATACACCAATTTCTTGCATTTGTTATAGAGAAAGTGAATCTTGAGAAGAAATTTGAAAGAAAAGATAATAAACCTTAAGGATTACCTCACAGGAGACACTTCATGCATAAAAAACAGGAAAAGAAAGTGGAGAGATTTGTAAGAATAGAACACAGGAGACATTCCCACAGACACCATTGGTAGGTTGAAGGTCAGAAGGTTTATGAAAGGTATTATATGAACAATTATGTGAAGAGCTGTAAAAAGTAAAATTCAGATTGTTTTTTGCATAGGTTAATGATGCAAGTCAACCATTCAGGGAAAGGTTGCAATACTATTCTATTCACACAATTAAATAGCTTGTAAGGATCACAAATATTTGCATTAAAAGGTTTCTGGAAAAAATTCTTGGTTGAAGAAAGCATGAACTGATCTAAATAGCACATCCTTTCTACCACCTATTTCTCCTAATTCAGAAACAAGATTTTGAATGGCTAAGTTCTTCAGAATTACTTCTGCCAAGTTGTTCACTCATCTCTGGTAACTTGTATCCCTATTCTACTGGTGAAAAGTGATGTCAATAAGAGGTAAATATTCAATGGCAAAGACAGGAATAGCACAGTTACCATGACTACAGATGTGTTGATACACCTAAATGTGATAATGCGATTATGGGGAAAGACACAGACTCTATCTTTCAGAGAGACAGAGATCCTCAATAGCTTATATTTTGTTGGGGCCACTTAATACTGAAAGGGCACCCAACTGATGCAGCGAAACTTAACATACCTGGACTTGCTGTTAAGTATCATTATATGGTAGTCTGCTGTATGATGGGTGACTTCAAGATGATAGACATTATATTAAAAGAGTTCACATTTTTATTAAGTTGCTTTAACCCAAAGTGATACTAAGCAAAAATCCATCAAGCTGTGTTTCACTAATGATTCGTGGAAAATTTTAATGATTCATTTACTGAGAATGACTTATCATGGGGGAAGAAAGGCAGATTTATGACAGTATGGAAGGGGAGACAATATGACAAGAAGGAAAGAGCCATAGCTGTTGCTTTTTGGGAACTCAGCAGTCAAAATAGTAAAAATCTCTTGCAAGATAAATTTCATCGTTTCGGAAGGGACTTTGCTGTGTTTCACAATGTATTCAGGCAGGTGAACTTTAGAAAGCTCTGCTGCTATAAGCAGGACACTGAGCAAGCGAAGGAGAAACCGCTAAGTCCTATCCTTGCTTTTCATATCTATACTAATTAATGCAGTCTAAATAAATTAACTCAAAACTGAGTCAGTAGGAAGAGTAACTGCATTGACTAAAGAGAAGGAAGGGAAGCTTTTGTCAACAGCATTTTTCCATTAGAAGGCGATGTTTCTTCATCTTGAAGTAAGTAAGCTTTCATTTAGAACTGTACAGCAGTAAAGTACATGGCATGGCAATAAAGCTGATGTCCCTGTTGCCTAGATGGGATCTCTTCTGTTGAGAAAAGATGGAATTCCTTCAGAAATTTTAATTCTGACATCCAGCTGCTTCTGAGCTTCCACAAGTGAAAATTTTGGTGATGGAAAGCGACTGAAAAGATAAGAGGAATCCTGCTTTAAATGTGTGCCAGCTGCAGTGTTTCTAGGGCAAGTACATTCAAGTATAATTGAATCCTGCTTCAGTAATCCATTTAGGAAGCCACAGGCATCTTTAGTAGGATCTAGGACATCATAAAAAAAGGATCTTGATGTAACCTTCTACAAATGGATGTTTCCTTCAAATACCTGCACTTCAAAGCCCTAAGATCTCTGTGGCTGCCAGAAGAAATGAACAGTTCTGGTGAAGTGCTGTCTGCACCTTTTGCAATGTGAGAAAGCTATATCAATACATTTTTCAAGCTGTCCATTAGAATTTTTTTTTGTTAGGTTTAACAACCAAAGATCTTTGTTGCTGTGATGACTTTATCCACACATGGCAAGAGAGGTATATGACCATGACCTTACTGGCTGTTAGGAAAGGCAAACAGATAAAAGTGCAATCTGTATAACGATGGCAGGTGACAACTTTTTCGCCAGCAGCTGTACATAAATACTGAATAGGGCAAAAAGGGAGACCAAAACTGCACAGTCCTCCACGGGGTAGGGGTCTGGTGGAGTCAATGCTGTGATTGCAGTCACCAAGGAAGGGGCTCAAACAGTTTCATTCACCTGACTTGGTTCCCTGGAGCTTTCTGCTGGCAGCAGAGCCTGGTGACTAATTGTGGTATGTGAAGAGGCTAAAGCATTTGAAAACAGAGCATGCCTAGGAAAGCTAAAAGATCAATCAATTAGTACTACAGTTGTTGCTGTTCGTTATAGAACTCAAAGTCTGTTTAGCCAAATGGCTCTGAATATTTAAGACCCAGTAGTTTTAAGAATCTTTTAGCCAAGTACACCTGGAAAAGCAAATTGGTTTTATGAGGGTAACACTGATCTCTGTCTGTTTAAGGTTTTAAGTGGAGGTATGCAGTTTAAATTTTACAGCTCCAGCTATTTGAAACTGGCTAAAAATTGAACAAGAAATCTGAAGCGATTGGAACCAATACATTTTCTTTTGTGCTAAGACAAGAAATTCAAATGTGGGTACTGCACGTGTAGTGGGGAGAAAAGATTCACTTAGTGAAGCTGTAATACATGCATAATTACAGTAGAGTTTATCTGGTTAATACAAGAAAAAATGAAATGCATCAGCTGTGCATTTTTTTTCCACCTGGATAAGCGTGTTAGCAGCTGTTCTGTTTGTATCTTGCACAGAAACCCTATCAGTCAAAACAAGGAGTATATTCGCTGGGGACTGTCTTCATATTGTCATATGCAAGGCCTTCAGAGCACAGCATGGAAGGAAGCTCCTGAGCCATCAGATGCTGTTTGTAGACTGCGGAAGTAGTTAGAGAGTCTGGAGAGACAATACAGCAGCTACAGTATTATGTTTGGTACATTAAAAATACTTACAAGAGAATAAACACATTTCTTAGTCCTTGTTGGAAGTCCCCAAAGTGCAAGCCAGATCTCTGCTGATAAAATGTTGTTGGATTCAGAGTGACTATTACAGCAGAAAATTGTGGCCAGCATTCAAGGACTGGAACAAAGGACAGAAGGGATGTATTTCGGCTCATTGGCCAACACTGACAGGCTCTGCAGTAACAAGTTGTGTGATAGACCCAACTGTAGCCACTTACTGGCTCAGGTAAGCAAGATAACCCAGGGAAAGCTGTACAAAGCTACTGCTCAAAATAGAGTTGATCATAATGTATAAACTGGAGAGCAAAAGAAAATTGTCAGCTGAAGAGAAGAAACCAAGAGAATGTGGAAGACACAAAATTGCTGAAATTTTGTATTCAGATTTTTTCACTTAGGTCAGAGTCATAATCAAGTCTTTTGACTTGAGCCTGGCCTGTTGCAGAGGTATCATAGTTTCTGTTGAAAAACTGTTTTCCAATGATTTTTTTTTTTAAACAATTGCTTAAACAAATTTAAGATAATTACTGCAACAGTTGTATTCATTAAAAAATAACATTCACGCGCACTAGCACACACAAAAAATGCACATTTGCTTTAAAGTCTTTAAAGGAGAGGGCTGTTTATACCATCTATAATAATACTCTCCCAGAATAACACACTTGTCCTTGTCCTAAATAAAATTAATACTAAAACAGTTTTCTCTTGCCAGAACACTTTTGTATGGCCTAATTAAAAAAATAAAAAAACAAAACAAAAAACCCACGAATGCTTGAGTCTGCATGGATGCATCTCTCCATAATGATGTCTCAGTTTTATTCCTAATTAAAAACTCATTAATATCAAAGACAATTGTGAGAAACTCCAATGAGACTATCATTTGGGATCTTAAGACTGAAGGCAGCACCCCTGCCATCAACTGAAATTCACTTATTCAAGAGCTGACTGTAAGCACCGATGTACTTCTTGCTGAAGGCTGTACGTAATACTTCAGTCTTTCTGTTAGTATCTAGCTCTGAAATGTAACATGCTCCAAAGAGTTGCCTGACAAACTGAAAAAAAGAGAACTGACGGATGGCAATTGGTTCATTCAAAAGCATTACATATTTTCAGTATTTCTCATCACTGGTCACTGGAGCGGGGTAGGGTCTGCAGACAAGGAGGGTACATGATCAGGAAGGACACCACAGAGGCTGTGCACTGGAGACCTTTCTGCATCTCCTCCAGTGGAAGATACCTTGCACGTGCATGTCATTTCTGAGCAGATGCTACCATAAATGCAAAATCTGTGTAATGATTGAGGCACATGAAGAGAGGCATTCATTGCACTTGTGCCTGAGGCAAAGTTTATGCTCTCTGAGTCTTAAGGTGAAAGGACATCCATGAAGCAATGGATGCTGGCAGTTTCCCATGGCTCTGAAATATGCGACATGACTTCCCCCAAATTCCTTGTCAGTAAGTTATAATTCATTTGATTTGGAAAATTCAACAGTCTTAATCTTTATTACCCATCCAATGACAAACATCGCTAGAATGATCTAGAATTCAAGAATGATCATAAGAAGCAACATTTATTTAAATAGTGAAATTTTCTTTTCATCCAGTTCCCCAAGTTGGGCTAATTATTATTGTAATTGTAACACTCATTCAAGGGCACTAACACGTAGCTCAGTAAGTCTGGCAGGGGGATTCAAACTCAAACTGTCTTATGCCTTGCTTGACTGAGAGGTCTGGACAGATAAAATACATCTAAGTATTTAAAGGTGTCTTTGGGTAGCTTTAGATACTTACATTATCTTTGTGAACCTGGTTTCAGATTATCAAAATCTGCCTCAGTGAAGTTGCAAAAGGTACTCAGTTAAGATTTTATTCTTGAAACACACAGTAAGATGGAGATATCTACTATTCAAACAGACTGAATTCCTTTGATCAATAGTGTAGAGAAACTTTTCTACACATTGCCGTAAATCTCACTGGAATTACCAATACTCAACTTTCCACATGGTATGAAATTGCTCAGGAGCTTGCAAGTGGGATGACTAACTGACAAAAACAATAAAACCTGAAAAAA
This sequence comes from Cygnus olor, assembly GCF_009769625.2. Lineage (NCBI taxonomy): Eukaryota > Metazoa > Chordata > Aves > Anseriformes > Anatidae > Cygnus > Cygnus olor. Next base: position 68,113,946 of record NC_049198.1, on the reverse strand, counting down.
AAAACAGCAATTTCGCTCACAAGGGACTACTGTGAAATGGGTATCTGTGGTGGCATTTTTCATGACACACCCCTCCCTCCAACAAAGTAGATCAGCATAGTGTATCTTAAGAAGTGATTCATACTTTTACATATGCCATATTTGCATTCATGACCTCTAACTGTTGTCATGTACTTTGTAAGGAGGAGCCGTAAGCCTCAGAATAATATTTTCACTGTGTCCAAACTTGGAGTCCTCAAAAAACTCTAGACCCATGATTTGTTGGTGGTGTTTAGGGACTCGCACAACAAGATTATTCAGGATATTATACTCAGTCTGTTTCTCACCGTTGCATCTCAGCCAAATTTAGCTTTTTTGTTTAAGAGTCCAGAAGAATGATGCTCATATAGGAGCAACTGGACTGCTCTGATTTCTCCAGTGCATCCATTTTTGTTGTGTGGCCAGATTTTAATTCAACATCTTTTACACAATTCATAGCCCAGAAAATCCTCTGTAAAGCAATAATCCTTGTTATTGTGTATGACAGAAATACAAGAACAACTCCCTGTCTTCCATATGATGATTTTTTTTTTCAAAGCCTTCTGTTTTTCCTATTGATTTCCTGAACCTGCTTCCAACTATATCAAAAACATTTTGGTAATCTGTCTCAGTGATTTCACTAGCTTCTTAAATGAAAGCAAGGGAGGAAAAAAAAATGTAGCAATGACCACTCCTCTGTTTTGTGCTGAAGCAGCTGGTATGGGAATAAGAGTCAGAAATAAACACCTGGTGGACTCTCAAGACAATCTCTCTTTCTAATTTTTCTGCTGTAGGAAAGAAAAAGACCAGGTGATGTGCAAAATTCAGACTATTCACACATATTTATTTTTTTTTGGAAAGGGGAAGGAACAATGACTCTGTTTTCATCTTGCTTATAGTCGCAGATGCACAGAACTGAGGTATAAATTTAAAGGAAATCAAGACCATACCTCAGCAGATGATATGAAGCAGTGAAAGGTGTTCAGTGTTTTGACAATATTATTTTTGCTAGCTAAGTGAAAATAAAAGTGATTTACTTTTATTCTCCTTTCCTAAGGGTTATCATAACTTCTTTCTTATAAGTAATTATATTCCAATTTGATTGAGGACAAGAATAATACAGCAATGGTCCAAATCTCACTTTTTAGTCTCTTTCAAAACAGACAGAACACTATCTGTTGAGTATAGTAACAATTAATTAGTGAAGTATTAAAAGGATAACCAATTCAGACCCATCGCATTAAAGTCTATGTATTCCTCTTTGGTGTAACACTCGCTGAGCTCAGCTCAACACCTGGGCAGCAGCTGATTTCAAAAATGCAGGAATGTTCATAGATACTCTTTCCCCCATATATTTAATATAATTAGGATATAAATAAGCACTGTATCAAATTATGCAGGCTTCTCACCAAGTGGTGGCTTCAGACATTAAATTTAGAAACCTCTTTTTTGTGGCTTTGTGCCTATCTCATCCCACGACAGGAGAACTGGGCACTTCAGCTTAAGACTGGACATCTAGAGGATTTGCCAAAAGGACATCACCCACCTCCTGTGACCACTCACCATCAGACCTGATAATTTGTGGAGAACACCTCTGTTGCCTAATATCATAAGACTTAACGTTAGTCATCAAAAATCTGACCTAACATTAGTCATAACATTATGATTTCACTACGACTGCTTTGAATGCTGAGCCCAGACTTCCAGCATTTTCAAACCAAGTTTCCATGGGGTAACATCAGTAAATGTGTATTTACTTAACCATCCTTTTACGGGATGTGAGGGCTTAATGTCTTTGATATGTTTTGTTACTTGAAAAGGTGACTGACCAAAGAGCTGGTTAAAGCCTGATGCTTCAGAAGGCCTTGTTTCAACTCTCCTCTTCCCTGCTGCAAACACATGTACTCTGTACTTTCTCTGTCTTGGAGGGGTAAGACAGCAGGAGCTCGGGCTGTAAGACACAGAGGTATGGATCTCTTCAGTACTGCAAAGAGGGGCTTTGTGGCTTGCACACAAACCCTTGAGATGCCTGTGCTTCTCACTGGCAGCTACCCCCAACCTGTGTATGGTTCTCACGCAGTCATGGATAGAAGACCTCCTTCTGGCGTGCTGTGCTGTTGTCATACAGCAGACCCGCTGCTGCATATAAGTATGACTTGCTAAAATGACATTTTTTTTAAGGACAGTTGACTCTGATGCACTGGAATATTTGGTCTTACAGACCAGCATCACTCCCAGCTAAATCTGTTAGGCAAGAGGATGAGAAGGATTCTGTTCCCACCGCAGTCAAAGCAGTTTGCCAGCAGTATTACTAGAAGCAGAAATGCTGTGAACCAAATTCCAGTTAATTTCCTCAAGCAAGTAATTTTGACAGAGGCTGCATGCTTGTGTACAAAGTATCAGATACATACCAAATATTAAAATTTTACTCATTGCTAGGCTTTTCCTAAGCTTGTAAGATTTTCTGAAGCCTTGTTGTACCCGTTACAGTCTCCTTGTAGAAGGACGGGTCTTTCTCATTTAATAAAGAAAGATAAAGAGAGGGTTTTTTTTTTTTTTCAAACACTTTTATATGTATATATATATATTTATATATTTTACTAGCAGTGAATATCTCAGATCATGACACTGATTTTCCATCATTTTTTATTATATAAACTGAGTTCAAATAAAAAGTCTTTTCACTTCCATACAGGTTTCTGTGCTCTCAAAGACAGCAATATCACAAGGTACTTAAAAGCAGATAAACTACTGAATCCGAGGATGGAGGACTCTTATACATGAGGTTAGTCAGGTGAAGGACAACTGTTTGCTCAATAGGTGATTCTTTCTTAGTTTCTCTCACCTTCCCAAAACAGGCTGGGTTTTTTATTTTTCCCTTTGTAATAGAAAGTCTTTGTTTTTAGAGGCTCATTTAAACCAAACCCTTTCTGCTAGAAAAAAAAAAAAAAAATCAGAAAATGCTTTGCTATTCCATCTTCAATCAGTTGTAATGCCAAGCATATGCTCAGGAGGTAAAGACAGGAAAAACAGTGAAATTCTCTAAATGTATAAATGTACTTAGTATGATGATAATGTAATTTCTGAAAAACTTTGAGCGACCAGATTTTACTCTTAAAGATAAGCAACCAGATTCAATTTAGAGAAGCCAAGCCCACTTTCGCAGACATAATTTCAAAACCTTGAATTTGGGCAACTGTGAGCTCTAAAACATAGTAGCAAAGACATATAAAAAAGTTTTAAAAGTTAAAAAAAAAGGAAAAGAACAGGACATTATTTTTGTAAAACTTTAGTATTACTTCATGCTAGATTTGTGATTTGCAGGGAGAGTCTAATTACTGAGGTGGCATTGATTATGCGGTGGCAGTGTGGGACAATCTGGTAACCAGTAATGGTATATATGTCAGAGAGTTAACAGTAAATAATTACTGTGCTATCCATTCTTGTATAAAATAAAAACCTCTTCGGTAGACAACTGATAGATGAGAATGACACAAGCTAAATCTGAGTTCTGTGATTCAAAACCCTCCTGCCCAAGCTTCCTTTTCAGTGTCTTGGAGCCTTGACAATCACTTGGGTAAGGAAAACTGCACTCTTCAATTATCTGCCAATGTCTGACAGAGAAGAACATGGAGTTAATAATGAGCATTATATCTATTTTTTGAATCAGTGATTCGGAATGCCTTATTCTGCATTCTGCTTTCAGGTCTTGGTGAAGAGAGTGCTCCCCCCAGAAATTAAGAAAACTATTGTATAAAACCAAGAACTGGTAACAGAAGGAAGTTAGCCACTCTGTGGAATGTTTAATTAAAAATAAAAATAAATAAATAAATAAAATTATTTTTATTTAGGGAGGGCAATTTAACTCTGATGTGCAGGTTACACAGACTACAAAGAATTAAAAACTACAAAAAAGATCATAAGCCAACTATGAAGCCTTTAGGTAGTGTAGCTGAGCATCCAGCAGACTGTCGTGTTCCACTCATGCTTCCTTCTTACAATGTTTTGGGGTCTATAGGATGAGTAGTCCTTATCAAGCCTTAATTAAGGTCTAAGTCATCAGAAAGGAAGATGACATTTTCATACAGCTTACTTGAACATGTATATGTTCGTAATGTTCAAGTAATCTTCCGAGAACTTGGAAACAAAAATAACTAATTTGTCAAGCATATTTTCAAGTTACCTCTAAGGAAGGGCAGATGGGCAGATGAGGTATTTATAGTTAGATAGCACCATGCTTAAATGACTCAGAAATCTAGTCTTCTACCCAAAAGCAACACAGACACATATGAATATACGTGTGAGCGCAAATCAAATGTTGTTGTTGTTTCTACTGTGAAGTTTTGACTCAAATTCTCATGGATTAAAATTTAGTTTTTGCCATCACTGAAGAAAATGCATTGTATCTACCCACAAATCTGTGAGCATAGTTTGTTCTTGCATACTGGTATCTCCATTTTTTTTTTTTTACCAAAACCACGTTTTAAACAAGAGTCACTTGGCTGCCTGTTCCATTCACAGTGAGGAAATTTAATGCCTGAAAAGCTGAACTGCAAGGCAATTAAGACAGTTGGTCAATATCTGCCTTGCTGTTTTAGTGAAAGGAAATTATGCTGCTACATTTTCATTGGTTCTGTTGATTGGTGTATTTCGACAGTCAATAAAGAGGGAGGTTCTTTACTTTTAAACACTGCTCTAACTTCGGTTAAGCTGATTTTTATTGATACTTGACATCCATTGATATGTTTTCCTTTAAGAAATGCTCAGACTAACTAATTTCTCTCATATTCTGGATGGTAACTACATTCAAATACCAATGTGTAACCACTGACTGTGAAGACCTCATGAACAAGAATTTATAAGATGAAGTTAGCATCAAGCAGATGTTAAGTGAGTGCAACTTGGAGTTTGATCAACATTTTACTGAATTCTACACCGTACCAACTGCACAAGAGAGGATTTTAGGTAGATGCAGAGTGCTGCTATCTGCTTATCACTCAAATAAGTGTACCGTTGGGAGTCAGTGACCAGCCCTTGTCACTGGAAGGGAAAAAAGACAGCCCAAACCTTCTGGCTTATGCACAGATATAAAGAGCGGAAAATAAGCTGCAAATGCTGTTTATTCCCCTCTCTTTCCTCCGGGACTGAAAGAATATGTTCTGGTTGAGCATTTCTCCCTCTTTCCTAATATATCCTGCCATATGGATGGAAGAAGAGAGAATGAATCACTGACTCCACATGGGGTAGGATGAAGGGGAAATAGACACAGAGGAGATAGGAATGACAATCTGAGTGCAGACCTGAAATCCCCCCAAACAGTTCAAAACAGCAATTTGGCTAATGGCTGCAATTTGGAAAGCCTGCACATCCTCAGAAAGCACAGGGGAGGTGGGTGGAGAGCAGATTAAATGTATCAGTCTCTAATCCACTTCCCACTGCCTGGCTAGCATGCGTGTCCTCTGCATCCCTTCACACAATCTGGAGGTGCTGGTGGAAGGACCTTCTGGTCGAGAACTTCTGCCGTCTGCTGCATTTTCCCTGAATCTGTCTGCTTCTCTGAGTCACCATTTCCATCAGGAGATCAGTGCTCTTCCTCCCGCTTAATGACTCTCCCTGTATTACTAACTTTATGGCAACGCTAATGTTTTATTTAGCTGTGGAAAGCAACCACAACACCATCTGACCAAATGAGCCTAGACAGTGAAGTTGTCGTGTTCAGTTATATTTCAGGAATGCTCAGACTCAAGCTGACTGAATGGTCTCTAACACTCACAACACACTCAGAAGGCCTGATGATGCCATTTCAGGTGAAAGCCCTGCATAGCACAGCAGCATGTACACAACATCATCTGATCAGCAGACATTGCCTCTATCGTTTCTCAAAAGGATGACCCAAAAGGAGCCCCAAAACTTTCCGAAGGCCTTGAGGAAGAAAAGTTATTTTTATTCTTGCCTGTGTATCCTAAAGAAGCCCTCTAAAAATTAAAAATATTGTTGCCAATATAAACATGCAATGTATTGTTTCTGAATTAATAATATGCCTTATAAAAATCCTGGAACACAAATAATTGAAGCTTATATAATGACTCTGGAGGGAAGAAAAAAAAAGAAGAAAAAGAGGAAGAAAAAGAAAAAAAAGAAAAAGAAAAAGAAAAAGAAAAAGAAGAAAAGGAAAAGGAAAAGGAAAAGGAAAAGGAAAAGGAAAAGGAAAAGGAAAAGAGAGAAAAAAAGGAAAAGAAAAAGAAAAAGAAAAAAGAAAAGGAAAAGACCCCACCCAAAAAAAACCAACCAAACAAAAAAAAACAACTACAAAAGAAATTTCTTGTGATATTTCCAGTTTGAATTCATAGGTTCTCAAAACTAGGTAAGCTGGTTAAGGCTAAAGATGTAATTTCAATAACACAGACCAAAGTACCCAACGACAAAACAATGTGCAAGCTACAGTCTGAAAAAGACTTCTATCACTAAGGAGCACCTTACAGTTTACATGTTTATCTGAATTTACTCGAGGAGTTTTAGATGGGTGCTTCTTTGCAGGAAAGCAAATCTTTGCAGTTTTAGTTCATGAAGGTTTTAGAGAATGTCCTGCCTTGCTATCTGGTGCTAGTTGTTTGTTCAGGCAGAGCACTTGACATGCATTCAGAAACTGTTCCTAGGTATAATATGTACTGCACTTGCTAGTATGAGGTATGATCAATGAAATTGACTCAGCATCTGTAACAGAGAACCCAAAAGCCAATCTTGCATTTTACTGCCTTAATATACCAAGGTGATATACTACTTTTTGTGTTTATGTGTGATCCGTAGCTTTTGTAGTGAAAGTGATAACTTTACCCTCTTGTCTCAAAGTTTAAGTTACACTTGCACAGTATGAAGTGTGAGGTGTCTATGGCAGTCAGCTCCTGCAAGTACAAGGACTTTAATTGAGAAAATTTAATTAAGATAACATTAGAGGTCAGCACTTCACACTTCCATTTCATTGACATTTTCAGCACTCCGCTTCCCTGCTGGGTAACACTGGCATATAATTTATAAACTTTTCATTCTATTATATTCCACTCAAAACATACTGTTAATATGCCATTGGGAATACTTGCTCCCTGACGTGGAAAAGAAAATTATAAATTCCAGAAGTGATGCAAAAAACCCTAAAATATATTTGGATAACTCAGTTACATGACAAATTGTCTGGAAATATACACCTATATCTGCATGAAATTATACATGCCATTTGAAGAAATGCTGAATACATCATTCTCAGGTCTGATTTAGATCCTATTTTTCAAAACAGCTGCTATACTACTTGAAATATCTTTATCATTAACTTACCAAGACACTGATGAATAAGTATATTGATACATGTATTCAGCCAGCTTCTCATGTGAATTCAAAGTCCCTTTACACCACTGGTGAGACTGAAAAGTTTTAAAGGAAATGGAAAAAAATGAGTGCAAAGCAAGCAAGTAAATGAGTCCTTTAGGCTGAGCACAATAAAGAAATCTCAAAACAACTATGATATTGGACTTTGTTTTCTCCAGTTCAAGTCTAGCAAATTAAATTTTTAACACAAAGAATCCATTTGTTATTTGGTAATGGCATCTGAAAAAACTTTTGATTCTCATACAGTGCCATAAAGCTACAATCAAGTCACATTAGCAGTAATAACATTGGCAAAAGGTAACATAGGTAATGCTTGTATAGGAATGAGGAATACTGCCAAGAAGAATTAAAAACATTCCTTTTTCTAAAACTTGACTACATAACTTCTCAGTATCTTAATAAATATATAACACCCTAAAGCAAAATTCAGACATGAAAATCCAGAGTTTTATGAGCTATGTAGTAGTGGTAGTAGTGGTAGGGTAGCATACTGAACCTTCTTCATATCTAAAATGTAAATGAAGATGGGAGCAGAGTGCTGCTAGCTGATGGTATGTAATGAAAGAAGCACACTCACTGCAATTTGAAAAATGCAGGCTTTTAAACCTGCTCTGAGGGTAGGCAGAGTGAGAAATGAGAACACAAAATTTTTAACAATCTCTTTCCCCCTGTGCTCACTCTCAGGCCTCCTCTCAGACTGCCTTGTGGAAGAGGAAAGGAACAAAGAGCTGCTGCAGGAGACGGGTGGTGTCTTTGCACAGCACTGTAACACCAGTGCCTTGGCTGTTCCCGTGGGGCGGTGCTTCTGCAGCTTCACTGCTCTACGGGCAGAGAAATCGAGTTGAGAATACACCCAAGAAAGTCAGCAAATGCTGGGGTTAAACCAGATCATTAACATCAGCAGCAAATTTTCATCTGGGGAAGTCTCAGACCAAGGCTGGGAGAAAAAGCTCTCTCCTGCATGGGAGGCAGTGCGCAGATGTTTAGGAAGATGGATGAAAAGATACTGTGACCCCAGAAAGGTGTGGAAGGAAATCATGTGCTTGTGAGGACCAGCAAAAGCTAGTAATCTTGAAACCTTTCCAGGATAAATCTGTTCAGCCTTCAGCTCTCCGAATGTACTGGATGCTTATAATGTATTAAATCTAGCATTAATATATATATACTGAAAGAAGAGGACTTGGAAGCAGACTGTCATGTCATCTAATGAAGCCAGAGAAGGGAAAATCACAGCTAATCAGTCTGTTCTCATCTGTGAAAACAGGTTTTTATTTTATTTTATATTATTTTATTTTATTTTATTTTATTTTATTTTATTTTATTTTATTTTATTTTATTTTATTTTATTTTATTTTATTTTTTATTATTTTATTTTATTTTATTTATTTATTTATTTTTTGTAACAAAACTTGCCATCAGCTAGGGTCTATGTGACCTCTGGCTTTTATAATCAATGAAATCACAGGAGGATAGCTTCCATAGACTTCTGTTTCAAAAAAAAGGGGGTTTTATTGAGAAAGGAATGGCCTCAGACTTCTCTAACAGTGCGTGAATCATATTCTTTAGTGATACACAGAATCAAAACCCAAAAACATTGGTACAGAGACCACCACCTGCTGAGAAAGAGCTTGTCTGTTTGAAAGTCACCCCCACAGGATCCGGATAGCTCTTAGCCAAGTTCTATTCCTAGCAAATGGGATCAGACACTGTATTTCTTTCTTTTTGATTCAAATGACTATGGACTGGGCTCTCCTTTGGGTCATAATGCCATTCACTTTAAAGCTCGACTGAAGGGATGACCTCCCCTGCAGTTGGATCCCCAGCTCCCACCTGCCGAGTCTGTGCCCCACATCTTGTTTTTTCTCTCCTGTTTCAGTGCCCTCCTGGCAGCTCTTGAGAAGTCTTTGATGAAAGGGCTGGGTTACACCACACGTGGGGTGCAGCTCCAGCCCAGAGCAGCCCCTGGCACCGCGAGCCAGGTTTCACGCTTGGTGAACCATGCTGACCTTCTGACACCCTGGTGTGTCCTGCTTTCTTCAGGGGTAGCCACAGGACCCTGCCAAACCCTAGCCTGCAGACATCACTGGGACGCGTCTAGTTGCTCATACCAAACGAGACACAATATTGGGCTGGTTGAATCCCTACCTGATCTGGTACTGCTGCTTTTATCTCCTGTCGGACGAGGTGACCTTGTGCACTGGGTATGCACTGGTCTAAATTTCACCTGCAAGTTGCAACTACAGCTTGACAGGAAAGGCAGCTTATATACAAAGAGTCCTCATGAGACATTTAAGTGTCTCAGCCTCATAAGCATTATTGATTTTGTGGGAATTCTTTAGTCCCAGAAGACAGAAAAATGTGATCACGCACAATGCCTATATGACAAAAGAAATCAGCCATTTGCATTACATTTAAAATGGGTAACATTAAACAGTCAGAACCACAGGCATAAATGGATTGCCCTGCTTTAATGCAGATAAAATGACAAAGTTGATACGTGGAATTCATGATTTCAAGTCACTTCCTGCTTGTTTGTTTCTGCAAACCCTGATTTCAGCAGTCATGCAAGCAGTTAACGACCCTCTTTCTTCTCCTGAAAGTCAATCATATTACAACACATGACATTTTTCCTGCTTCACAGAATCGAGATAAAAAGTACAGAGAAAGACTGCGGTGCAAAAAGCTTTAAGATGTAGCACTGAAGCAGAGAGGCATTGCAGCCTTTCCTCGAAACCTAGCGAGTTTATCAGCAAGCAGCAGAAGCGATCCACGTCTAATTTAGGAAAGCCACTAGGTGTCCCTGCTAACCTGCAGCAGAGCGGCTCTCCCAAGTCTTGCTGGAAGATACAAGCACGCGTCATAAACCCGTCCAAAGGAAATACAGCGCGACCAAATCAGACAACTGTACTCGGCAGCATCACATGCCCAGCTGCGCATCACCCCCACCCCACCGTCCACCACTTTTCCCTTGCAGACTTCCAGGGATGTGGTACCTGCAGGCAAGGTCAGTGCTAGTCAACTGCACTATTTCCTGTTCATTAAATAAACCAGGTATGTCCTTGGTAAATGTTTTTTTCGAGACTGCAGGATTTCCGAGACCACACAGTCCTCAATCAAAAGCCGGGAAGTTTGCTGTGGTGCCCATCACACTGGGTGCATCAAGCTGAATAATGCAGTATTTAGTGAACAGGGCAGAGAGGCTATTCTTTTAGTACTGGATGGCTAAGACAAATACAGCAAGATATGATTTTTTTTTCTTCTCCATTGGTTTTTTCATTCTCTTCTTTTCAAGCAATTGAATCAAATATGATTTGATTTAAGAGATCATTTTCGGAAAGGGAGAGATTTTGCAGGATTTTGGATGCAGACTTAGGAACACCTTAGGCAGCTGTAAAAAGATTTTGACATGTAACTTTCAAAGATCTCATTTTCACATTCAAACAAGTAAGATTTTTATTACTGGTATTAGTGGGAGCCAGTGTTGCAGTCCCATATCCCCAGGGAACAGGGGGGACCTCTCAATGAAACCCCAGACACTGAAGGGGTCTATCATTCTTCTGGTACTGTAAGAAAAATAATGAGGAATATTTGAATTAAGTGTTTCCAGTTTCAAACGATAGCAGTTGCTTCTCTCTAGCTTGCTCTTCATAAACTAGAGTTTCACAAAAACAAATATTTTATTTACAGATTTTATTGGGTCTATTTTTGCCCCAGGAAAGGACTATTATTTTTTCCTTTAGTGAAAAAGAAAAAAAAAGGGCGGGAGGGGGACAGGAAAGTATGAAAAAACACCACCAAACACCAAAACTTGTGGCATTTTGACTGATGTCCAAAATGTCTAGGCACTGCCTCACTAGAATTACAATCTGGCTATATCCTACTTCTGTGAGCTGGGATTTCTACAAGCTGGACTGTTTCCCACTGTGATGCATCATTATCTCTACCTTGGTGAAAAGAAAGGGCTTATTTTATAAGAATAATAAATCACATTACATTGTGATAGAAATAGCTCTTCCAGGAAGATGAAGACACAGGAAAGCAGTGCAGCATAACACAACAGAGCTGTAGCTCCCACAAACATTTGGAAGTTTTCCTGAAAGTTTTCTTCCTGTAGGGCATTTGAAAATGCACATGACAAGAACATCTATTTACAATACAAATTATGGATTTGTGATCATTTTTTCAAAAGCCCCCAAAAGGGGGGCTTCATTTTTTTTTTCTTCCTTTTTTATATCGTCATGTGGTTTAGAGCTTCAGGTCTTTAACACCAGGCCTGAGAAAATAATCAGAAGTGATGATTCTTGTTTACTTACTGCACTTCAAACTCTGGAAAAACCTCCCCATTTGCACTAGCTAGGTCCCATTCTGAAGAAATAGTGTGAATTTTTCACAGTTCAACAACTGTTTTTTTTTTTTTTTTTTTTCCAAACCAATAAAGGCCTTTAAATCCACAGGACAGCACAGTTTAATGCCTTGGCTATAAAAATTAAAAACACAACAGGTTTTTACTCAATACTCCTGGTTGCCCTGTTGGTGCTCTTTAATGCATGCCCAACAGGGAAATACAATGGCGATAACTGGTTAATGAATGCTGTCAGGTTTTCAGTGCTGACTTTTTGCAATAGACAGTTCTCAGGCAGAAGAGTAATATTGAAATATTTAAGAAATCACTATTATTTAAGAAAATTTTCAACCATTGTCAGAGAAAAGAAAGGAACAATGGAGAACACATTCTTTCAGGCTCATCTAGACCTTGAGTTCTTTAAGTTGGCAGAGCAAGGACACAGAGGATGCATTAACCATCCAAAGTGATTATCTTCTTTCTGTGAATGGAGAGAGAGATGCCACTGATCAGCCTTGACCAAAGTAAACTAATTGTTGTCGGCATAACTTTAAAAATGTTAACTGTTAACCCAAAACCTCTATAATTCCTTCAACAATATGCTTAAAAAGCCCACATGCTACAAATTTTCCTTCGCTCTTACAATGCTTTTCCCTCCATTTAATGTCAGCTTTAATGTTGTGAAGAAAACTGTTAGCCCTGATGCAGAGGAGTTGGTTTTACAACCATCAGGCTCAGAAGCATAGTCCTAGAACATTTTTTTTCCTTTTTTTTCTTTTTTTCTTTCTTTCTTTGCTTCTCCAGTCAACAAGCACACTGCAAGATGTGACTGGCAACCTCACAGAGGTGCTGTGCTTCAAAGATCAGACAGATTTCCATGGTTTTGAATGGAGAAGAGCTGTGGGAAGGGATCAAGCTCCAGGTAAGGACAGGTCACTGTCCAAGCAATCTGAGAATGAAGCTGTATGATAAGAAGCAACGTAAGAACAAAATAGGAATGGGGAGTGGAAAATGATAAATGACAATAAAATCATAGAGTCATATAGGAGTGACTTTGGCCAAGAAAGAGAAAACATAGCTGAGGAAAAACACAACTAGGGGGGTAGAAGGTCCGTACTTCTAAAAGTGAAAGGTCAGAAGAGAAGGGAAGAGATGAAAGATGCATTTTCCCGTGCTCAATGCATTATTATTACTCTGTTGGACAAACTATTCCTATTGTATACAACTCAATAGTAATCCATGCATAAAATAGGAATTACCACCTTAGCTAACTTAAATAAAAATAGGAAGAAATATATTGCTTAATGGCAGAGTGTTTATGGCAAAATCTATAATTTAGACAGCAGGAAAAATATGTTAATCCTTTTCATTAAACAGCAAATCTATGCCAGTTTGGGAAAAAAAAAAAAAAAAAAACACAGAAAAAGATGGAGCCTCATAGGAAGGCCACTAGCATGTGCAGAAAGTGCACAGAAAGAGCAGTTTTACAGCTCAGACCGGGATTTGGTAAATGCAGGTCCTCCAGCACTGTCCCCCTCTCACCACTTTCCTCCTCTGTGCAATTGGTCTGTACACTCTTGGGCTGATCGGCTCTGCCTGGGTTCTCCACCCCAAATGGCGCTGGCAGTCCTGGCACATGTTGTAACCTAAATCTCACTATTTCTGAACTGGAAGCCTCTTGTTTTGTTCCATCAGTCAGTAAAAATCCAGTGCTGCTCTTGCTTTTGCTGCACATAATGCTGTAAGGTCTTTTTTATGAACACAAACCACTTGGATGCTTTTTATCTTTATGCATTTGATCCTGTGAGGGTGTGAAACCTGCACTGCAGCTAGGAGCATTCTTATGGGAAAAATAAGAAATGCAATATTTATTGTTTGTTTCCATTGAAAATATTTCTCGTTTCTCACCATGTTGTCATCGGCATATCAGAGTCAGAGTGGGCCGGGGTTCAAAGGAGTGAGAAACAAATCCAAGGAAGGGGCTTCCTCCTCAGACACCACGGCCAACCACATACGTTTCCTCATCCAGTTCCTACTAAAACCACTAGAACTGACACACTGGCCCTAGCTCCTAATATGTCTTTGCTGGGGACCATAAACCCGGTGGCTTTAGAGTCTCACTGAGAAGTCTGCTTGTGTTGATAAGCAATTATCATTGGGATAAAAGGAGAGAAGATAAAGTCTTGGTCTATCAGACAGAATGGCAGTACCACTCTCCTCCAATGTTATCAGTATTTCAGGATAGTTACTTCTGAGGAGCAAACACATGGGAAGTTAGATTGCTTGAACATATTTATCCAACATAATAAGAAGCCTAAATGTAAATTAAAGCACATCTACAAAAACGGAATCCATTATCACATTTTCATGAGCTTTAATAACAAAATTGCTTTGGACTTTCTGAAAGCTGAGTCAAACTCCAGATTTTAAAGTGGAGCTGGAGCAAAAACACTCTGAGCACATGGAACAGAAGGTTAATAAAAAGGATGGAAAGAGAAAAAAGGATGTGAAAAAATAATCTATATGCATGAAGAAAAGTATTCATACAGAATATTCACAATGAAATATTTTATACAGCTCATATTTAGAAAATAAGAGCTAGGGAGTTTACAGAATGGCATCTAGAGATTTGGATTATATAAAAGCTGTGTCAAACAGTACAAATCCTCAGCTCAACAAGATTTTTAAAATTAAATTTCAGTCTAGTAAACATATAGTTAATATAGGAGAGGCTGATGTGCTATTAGTGCACATTCACTTTCTTGTTTAAAATACTTCCCTTTCCCGTGTGTATCTCAGTGATTCCTCCACTGAGATGTCACAGTGGAGGATATATGATATACAACCACACTGTATCTCAAACCTCTGGTTCTTCAGAATGAAAATGTCTTAGCCCAATTATAAACACCAATCCTGCCACCAAATAAATTGGGAAAAAAAAAAAAACACAAAAAAAAACCAGCAAAACCATCCATCAACAACAAAATAAGCAACACAGAAAACAGCCAAAACCCAGAACCCAAACTATTTTCCCAGAAGTAACTTCAATTAGTTTAGAGAGTTCCAGAAAGTTGCTTTGCTAACATACTGCACTTCCTCTCCTAAGTAAAAACATTAAACATAATCACATTTTCATAGAACCATAGAACAGTTTGGGTTGGAAGGGACCTTAAAGACCATCCAATTCCAGCCCCCTGCCATGGGCAGGTACACCTCCCACCAGACCAGGTTGCTCAAAGCCCCATCCAGCCTCACCTTGAGCAGCTCCAGGAATGGGGCATCCACAGATCCTCTGGGCAACCTGTGCCAGTGCCTCACCACCCCGTGAGTAAAGAATTTAGGCACCAGCTGTCGCCTCTAGCCACCTGCTGTGATAGATGGATCCAGTGTCCTGCTAAAAGGGGTGGTCAAGACATGCAGAGTCTATATCCACCAGTTTGCATTTACAGCTACGGTACAGAAGTGTAGGATTTCACTCTAGCAAACTTCTCTTCCTGCAAGAATATTGTGCTTAGAAAAATGATTACACCTTTGATTGCAGTTAATGGTTTGGTATAATCCAGCTAAACACTTGTTCTCGAGATGTACTGCCAGAAAATCTGCTGCTCAGGAAGCATTTTCCTGCAAGCAAGGTCGGCAGAACTGAACCACCACAGGCATGTGTAGGGACATATGAGCATGGTAAGCAGGTGTCCCAGCATCCAACCTCACCGTGGCTAACATGCGTGATAGGTTAGATTTACTGCTATGCCATTTAACACAAATCTGTTTCTGTATGACTTCATTATTTTAGTCTGGTTTTGCACTCCATGAATCATAAAATTAAGTCCAGAAAAGGTGCTATATGCAATATAGAGAAACACCTGATTCATCAGCTGAAGGCTCTCATCTGTTCCAATACTTCCACAAATGCTTGTTTTGAGCTTTGCAAAATTTGGCATTTTTTGCTTGGGTAAGAGTCTTGAGTCTAACTTTCAGATACCACAAGACCAGTTTTCCTTTCTGCTAACAGAGTCTGTCCCATGCCATCTTTAGATTAGAGAAAATCACGCAGCTGCAATTACCCAGTGAGTAACTGAGATACTGTGAAGATGGCCTTTTCTGTGAATCTCTACTTCTGCAGTGAAGCCAGGTCCCCAAAATGAAAAATCAGGAATGTGCTTCGGTGTGGTATTTGAAATCTTAGATGCAGTGAGCAGTCAATGTGAGAACCAAGGCCACCCCAGACCAGCTCTCCTGGAATCAACACATGGAGCTGAGACATGAATGCCAAACTCAAGCAGGAGATATTTGTAGATGACGACAGAAGGTGGTGTTAGTCATGGTTCCCTGCCATGCAGTCGTGTCTTAGCAGACTCAGTGCACAATGCTGCCTACTCAAACTTTTTGTTATAATTTCACTTACTCTCTATCAATTTTTACTAGGCCTGACAAGAGCTTACTGTAATAATACTTTAATGCTTGCTTCCTATCCCTCCACTCACACTCTCACATGTCTTTTGTGCCAGTCTGCAAGTAAGAGATGCTGCTGGTATTTTTCTCAGAGCCCAGGCTGCTGATGCCGGGCTGGAAGTATCTGCGTACACTGATTATGGATACAAGGGATGGCTCATGTGAAGTGATGGAGACCCACTGTACCCCACAGAACCGTGCTGTTTACATTAGCTAAGAAACCTGCTCCTCTGCTGTTTGCTATGACAACAAAAGGACGTTAAACCAGTATGCTCTATTTTCTGGGAGAAATAATTTTACCTTGCAGTGATTCAGAAGTCCGAAGAAAACACCATCCTATTACCATGTTTTAACTTCACGCAATAAAGGCTCATCCAATTTACAGCCAGTATCTCAGTATCTTTGTAACCAATATATTCATGTCGGCAATCAGATCCATGAACATTTTTTTTGCGTTTAATAGGTATAATTTCCATGAATCACTAATGGAATCAGTAGGACGACATAATATGTATTCAAAAAAATGAGGTGGTGCCCTTCAGAATCCTGGAGGGATTTCATCAGCACAAAACAGCCTGCTTCTTTACTCTACAAAGCCAGGGGTTTTCTACCAATTAGGAATTTAATGGCAATTTGTAATGCAGCTCTGGGAGACCACACTGGATTTTTGTTTCATGTTTCATGCTTTGTGAGCACTATTAAAAAAAAAAAAAATCAACAATTTTAGCAAATCTGAAACTTGTGTGCCTGGAAAAAAAAAAAAAGTGTGGTTTCTTAGCCTGATAAATGTTAGTCAGTTTTTCTAATACAGCCATTTCACTCCTCTCCTCTTCCTCCAGTTTAATACAAGGTGATTGGGTGAGAAAGCTGAGGTCCTGCATTTGCTCTAGAGGACTGAGTAATTTGAAAGGGAATTGATTGCTGTGCCTATATCTGTACCCAGAAAGTCTCTGGGCTAGAGCTGGCTTGCTAGAGAATCTCACTGCTTGCTTCTCAGACTACTTTTTTTTTTTTTTTCAGACAACTTCAAGAAAGCAGTATGTCGAAGCAAGCAAGAGTTTTTCCCATAGTATTGACTCAAGCTTTGCATGTTGTTTTGAGGCATCTTTCTTGCCACATTACAAAGAGCTCCACATGTTATTCACCTCTCATACGGCACAGCTAATGGCTGGCCTCCCTTCCCTAGTGCTTGACACAAAGACTAAGCTCACATGCCACCTGAGGCACATACATGCTCTTTGACAGTCTCATTCCTTCCACCATGAGTTTCCTTGAATGCAGCTGTTATTCAAAACGCTCGGATACTTTTCCAACTCACTCTCTTTTCAGTGCAGCAGGGGGTACCAGCAACTGTTTTTCAGTTAGATAGGCATTTCTGGGAGCCTGTCCCCTGTGCTTGGTTGTGTATACCAAGTTCCTTTTTCACCACTTTTAATGAAAGTGCCAGGAAACCACATGCATTTTCTTTACAACTCAGCAAGTAAGGCAAATCTGAAACCATGCAAAACTTAACATGGCAGACTGGTGAGCATCCTCTGCCTGCACAGCATATACAAAGAGCACAAAGTCAACAGAAGGGAAGGAGAAACTGCAAAATGGGCTTAAATGAAGGAGTTGATTTATTTCAAAAAAATGAGTACCCAGAAATGGTGAAGTAAGTGCTCAGAATGTTCCTATGGTTCTGGGAAAAGAAATAAGCCTTTGTCATCAACATTTACATTATAAATCATAACATAGCCACCTCAGGCATAGGTATTGCACTTTGAGTAAGGCCAACACAACAGGGGCTGGTTGTGACATCTGAGGCAGCAGTGTTATATAAGCAGAAAGCCAACGGGTCCTGTAACTGCTGTACAAGGCAGAGGATCAGATGAAGTAGAGGGTGGGATTCCCCAGAGGGCTTGGCTCGATAGTCACGCACAGCCACAGCAATTAGATGGACCTTTCCCATTGATATCCCAGTCACTCTTGCACAGTTCTTTTTATGGTAACCATACAAGATGTCCTAAGTAACTGCAATTGGATTATCATGTTAAAGCTCATTTCACCACAGCTTTCTGAGTATGAGCTTTCATTTTCCAAGACATACTAAAGCAATAAAGCTGAATAGGATCCTTACAGCCTCCCTAGGCCAATCCATTATTGAAACCTGTGGAGATTTGCCAAAAACTATTCAGGCCTGAATCTAGTCATCAATGAAAGATTTATTCAACATATTAAATAATGTATTGTAAACACACCACTTTCAAAAACAAATCACTTTAAAAGAATTCTGCTATTAAGAGATTCAGATTGCAAGGCTACCTGACGACTTCACAAAAATGTGAGTTCCAGATTTGCGGATATTTTAACAACAGCATTTGATTTGGAATTCAGCTCAAGCACAGGCATCAGACTACATTAAATGAATGAGATGGGAATAAAATGGAAGAAATTGGGGCACCTATAAGACAGCAATTCTGAACAAACAGAATTTCAAAACATGAGAGGTGGGTAGAGGAGGAGAAGAAACACACCATGCAATTCGCATTAGAGGACTTGTTTGTCCTTCTTACAAAGAAAATAAATCCGCATTACATTAATGCAAATTATTGCTTTATGAACGTAACAAATGAGCACAAATGTGAGCTTCTGTTAACTGCTGTACACAGCTAAAAAGCTTATGAGTGACTGGTCCCAGTGCCTGGAAGGCTGGTTTTCCAGGAAAAGCTGAAATGTGATTAAAAAAAATTAGATAAAAGAACTGTGACACAAAATTCCTAGGTTCTGAATTTTACTCAGGTGTGGAAGACAGCAGTAACAAAGAGAGAAATCTTCAGCTAGTCAGCTTTGTTGCACTAATTTAAATTTACACAGTGTGGAGGAATCACTGCTGATTTCTAACAACTGATTGTTTGGAATATGACTTTTTTCAAATCATATGGGCAAACTGAAACAGTTTCAGTGAATGCAGACAGGAGAGAATGCAACAAATAAAAGAGAGTGAATAGCAAAGTGAAGAGTGCAGGACTGTAGGTTTGTAGGTTTTGTAGGTTTAAGATCAATTTGGACAAAATCAGAATAACACAATCATTTTCCTTCAAATATGCATAGACCTGAACCTTCCAGAATAAAACATACATAACAATAATGTACAATCACTATTTTTGGTTGTACACATTTACAAAATATCTGTCAAATTTTATCTGCAGGACCTCTGCCACAGAAATGTGTCTCATGTAAAAGGGATGGCTGTGGCTAACTTGTGTCGTGAGCTCTGCAGCATCTGAAGAGACGAGGGTAGAGGTGCTGGACTGGGTCACAGGTAGAAAACCTTTGTTCAGAGTGAAAAGAGGTACACAGCAAAGTGGTACTGGATCTGGGACGTATCCTGAAACACAGTGCTCAGTATGTGTAATTAGGAGTAAGGATTAAGAGTAAGGTTAAAAGGGGTTTCTCCCCCTCTAACAAGAAGATCTTGAGACCCAGTCAGGAAACACATGCAAAAGCATATAGAAGAAAGCAGAAAATACTAGTAGGTGAAGCTGAAACTACCCTTGTGAAAGCCTTGTAGCATTTTAAAATTCTTTTTCTCTTCTTAGATTCTTAGTCTCACTGAGCCACTTTGCTAAGTGAGGTGCTAGTGGGTGAATATGCATTTGGAGGAAGGACTTTATTATGAGGAAAGTAAAGCATGTAATCTAAATAATCTACTTTTTTTTTTTTTTTTTCCCTCACACTGAAATACTGAAATAATTCATCCAGAAAAATGTGGATTTTCGTATAGCTTTTTTTTTTGGAGAGGACAAGTTGATAGAGGGTACGAGAGTAATCATCCTGACTCAAATTCTGTCCTTTTCCTTTCTGTTTTTGTGATATTTGCAGCAGGAGAAGGCAAGAAGAAACAAAAACGAAATGAGGGGATGTTTTTTTGAATCCTCAGTGTTCTTTTTAAGATACTGTTCTATCAAGAACTATTGTCCCAGCTGTAGTTAAAATAATTACAGAGCAATTACAGTCTAATGAGGAAAAATGGTGCGATCTACTCAACATGAGTAAGAGAGAGAAGACAGTACTCTTTTGGACCGATAATGCCACTGCATGTGCATGTGACTATCCTACAAAACCAACAAGAAATCTAATATGTTTGGAAGGTAAAAGCACCAGGCACTGCTAAGCATTTTCCAGACAGAGGAAGCCAGAGAGTTCCCACCTCAAAGGTCTTTTCTTCAAAACCAAATGACTGATGCAGAGAATCTGTGATACAGCTAAGAAATGTCACTTTATTTTCCATCTTCCAATTCTGTAATAGTTAAATACACAAATTAGGCAGAGTAGTAAGACTTTCAAAGGTAATTGAAAAGCCTTGTGATTTCAGGACTTTTACTTGCAAGGTTAGGTTCATCACTTAGGTGGTGACCTCACATTGACCAGCAGGGGAAATGTGAAAAAGGGTTGTCTGACCTTCAGGAAGTCTTCAGTTTCTAAGTGTTGAATGTCCTTTCGAAACAGAATTATGGCTCATAAGCTATTTGGTATATGTCCATGCTGCCAGCTACATTGCAGCACTCAGATACTTGATCTGGCTGTAGTATGGGTAGGAGCACAGTTAAAACTAAGGACAGACATCTCAATGTTACACTGCAGCTTATTGTGAAAATTTACTGTAGTCGGAGAATGATTTCCATTGATTTTCAGTGCTTATGCAGTGTAGCTGAAGATCTGGACCGCCATAGATGCAAACTGATGTCTTGTCATTAAACTTGCAAATCACGGTAACCCACCCACTTTGGGTAAAGGAAGACACTGATAGAACACATGGGAAATCATTTCTTTATGTACTTACTGATGTTTTAGAGCAGTATCACTCTCTGATTAGCATTTATTTGAATGTCTAAATATAACAAACACACCGTTAAATCTGTACATTTCTGGATGAAGCTTTACTGTACAAATCAAACCTTGTGAAGTCGCAGTGATGCTGCTGTGGTGTGCTGTGTACCTAAGACCTAGCCTTCCCTTCTATGCCCTCCCTCCCACCCTAGTAAAATCTTTTTAATCAGTTACATTTTTGGTAGTGATTTCAAACCTCTGAATATAAATTTCCAGTGCACTCCTTTGTGGGTGCATTTTTACACACCTCCCAGACATCCTGCAGTGCAGAATCAAAACACAGGAAAGAGAAGCACCTATGACTAGATGTCCATGTTACTTGGTGTCAAAGGTGCCATCCTTACCATCCCCCTTTGTTTCTTTTAGAAATAGACTATGAAAACACCTCAATAATTAAATCATTTACTTACTGGGTGTTACAACAATTGGTAATGATGAAGACATTGCACAATCAGCAGGCTGTACTCATTTGTTCTGCTGCTTAACATCACCACTGTGAGAACATCATTGTTTATTATGGCTCACAGGCAGTAATCATTTTAAATAACATGAGGATTTTTTTTCACTCAGTTGCTTTCATGCTTTAGGCTGATGAGAATAATCACCATGCAACAATTACTTGCACCTCTACAGATGATACACAACAATTCAGGTCACTGCTTTTTAAATGTATAAGTATATACTTTTTGGTGGGTGGAGGTGGTGGTGGGAGTTACAGGTTTTCCTCTTACACATTTCAAGGGATAAAAATAAAAATCCAGATTGTTGTCTTCATTTCTTCTCTGCTGAGAACCTTTATTAAACCAAAAGGTTAACAGTGTCCAATATAGGACACTTTCCAGTTACCATACGAAAGAATTCAGAAAGCTAAAGAAGTAGATGAAGTATTTGGTAAACAGCTGTGACCTACCAACATGGACACACATGAAATAGCTAAATCCACCGGGCAATGATTTCGTTTGAAGATTTATTTATGAATAATTCACCCTCTATCCATTTTAAGTATTAGCACCTGAAAATACTCCAGCAATCTTTTCAGGAAATAGGAAAAATAAACACTGTATTCTTCAATGCACATACCTTTCAAGCTGCTAATAGTAGCTGAACATAAATACAGAACTCATCCCCAAAGGTTTGCACCCAATGCACCCAATGTTCAATTTGGCATTAAAAATAATGATACATGAGCTTGTAATTGATACCAAGAGTATTTTTTTTTTCTTAAACAAAGCAAGCATGCATGAGTTTGAAAAGTACTTAGTTGAAACGATGGGTTGAGAGTAAGTGGGTCAAATGCAGGTCTTCAGGATAAGTTATCTTCATAAAGATGCAGAACTGACACCCTGGATTTCTAGAGGGTGGACTTTGGCCTGTTTAGTAGACTGATTGGAGGAGTCCCTTGCGAGACAGTCCTGAAGGGTAGAGGAGTCCAGGAAGGCTGGGCACTCCTCAAGAAGGAAATCCTAAAAGCACAGGAACAGGCTGTCACCACATGATGAGAGATGAGGCAGCATGCCAGATCGGCCTGGCTGAACAGAGAGCTGTGGCTGGAGCTCAAGAAGAAAAAGAGGATTTGTGACCTTTGGAAAGAGGGACAGTCCACTCAGGAGGACTACAAAGATGTCGTGAGGCTGTTCAGGGAGAAAATTAGCAGGGCCAAAGCCCAACTGGAGCTCAATCTGACATCTGCTGTTAAAGACAATAAAAAAAGTTTTTTATAAATACATAAACAAGAAAAGGGGACTAAGGAGAATCTCCATCCCTTATTGAGTGGTGGGGGAAACATAGTGACAAGAGATGAGGAAAAGGCTGAGGTACTTAATCATAATTGCTAGCCAATGGGACATCACAGAAGGAGATGTAGAAACAACACTGAGAAGGTAATAAGTCAAGACTGACTTTGTTGCTAAGCAGGAACAATTGAAAGAATGTGAAATGAAACCATAAGCACAGGTGGAAATTAAACAATATATAGTCCATATAGCTTTGCAACATGAAAAGGTGAAGCACCCTAATGTGTGAACTATTCCTTAGTGGCAATATTTTGAACATACTGGAAGATAATATCTGAGAAACTCAGCAGAAGAGTAGTGTGCTAGTCATTTTCTGGTGAGAAAAAAGCCCTTTAGGTAGGAGAGAAGAATAAGGAAATGATGGCATTTAAGGGAAGAAAAAAAAAAAGAAAAGGAAAAGAAAAGCAAGCAAGGTACAAGGCTGTCTTGAATACATAGGAACAGCTGATGACAAAAACAACAAGGAGAAAGTTATCAAATCAGGTCTTTTCTGTAGTGATGGTATTAAGACATTGATAACCAAGATAACTTGCTTATTATGAAGCAGATCATAGCAACAAGAAATCAAAATGAAGTGGCATCACTGCAATATACATTATTTGCTTAAACCAAAGTAAGGCACAGGCATATTGAAAACTTGATTTTGTAAGGCTGGACCAAAGCAATCTCTGGGCAGCTGTGTGAATGAATGGGTATTTTGCATAGAGAATTTTTTGATTCTAGAGAATAGAGAATATTTTGCATGTGCTTCTAAGCATAGAGAAGCCTGTGCTATTTAATGTGCTATCTAATGCTATCTATGCCTGTTGCATAGAGAAGCCTGTGCTATCTAAGCACATGCAAAAGCATGTGCTTAGATAGCTACCCACTTACCCTCCTGTGGCCCAAGGTGGTCTCTGTTTCTGATACTACCTCAGTTCTTGGTGCCACAGTTATCATGGCTAGGGCCTGTGTGAGTTCCTGTGCCTCAGTTAATTATAAATATGAGAGGATATGAAAGGTTGAAAACAAGCTTCTTGCAACTGCTGCTGTGAGTCTGGGTCCACTTTTTTTCCAAAATCTCAAAGCTCAATAGATCAAGTCAAATCCTTCTAGTTTTATTACCTGTTCAAGATGGAGAAACGAGTATTCAGAATCCAGAGGACAACGTTTTGTACTTCAGTGTGCTGACAGACAGTACTTGTTAGATGCAAAGCACGATTGAAAGAGGGAGTAATCCATAACTACAGAAAGGGTGTAAAGAGGAAATGCAGAAGTTCCACACAAACGGAAGAGCAGTGGACTTAGGATCACAACTATGGAACTGTACTTCTCTCAGTGACACTGACCCTATCACTGATGTGTGTTCATGGCACCTGTTGGCTGATGTTATCATATTTGTTCAGATACCAAGTAGTTCAGTCCTTCTGTAGAGCCAGTCAGTTTTTCCTCCCCTTTTTTTGCCACACCTGATTAGGCTTGTGTGAGAGAAATAAATCCAGTCTTATGCAATGCTAGACTGTTACCATCACATAGGAAAGATGATAATCTATCACAGAAAATCCATAAAAGGGTGATATCAGGGGTTCTGTTCTTGAGCCATTTGGGAGAACCATATCTTATTGTAATCTGCCTGGCGCCAACAGCCTCCTGTTCCTATTGAGGCAGTCAGTCACAGAGAGGGAATGGAGAGGTGAATAAAGCTCCATTGGTGACCCAGGGCCAGAGAGCAGCAGGATGCTGCTTCTGAGCAGAGCAACTGCTGAATCCAACAGGTCATTTTAGAAAACAGACAAGACGGAGGAGCTGCAAAGACTGAAGAATATTTACACTGTGCTTTCACTAAAACACCAAGTGGCATAAATGGCCAAATATTTGAGATTTTAAATAAATAAATAAATAAGTCATTCTGAAAACCCTGTCCCATAGGCTGTGTCTGACTAGAGGCTTCTTTGGCAGCCCAGTAATTCCAGTCTGTGCTCCACTAAATGAGGCACAGAAGTTTCTTCCTCACCTCTACAGCTTCTCAGCCTAAGAGTTGCATTAAGTCAAATGCAAGCACAGAAGGAATGCTAAGGAGTAACAAAAGAGATTAGCAATTCTGGATTATATTCACAATTTAATCAGTAGTAATAGAAAGTGATATATACAGTGTAAGAAGGCCATCATGCAAATGACAGCACAGGTTTCTCTTTTAAACCAACACCAACACTTCTACATCAGAGTTCACCATTTTCATTAAAAACACACAAACAAAACCAACCAACCAACCACCAACAACAAAAACAGAAAACCCTTTAGCTCTTCTAATAGTGGAACTTGAAATGGTTTTATAAGAAACTGACGTATTTTTATCGGAGGCAAAACAAACAGACAAACAAACAAAAAAGCAAAGAGCACTTTTGAAAATGGTCCATTAATAAAATTAATCTCTGAAATTTTCAAAACACTGCTATGCCTGTGTAAATGTGTGATGCCTTATGTATAATGATGCAGATAATGTGTTAAAAAAATAAAGCCTTGAAACAGAAAGCTTAATGTTACCATAGTAAGATGTACACTGGAACAACTAATTCATTTGTTTTACTTATAGCTTGATAATAAGCAGGTACTGCATGAACTCTGGGAGTTCATGACCAATGCTGAAATGTTCTGAGCATGGACCCTTCCATTGAAATTCTTATTGAGCAGTCATTGTTTGTGTGATATGCTCCTAAGGCTACATATTCTTCTATCCAAAAAACAAACAAACAAACAAAAATGTTGGCAAAACATATCTCTTTCATCTTTATTTTATGGGTTTTAGCAGCAACACCAAGGTAAGATAAATGATTCTTTCAAGGTCCTGAAGGAAATCTTTGAGCAATGAAATATGTATTTTCAAAATTCCAGAACTTTGTGCTAATCACTGACAACTCTTCTTTATCATTAATCAAGTGCTGCTCTGCTCTTACAATAAGTAGTTCTTTGGTATTCTGGAGAAAAGATAAGTTTAATATCCCTAATCTTTAAAAACTGATGGCCTTTGTAAGCCCAAAACTCTTTA
Organism: Cygnus olor; assembly: GCF_009769625.2. Taxonomy (NCBI): domain Eukaryota; kingdom Metazoa; phylum Chordata; class Aves; order Anseriformes; family Anatidae; genus Cygnus; species Cygnus olor. The sequence goes on along the minus strand of NC_049198.1, from coordinate 68,088,064 downwards.
GCTTTGCCCCGATTTAAAAATAACAAAAGCATACGGCCAGTGAGTTGTGATCAGTGAATCTGTCCTGAGAGACATTGCATTTTTTTTCTGATTTGCTCTTCAGAGACACTCACATAGCTGGACTGAAGAAGCCGCACGTGAGCCAGCAGGACTTTGTAACATGGGCTTTGAACTAGTGGATTTTACTGCAAAAATCAAACTGTTTCTTAATATTTGATCCAAAAAATTCTTCGATAGGACATAATCTCATTTAGTCATAAGGCAAGTGTTCTCTTAGCTCCTAAGTGAGCCAACTGGGAAAACGAAAAGTACTTTCCCCTTTATTTATTTATTTGTGTATTTGGGCAGTACTTGCAAAGCTTTTAAGACACCTCAGGTTGAGTCTTGAGACTGACAAATTTCATTCATAAAAAGACTGCAATGCAGGTGGAAACAGGACTTCTGACCACTGCCTGAAACACATATATTTTATATTGATTGCACAATACAGTCATTTTCTGTTGGACCATGTAGCCTATAGCAATGTTTTCCAGTCAGCTGTTCTAAGCATATACAGTAGTATGCATTTACATTGTATGCATTCATACACATTGCAGTAACATATAGCTAAAAATATCTCTACAAGCTTTTACTGACTATTTGTTACACCTGTTTGCTAATGCTTTCTGTAATAATGGAGAATTATTCACAGTTGACGTTGTCAGCTTGGTGAAGGTATATTCATGTATCTCTTTTTAACAAGCCGTTGTATATTCAAAACTTCTCAACTGGGACTTTTTGGTCCTAGTTCTGGTTCAAACACCTTAGAATTATATGTCTGTGAACTGCAATTGCTAAAGACACAGCTATTTTAAAACATAGCATGATATTTGCTGTTTGTGATATTCCCTGAAAATTCTCCTCAGTCCTTCAGAGGATGGGCAAGCAGCAGCAAACATATATCATAAGCAAAGCAAAGGTGTCTGTGGTAAGTTTCCATCCAACAATGCAGAAGGATTATGGTCAGAGTGAATTCAGATTCTACTGGAGTTTGAGCTTTATTTGTCTGATTGAAATAATTATCTCAACGTTTTTCCAGTGTGACAGAGACATCCCAAAAAGCATCTAGCAGCAAACAAGAACAAACAACCCACAGGGGAACAGAGAACTGCTACTGTGCCACTGCTTATCAGATCGAGGCTTTACAGAACCTCACCAACTACCTCTTCTTAATTCTGGTAACAAATTCATAATGAAAACTCACCTACGCTAAAAAATAGCCACCGGGGAAATCAGAAGATGCACTTTGTACTTTTCCCTGAAGTCTTTAGGAGCCAGAATGGGAATGAAAGAACAAACAATGCCATGTTCAGCAGGAATCTTAAATAACAGTCTCACCAAGTTACATGCATCAAACATCTTCAGAATTCCAGATCATCTATAAACACAGTAATGTTCAAATACTATATCCATATTTTTAATACCTCCTGGACCTACTGTTTTTCCTATTGAAACTTCCACATTTTTACTCAGCGGCTACAAAGGGAAAAAATATCCCTCTTCTTAGTAATAAACTATTATTTTTAAGAACAGAGTTTGCTTTAAAAATTTCACCGATCTTTTTGGTGTGTTAAAAAGCACAGAATACTATATACCATGTATCATGACAAGTTGTTAGAAATATTTTTTTTGCCCTTCAACTGTAGCACTTCTTAAATATTCTAAGGTAGCTGGAAGTGTCTCCTGGAAACTTCCCCATATTGCTTTTTCATTTATGAATTTTTGTTATCAAGCCAGATTGAGTCTTTAAAAGTGAGCTGAATTTCTCTATTTCCCAGCTGGATAGTATGTACATTCAGTAACCACAATTAACTATTTTTTTTGTATAAAAAAGGAAGGTAGTGGCCTGTATCTGTAGACCAGAAATAGGAGAGATAGCAAAGCCTTCCTAGAGAAAAATTACATGCTTATTTCTTAAAGTGTTTGTATCAATCTTGTCAGTCTACTGACATGCAACTATTATTAATGCAATCATTAATAGCAAGTTTTTTTTTTTTTCAGACAGTACTTGATACACTAACTAAAACAATGTAATGTTTCTGCCAAAAAGAACACTATCATGTGACAGACATTTTTAATTTTTATCAGAATTCCTTCTTTTCATGTTAGTCTGCAAAGTAGAGAAAATTTTTAATGAACTCTGACATCCAGCCTGATGATTATACATTTGGATAAAACACTCTCCTTCTGAAGTTTGAAGGTGGAGATACATGCGATAATATATACGTGTGTGTGTGTGTACAAGAAAGACATATAAAATATAACGTAAAAGACAGCTGCTTCCAGGATTCTACATGGAGCTCTAGGCCCCACAAGCAAGTTACTGAAGTGCTCTAAAAAGCAGACAGTAGAAAAAGCTAGGAGACAACAATGGATAGTTTAAAAAAAAAATCTTAAGACATTTCTCAAGGTATTTCTTAAGTAATTGCCCAATTTTTGCTCTTTGATACCATCTGAGAGATTGAAGCATTTACCTGGAAATTGCCTACCAGCTAGAAAAAGGCAAAGGACACATCTGGGGAAGACATGTGTGCGCTTTTTTAAAAGGGCATAGGCAGGATTTCATGTCACTGGGGGGTAAAGAGAACTGGTTGCAATTTTTTTAATAGCATAGTTTTTTTTTTTTTTTTTTTTTTTTTTTTTTTTTTTTTTTTTCTGAAGTATCTTTCCTAAAGTATCTTGTACAGTACAAGGAACTTTTTTCCCTTTCTATTGCAGTGTGTTCAAACTAACCTCTTGCTTTAACAAGCACTTGCTTTATGTTGTTTGTATGGTGCGTGTGAACATGGTGCGGTGAATGAACACCTTCCCCAGGAACTATTACGGTGTGCACACTCTTCTCCCTCTATGCTCTCCCTACAACTCCTCTCAGTCTCCACTGTCACAGTGCTTTGACACCAAAGGATGCTCTCTGCGATTACCACACCTGCAGGAAACAATGGCTCTCAACCCATCCCTCTCTCCTTCTCCTTGCTAGAATCAGCAACTACACAGTGAGCTACTTTGAATAAAATTGTGAAGATAGCTCTAATTAAAGAGATATCATTGTCCATCACTTCAATGCATGCAGCTTGTACTGGGTCTGGCTGGGATGAAGTTAACTTTCCCCACAGCAGTCCATACAGAGTTGAGCTCTGCACTTGCAGCTAGAACAGCACTGGTATCACACCAGTGTTGTGTCTGCTGCAGAGCAGTACTGGAGCAGCATCAGGACTCTCTCCAAAGCCCCCCAAAGCCAGTAGACTGAGGGTGGACAAGAGCTTGGGAGGAGACATCAACCAGGGCAGCCAACCTGAACCAACCAAAGGGATATTCCATGCAACATGGTGTCACACTCAGCAATAAAAGGTGGGAAAGAGGATGGAGAAGGAGGGCTCTTGTCATGAAGACATCTGTCTCCCTGAACAACTGCTACGTGTGTTGAGGCCCTGCTTCCCGGGACATGGCCAAACATCGCTCATTGATGGGAAGTTGAGAATAATTGTTTTCTCTCTCTGTGTGTTTCCACGTGGCCTTTGCTTGATTTTCTCTGTCTTTTCCCTTTAATTAAATTATCCTTATCTCAATCCCTCAATCCATGAGCCTTTTTTTTTTTTTTTTGGTTGTCTTTTCTCCCCCCAGCTCCTTTTGAGGAGGCAGAGCAAGGAAATGGTTGTGTGGAGCTCAGCTGCCCAGCAGTGTGAAACCACCATCATATGGCTCAGCAGCACAGTGAAAAAAAGAAAAGGAGAAGAAAAAAAGTATGTTTGTGTAGGTCTTTGGGGCTGTGTGTGGTTTTGGCCCAGAAGTTTCTACAAAAATGTTCTTTGTCCCTCTCCCCATTGAGATTTCAGAGCTCATACGGGCAGCTGTCAGACTACCCTACCACTGGGAAGTCCTTGTTCACAGACCTGAGTGATCACGTTGTCCCACACTGATGTCTTCTCCACCAAAAAAAATATTTGACTCATAGCACATATCCAGGGTACAGAAAGCTTCTGGGATTTGGCATTTGGCATGCGGGGAATGAATAGCTGAATCCCAAATATGCCTCGTAATGTCAATGAGTGCAATTGTACTGGTTTGCAAATACATAAGCCGCAGTAGCATGCACACGCATAAGGACTTTTGTAAATAGGAGCATTTACTGAACTCAACAAGATGGCATGATTGGAAAATTCACAGCTTCCCGCTATCTATAATGAAGTGTAGCATTACGTGTATAATCTAAGAGAAGCTTGTGAAATGTATCAGAGAACATAAAAGGACGGGGGAGGGAGGATATACTCAGCTTATTACACAGTAGTGTTGGCTGGGAAAAAAAAAAGAAAAAAAGATGAGCTAGAAAAATGCACTGGGAAATCAGTGCTCGTTATTTCTTTTCCTTTTGAAGTTATCTTCTCATGCAGAGCATCAGCGACCTGAACGACTAGTAAAAACTGCCTTCCAGAATTTCATTATTGTATAAGAAAATAGACAGATTTTAATTTCTAGTGAGATAGAACTTTGGGGGTTGTGGTTTTTAGAACTTATTTTTCCATGGACCTCTTGAATAATAAGAAGAGGGGGAACACATTTTCCTGTTTGTTTTCATGCTTTTCATGTAAAATGTGGAAAGAAATAAGCCTAGTTTGATGATACTGGAGGAGTCTAGGAATAATTTACTGGTCATTAGGAAAACTTTCCACAAAGATCAAGTGACAGCACAGGAAATCCAAAGAGGGAGGCATGTAATATCAGTGTTGAACTTTAAGCGGAAGAATTGGCTTTACTGAACTAACACACCTCCTGCAGATGAGTTCTGATCTCATCGAAGACGATCTGCCCTCCTGCTTTGCAGCCTGCAGAAGCCCTGTGAGGAGCCATATGCTGATGCTGCTGCTCCTCCAGGAGGTTGTTTCCAATGTCTGTAAGCAGCTCTGGGACAGAGGCTTAACCTCCTCGCACCTTTCATATGGCTGCCCCCACTACAGAGTGGAGTTTATAACCAGGCCTTTCCTTATGACTTTTATCTGACCCCCTAGTAAAGGCTAAATTGCATGCCCATCAGGATTATTGTTATTACTACATGCTTATTCACCCTACAACACCACTTCCTTTCTTATCTACCATCCATTTTTATTTTTATTTTTGTTTTTGTTTTTGTTTTTATTTTTATTTATTTTTATTTTTATTTTTATTTTTATTTTTATTTTTTCTGGGAATCAATAGCAAGACAAAATTACTGCTACAACTGAGAGAAATTCAGTACATACCAGCTATGATGGATAGCTGTGGCTAGTTAGGTCCTGTGTGGCTACAGGTAGGATTCACTTTTGATTAATGTGTCTCTAGAATGAAATGAAATGTGAAGAAATATCCCTGGCAATGAGGCTGGGTAGTGCAAAGGACAGTGATGCTAACAGATGTTATTAGTTGTGTAATAACCTGAGAACAATTCAGATCTTAGCCACTTCTCAGCTGCACTCTGCAGCCATTGACACCTTTACATGTCACATGCATGGAAAATAGTGAGCGCTGGTGACCAAATAAAAGGTGATTTAGGTCTCAGTTCTGTGTCATGCCAGGACTAAATTCTACATGATTGGACCGAATTCAGTCAAAAGGAACAGAGGCCAGTGAGAGTTAAAATTGGAGAGGAGCCCTGGTGAAGCCCTGTATATACCCCATAAATATACCACAGCCACAGCCCTACGTGCTAGGTGCAGATGGTTAGCAGACAGACAGAACTTCTTTCCTGATTTGTGCCTGTACCTGTCTCACTCCTTCACTTTTCTGTTTCTTTTTGGGACCTCACATAGGGTACCTAGTCTACAGAACTTCCCCTGGGGACATTCTACCACAGCTGCCATTAAAGTCTGTTTTCAGACAGAGGCCCCCAGAGTCATAGGATCAGGTGGGCACTGCAGTTTGTTTTTAACAGGTATAATATACATACATAATATACATACATACATACATATATATATATATATATATATATTTCCAGTGATAGTGGGCAGAATCTCAAAACACCTCAGCTTCAGTCCCAATCTGATTTTTGAATGTTTGTGTTGGGCAGTCTGATATCGTTTGTAAGATGGGAGCAACAGCAGCATTACCAGTTCTCTGATGCTTGGATGTCTGGATGTTGGATACACAGACATCCCTTTGTCTCAAGCAGGAAGTCTTCTGTTTGTCAATATAACTAGGACATTGATATTTTGAATTCAAATAACACAGACTTTTCAGGATGAAAGAAAATACATTGAAGAATAAGATTTACTTACAGTTTTATATTGTTCCTTACATCTGGACAAGAATAGACCAAGTCAAACCCTAAATCTTCAACCCCAGTCTTACTGAGTTGAGAAGGTAGGGTGTCACCACCAACTTAATAGTGAAAGTATGTCTTCTGAATAATAAAGAAGAACCAAACTATATCCAGAAACCTGTGTAGATATTCAAACTTGTAGGCAATTTAGGCACACTACTGCTTCTTTATTTCTCTCATAAAAAAAATCAACCATGTTCTTAAGCTGCAATTCCTTGTGTCATCTTTCCCTCCAAGGTATTGTACCTTACATACTGGAAATAGTGAAATGTATTTTACCCACTTTAAAATTTCAAGAATATGAATTAAAATCAAGCATCTCTGAGCACTAATGTTTTGGTTAATTGAACCTTTCTGACATGTAGTCCCCCAGGTCTCATGTGCTAAAAGTTCAGAAAAATTCACCATGCAGTGAATACATTATTCCTTAAAAACACCAGGACAAAAACAAAGACTGTTCTGAGCTTACTGTCATGTTTCATTTAATAATAATTTTCCCATCCCTGCTTCTGTGATGCCAGGCTCCTTTAGAAATAATTTGTTTCAAACTCTGTGATACTGTTACCATATGTAAGGTACATTTCTTGGTAGGGCAAATGAAATGCTCTGCAATTCTTTTAAAGTTCTTTTGATTCCTAAGATAATATAGGCATAAACCCTCCATAAGGAAGCTTATAGACACATACAAGCCTACTTTCTATTCAGTTTTACATAAAAATCAAACCCAGCATAGGACATTTGGAAAGAGAAGTATTTACTCTCATTTTAACATCCAAACCCTTATTTCATTTAGAAGAAAAGACGATTTTGAAGAAAACCATTATTTGAATGGACATACAAGGTTTAAGGTTGCCAATGAACCTCTTTCTTGTTAGGCACGTGTTATGACAGCCTTTAAACATGTAATACTTTTCCCACGAAGAACTTTGACCACTCAGTAAACAAACAAAAAATGCTTCATTTAAGGGTATCTATTCCATGTTTTGCTTTGAATTCAATACTTTGGAGAATGTAAATGTCCCTGTAGATCTTTATGTTACAGAGTGGCTATGGAAGGATACAGCATAAATAATTAGAAGTCATTTGTCCTGCTTTGGTGCTGTGAATTAACTCAAAATTAGTGTTTTTAACAACTACTGTAATGGTTAGGAAGTGAATATTTCTAACAGACTTGAGAAGAGGAAAAATATACTGTTCTTTTTTTTTTTTTTTTTTTTGCACCAGTGGAAAAATGGAGAGATTTCAGTCCAGGATAAATGCAAAAATATTTGTTATAAACCTGTGGACTTTAAGGCAGATCTTCTGTTTCCCAGTTCTGTGTCAGGTATGAGACTGCAAATTTGGGAGCTCTGAATGGCAAATCAGTGCTCAAGCCTCCTTGTAAAACTTCTCTGAGTTTCTTAATTTAGATTTTTCCAAGATGAATTACTGTTATCAAATCCAGCGAGTTTTCATGATTCATTTATCATTTCCAAGAATTTAAGATGTCAGTTTTTTTCTCTACATCATCATAATTTCTTTAAACCAGCAAACAACTTCTGAGAAGTTCAGCCTCCGCATTCTCTCACATGAGGACTGTACCATTAATTCTTCTGGACACTTCTATGAATAATTTGAAGCAACCTCCTGATAGGTCTTCTGAGAGAGCTCAGAAAGAAAGAGGAAGAAAGTGCTTCAGTTTTTGAGGGACACTTGGTTATTGGACTTTGACTTTGGCTGTGGGTTTTCATATTTCTAGAGTACTTTGTTTTCTTCCCTCGTGCATCCCCTAAGTCACTGAATTGCAAAAATTATATTGAAGAGATGAGAAAAACTAGTATTATATATATATTTTTTTTCCATCTAAAGGGAATATATGGTATGCAGGTGTGTAAAACCATACAGGTTTAGAACTAAAAATTCATTTATACTTTGGCAACCATTCTAGGGAGCAAGGGAGTCCCATCACTATAACCAAGGACAGGGTTTGGCTCAAATTCCATGTTCTAAAAAAACCCAATCTTTTTACAATTACATTTTTGAGAAACAAGGAAACGTGCCAAGGTTTTCAATGAGATGCATATATCCCAGTTGAAATTCAGTTCATTTTGGAGAATCACTGTGGACATCTTTATGGAAACAAGCAGGTACCAAACAGAAAATGATGGAAAATTTTGTAGGCAGGCCGGAGAACCTGCCTAGGGTACTGAGCAATGCTAGTGCAAAATATGAGGATTATGTCCTCTCCTTTTGCACTATTATAGACTCCCCGGGTGAAGTTAACTAAGATCAGAGGAGGAGTTGTCTCAGTTTTCTGAATCAGAACAAGAAGTACAAATTGCCATGAAAATGGGCAGATGGGAGAGATCCCTCTCTCCAAGCCTGCTTCTCCATCTACCTGTCAGGTGGGCGAGGAGTGTGTGGGTAAAATGGGGCTGAATGAATGTAATTCAAACTTCTCAAGCTCACCTGGTAGACTGCTTATCCTTTTTTCTATAGTATGGAGAATGTATTTCCTAAACCGCAGCAAGCCGCAGTAAATGAAGAGAGACTCTGTGACACGCTCTGAAATTACAGATTTTGCAGGTCTCTGGACATTTCAATTTTGTCCACTGACATTTCAATTGTAAAAGCAGAACAAGCTTAAAAATGGTGTGTGTGTGTGTGTGTGTGTGTGTGTAGGAGGAAGAGAACAACTTTAATCAATAATTTTTAAAAGCTGGAAAAGAACAGAGCATTTTGAATGATAACAAGTGCACTTTGCAACTGCAGGGAGGAATTACATGAACAGTGACTTTCCTTCCGAGGTTGTGAGCAGGGCTAGTAAAGGGCATGCTCACTGGTCAGGAAACAGTAGTAAATTGACTGCACGACACTGCTGGAACCACTGCTCCTCCGCTCTGTGTGGGGCCTGTAGAAAGGACCAGGAAGCTGGCAGTTCACAAGCTAAGCCCTGCTTGCTGGCACAGTTCCTAAGGTTCATTTCCCCAAGCCTGGGAAGTCCCTTCCCCTACCTCCCACCCAGGACACAGCTTCAGGATTTCTGGACTCCAAAGACTGCTTTGAGGGAGACCTTGGCTGTCCTTCCCCCTGCTCCCTTTCTGAAAGGAAGCAAACTATTACAACGCAAACGAAGCTCCTGCAGGAAGGAAGTCAGCACAACATGACTATGAAATGGAAGGACTACATCAAGATAACTGTACATGTGAGTGGTTGTTACACTCTGATGAGTCCGCATCCTTGAGATGACACAGTGAGACATTACTGATAGTGCAAAACTGCACTAATCTAGCCTTGAAATAAGATGCACACATTCACTGGCAGGTCTAAGTCTGTTCTAGTGAGCTTGACGATATTGCCTCTACAATAATGCCATGTTCAAGTCACAGACTGAAGTAACACCCATTCACAAATTTGAAAAATAAACAAACAAACAAACAAAAACAACAAAAAAGCAAACACATCAAAAACCCACAGCACCCAGGCTCTTCAGGTTGGAGGCACCTATAGCATCCACTTCCAACATCCATTCTCGCAAAGCAGCGTCTGCCAGTTCTGCACTACAGAAGTGGGGTATGAGGAAATGGCTTGTATGGAGATCAAAATACGGGTACGAGATTTGATTCAGCACTTTCTGCTAGATCTCGAAGGAGGTCACTATCCCACCACTATGCTTCAGCACTCCAGCAGTTTTTACTTATTAACCTTTAGGTGTACCAAACAAATTTCAAGAGCAAGTTCCTTGAAGAGGTTGCCTGTTGTTTTACGTGTGACACACTGTGCAGTACAGGAGACAATTAATTTTCATTGGGAACCTGATGACAGATTACAAATAATACTACTTTTGTGAATAAGTTATTGTTAATCATTAAAAGATTAACACTGTGTTCCATGTGGAGAAATGTACTGTGGAGTATCCAGACTTTCTCACTGATTAGCTGTAGAGGGAAAAGTTTTATGCCTTTTGAGGTTTCACAGACATTAGAGATTTCCAAGCACACATTTTTCCCATAATTCAGACGTGGGGTGCTATTCAAAAAGTGTGGTCTTTTTTAAATCTGCTGTTTATTTCCACATATAAGAGAACAACTTACCAGACACAAAACCTATGCCTATAAAGATCAGTCTGATACAGGTTGATTATGCTATTTCTGAACACTTACACAATATTTCATATTTGTCAGTTGATGTTGTTTCCCATATCCTTCTTCTGACTGCATGTAACATTTTAATAGTGACCAGGTTTTCATGCTTATTTCATATTTTTCTACAGGAAGAAAAAAATCTTTTTAATATCTATACTTACTTTATTTTCAGAACTTGCAAAACTTGAATAAATCAAACTGCAAATTCTGAATTCAGATTACACTACTTTGTTTTCTTTTTCTAACTCTTCATTGTAGGTCATTACAGCTTTGTTAGGTAAAGAGTGTCACTGAAATCACAACATTTTTGAGCATCCTAAGGAAGCTTAGGTTATTACAGGAGACTCATCCTCCATCCATTTAATTTGGAGATTATTGGAGACCTCATCCGTGGGTATTACTACTAAGCATTCTCTTACAAGTAATTATTCATATGGGTAAACACTAAACTAAAATATAGGTGTTTTATAATAACAAAGAGGTAGTCAAATATTTTTCTAGGGGTACCATCACCGTCAGCTTTCCACTACACCCTCTCTTTTAAACTTTACTCTGTGAACTCTTCATTCACTTGTATTTTACAGCACTGAGCATTTTCAGACATGATCTTCAGATATACCACTGATATTGTCTGAAACTTTTGTCTCCAATATCAGAGCTTTGTGAAAAAGGTAGGCACTTCTGTGAGAACTTTTTTGAAAACAAAAGCTTTCTGGGAAAATTTTCATAGCAGTTCAAATCCCTTCCAATATTTTTTTCAGACATTATCATGAACCCTAAAAATGCATAGGGCTTTTCCCCACCTATAGTTTCTATGACTCCATTGTGCAATGCAAACAAGATAGAAAACATTCCCCACAGTGTTGTTTTTGCTCTTTTTTTAATCCCAGAAGGGTCCTCTGGAATTGAGTAAGTTAACACCATGTCAGCCCACATCAGAGCAAAGCTGCATGACAAGGAGCCTGTATATAGTTTCAGTCCTGTAAGCAGGGAAGATGTATAAGCACGGAGCTCTGTATGGGCTAAGTTACTCTTACAAAGCACTGCTGGACACAGTGTGTGTGTGTAATTAGTGGTATAAAATCACAAGAAAGAGAAAGGAGGTGGCAGGGAACAAACACCAGTTCCATGAGGATTTCGTAACTCACAGTTCATAAGACCACAGGCCTTGACTCAGCAAATCCAGCCACACTTAGCATTGATCGGTTGTCCAAACAGACTTTTTGTCTTCATCAGCTTCACTGTGAACTGAGTGAAAACTTCATTTAATGCCTTGTTGATCAGAGGTGGCCGTGTTTACAGGTAATAATGTGCCTAAGCGATCGGGCTTCATATGCAATTCTTTATGCATCTACAGGAAAAATAGATCCAACATCCCACAAATGTAAACACGTTTGTAACTCAAGCATGGGTAGAGGTGTCTTACACAGTTCTGTACACACTAAAGATGGAAATACATCAATTTATTTCAAATATTGTAACAAATTCAGTTAAAGACTGCAGTGCAGGTACATTACCTGCTCACTGGGAATCCAAATAGCACAAATATTCATTGGCTCTTCTCAGAAATATACAAAAAAGCCACAAATCACCCTTTAAATTATTACTTTTTTCTTCATTTTCCTTAACCATCTGTGAGCCCCAAGCAAAGTTTCAAGCAAATCTTTCCCCATCCCTCCCTTTCTCCCCTGCATTTGCTGCACACACACAACCAGATTTTGCCTGATGATCCTGTTGCAAAAACATTCAGCATTAAAAGGAGAAAGAAAGATCAAATAATATAAGGTCAGATCACTGAGAAGGCAGCAGCCCTAGCAGCAATGAAAAGAAATTGTAAAAGATGCAATCACCTTACCATTCATTGTGGCTTCCTGCTGCCCTTAGTGCTTTCTGAAGTGGACAGCAGTTAAGTGACAGCTTTCCTGTCTTTTAAGTGCCTTTGGCTGCAGGCACAGGCTTTTTCACAAGTGCTGCACATTTAACCTTGTTCAGAAAACAACCTTTGTAGGAAATAAGCCTAATTGAAAAGCAGTCGAGGTTTCCAGAGCCTTATGAGATCCTCCATGGGCAACTGCAGGGCCGAGTCATGATGGGGAACAAAGATGCACAGCACTCTGGATCGTCTTGGTATTGTAACCTTCTAAGTGAGGGGTAGCAGACCCAACAATATACACGTCTTAGCAATGCCTCTGGCAGAGATGTTGAAAAAATGAAGTGGTCTTGCTTGCTAGCAAGGTTTGGGCACTATCTCATCGGTTTAATTAATCACTGGGGAAAATGTTACAACACTGCTCTGATTATAAAGTAATGGGTCCATCAGGCACAATTAGCGCCTGGCTGAAACACTGTAGTTTGCTCAAAAACTATTCAAGTAAACAATTGTGGGTCCTGGATGGGGCTCCTTTTCTAATTAATCTATTGAGAACTGAAGTATTTGCTTTTCCTCAACAAGGCATTTCCTAATATGTGATACTGCTTTGCTCATGCTTCAAGTCTTGCTGGTAATTAAAGGCAGATTTTCATATAAGGTTTCCATTCCCTCACCATAGCTGTGGGCACCTTCCTAGAAATGGTTGTCCCTGTGGCATGCCAAACTGCTGTGCTATTACATCATTCCCTAAATTATCACATGTAACATGATGTAATAGCATCAGGGAAAAAGAAGCGATTACAGTGACATGAATTTCAGAAATAATATCTTTGCTGACAAGGAGAATTTACATGAGGGGTTACCCAGCTACTCCATTCAATTTCTGCAATAAGCAAGTACCTAAAAGGGGAGCAGTGTCTATTGGAAATTCAGCATCACAAATTGATGCATAACTGCCTCTTACCTAGTATCAATATTTAGACTGCTAATATCAACTTTTGAATTAAAAAAAAAAAAGAATAACTAGTTCTTTTAATGGTATTTACCTCATTTAACTCAGTAGTGGGGTGGAAGACACACCAGAATATAGTCCCTATAGAATATGTAGTGGACCAACCAACCATACACAACACACAACCAGATCTACCTCACTGGGAGGAGTTTTTGCTGCTTTTACTAGAATACAAAAATGGTGCCCTCTGTTCTCAATCTCTTTCTTCAGTTTTCACCTGTCAGTCTCAGCATTTACTCAAAGGCAGAAAAATTTTAATTCCCATGTTTTTACACATGCAAACTGTTACACCAGAGGAATGTCTGCTCAGTCTTCCAGAGTAAGTCAGTTCTGAAAGATTTAAAATTACTCATTTCAAACAAGTCACAGATCCTTTCAGCAAGAACGAGCTATATATGGTGCTGCTGTCCTCATTCACAAATCAATAAAATGCATGTTTCTCTAATGCTTTGTTTTTGTACTGAAGGTAAACCCTTGGGGCAATTCAGGAGAGCTTGAGGCCTACCACTAGCTGGTGGGAAGAACTGAATTCATGTCACATTAATTAACTGCTTCTTTTCCAGCTAACATTAAGTCCACTCACCCAACATATATGTTGACTTCTACAAGCACCATCTGAGCATAGGGTATATATCTGAGTTACTAAGAGCTACAAGGCATTGCTATTGTTAAGTTGACACTAGAAGGGAAAAGTAAGGGAGGGTTTTACCACAGGTCAAGCTCCAATTCAAAGCGTTACATTCCTGACGTGAAGAGCCACTTTACTTAGCTGTCATAGCTAAGAGAATACCACTTTACTTAGCTGTCATAGCTAAGAGAATACCTAAAAATTACCTAAGGACTCTATTTGTAGAAGGCATTATATGTAGGAAGTATCTCATCCAAGAACCTTACCATAGCTACACGTATCCGTGTGACTTGTCCTTGTTGTTAGCCCAATTTCAGTTTGCTGGGTGAATAAGACAGGGTAGAGTGTTTGTTAAAGAGAGGAAAAAAAACCACCCTAATATATTAAGACCCTGACATGCAGTAATGCTTGCATGGAAATTAAATTTTCTGAGCAACATGGCCATTCCCTGCCTGGTGGCAATGGGAGTCTCCACCACAACTATCTTGACAGGATGTGTTCAGCTGGATCAGGAGATGCTCCCCAAACCTCTGCTCTGTACAGTTATAACCCAGCTAGACGTGGTCCTACAAAACCACCCCAGCACCAACATTTTCCAGTGCTATTGATCAACACCATCATAGACTATCTCAACTACATACAAAACACTGTCACACACAACCACTTCTGAAGGAAGAGCTTCTGTTGACTACTTACAAATGTATAATTTGTTTACTTCTGCAGCAGAAATGCTCTAGGGGAAGTCTTTGGTTCACTCCATCCACGATGTTATCCTGACAAGTTTGAACATACAATCAAGAGCAGACACATCAGGAGCTTCCTTAAGGAAAATCTTGAGACCAGCCTGAAATTGCCACCTGCACGGCCCCTTTAACAATCAGTCAAAGTCTTCCTCGTGTTGGTTCAGTCAGTTGCCTAGTTCCAAACAGGTCCATCTTCTCCCACAAAATCCTCGTCTTATCTCTGCCGATAGTTGGCTGGGCTACCTCTAAATTAACAACTCAACTGCACTGGGTGTGCTCACAGGCACTATCCTGAAAACAGCTGCACCATGGTTATAACTAATTGAAAAACTTGGTTTTCATATTTCTAACTAAGGTTCCACAGCTCTTGCCACAAACTTAAGGTAAATCAGAGGAAATTAAGCCACTGTTTCATTTGTCACGTTTCTAAACGCTTTTGCTAACATTATATTTTTCTTTTCCTTTGTTATTGTTGTTACTTGATTTTACACCTCTGCTAAAATCTTTCCTAGATTTTCCAGCATTAGAAGTGTCCTAAAGATAACCTAGAAAGTATTGGCTATTTCATTTGCTAAGGAATAAAGAAATTCCAGACAGTGCTTGACTTCTTCCAGGGTAATAGACACCTCAACAGGTCAAGATTTCCTCAAGCCACTGCAGAGTCCTCTTTCACCCTTATAAAAACATAATTATGAGTTGGTAAAGCTGAAAATATAGAGACATCTCTCTCTCCTTTGGCCACACAGTCTTTGTGGAAAGCATCAAGACATTGAAATGAGGACAGGAAACTTGGTTTTTACTTACTGACTGTCACATCAATGGCAAACCCCCCAAAATGTATATTTCTAGCTTGTCAAGGCAGGACCCTGTTCACTGGATGCTCCAACATTTCACATACTCCTGCCTTATAGACATACTGCTTCTAGTTTCTGAAGCTACAATAGTGCTGTGCCTCGATGTGCTTCTCTGTGCCTCAGAAACCATAATTTGGGATATAGAACCAACTAATTTCTAACTCAATAGAAATGCAAACTGTAGTAGCACTTTTTTTTTCCCACTATAATGGTACACTAACATTCAGTTGAATAGGTGTTTCATACTGCTAGAATGTCTCAAGCTGCAGCAACGTTAATAACTACATTGGAGCTATGAACTTATTGGCTCCTACTGGACTACTTAAATTGTTTGGTTGTGTCAGTGAAGTATAGTATAATTTCCGGCTGCTCCTCTGTAGTGTCTCAGATTGCTATGTACAGTGTAGCTTTCAGCAATGATCAAGTGTGGAAACTGATCTGAATTTTCTCTGATTGATTATAATCAATGGCAATTATAGCATACAGCATCTTAAATACCCATCAGCATACATATTCAGTTCTTTAATTTCACAAGTTCCTACTTAATCAAAGTGAGAACTGCAGATGTTGGGCTGAAAGAGACAAAACTGGAATTATTGTAGCTATTTTATAAGCTACATGATTTAAGCCGGTGTGCTCGGTCCAGCTTCTGCTGAATCCTGCTGGGCAATTTCAGAAGAAAGGACTGTAACTTGAGAGGTAGAGCTAAGCCCTGATGACTCAAGGGCCCATCACTCAAGAAGCGGGCTGCTTGTTCTCTGGTTAAGACTTTTGGTATAAGTGTTGTTAATCCAGCACGCTGCACCAAATGCAGACAAAAAGAATCTCTTGAATGAAAAAAAAAAATCCTCTTTGTGCACCCTTATGTTTCTCAATAAATTTTGTGTGTGTGTGTGTGTCTGGAATCCCATGCAAACAGCATTGGTTATATAGCACTGTGATATCTTCTAAGGCCAACCGGGGAATGTTTCTATAGCATCTCACCCTCCCTCCCCTGAAGCTCTCTCATGCATCATATTCTCCTGAGTTTTAAGCAGGAAATTAGGTTGGAAGAGCAGTAAGCCTGAGATATAATCAGCTGAGTACCATAAACATCCCCATACTGTGTTCTCTGTGTATGAAAATAAAAATAACTCCTGCTTAGCATCCCCCCAGCTTTTACGTGGAGCCTAATGACATCTGAGAGACAAACCCCCTCTGTTTTTTATTGGCAAGATTTCTTACCCCCTGCAGCTGAATCTGTCTTCCCTAGAGCCATCAGAAGCGGTTGTGAAAATCTCCCATCTCCAGACCTGATTTTGGAGACCCATTCTTGCAATCCCTTACATCCTCGAGATGCATGTCCTCAGTGTCAGTCAGTGTGCTATTGATACATCCTGAGCGTTAATGTGTTATTCATATTTCTCTGAGTTCATCACTGTCTCAGCTTGTTATTCTCACTGTTCCCTGGAATAATAGAGCTTAGTGAGGCAATTTATGCTCAGCTTCTGCAGCATGCGCAAGTAACATATTCTATTCAAAAATATTACAGAAAAAAATAGCAACTATGTCTAATCACCTTCTTTCCTCCAGAGATTTAAAGCACAATAGCATTCTAACTGCACTCACTTAACTGTTTTTTAAATAATAGTTTTGAGTGTAGCAGGGCTCAGATGCTCCCTTTGAAGGAGCACTTTCTCCTTCTCGCTTTGGCTTCAACTCCTGATGAAGACTCAGTTGTGATCATGTCTCACTGGTGTAAATAAAGAATACTGCCTCTACGATCAGCGCAGTCACAAAGCAGTAAAGAAGACAAGAGTCAACTCCTTAGCATCGGGTACTGTGCAAAACCACCTTGCCGATGCTGTGGTAAACCCTGCTGGAGCTCTGATAAGGCTGCGCACTACATTCACTTTTCACAGTCAGGGGGGTTGCATATGCCAACATAATCTACATCATATATTTAACCACATGTTGAGAGTTGATTTAAAATATTAAAGTATTATAATGAAGTCTTTTCTAGGGCAGGCTGCCCAGCACAATCCAAAGCAAACTCCCCTCTTTTGTCAGATTTCAGTGCATGCATTTTTTTCTCCTGCTGTATTGTCTATTCAGTGCAGAGCATGGACCTGCTCTTATCCTCTCACGCATGCATGAGATCAAGTATCATGAGGCGTGAGCAGAATAAAAAATTAGATATTTTAAGTTCCTTGGTCTCCGTCTTTTGCTACGTAGCATCTCAAGCACCAAAATTGCGCATCAAAATATATTATTTATAGACATTTTAGTCTTAGACTTCATGCAACGGGGAATGAGGAAACATCTAATACAATATAATTGACAGACATCTGCCTGCATTACATAGATCTTCCAGATTCTTCTAGCCACTCCCCTGAAAATATAATATTAATTCTTCTTATTTTAATCTGAGAATTTAGAGACCAAAATGCATTGCATTCACAAGAAAAAAATACTGTTTAAAGACACATTCATATTCAAATAGTTCAAGAACATAAAACCACACCATGAGTGTTTTTTCTCATAGGTAATGCAATCTCTTCTCCCTTTATACTACTTTAGTGTAAAAAAAATACAACAGATTTATGTGTTAATTTCGCTCCCTTTTTCTTAGGTTGCTCATGGAACAGCGTCAGAGAGAAATGGCCTACAGCATTTAGGCCCTACATCAAATTGGCAGCTACTGTTCCTTGACACCATTCATATTCCAAGTAAGCATTGTGGTTTGGCATCCCTCTGTCATCTTCCAAATCATTAAACTGTCTGATGAGAAACAGCAGGTTAGCTTTTTATGGTGTTGGTTAACAGTTGTGCATCTTTGCTATGCTACAGCTCCATTGTTTAAATTGTCAAATAGGAAGCACGCTTGTTACAAAAAGACATGGCTGATATTATGGCTTATATCTTATATCTTATGGCCTCATATCTTATAGCTCTATGAATTACTTGTGATCTCTTTGTGATCATCACCGCTGAGGAACCTTCTAGCATCCTCCAGACACGTAATAATCACTGTAGAGTCATCTGCTTTACATCAACAGGCCATTTTGTACTTTAAACAACTTTTCAGATCGAACCAAGTGATTTTGCTATATAGAATGCTTGATCAAAATTCTAATAAAATGAGCCTGACTTGAATGTTATACTCAGGACTCCTCATCCTCTTTCTGTACTTTGTGAGGCCAAAGAAGATTTTTCAGGTTTGCACTTGCAAGCCAGATGCACTATGTCAGAAACAATAGCACACATGCCAACCTTAACCTGCACTTAAAATATGTCCATGAGAAAAGGAATTAAAGCTACAGAGGTGAAGTGCTAACACTTGAAAGTAAACCAAAGGAGTAAATCAGTTTTGATTTCTTGCAGTCTAGCCATCAGAAATGCTTACCCTGGGATTTCTGAAGTCATGATTATCCTTGCCTGCTGGCTAGCTTCATGCTGGTGTAACAGAAACAGTATGCTTGGGGTGAACACTGCACAAGTCCTGACATCTTACTTGGTAATGAAATCCTACTGAAAGGTGAGATATGGAACCAAGACAGCAGATTCTGTTACATTTAGATCTATTTTGTTCCCACAGCTACCCCTTGTTTTTGAGGGCTGATGCTCATCTCTATACATATTTCCAGTATGAGCCTCTGCATGCAAGGTGCAAGGCCATGCTTACACCACACACACCAGAGAATTTCTGAAGATCATGATTCACGTTCACTAGATCATTTCTAACTCACGTACTCAGGAATTTTTTTCATATGGAGACCTGTCACCTAGAAAGATATCTGGGATTCTTTTGAAGATAGATTTTTTTAGAATTGATAATACAACTAACACAGTGCTGTTGCTGTTGTTGTGATGGCCTAATGGTCTACATTTCCAAAAGTTACCTTGAGAAAAAACAAACAAACAAAAAATACCTACAGTATTTCAATACTAAACATGAAAAGAAGGTAAGCTTGGAAGATTTAACAAATGGGCAGAAATGTAAATGCAGATTTTCATGGAAAGCTGACTGAACATAAAAAAAAAAACATCCACAGATAGAATTTAGCAGTTCACTGCTTCTAAGATTTACTCATCAGCTTGAAGACTGTGGATTAGGACCAGACACCATCCTGTGGCTGGTCCTAATCTCCTTGTATTCTTATGTCAGCACATGCAGGGTTTCATGGAAATGAAACAAATTTGCTTCTGTGGACAGAGGAAAATTGAGCAGAGATGCCTTCTTACAGAAGGGTATCTCTAGATCATGAAGAGTCTTAAAAAAAAAAAAAAAGTAAAACTTCTTGTTGAAATGTTTTACCATTTTTTGATGAAGTGCAGACAGAACCGTGTGATGATGAAAGGAAGGAAAGTGAGTTTCAACAAAAAATGGAAGATCTTATTTTAATGTTACATATGCTTTCTGTTGTCCTCAGTTTTATATTTGAATTGTCAGTAACACAATTTCTCCTTTCACATAATTTTACTTCAGTTGCTTCCCACTATCACTTTGGTTCCTTACAAAGATTATAAAAAAAGAAAAAGTCACAACTCACAAGTAATGTAACTGAAAAAGAAAACAGATTTAAAGCAAAGCAAAAGGTAAATAATAGTGGGTATTACTGTGTTTCGCTTAACATTTGCACTGGAATAAATCTGGACTTTCCAGATGGTGGAGAATTATGTACAGCTCCTGTACCAAGACTGAATCACATGGCTGGCAGTGTGGCTCTGTTAAGCTTGGAGTCTCTAAGCAAGCTGAACTCTTTCATTTTGGACAACCTGGTTGGCCAGACATCCATGAAGTGCAGGCGCATGAGATGCAGACCAGTACGGCACCTACAGTGGCGGTCAGTCTTGACTTGCAGCCACTGCTGAAGGCCCCACTACTTGGTTCTCTGCTGCACATGGCCCACCAGTCTCCATCCAAAAGCTTTTGATAAGTAGCCTGTTCAGCTGGGAAGCACAGTTACCCAAAACTAGATCATGGTGACTTTTTATCTGGAAAGGAACACCATTAAATTAACAAATTTTACCTTAAAACATGAAATGTCACCTATGATGCTTTTGACATTGGCCTGGGAGAGAGGAAAAAAAAACCAACAAAATAAAAACAAACACAAAGAAAACATAACGAAACCAAGCCCAAGGTACAGTGTTATTTCCATTATGAAATCAATTTTCCCTAATAGGCTGCCATTTTCACAGCACAATGCAAGATTTCAAGATGATGTACTACGCTTTGCTGTTTTCTGATTAACAAAAATGTTTTGTCTTTGTTTTTATTCTGGTAAAAAAACATTTTTTTTTATTGTTTTATGCCAGCCATTGTGTTTGTCTTTATGAAATTTATGATTTAAAAGAAGATAAAAGCTGCATTACTATAATCATAGATGCCTAAAAAATTCAATCAGAAGATAATTATAATAACAAAAGCTCTTTCAGATTCAGTGAATTACAACTGGTAGGGTAATCATTGTTTCTGGAAAAAAAAGTTTTTTTTTTTTTTTTTTTTTTTCTCCTTTCAGACGAGTAATATAGTTTAGAAAGGTTGTACTATCTATATTTATTCAAGTTGTAGGATGAGAATGAATTGAGTTTAACATAATTGACAGGCATCCTAAGGAAAGAAAAAAAGAAATGAGATTTGTTCTTGGTCAGTCTGAATTGTTCAGGTTTAATGGGATTGTGAACACATTTGAACTGTGCTCTCTTCTTATGCAGCTAGTTCTTTCTGGTAGACTTATCCTAGCTTATAGTTCAGTCTTCCTTCAGTAAAGAACAGAATTTTATTTTGGCTAAAGTGTGACAAAGAATTAAAATTTTCATTTCATTTTGGCAAAATTTGAGTGAAACAAGGGTACCGTGAAGTCCTGTCAGTATCCAAACTTGCTGTCTAAAACTCTATGTGGGTCTTGCAATGCGATAGGTTACTGTGACCTGGAGACACAGATGCTGAAGCACTGCTCTGTGAAAGAGAAGATATCTGGAGCAGAAGCTTATAGGGTCATGGACAGACACAACTAAGAGTGAATTCCACACTGTGATGATGATAAAAGTTTCCTTACCAACATAAAAAGAAACTTGCTCTCTATTACCTGATTCAAGTTTGCCTGCTGGGGAATATCACATTGGATCAATGTGTCTCTTAGCACTTTGGCATGCTATTGTGTTTAACCTATGGATTGCATAAAGAAACATCCATAAAATTGAAGCAGTTGTTTTACTTCATGATCTCTTCATCTTCAATGAATCTCAATGTGTTCCCTTAAGTGTCTCACAGTAGATACTGAAATATTTTACAAAACATTGCTATTTTTAGGCAGCATACACATATTACAGAGATGAACCAGGATCATGCCATTCAAACATAAAACATGCAATTACTTGAGCTGCAGAATTAACAGTCTTGCATACAACAGCATTATTTTTTTTTTTGTGGTTTAGCTCCTCTCCAAATTTTTCAATAACTAGAATAAAGTGTACTTTGCAGACACTATTTTACTGAAGGTTTTATTAGTGTCCTTCTCTCCTTGTAGGCTTGTTTGCACAAAATTAATAGGAAATTACTAGCTTCTGTGATTCCTCCTTATGCTGAATTTGGCTGAAACTGAGAAGTTTGTTCAAACTTAGTAGGAGATCAACCCACAAACAGGGAGCGTAGCCACCATAGCCTCCTTTATTTAGGAAACCAGGCTTTCACAGCTCCCTGTTCCAAGCAGTGTACAGAAGACAGCAAATGTCTTTGGCAGATGAGGATGCACAAAAAGACAGCCATGAAGTATTGGTCAGAGGAGAAGATGCATGACAAGCATGTCAGCATTGCCTCCTCTATAAAGCTGTCATGGGAATTATGGAGGAATCTGAAAGAGGATAATGAGATAGCTGTGCAAGTGTTCATAGGAAGATTCTAGTTTGAATCAAGGAGCAAACAAAACAAGCTGATAATAGTGATGACTTAAAATGATTTATCATCAGTAATAAGCCAGTCTTTGATATCAGCCTGCAGACCCCAAATTTGGGCTATTTTGGAGAGTTTTTCCACTCACATTGCTTATAATCTGATAAAGAAGCCCTGCTGCTACAAATTTACTTGCTGATGTCTTTAAATTGATGGTGGCTACTGTTCTTAGGTTAATCAATTAAATTTTCTCAAAGTCTAATTAAGGAGGAAACATTTGGATAATTTCAGTGTGAAATATAAAAAATAGGCAATTTTTTTGTAAACACATTCTTTGTTTTCAGCCATCACACGCCTGCAGCGGGTACTTAAAGCTCCTTCTCCTTTTTCTTTTGCAAAGTACTGCAAAACAAGCACAAGTATCTTAAAACACTGACAGCATTTTCTACATTGTTCAACCTCTAAACTTAATATACAAGATGCTTTGATGAAAAGCTTCTGAAAAAAAATTCAGTATTTATGGCTCCTAGCAGTCTTCTGCAGTGGATTCAAAGCCTTATAACTGGGTGGAGAGACAGAGAGAATCAGGATTTAGTAAGAATAAGAGTAAGAATAAGGATGAGAAGAGGAATAAAAACAACAGCAACAAAAAAATTAAGAATAAGCATAAGAACAAGAAAGAAGGCATTTTTTTTTTTTTTAACCATTTCTAGCCTTCTGTAGCTGTGAGTGAATCAGAAAGCCCATGTTTCTGCTTAAGGTATTGAGAAGTCTTTGATCAGGGCAATGAAATTATGGGACTGAAGAACTGCTCATAAATTATAAACATTATTTTATCTAGCTACTATGTAAATAGTAGCAGACTATTACCAGGAAAAGCTAAACTGGGCTCTTTTATGTAAGGTAATGGGTATCTAGACATTTTTCTCTGTAGGGAAAGTGTTTGGCAATAGATGATTTTGTTCTAATCTCAGTACTTTCTCTTCATTCCAGCATGCAATTTTTCCTTGCTGCTTTAATGTTTTCAAATCTTCCTACTGCCACTAATAGACCAGATGGATTCCAGACACATTACAGAGAAGATAAAGACTGTTATGCTGCCCCTTTCACAGTCTACAGTTGTTTTATCATTCATTGTACTAGCAAAAGGATCAGTCCCTCAATATGACAACCACTGTGTTTTAAAGAAAAGCTTCAAAAAAAAATAATAAAAAAAAATTCACAACCTCAAAACATATGAACTGCTTAGTGCTAGCTGAGAGGAGGAGGGAGAACTCATTTCAGAAGTTGTTTGCTAAAAGGCATGAACTCAGAAACAGTCAGCCCTGATAACTCACTTATGTTTTCCACTGAATAAAATATTTTGACATTTTCCTGGTCTAAATGAGAGCTGCCGAGAGCTGTTCACAGGCAATTCAAACTCTAGTGAGCAAGTCACTGTAGGCTGGCATGAATTCATACCAGCAACTTCCCCTGTCAATTACCCTGTCAGGCCATCCTCCAGTTCACTGTGGGTGTAGAGATGGAAAGGGCAGCACAGGCAGAAAGCACGTGGGTCTTCCCGCCCCCAAAGGGCTCTCCAGAAGGCCCTGGCCATTGCAACACACGGCTGGAGTCCTCCTTCCCTCCCTGGAGCAAATGGTCCTAGCATCCACTCCTCACAGCCAGCGAGCAGTGCTGGAGCTCCGAGTCAGGACACAGCCATGCTTTCAACTTGCCTTTCAGTGCTGAATTACTACCTGGCCTCCCGTGTCTGTGGGACAGGAATACCTACAGAGGTGCCAGGGAAAACCACAACTTGGGCCGATGCAAAATGCCTCCAAACTGTATGCCATGCCCACCAAGGACTGCTGAGGTGCCCACATGCCTCCTCTTGTCCTGGGAACCCCTGCACCAACCTTTTCCACCTCTCTCCCCACACTTATATCATGCAGAAATAGAAGAGATGGGGAAAAGGTGGGAACCAAACACAGAGGTAAATATATATATATATATTATAAGTAAAAAGGACCTGATGGGTAGGGCGGGGCGGTACTGCAAAGACGTACGAACAAACAAAACCCCGCCAACCCACCCAACCAAAAAACAGGAGGGAAGAGAAACCGTGCAGAAAATGAGACATAAAGAAATAAGAATATTTGGAGGGAAGACTAGGGTCAGCAGATGAGCAAGGAGAAGGTAATTACATTTTTATTTTTTATTTTTTAACTGGGTGAAATGGAAAGGAAGTTCCAAGAGAGCAAAAGGAAATTGGCTGATGCTGAGACATGACAGAGGGGAAATAAAAGGGAAGTACATAGGAAATAATATAGAGAGAAGAGAAGGAGACAAATGGAAAAATGAGACAGGTCAATGTGGCAGAATAAGAAGTGAGGAAGTGAAAGCGAAGCCAAATGTTAAAGAAAATGAGAGAAGGATAAGAACAAACCAGAGTGGGGCAAAAGATGTCAGGAAGAAAAGAAGAGAAGAAAATGGGAAATAGGTGAAAGATGAAAGGAAAGGGACACACTGGAAGGAGAGAATGCCATCCAGAGGGATCTTAACAGGTTGGAGAAGTGGGACTGAAAACCTCATAAAGTTCAACACGGCCAAGCAGAAGGTCATGCACCTGGGTTGGGGCAATCCCAAACATGGATACAGACTAGAGGGTAACTGGATTAAGAGCAGCTGTGAGGAGAACGTTTGGTTGATGAGAAGCTCAACATGAGCTGTCAATGTGTGCTTGCAGCACAGAAAGCCAGACATATCCTGGGCTGCATCAAAAGCAGTGTGGCCAGCAGGTCGAGGGAGGTGATTGTCCCCCTCTGCTCTGTTCTTGTGAGACTTCACCTGGAGTGCTACATGCAGCTCTGGGGCCCTCAGCATAGTGGAGTCATGTACCTTTAAGATAGCCCAAAGAAATGTCACGAGGATTATCAGAGGGATGGAAAATCTCTCCTGTGAAGGAAAGCCGAGGGAGTTGAGAATGTTCAGCCTGGAGAAGAGAAAGCTCCGGAGACACCTTACAATGACCTTCCAGTACCTAAAGGGGGCCTACAGGAAAGATGGGGAGGGATTCTTTGCCAGGGGGTATAGTGATAGGACAAGGGGTAATGGCTTTAAACTGAAAAAGGGTAGATTTAGATTAGATATAATGAAGAAATTCTTCACTCAGAGGGTGGTGAGGCACTGGAATGGGCTGCCCAGAGAAGCTGTGGGTGAGCCATCCCTGGAACTGTTCAAGGCCAGGTTGGATGGGGCTCTGAACAACGTGGTCTGGTGGGTGGCATCCCTTCCCATGGAAGGCGGATTGGAACTGGATGATCTTTAACGTCCCTTCCAGCCCAAACCATTCTGTGATTTAGAATTATAATTCTAAAGCAAATAAACTTGGCAAGGATTAAATTTTATTTAATTTACTTGTACTCCAGATTTTATTTATTCTTTTGTATTGTTTATAAAAAGTTACTAGGTAAGTGGTACTTTACAGACATGTAACATCTGTCTTGTTATGTGTAAGAAGAAACACAGCAAAGGATTAGGGTTGTTGAAGGAAACAAAATCAGTTTTGAGAGGTCAGAGATTTTTCAAGATGGTAAAATATTATTATTGCCTAGTGGGAAGTAAATTAAAGGTTTGCAATGTAAATTAACAGTCTCAGTAGGTTATTGCTGTAGAAAAAAGGACTCTTCAGAAGGATTTTAGAAAACAGATAAATGGCTTTTTTTTTTTTTTTTTTTTTTTTTTTTTTTTAATGGAAGTGCTAAGGAGACTGTTGTAGATAGAGGAGGAGAAATACGAAGGTAAAAACTTCACACAAAGGTGGAGGGGTCTGGTACACCAGAGCCATGGATGTGTGCATTGCAGTGGAAGTTAAAAAAATAAAAAAAGAGTATTTGTGAAGAGACATGAAAGGTGAGGCAACCAGATGAAAGGGCGGAATGGGTAATTTGCTGAGTGGACTGGAATGAGGAGAGGTGGGATGGCTAATGCCTGATGCCTCATAGCCCATGGGAGGTCATTTGACACCTCCTCCTTCTTCCCACACATATATCTCATTTGTTAACAAGTGCCATATCCTTAAAATGAACTCAGGCTCATTAAACAACTTAAGAATTTCATCTGAATATGGAAAACAACACTTTTATCCAGCCAAAATGCGGCCCTTTGGAGGACTCTTCAGAAAGCAGTATTCAAATTACAGCAGAAATGTATTTGGCAGCTCCTAAGTGTTGCTGCCATTATTTCTGGAAGAAGTGTTGACAAGGACTCCATATCGCAGGAGGAAGGCAAAAATTAGGATACATTTATATTTTGTCATCACATCAGGATCAGAGACAATAAAATAATCTCTACCTAAGAAGAAGTAAAGGAAGAAAAAATAGGCCATGCTCAGAGATGAGCATTTCTTTGTCTTTAAAACTGAAAATGACAGGTAAGATAAAAGAAAAAGCTATTTTAATTAAAATATATGCACATATTTGAATAGGAATCAGAAATGAAATCCTGCAGCTTATGTGTATAAGAGTATTTATTTTAATTATGCTTTTCCGAAACAAGCTCTCTTCTATCCAATGTCAGAGTAGAAGACTCCTACCTGAACATCAGAGCAGATGCAAACATTTTTAAAGCAATTCGACATTTCAGCCTGAAAAGGTTAGTGAGGTCTAGCACACCAACATTTATCACAAAACTGTAACTTAGTAACTATGCTTTGTTGAACAGACAAAAGGAAGCATTTTCATGACTCTTGCCATTCAGAGGACATAGCTGAGTAAGGATTTTTACAGAAGGTAAAGCACAAAGCAAAAATCTCTCTATTACTCACTGAGTTACTGTCTCAAAACTGAAGGGACAACAAAACAGTTTTCAGAGAGATACCTTCTTAAATCTTCACAGATGCTTCAAAAGGGAACATAAGTGTTCCCTTAGGCTAACCTGATTAGGAACCGAATCCCAATTTCCAGCATGATAAATATGTACCTACCCCAGAACATGAGATTTTCAACTTGAATTCTTAAATGCTTATTGGAAAAGCCTACACTGCAGACTCCAATGCAGAAAAGAAATACTGAAACTATCCCTATGTAAAAAGCAGGACAAATTGTTAAATGCAGTAAGATTCTTTCAGTTTTGCAACCATCCTTACTGTAGCTATGTTAGTTTGCTGTGTAGGCAAGTGAACTCTTTAAAGGAGGACATTTTGGTACTTCTGAAAAAGTCTGTTCTCCATTGCCAGTGACATTTTAAAATTTATAGAAGAGAAAGGAAGAATAAAAGTGCAGGACTCAAGCTAGAACACTCCCTCTTTTGCCACTATGTTGATACATGGTGAAGATGGATTGGTCATGATGAAAGGTGAAACAGTCCTTATCCCTACCAATTAATTATGTATTTAATATAAATTAATCCTTATTTAATGAGGTCTGAGTCATTAGAATCAAGTTTGCATAGACACAGATAGATAGACAGATAGGTATAATTGGTGCTACAAAAGTGAAACTTTTATGTGTGAAATGAAGGTCAGAGCTAGAGACAGTCACAGTTTTATTATTAATAAGAGATGCCAAACTCATTACTGATATACTGCCCAGGGTATCGCTGTGATAATTCCATAGTCAAGGCTCCTGGGGGGAGGGGGTTGATTAAAAATATAAATGATTGCTTTTCTTGCTTGGAGAGAATGACACACTGTAACACAGTGTAAAGATAATCTTTAAGCAGAACAGAAAAGGTACTGCCTGCTGAGTCACTTGATACTCTGCCTCCCAGAGATAGCAGCTCCTCCCTGGGACAGGCACAGTGGTCCGTCCTGGGGTCAAACATGCCCAAAAGTTAGGGGGAAAAAAAAAAAAAAAAAGAAGAAAAAGGTAGAGGGGAGAGAGCTCTCTTCTCCTTGGTCTTCAAATAGGTTCATTACAAAAACATTGCCTACAGTCAGATGAAGGAAGTCATACGCCCCGGACACACAAAACTGAAAACTAAAACTAACTATAGTCTATGAGTAATGCTGTGCAAACAGCCCTGTTGAACTCAGTTAAAACTGTACAAACTATACGTGTGCTGCAATGATCATGAGTTTTAGTATAAACTGCCATGAGCAAAGGGGGTACATAGTCACACATTTATTTCTCTGACTACTTTACTACACTTAGTCATCAAGGTGCTTTGGCTGTGTTTACCCAGAGGTCTTTCAGGATGAACTTGGCACCTTGACTGGTGCAACTGAGAGAAGACGAATCATTTTCCTGTTTACTTAAGAGGATGAGGGACTGGTGGGAAGGTCTAGTCTTGGCTTGGCTGATCAATAAATGTCAGAGAAAATGAGAAAGAAATGGTGATGATTACTTCCTACCTTAAGAAAAGAACTTCTCTGTAGATAAGGTTCACCTGAAGAAGCTAGGAAAGAACATTTGTTTTGAGAGGTGAGAAGAAATAAGACTGAGGTCTTTCAGAGAAGACCTGGACATGTCTGATTTTTTTTCCCCCCATGGAAAATACTCATCTCTCATGGATTATGGTGAAGCTTTAAACCAGATCCAAAATAAAGGAATTATTTTCTCTCAGCTAATAAGCTTTTGTGACAGAGGTACTGGTGACTTAGAGAAGTCAAAACAGTAGATTCACATTTGATCAATCTATGCATGGCTAACTAGTTAATTACCTAACTAATTACCATGAGAAAAAAGTGGCATGAGGAGTATGAAAGTGTGAGTTTGGGGTTAATTTATTTCCTCCTAGTTGCTTCTTTTTTGAGCACACAATTCAAAAGAGAATGAATCAAGAATGTATCATTCCAACGTAACTGAAAAGCCACTTCATTTTTTAGATTGGACCAAGACCAAGAAAATGCATGAACTAGTGAGGAAAAAGGCAGTAGTTAATTTCCTTTACTCCTAATTAACAGAGTTATAAGTAGAAGCTTTTTTTTTTCTGTTCATTTTTTTTTCCTCCCCATTGTATCAAAGTGGGAAGGAAAACAAGGAAGCACGTAACTGCATACACATTCTGCATCTCCTTTAAATTCAGCTGTCAAAATACCATGAAGGTTTTGAAGAGAAAAATTGTAACTTTCATTCAAATGTTCTAGAATTACCACATAGATCTCATCATTCTAAATTATGCTTATAGACCCAAAGTGATTTTTATGAGCTGCCTTTCCACTTCAGCTATTATCATGGTTAAAGAAAGAGGAAACAATCTTGACAAAAGATGCTAGCAAGACCCAAAAGGTAGTTTGTAGAGAGTAATGGCAATAATTCATCAAATAATGGTATTGAAATCACCCACCCTCCAGTAGATCTATTTATTGAAAATAAACTTTCCAATGAAAAAAATAATATATTTTATGTTTGAAAATACATACTCAAAAGAAGTTTGTCACAACCATGTAAAACATTTACAATCCATGCAAGATATTAAGAGTATGTATATCTAGCTAAGGCACTATATTTTCACATTATATATATAATATATATATATAATAATAATAATAATAATAATAATAATAATAATAATTATTATTATATATGTATATATATATATATAAATACTAGCAGTCTCTGCCCTTCTTTCTTCTATCTGAAGACCTTCATGAGTTACTAAAGTGTGTCATGGCTACCCTGCAAATCCTCGGGCCTAACCAGATCAGAAAGTATTCAATACACTGTAGAAGTTTTTCTGTCACTGCTGAAACATTTTCTGAGAGTTTATACTGCCTATCGGGCATAGAATCAAGAATAGAAAAAGCAGTATAATCCTTCCAAAACAAAGGAGTACAACATGATTACTTTCTAGCAGAATAAATCAACTCACCAGTCATCTGTCCTGTTAAATTTTTGACCTCATCTCATCTCATCTCATCTCCCCGCTTCAATTTTCTTCCTGACATTTTAGCCTTCTATTCCTCCATCTTTCCCCTTTGTTCATGTGTTTCATTTTGAGACAGAGAATCTCTTATTGACCCCTCTACAAAAAACGAAGCTGAAGGTACGCCAGACAATACATTTGAGGAGAAGGGTGTCAGAATTAAAATGTATGCCATCACTGAAATTGAGGGTGATTCACAAATTCAACCTCATCAACTCAGAGCAATGATGCAATTCTGGAATAGCATTAGTTAGTTTTCATTACAAAGCTAACTCTTATTTCAAGAGTTATAATGATGAAAGGTCAAAGTAATTTCAGCGTATATTTCTATGGTAAGTATATATGGGATACTTATATATGTACATATATATGCAGTATATATCCTGCTTTTTACCTTTGGGACAGAGGTATAACTGATTTTTAAAGGAACAATCAGTTTTTCCCAGTCTCCACATCTTTACATGTTTTCTCAACAAATGACCTTTTGTTTTGTGTTCTTCTTATATAAGAGGAAACAAACAATTATGGGTACCCAATTACTATTTCAGGCACTGAAGTCTTAACTAGGAATCTAGTTCTGATGGACTCTCCCTTAAGTCTCACTGCAGGGCAGGCTGATGCGAGATTAACAAAGACAAGATTTCACTGTCATTGGTAACAGAGAGACAAATGAAGAGCCAGGGGCACATACAGAGTTTTTTTGAGATGGACTAAGATAATTCACATCTGAGGCTTCTTGTAATTTGCTTTATACTCATTGAATCATAAGAATAATGTGCCTACTTACATAATGTGAACAAACATAACACTGTCCAAGAGGGCACAACCAACATCCATATTACAAACATGAGAGTTAGGTAATGATCTGACAGATCTAGAGGCAGAAAATGTACAGCAGTCATACTGACTCTCAGGTCAGCTAAGGACATACAGTAACCCAGAGAGAGCTCAGAAAGCACGCAATACAGGTTTGCTGTAGCCATGTGTAGTTCACCGAGTGGAGCAAGATAAACTTCTAGAATACTATTACCCTTTAGGAAAGTGCATTGGAAAAAATAAGTTTATTTTCAAAGTGGCTGCAGATTTGGCAGATTTAGTTCCTTCCAATGCTCCCCTGTCTCCAGGTCACAGTACAACCTGCGTAGGTTTTGGCAAGTCTGACAGAGAATTGGCAGTGCTTCCCTCATGCAGCCTTGTTCGAAATCATTCTCAGTGCCACTTTTTGATAACCTGCACTTCTCCATGCTGCGAAAAATGTAAAGAACTTTCTGTGCTCTTGATTCAGTCTTCTCAAAGCTTTACTTTAAGGAATGCAAAACCAGAGTTGAACCAACTGTCCTTGGGGTAACAAAATCAAGTACATTTCATTGGCTGCAGGCTGCCTGCAGAGCCCACACCAAGCCTCTGAATGTTCGATTACCATGGCACTCAAGTCCTCTCTTCTTTATTTTTGGCATGACAGGGGCTACCCAACTTCATGAAATCGATTCTTATATTTATAATACTGTAGTCAGGGAAATACTGACTTCTTTCACTTGCTTAGGATGTTCCTTATGGTGGAATTGCACAAACATTCAATTTCTAAGAGGTATGAAGAGAAGAAAGGAACAAACATGTCTACAAAAAACATCTGGAACATCCTCATTCCCATGTTTCATTGGAAAAAGAGGGTTCTGGCATTTGCTATGTGCTTGACTGAAACCAAATCACTGGCAGGTTGATGAAAGGACCCAAAGTCCAGATAACTGGAAGAGGTTCAGGCTACCAAGTAACACAGTCTTTCACACCAGCCTGTACATCTTCAAGTTGCACTATTATCTACCACAATAACTCCATTGCAAGCTTTCATTTAGCAGCTTAGAAAGAATAGAAACAGTCTCTCCTAAGGAAACAAACAAACAAAACTTCAGGAACTTCTGAAAGATTCTGCATGGTTTTTGTTGCCTGGAAAACCAACACTTCCTTTCTACATCATAACCCAGTACAACTGAAATCAGGAATAAAGAAACAGAAAGAAAAACTATACATGAACTGTGAGGAAAGACAAGAAAAGACAAACTAGACAAGAATGTTGTGTCTGCCCCACAACAAATTCACTTGCAACAGTGGGAACAGCATGCAGCACATAAGATAGTAGTAAGCAGATTATCCCTTTGTGACAGGGAGGAAGGACTTGTTTCTAAAACCCACTGAACACCCACAATTCCCACTGATGTCAGTGTAAATAAAATGTCAGAAATTAAGTAGCATTTCAAGGGAGTTTTGTGCTTCTCAGGATTAAACTATGTCAGGAAAAAAAATCTTGTATAAAAATTCAGGACATCTTCAAGAATAAGGAGTGGGCAATCTCCCAAAGCATGAGGGAGAAGTCCTGATTTTCACAGTTTGCCCCTCCCTGTTTTTTATGGTGTTCATCTTTAGCCAGAAATTGGATTTATTTGAGAGAAGATCATTTCAAAAGAGTGTTGGAGGTAACATAATGTTCTGTAAAACATATAAGCGAAGGGAGGGGGAATCTAGTCATCATATATGCTGATTTCCTTCTTCACTGTATGAGACATGACACAAATACATTTATCAATACTTAATCAACTTATCACTAGCCAAGCAGCAGCCCTATTAACTCCTCTAGTCAAGGAAGTCCTGCCACTCAGAAATGCTCTTATCACTGGAGAATATTGCCAGAAGTCATCTGTCTCGATTCAAGAGAGATGGATATCTTGTAAAAGCCGTATTTGAATTTAGCATTGAACACATTGTGACAGCCTTCAAGTATCAGCGATCAAAATACCATGACTTCTTTACTGAGCTTGCTAGTTTTACCTCAATATTTTGTCCTGTCCATGCTAAGCACAAGTCTGACAAATCCTGAGATGCTGTCTGTAGACAAATAATATTATCTGTCAATTGTTTAAAGGCAGACATACCTGCCTATATTTTTTTTTTTTACAGATCTGGAAGCAGAACATTTCAGGCACTGAGAACATTTACAGATAAAAAGTAGAAGCCTGTTCACAGCTAAATCTTTCAGAGCTTCTTGGAGCTTGGACAATACATATTTTAACATCAGATAAAACTTGTTGAATTAGCAGAGAAATTTTTTGCGGTTGGAAACCTAAATACTGTCTTCTGTCTCCCAACGATTTCCTGCATTTGGAAAGGCTATTAAGGTCTTTGGACTTCTCCTTCAAACTTTTCCCTACTGGAGTCAGCTGAGCCGTTTTTATTAAGAGGGAATGGCTGGCATTAGAGTTATAGCAAAGGAAGCTTAAGCATTGCCCCTTAATTTGTGGACATCTCCTGTCTGAGAAGCTCTACAGAACATGGCAGAGGTGAAACATTTGGTCCTTTAGAAGTGACTCTCAAGTGCAAAATCACATAATTTGATTGCCTTCAAAATACATGAAAATGATAGGAGTATACAAAAACAATAAAACTGCTGATTCAAAAACTAGAGTGGCCAGAGTACACAGGCTGAGGGGGTGTTATTACTGTAATTACTCTAATTAAGTATAATTATAATTGTATAATACACATGATATATGATAGCTTCAATACATAATAGATTTGATTACATAATTATACAGTATGCAATTAGTTATGCATTATATAATTTTAATTATAAATATTTATTACTTATTAATTATAATAGCCACATGTCCATCCTCTTCAACTAGAAGCACTACTTTCTCATCTGCAAAAATACAGGAAAATAGACAGTTTCCACCCAAAGGTGCAGACAACTGACCTGTTCCTCACCTTGCATATCCAAAAATGTACAAGTAAAAGAAACACTGCCCAAGTGAGAAACAAATGTACACTTACGATCTTAGACCTTCAATCAAGATTATTGGAGTGATGTAGCCAATAAGCCAACCTTTTGTGACCCAGTGTGCACATCATGCACACTCCCTTTCATTCTCAGCTCTGCTGATTAATCATGCCCAAGTGTTTTGTGCTGCTCTGGGCCTCTGTTTCCACTCTGGATGACAAGAATAATGATACCAACCACTCTTACGAAGTAGTTCTAGGTCTGTGATGAAAGAAATCTAACGTGACACTATTATTGCTCTTTTCTTTTCAACAGCAAGTATGGAAACACAGATTGTAAAGGCAGAGCCTGGCATGAGTCAAATGAATCCATGCTTATACCCAATCTAAATTTACCCTCTTTCAGTTTAGAACTGTTGCATCTTGTCCTGTCATTACAGGCACTGGTAAAAAGTCTTCATCTGATAAGCCCATGTTTATATATTGAAAGGCTACAATAAGACCTCTCTGAAGCTTACTCTGCTCCAGGCTAAACAACCCCACCTCTCTTAACTTCTCTGGAGGTATTCCAGCTCTGATTATTTTTGTGTCCCTCCTCTGGACTTACATTAAAAGGTCCATGTCTTTCTTGTGACGGGAACCTCAGACCAGGATGCAGTACTCCAGGTGAGATCTCACAAAAACAGAGTAGTGGGGGAATCATAGAATCATTCAGTTTGGAAAAGACCTCTAAGATCATCTAGGCCAACCCTTAAACTAGTGCTAAAGACCACCACTGATCAGCTCCCTTGACCTGCTGAACATTCTTCTTTCCATGCAGCCCAGGATATGATTGTCATTCTGGGATGCAGCCACACATTCCTGGCTCATATCCAATTTTTCATCCACCTGTATCCCTTGTCTTTCTCTGCAGTGGTGCTCCCAATACACTCGTCATCCAGGCTGTATTGATATTGGGGATTTCCCTGGCCCAGGTGTAGGGCCTTGCACCTGGCGTGGCTAAACTTCATGAGGTTAAAGGGGGCCCACCTCTCAAGCCTGTCAAGGTCCCCCCGGTTGGCATCCCTTACCTCTAGCATATCAACCGCACCATACAGCTTGGTGTCATCTGCAGACATGCTGAGGGTGGACTCAATCCCACTATGTCATTAAAGAGGACATTAAATGGTGCTGGTCCTTGTACAGATCCTTGAGGGTCTTGAACTTGTTACTGGTTCCACTTGGTCACTGAGCCATTGACTGTAATTCTCTGAACGTGGCCATCCAGTCAATTCCTTCTAATAGTCCATCAGTTCTATACCTGTCCAGTCCATCATTGAAGGCCACTAGAGTACAATTTGCCTTTATTGAAGCCATGTTGGCTGTCTCTGATGTTTTCTCTCTTCCATTTGTTTTATCATAACTTCCATGAGAATCAGTTCCATGATCCTACTGGACACTGAGGTGAGGCTGACTGGTTGGTAGTTCCCAGGCTCCACCTTATTACCCTTTTTAAAAAATGGGTGTGATAATCCCTTATCTTCAGTCACTGGGGCCTTTGCCTGACTCTCATGACATTTCAAACATGATAGAGAGTGGCTTAGCAATTACATCTGCCAATTCCCCCAGGACCCTGGGATGCATCTCATCAGATCCCATGGAGTTGTGTATGCTATGGTTCCTCAGGTGGTCTCGAACCTGATTTTCTCTATGATGGGAGGGACTTCTTTAATCCAGCCACTTTCCTAAGGTTCAGGAACTTGATGGATATGGGAAGAGTGATTTCCAGTGTAAACAGGCAAAAAAAACATTGTTGTCAACATTCTCCATGTTGCTTGTTACTAGGTCTCCTGTCTTATCTGGGGAGGAGTGCACATTTTCTTTAATTTTCCTTTCTGAACAACATACCTGTGGAAGCCCTTCTAATTATTTCTTTGCCAAATAAGCTTCAGCTGCGCCTTAGCTTTCATGATCGCATCTCCATACATCTGGGCAGGATCTTTATATTTTTTCCAGGACACATGTCTCCGGTTCCACTGCCTATGCATTTCCTACATACACTTGCATTTGACCCAGAAGTCTATATTCAGCAATGCTGGTTTCCTTCCTTCCTTTGTTGATTGATTTCTTGGGAATTGAAAGCTCTCGTGCTCTAAGAAAAATGTCCTTAAAGAGCTGCCAGCTCTGTTCCACTCCTTTATCCCCAAGGGCAGCTTCCCAAGGGATCCTACCACTAACTCCATGAACAACTAAACGTTCACTCTCCTAAAATTCAGGATCTTGACTTTACTCTTTGCCTGGCCCATATCTCTTGAGATCATGAATTCCACTAGGATCACTGCAGTCCAGGCTGCCACCAATCTTGACACCTCTAATTAGTTAATCTGTGTTAAACATCTCAGATAACTTCACTTGCTCTGGGTGATGTTCTACGTTCATTAGCAGTCACAATAGCTAAAATTTAGTGTATGTTGTTGAAGACACACAGAAACCTCAACATTGTGGCCATTTTATTTATTTATATAGCACTTGCCACCTTAAAATATTGACAGTGCTGTGACATTTATAGAAGAGTGAAGTCATGTATCTTTGAAACATTTTCCTCCCATTTGTAATGTTTTTGTTTGTTTCTTTTTATTTCTTTTTTTTTTTTCTTTTCTTTTCAAACCACAAGGATGGCAGATTAAATACACTTTCTGAGATTGTTTTCTTCGTCAATAGCTCTTCCTAAGATGGAGCATCCTGCAATACTTTGGTTGTGAGTTAAATCTGATGGAATGAAATACGTGCTAGATTGCAAACAATCTTTAGACAGCCACCTGGGGCAGACGTGAGAACAAAAGTAATCCTCTCCTTCCACTTTGTGATGACCTCAATACAGATTTTTTACACAAAACCTTCATAAAAGATGGGAGGAGAAAAGCTGTTGCCAACACAATGTCTATAACATGCATATAGATACCTACATGTTAAACATATTTATGTATATATACACATATACATTCATGCCTACAGCCACTAACATTTTTTTTTTTTTAAATGGAAGAAAGTGATGCATCTAGAATAAACATTCATTAGACATTTTTATACATGCACCCCAACAGTATATTTCCTCTGAACTTGGAAAGGTCAGAGAGCTGGGTATTTTAAGAAATCCAGCAAAAATACCACCTTCCTTGTGATGTATAGAGATATCTAGTACAAATCTAAGTACTGAGCACTAGGAATGGTGCTGCATGGCAGAGCAGAGTTGTACACTGGCAGATAGACCTAAGTGGGAATGAATGAATCTGTGCTGAGCAGCACTCCAGTTTTACCAGTATATGTATGGCATCTGATCAATGTAGTTTTAGCCAACTCAGCAGCCTGGTGTACTTCATAATGTTTAGAAATACAGAATTATTTTGTTTGGAAAAGACCTTCAAGATCATCAAGTCCCACCATTAATCTGCCTTAACTGAGTCCCATCACTAGACCATGTCCCTTAGTGCCATGTGCACACATCTCTGGGCACTCCACCACTTTCTTGGGCAGCCTGTTCCAATGGCTGACCACACCCTCTGTGAAGAAATTTTTCCTAGTATCCAAACTAAACTTCCCCTGGTGCAGCTTGAGACTGTTTCCTCACATCCTATCACTTATCACTGAGAAGCATTTGATACCACAGTGATAGGTAGCAATGACAAATCCTTATACAGAGGAAATATATATCTTCTTTTTCATGAGAAAATAATTGAAATAACCATAGTGAAATTAATGTGATCACTGATACTGATCTAGTATGTGGTCTGGGAAATCCTGTTTCCAATTTAATTTTTATCAGAGACAAATTCCATACAACTAAGTAAGTAACACAAATCCAGAATGGAGAACAACAGGAAAGTTCCGTTTTGTAAAAACAGATCCTTCTTCTGAACATTTATTTATTTGGTCATAACCATTTTGTGATT
Source organism: Cygnus olor (assembly GCF_009769625.2). Classification (NCBI taxonomy): domain Eukaryota; kingdom Metazoa; phylum Chordata; class Aves; order Anseriformes; family Anatidae; genus Cygnus; species Cygnus olor. The sequence continues at coordinate 68,050,077 of NC_049198.1, read as the reverse complement.
TATTCTTACAATAAAAATAAAACATTTTATTTTGCACTTTTTTTTTTCCCAAAAAATTGATGAAGACATTACTTCATTTCAGCATTTTTGCCTCTTCACTCTCTAGAGGGAAGATAAATTATATCATATCCAAACTGAGTCATTAAGTAATTTTCTATATCTGAAAAAAGAGACAAGCCCTGAACTTCAAGAAAAAAAAAAAGAAAAAAGAAATGAAAAAGCTACTGCAGAAGTAGTGGATATGATATATTTTACTGAACGACAGAAGGAGAGAACAGGTAGAACTCCTTGGGGATTTAAAGTGCTCTAACCAACTGGGATAATGGTATGAACAAAGGCTAGTAATATTTCCTCAGTTTGCATTTTTCTAGATATAATTAATTGAAAAAAAAAAAAAAAGCAGTAAAGGATTACTCTGCATTGTTTTACTGCTGAAAATGCAGCTAATTCCTGTTTCAGTTGAGTGTAGCTTCAACATAAAGGCATAGCTGGCAACACCAGCTTGCGTGCAAGCACTGTGCGTCCGCGATGAGCCAAGGAACACTTTGCGCCTGCACTGCCCCACCTCTGCCCGGTGCCTGCTGTACTCTGCTGGCAGCAGGCTCTTCCCAGTGCTCTGCATTGACCCTCACGGCTCAACAGAAGTCAAGTCCTGGATGTGATATCCCTCAAACTCACACTGGGTTGTAGATTCCTTCAGGGAAAGCACTCAGCTCTCATCATCTAGAGGGATGCTGTTTCTGCCTTTAGTCCTTGAAGGTGAATCATCTGATCTGATGTCCTTTAGCACTGAACACAGAATAGCCAACTCACTCTTCATTTTTGATCTTCTGTCATTTTTAAATTATCAGTGAGATAGAAGATATTGTGAGTGCTCAAGTGAAATTTTGTCAGTGAAGCCTGAGGATTTCCAAGGCCAAGAGAAACCATAACGCTGTTCTGCTAAATCACCCAGGGAAGCCGACTGCAACTGCAGACCTCATTACCTGACCTCAGCTAAAGTTTTGTGTTGTTTCCTTGAGCTAATTCATTATGGTTCTTTGGAGATCACCTAAATAAAATCTCAACCACAGAAGAGCGAAGAGAAACTACTTCATGCACAAGCAGTTGTGTGTGTTCTGCCTTTTAATACATCTTTAATCTATCCATCTACAATATACAACTTTTATACAAGTGCATGCTTTACCATCTGCTTGTTTACTATACTAAGGAGTGAAAAAGAAGGTCTGACAAGCTAGTGTGTGTATTAGTGTACAAATAAAAACATTCAGATTATAATTTGACAGCAGACACTCAAAGCTGAATTGGGGATATATATATATATATATATATATTTCTAGCACTCATAACATGCCACTTTCTTTTGTTCAGTTTCACTCAACCAAACATCATGTAGTGCCTAAATAAGCTGCACTGTTCTTAACAGCAAGATGCAAGGAAAAATTCCCTAAAAGATTATTTTGTGTTGTGTCAGAGTATACGTGTAGTATACTATTCATATATGAAATGCCATAGATGAGGGAAATATTTGGCTGTACGTACACACAAAATATTAAGCAAAAAAGCATGTGGTAGATAAAAATCTAGAGTTCTATTTCTCCAGTTCTAGCTAATTGACTCCCTGAAACTCCAGAAGAAAAGTTAAGTACTACTTTGCTGGGGTTTTTTGTTACTTTTTTTTTTTTTTTTTTAAGATACTGTCATGATTTAAGTTTTCATAAGACCCAAGGGAAGCTCTGGCAATAAATTTTGAAAGGCCTTCAATGGTCCAGTAAGCATGATAGTCCTTTGGCTTATGGGGAAATAAATGACTCACAGTCTGCTCCATAACTGAAGATCACTCTTGACCTAAGCTATCTCTTTCAGTCTATCTAAAGAGCATTTATATCTGTTTGAAAGACACACAAGTGCTAAAGAAATCATGAATGCCTATGAGTTAAACATACAATAAGGACACCAGTCTGCACAGGCATGAGAAATGGTATCTTACAGGATGGCAGGACTAACATGGGCGATGGATTTTTCTTCTTTTTGTAAGATAAATAGCAATGGCAAACAGCAATACAAATAATCCATATAAGCAGGGCTCTTTCAGAGTCCACTCACTGAGAGAGAAGAAGTTTCAGCTCCAGCTGGTTGACGTGCACTTTGATTGCTGAGCGTGGAACTCCAGGGAAATAAGGAAAGGAGAATGGAAGAAGCATTTGAGTGGCCTTCATTCCAGTGAAGTGGCAGAGCCCATGAATCTAGGCACTGACATTAATGAAAAGCTGAACCATTGCACAAGCCTGATCAATCACAGAAAATAGAACAGTCACATCTAAATCCAATTCCACAGGCTGAGCTTTTACATTCACCCTAAGTCTCTAATTGCCAACACATTTATTCCTTCATTTGCAGTAAATGCTCCCTTCTGAAAATTCCTCTACCCATCAGCTGGCCCCTGGATATGACCTCAGTCTAGCAGAATAGGGCTGAATTGAGGTCTTCATAAATGTTAGCTGCTTGAGCTAATATCACAGCTCTTACTTAATGCCCTTTTTCCACCCACTCTTACAAATGTTACTTGACTTTGTTTACAAATGGCATTTGAGTTCTGGACATGACAGTGAGCAGAAGGAACACTTGCTTAATGTCCTTTGGCAGACGAAGATGGCTAGAGACAGCACCAGCCATAGTGGGAAAAGGTGGAGCCTTTCTTCCTAGGGGTAGCTGCCTTTTAGCACAAGAAGGAAATAAGCTATGCCATTGTAAATTAAAAGAGGACAAAGGAGATGGCTTACTCCATTCTTTTTGACACTAGACTAAACTGGAGGAGATGGGGAAAAAAAATTGTCACTGCTCCACACAGTGCCTTTATCTGACCCTGGGACAAAACAGCTATTTGCCGTCAAAGAAGTTACTGTAGATTCATCATTGCAAAGGTAATTCTTAAGATATATTGACAACAGTAGAAATAGAGACATAAGAATCACAACTGGCAGTGTGACTGCAAACTCTGAAGTGGGATGTCCACCAGCAAAATTGGGTTGGCTCTTGTGGAAAGTGAAGTCCAGATTTGCCACTGCGGAGCAAAGTGCATGGTAGTGGAACATTTTTCATTAATGCCTGTTCAAATGCAAAGCAAATTTTCACTTGAATGTGTTTGTAGTGCCTTTGTGTTTGCTTTCTGCAGACTTCTGAGCTCTCAAACCATTTTAGCATGAACAAACACAAGTGAACTGTAAGCTTCACTGCTCACATATTTGAAATGCATATTAGACTTTAAAAGCTACTGCTCATTCCTTGTTGGATATTGCTAAAATAATCTAATCAGAGGAAAGAAACTAAGTTACATGTTACTTTGGTAGCTAAAAACTAACTACGCCAAAACAACACCGAAACTATCTACATGAAAAATAAAACCTTTCACTGGAAACTTATGTAAAAATTTGAAGAGTAGAAATGAGAATTCCGTAACTTATATGTGGGCAATTAAGAAGCTAATAGAAAGACAAAACTGTTAAATAATGAATTCATTTAGTTGCTTTCAACTTATTATGGGAAAAAATGTGCCATTTCAATTTAGCAAAGGAAAATGGAGAGGATATACTAATAAGTTCTGTGTTCTGACATATTTCACTTTCTTGTCTCTTTTCTGAATTTTGGTAAGCATCGTCATTTAGATTTTAAGGACATACAGGGCAAAAGTTTCAAATACTGGCATCTCAGCTGTTGCTAATTTATTTTTTCTTTTCTTTTTTTTTATTTTTTTCCTTATCTGCTACACCCATCTTCCAGGAGCAAGCTCATGAGCCAAGGTGTAAGCAATCCCAAAGTTCTGGGACTGAAAATAATCAGTAAGTAATCCCAAATTGCTTCTCAGCCTTAAAAAACACTACAAATATTGGACTTCAGTTGACAACCTTCTTTATTCACTCAAATCCAGAAGAGTTTGCAATGAAGCTCCGGAGCTGTACACACCATCATAAATTAGTGTACAAGCAACAGGGCCTGCAGTGAAGCATTTCATTGTCAAAGTTCAGAGGCATGAGAGAAATGAGCAATAAGGAACCAATATAACTAATGTGATCTGAATACTAGTTTTGCCATCCTGAACTATATATTCTGCATGTATTTGCAGTCCCACAAAGCACAACTGGTAGCTCAGCTCAACTCTTTTAGATAAACGCTATTGTAAGTGTATAAACCAGCTCAGCTTTATTATCAGGATCATAAATGTGTTTAGAACATGATTAGATGCTGCTGCTGCTATGTAAAAAAATCCAGCACCCTCCCTTCTGCAACCCCCCAAATCAAAACACGCACAGATGGAAGCATTTCAAAGCCCGTGAGAAGAATATTTTCTGAGAAGAATGAGGATATATTACATGAAAGCTGAAAGAGCAATTACAAACCAAGATTTCTGGAATCAGAAGCCGCTAACAGAAGAAACATTAGAAAGAGATGACTGGGGAAAAAAAAAAAAAAGTAATTTAAACCTCTTCAGGGCTTACCAGTCCCTGGGCTCCACACCATGTTATCATTACTGTGCAAAGTGCACTGTGCAGTTTTCATATTTGATCTTTTTATAATCATGAAACAATTGTTCTTAGTTTTCACCTTTCTTGTAGCACAAGCATGATGAACATGCAACAGAAAGATTTTCTGTAAGGGGACCTGATTGCTAAGCACCCTTTTACACTATCGTAAGATAGATGGAAGACCTACAGTAGCACAAGCTTCTGCTTCACTGGGGCTTTGAGGAAAACCAGAAAAAGAAGCTTTTCCCTGCCCTTCTTACTCTTTGTCAAAGAGCCAAGCCTAATGTCAGCCCCAGAAAGCCAATCTAATTTGAAAAGGCTAGGCTTTGACATCCTTGATTAACAATGCAGCCATTTGGAGGAGACTTGACGGATAGATGACTGGAGCTATCCTTTCAGAGAAACAAATAGTTCATTTACAAATTACACTTCATTAGTCTGGAGAAGATTAACCCAATTGCAGATGGCAAAATGTAACTAAAGCTGCATAATTTTAGTGGAAGTACCAGTAAAACTTAATTTTCCCTAAAATTACAAGTTTAGGGATGAATGCCTCACTCCACCCCTCCAACTGCAAGAAAGCAGTAAGTCATTGTAGTTTAGAGTCTGAACACAAGTTTAATGGAACTGGGAAGTAAAGTGAAGATTCTCCAGTAACAAATATATTTAATTGTATTATTCATTCTTTTAAATGCACCCATTGTATTCCTAGGTCTGTGTATGCGAATGAACATTACTGCTAATGTTGATACCTCCTGACATCACAGTAAATCTATCAAGATTCATCACAGAGAATTCAGGGGTGCAGAGATGCTTCTGCACAGAAATGACCTGGCATTTTTTTAACCCAATATTTTCTGGTCAAGAAAATTTTACTCCCGAGATACGAAGATCTCACAGAGAATGTGGAATTTCAGACAAAAGGTTTTAAGCAATGATTTATCAAAATCAGGACTCATTTCTCAGGCAACAAGTCCAATAGATACAGAGAAAATTATTCATATGTTTCAGGAGCTTTACCTTAAAAATTCCTGCCTAGCAGTTGTGTTATTAATACAGAGTTTGATAGTTTCAATAACGGACAAAATACTTTCCTGAAAACCACAGTACTTATCTGGTTTGTGAAAGTATCAGAAAGAGGACCTTGAATTGAAGCCTTTCCATCAAACAAACAAACAAATAAACAAAAACTGATCATGAAGATAGGCTATTCTAGATTAGTTTCTTTACATTTTTCATGAGAAGCTTGAGAGACGCTGGTTTCACTACAGTTTCAAGGATATTTTTTCTCCTGCAGCTTGTCCTTCTGTTCTCCTAAATGGAAATCCTCATCAAAACTTTTCTCTGTTTCCATATGACTGTCTTTTATCTTCAGAATTACAAACATTTTCTCAAAGATTTTCCTAGTCAATTGATCTTTCTATATTTCCTGCAGAAGACCAATGACATCTGGGTCTTCATATTGATCTGGCTCAGTCGGATCAGTTTAGGAAAAGGAAAAACATGCAGGAGATGGCATGCAAGAACAGAGATGACATATGATGTCCTGACAATTAATGACATGATAAATTATTAATACTGCTTCTCCATCTCTAAAGACAAAATAATGTAAAACAATAATAATAAATTGGCAACGTAGGAATAAAACTTCTCTTTTTCTATCTTCTCTGGTCGGATCTTTTATCATTTTTTTAAATAGTTTTTTTTTCAGTCAAGTGATTTGAAACTTCTCTTCTGATGGGTCATTAAAATCTTCCATGTCAAGCAGGCAAAAAACAAAGCAATAGGCAATGCACAGTAAGAGTAGAGAGGCTAACTATAATCACTGTGTGACATTATGTTGATTCATGCTGACATTTCTGCTGGTCAAGTGGTAGCCTCCAAGTTCCTGAAGTGAACAAACAGTGCCATGCATGCTTGATATGCATATCCCATTCATTTTTAACAGCATTGCCATGGAAAAAGAGGAAAACAGAACAGACAGATGCTTAGCATTTAGATGAAAAAACAAACAAAAAAACAAACAAACAAAAAAAAAACCAACAACAACATGACAACGCAGTAATCTTCACCAGGGAGGGCTGATTCATTATGTCAACTCCTCAGGGCCCTGCACAGCAGATTTGGCAGGGCAGTGACTTTCTGACATGACTGAGCTTGTTGAGTCAGTGATCAGCAGATTTGTGTTGTGTCTGTTTTCTACAGGTCAGTTCTAGAAAACTAAATTATTTCTGTTCAGCAAGAAAAGACAAGACAATGGAAAGGTCAGAGAACAGCAGACATGAAAACCATTGGGGAGCTAGTGAACAAATGACAACTTTAGTAATCAAGTTATTTAAAAATAACTTATAACTTAGTAACCAGACATTTTTAACTTATGGTCCAGATATGCTTCCCTTTCATAGGCTGTGCAATACCATTTCAAGGAATCCCATTAAGCTATTCTTACTCATAGTTACCACTCACACTGCATAAATGTGGCAGAATTTGCTTCTAAATGAAGAATAAATGCAATTTTGATTTGATGTCTTTGTTTTGCTCAGAGAGCAGCATAGTGGATTATAGGAGCCAGAACCACAGCATTCAATTAGAATTGGTCTGGTGATCAAGAAACTGACGAAAACAGATACATTTAAACTAGTATACGGAAATATTTTTTGGCTAGAAGTAGATCTATGGGAAGAAGTAAATGAGAACAACATGATTTATAGGGCAATCTTTAGTGCATCTACAGTCTGCTCAGCACCTATAGAACTGTGTGTGTAAAACACATTAACAATGTAAATATTGATAATTAAGTTCTAAGTTAGCCTTGCAACTTTGCAAGACAGAAATTATTTCTTACTCTATATAAATCCCTAACTAGGGTACGCTAAAGGTGGGTAAGAATATAGGATTCTCATTCTGAGATGTTCTAAATTAAGCATCCCAAATATTATTCTAAATGGGCATTAAGGGCTGTGCCAATGAGAATTGAAAAAAAAAAAAAAACCTAGAACCAAAACAGCCAAGCAATCCAAGCCAACCAGTCAACTAACCAAACAAAAAAACCCTTACATTCAGCACCATGAAAGAAACACCTACAAACCAACAACAACAACAAAAAAAAAAACCCACAACCAACCAAAGACCCCCACAAACAAAAACCAAAAACCAACCAACCAACCAAACACTAGAACTGAAAAAGAAACACAAAACAAACAAACAAAAAAAACACAGCACAATGGGCTGGGAGAACCTGGACTGGTCAGCTTATATTGCTCAAAACTTGCATGAAGCATATGGAGAAGTATAATGTGACCTCCATAAGCATGTAGAATGTGAAAAATTAAGACAGTGTGCATGCCAAGAGGAGGAAAGCAGACAGAGCAATTCAACAGGAAAGGTACACTTGCAAACTAAAGGGAGGACAAACAAAGCCACAGCTCTCATATACTCCTAACCAGCTTATTAGAAAAATCTTTCTCTTTTTTCTAAAAAAATCACCTCAGTGCTTTTCTCTATATTACATCCCACATTCTGAGTAATTTGCACTGAACATAAAAATCATTTAGCTATTTATGCTATTATTAATTTTTCCCATAGCAAGAAAACTATTATCCAAAGCTCATTTAGATATCATGAAGTACTTGGGGTCAAATATCTGTGGTTCTGATTAATTTGCTATTGGCAGCTGTGAAGTTAAGAGACATTTGGGTTCAATAATAAGAGAATAGATACCATATTTTAAGGAGATAATGTTTAACAAAATTGTTAGATGTTTTCAGTATATGCCATTGAGATTACAGATACAGTTAAAATGTAAACCAAAACTAAATCTTAAAAATGAAAATTATGAAAAGCTCTGACAACAGGTAAAGAAGATATCAGTGCAGATGCAGTGCAACCTACAATAATACTAACACCAGGAACAACAGAAAGTTTAGGAAGGAATTCCAAATACTTTCCACTTAAGGGCATTTAATAGCAGTCAGCCTAAACACACAACATAACATAAGGAAGTGTAACTTGTTCCAGGTGAACTAAAGCTGAGTAGTTCGTCTGGTTTGTCCAAAACACTGCATCATGCAACAGATGAAGAACCTTTGCACGAAATTCTGTAAACAAGTAAAACAAACTCAAAGAAGGTTAAATTTTATATATGTACTAATATAGGTCAGGATTATGTACATCTACAGCACTATTCAGTTACTTACACAGTGACTGGATAATGCAGATAATCAGTTTAGCTTGTGTAATAACTGTGCTGAGCATGTGTGCATTACTGGGAATGACATACCTGCCATGTTACATAATTCTACCATAGATATTTCATCATATTTCCTTTATTTATTCAAACAATATTTCCACTCTTTTTGAATGCCCATTAATGGTGCAAATCTTACAAATGGAGTCAATTCCTTCTAAAGGCACATTACCTGGAAAATTCTGTTAACCCATGCAACACTCTATCCAAAGCATTGCAGGTAAAAGAGAAGGCATATAAACTCTGGGTCATCCACTTAATCTACAGTAGCAAAAGATCATCTGTCAGTACCTGATGTGAACACATACTCTTCATTCAGTAAAGTAACCTTTTCCTGAGGGAATGGGAGAGAATGTTCACTTCCTAATAGCAGTAAGTGATCACAGTCATTTTATTCCTAGAACTATTGCCTTGCTCATAAATCACTCAGCTTCTCATATTACAATACATTCAGGGGTTGCATTATCTTCTAAGTGTCATATTTCACATCTGAAATACTGAAAAACTGATGCTTTCCTTGCAGAAAAGTCCTTAATACTATGTAGAAGGCTTGACTTTCAGAGTTTTCATTGATGCTACTGAAAATAGTCTGATGAAAGATGCATCCCGCGATACTAGAAGAATCTTTCACAAAAGCTGAAAATTGAAGCTAAGCGGAGGTTAAAGAATGTACAGCACAAAGCTTGCACTTGTTACACTTAGTAAGTCTTTTGTAGATCTGAATAAAAAAATATATTATTTTGCATCTGCCCAGGTTTTCTCTGTCTGAGACATTTCAATTTTAACTAAAATGAAAGACCATGGAAAGTAAGGGGACTCCTCCGACTTTGGGTTAATCTCTTAGTGCCTATTACTTTCATTTGATGAAGGCATATCTTCAAATTCTGTGTGCTTTATGGTGCTCTATGTTGATCTTTGGGTAATAAAGAACAAGCCAGAAGAACAAAGCACAAAGAAATGCTGTGGGAGAGAAAAAGGTTACATTTCTTTTCTTTCAAAGCATGAAGTTTTAGAGCAATTTCAGTGATGATATATCAAGGCACCATTTTACTCCCTCACTCCAAAAATCCTTCATTTTCATGGTCATGTAATGCACACTCCATGGCAGTGGACTGGAGGCAGCTAACGATAAGAAGGGCTACAACAGTAAAAGTTCATACCCCTATCTGAACTGGTCATCCTTCACTCTAGTCCCACAAGGTGTCCTGAGTTTAGAGATACATTTCTATACATATTTAACTTAGTAAAAAGTGCAACATTTCTTAGGATTTGGCAGTCAAAACCAAACGATGCATTCTCTAATTAGCCAAAAAATTAGCCAAAAAAAAAAAATAGCCAAAATTAGCCAAAAAAAAATAGCCAAACCTTCACTTTGATTTAGCTGGAAATGGCTGCCATTTTCTGTCTCTGGTTTTTTTTTTTTTTTTTTTGGTCATCTTATCACTAGGGCATGAAAATTCCTGACCTATAGTAACTAGACAAAAGTAAGGCAGCTCTTTTCTCTTGCTGCTGAAATTTTCTGACAAGAGGAAGTAAGGGATATTCATTTCAACACTGTGAAGCTTTTACGTGTTATATACTCTGTGGCTAACAACTGAAGAAAAATACTCCCATGTGTAAGTCATAATATCAGGAGCAAACGGAAATGGATCCATTTTCTAGCTGTGACACAGACTGTATGATCTTGGATAAATGGATCTGTCTATGCTTCCATTTTTTCTCTTGTGTTAGAATGCTTTATGCATGCCATGTGGATAGTATGCAGTTTATTTCACATTTGACAAATCTAGAGAAGATTCTTAAATTGAAGGTTTAAAGAAGTGCATTGCTATGAATTAGATCTCGACAGTGTAGAATAACCCCAGTAGCAAACACACTGACTACAATACAGAGCATTTTTGGTGCACAGCTCTCTGTCCTAGTTGCAGAATAGATTGATTAAAGGAATTTACACCACATCTCCAACAGAGGGTCTTCTCTGGAAGGAAACTCTATCCACACACAAATTTTCAGCACAGTGGTGGCAGCAAACAAAATTTCTCCAGACCCCAAGCTAGCAAAGCAATTTTGGCTCAACTATGCCATACAGGCATACTCTATTTCTACCCAGTCATGAAATGCCACAGAGGGGAACAAAGCAGCACACAATACCTCTGGCCATGTGGGACCTCAGGGGGTTTCTAGCCCAAACTCCAGCCCAGAGCAGGGTCAGATGTGGGGTCAGACCAGGTTGCTCAAAGCTTTATCCCATGGGGGCTAGAAACCTTCCAGGCTGGGAGATGGCACCACCTTCCTGGGCCCCAACCCTGCTCCTTGGTTGTCCTCATTGGAAACAAGTCATTGAAAACAAGCTTGAATAAAACCTGTTTCAGATACTGTCTCTCACACTCCCACCACAGGCACCACTGTGAAAAGCCCATCCCCATCCCTTTGATTGACTCCTATATGTACTGAATTGCTGTGAGGCCCATCAAAACCTCCTCTGCCTCCATTGAACCAGTCCTGACTGTGGCCTTTCCTCTCAGGTTAAGCACTTCTAAAGCACCACTGTTACAGTCAGTGTGAGCCCCTGCAATATGCTGATGTTTCTCCTGTCCTGGGCCCCAAGCAGGATGATTCACCCTTGTCCACGACATACCAACTCTTCCCCACCACATTTTTCTCCCTCGCATGCCCAAAAATGTGCTCTAAAATGACTTGTTTGATGAGTTTTCTAGGGACTACAGTGAGACTCTATTTTTCCCTTAGTCTTTGGTACCACAGCCAACTCTCAGAGGGCTAACATGTTTAGATGACACAACTAATATATATGGAAAAAAAATAAATAGGTGAGTCTCTCATTAGAATTGACAAAGCAGCAGCAAGCTTCAAGCTAAGAATAGGTGAGAAACAATGGGCCTAAGCTGAACCTAATTGTTAATTAGTTGAACAAATAGAGAAAAAAAGTAATTAACACCACTCCACTGGTAACATGCTTGACACAGGGTAATTAGCCTTTTTGAGAAGTACCACAGAGCACTGCAGTTATACAGCTATGCAGGATTTCAGACTAACTCAAACTCTGCACAATGGAGTTGGGGGTGCAGACGTCTTGTGATTTCTCAGAGCACACAAGAGAAACATGATGAGAGATTTTATTGGAAGTGGAAAGATGCATTTGTTCTTAAAAGAAGCTTCTAGCACATATAAAGTATAACAGGAACAAAGGTCAAGAAAACTGCTTCTGTGCATTCAGAATCTGACTGTATAATCTGTTTTATAACACTGGCATTTTGCTGTAGCAGAGTCCCCCAGACCCACCTCCTTTTTTTTTATTTATTTTCCCCAGAACAGAACTGTGCTTTGATCACATTATTAATGCCTTCTGTGACTTCTATAAAATCAGGGTAGCAATAATGTTGTCAAATTCTCCTCAGATCAACTTTCAACAGAAAAACAGCCTTAAATAAGTACAGGCCAAGCAACAGAGGAGAGAAATGCCAATCTGAAAATACTGTCTCTCTCTTTCTCATTTGTTTGGAGCATTGTCTGGCATTGGGGCCTATTTATTAGGGTAAAGCTTAAAACTGAATATATATTAGTTTACTGTTATGAAGGAATGCTGCATTGCTTACAGTTTATTATGCCCTTGAGTGCCATAATGACTTCTTACCTGTATTAAATCCTTGTGTTTTTGTAATGAAATGCATGCTCTTGTGCCCTAACGAGCACTCAAACATAATTTATAATCAAACATTATGAATCTGCAATTACTACATTCCCCATTGCCACACAGAACAGCTTCCAATGTACAAGTTTATTTCTGGTGGATCAGTCACTCTGGCCCACTGGGTAAATCTTCCTCCACAAAGATTTAGCAGATCCCTTTTCATGTGGAAACAAAGGCAGGCCAAAATCATCTCTTACTGTGGGGAAGCCCCAGGGGCACACTATCATTCTGATATTCACTTATGCATCTGTTACAAATCATGGATACCTACTGCACTTGAATGGAAACAGAAAAGGTGTTCTGTCACCTTCTTGGGGTGACATGCCATTGCTAATGCACAAATTACCATGGTTATTCCTTGAGCAGTCTCACTGAAATACATGTTTCAATTAGGAAAGACAGCAGAAGCTAGGCCTTTCTTTGGAGCCAAATTAGCTTTTTATTAGGAAAAAAAAATGCAGCGGAGATTGCCTGGAGCTGAAGTACATGTAGATAGCTGGCTCATCTTCCCTAGAGCCCAATGAAGTGCAGGTGTTTGTTTTTAAATAAGATCCTTATATTACAATGAAGAGGACCAAAACCCTGAATATTGATGAATGTTGACACCAGATGAAGGAGAAAAGGAAAGAAATAGTGATTGTATGATGGTCCCAAATGACCTCTGCAATAATTACTGGCTCTGGGACATTTTGTTTATGAAATAACCCATATAGGTATTCCATTACTTAGCACTGACATCAAGGAAGAGCTCATTGGTTTCAACAGTACCATAATTCACATCAACACTGGGGAAACTGCTTGTAACTACAGCTTCCTCATTTGTAACAGTGAAAATTAGTGCAGTGAAAAAAAGTGTAAAAATGGAACTTAAAAAGGCAGAACTGATTAATTAGGCAGAGTTGTGTCACAAAGCTTAGATGGCTAAGGGTAACCAAATATCTCTTTATTGAAGATCACTATACCTAGTGATCCAAACTCATACAACATATTTCACCTAATGTACACAAAACTTGTGTTTTTAAAATAGGTTTAAGATCTGCAAGTTTTTTTTTTTTTCCACAAAAGCTTCAGCATTTTCCAACTTTGCTGTTATTGATAGATCTCATGATAAGTTTTCTGAATATCACACATTCCCTTGAAAATGTTTTATCCCAAGCTATGTTCCTTTGTGACATGTATTCAAAATACCAACCCTGCTACCTCCACTGACAGAAATCAAAACATCTCATAACTTACAATGTACATATTTGTGAATTATTACAGGTAAAAGTATTTCCTGATACTTCATTATAAATCAGAAAAATCCAGTTAAAAAAAAGTTATACAACTGTGAATGAAATAGGGCTATTAGGGATGATTGATCAGATTCTCATCTTATTATTTTATGTATGTGAAAAGAATACTGCACTGTGGAATATAACAGGAATTACTTTATACCTTTGTGAATAACTATCTTGTGGTCTCTTTTTCTTCCTGTGTACATAGCAATATATAGTTAATATATAAGCAGTATATAGTTCATATATAACAAATGGGTATTTTCCGATATAATCAGTGAATCTAAATGCTTCAAACAGCCACAGGGATATATTTCTTCCAAAGAGTGAATCCAAAATGACACAGCTAATGAGTATGTCCTTGAAGGACTTAAGCTGCATTTATGCATATGTAATTCAGTTACAACTGATTCATTAAGGAAAGGCTGAGATGTCCATATTACCTGAAGCCTATTTAAAGAGAACATCTGTTTTGCTAAATGGGGAGCATATCTGAACTGTGAATAAGAAAGAGATAGCGAGAGGTGTTTTTTTTTTTTTTTTTTTTTTTTTTTTTTTTTTTTTTTAGCATGGAAAGGAGGAGGAAGGACTTAAGACAAAACGGGTACGTATTAACATCTGTTAACATGCTCTCATGCAAGAAAATAATACAGAAAACTGCATGTTTTCTGAGTTGCCTAGACCAAGTCACATACTCATAAGTATGTATATTCACTAGGCCATTTCTATCTATCTACAGGAAGCAAAAATACTATTTTCCCCATGCTGTGTTCACCTCCAATACCTTCTGAGATCTCTCAGATGCTACATACCTGCTCATTTGTTTGATGGTGCAATTATTTTAGTGTTCTTTCCCTTCTATATGTCAACAATGTGTACTATACACCATACAAAGGAAAAGGGAAAGACAAAGCTTTCAGCCAGATATTCTGCATCTTTTTACAGTGTGACTGGGAAGGATCCCACAGAGGACTTCAATCTGGTACCTAATTTGGAGTGGGAAGCATTTGCATGGAACATACCTGTGACAACTTCACCTCCACTTAACTCTCCTTCTAAGGTCGATACCTTGAGCCCATACTGTTACAGCAAAATAATGCTTATCAAGTATATTCACCTGTATGCAATCGTTTGATGTTAACCACTACCTAACCACTAAATATTTTTGTAAAATCACAGTCCGCAGAAGGAATCAAGATTGTGAAACCAAGCCGTGTCTGGACTGACACTAAACCTCACACACACATTGGTTAATGGGCAACTATAGGCCAGTCAGCCTCACCTCCATCCCTGGAAAGGTGATGGAGCTACTTCTTCTGGATGCCATCTCCAAACAATTGGAAGAGAAGACTATCAGGAGTAGTCAGCATGGATTCACCAAGGGGAAATCATGCTAGACCAACCTGTAGCCTTCTTTGATGTCATCACTTGCTGGGTAGATGAGGGGAGAGCAGTGAATGTTGTGTACCTTGACTTCAGCAAGGCTTTTGACACTGTTTCCCACAACATCCTTGTGATGAAGCTTAGAAAGTGTGGGATAGATCAGAGGACAGTGAGGTAGACTGAGAACTGGCTGACTGGCAGAGCTCAGAGGGTTGTGATCTGTGGCACAGACTCCAGTTAGAGGCTTGTAACTAGTGGTGTTCCCCAGGGGTTGGTACTGGGCCTTGTCTTGTTCAACATCTTCATCAATGACCTGGACGAAGGGATAGAGTCCACCCTCAGCAAGTTTGCTGATGATACAAAGCTGGGAGGAGTGGCTGACACTCCAGAAGGCTGTGCTGCCATTTAGTGAGACTTGGACAAGCTGGAGAGTTGGGCAGAGAGGAACCTGATGAGGTTCAACAAGGGCAAGTGTAGAGTCTTGCACACTGTAGAGTAATAACCACATTCATCAGTACAGGTTAGACCTCCTGGAGAAAAGCTCTGCGGAGAAGGACCTGGGGGTCGTGATGACAGGATGACCATGAGCCAGCAGTGTGACCTTGTGTCCAAGAAGGCCAATGGGATCCTGGTGTGGCCAGCAGGTCAAGGGAGGTGATCCGCCCCCTCTACTCTGCCCTGGTCAGGCCTCCCCTGGAGTACTGTGTCCAGTTCTGGGCTCCCAAGTTAAAAGAGACAGGGATCTTCTACAGAGAGTACAGAGGAGGGCCACAATGATGAGTAAGGGCCTGCAGCATCTCCCATATGAGGAAAGGCTGAGAGACCTGGGTCTGTTCAGCCTGGAGAAGAGAAGACTGAGAGCTGATTTGATTAATGTTTATAAAAATCCAGTGTGGGGGAGACAAATGGATGGGTCCAAGCTCTTTTCAGTGGTGTGCAGCAATAGGACAAGGGTCAATGGCCAAAAAACTGGAACACAGGAAGTTCCACACAAACGTGAATAAGAATTTCTTTACAGTGAGAGTGACATAGCACTGGAACAGGCTGCCCAAAGATGTTGTGGAGTCTCCTTCTCTGGAGATATTCAAGACCTGCCTGGACAATTTCTTGCTCAACCTACTGTAGGGAACCCGCTTTTAGTAGGGGTTTGGACTCGATGATCTCCAGAGGTCGCTTCCAACCCCTACGATTCCATGATTCTGTAATGGTGTGCCAGGATTATGCTGAGATTCTGCTTTACCATGTGGCTTAGCAGGATCTGCAGATACTAGTGCGAGGGTGCAGTGAGATTTGATCATCAGAAAAGCTGAAGCTATTGGCAGTATGTTCTTGATTCTTCAGATAAAGTTCATTACTCCTGCACTATAAGCTTGGCTTTCATATATTAATCCTGCTTACAATGGAAGGCAAAAAAGCAAGGACCTCCTGTTCACTTTACCCCACTGGAATAAGAGATTCCAGCATTAAGTAGTACACAATTTATGGAGGGATGAGTTATAGTCTTATTTTGCATTTTGTGCTATTTTACCTCATTTTTAAACTAACAAACAAGCAAACAAGCAAACTGTACTTTTTAGTTCTGAACTAGTCTTAAGCGAAAAGAGCATGCCTGACTTTTATTACCCACTGTTAAAGCTCTCTGCTTCTGCCTTTCCACTTCCTCCATGCACAGACAGCAAATTACCAAGGGAGGGCTAACCTTGATTAGAGCTCACATTATACTCTGTCCATTGCAATTCATTTCATGAAGTTAAGGAAGGTGTAGGATATCCCACTGCCTTCTCCTTCTGCTCTAAAGAGACTGTTGATGACTCTTTCATGTTGTCCTGGTTATTACCATTGACATCATGCAATACATACCAGAGCTCAGATTTTTAATTAGGAAAAGAAAAGTCCTGAGCAGCAGGACAAGCACTCTGAATGAAAAATTATTGCTTGGTTATAAGGTTTTAATCATGTGTCTACCTGCAACACAACAGGAAATGCAACAATGCCAACATAAGTACTTTGTACCTCTTCCTCATTAAAACTATAAACAATACACAAATTAAGCACGATCTGTATGTAAAATGGTGCAAGGAATAAAAGTAATTCCAGGCTGACTGAAGGCTGATCATGAGCAGCTGAGTAGCTGCTGTTACAATTTCAAGCTTTACCACAACAGCAGCTCCCATTCCGTAGGCACTTAGACAAGCATATGAAAGTAAACAGGGCTAAAGGACAGTGCTGTTTACTTTACAGGTAGAATAAAATAAATAAATGAAACATTTGCTCATCATACTTGAAATAAAGATTAATAAACAATTTGAAAAAAGACATGAATTAAGTTTATGAATTCATTGCAAAATGTAGGCTATCCAATATTATGCTTTACCTGTTCTTTTTAATGATTCATCACTCCCTTAATATATGTATACTATACTAAAAATAAATAATATCTAGTGTAAGATGAAGTGGAAAAGTGAAATCTGTATTTATTGGTTATAAGCCACCATCATGTCTCTGGTAAATAAGATGAAACCCATAAGAAAAGCACCCAAATATGCATACACTTCCCGTTATCAGATTAACTGCTCATCCCTCTCCAGCAGCTCTGAACACATATTGTTAACAGGCAACTGCGTTTTGATGATGGCAAGTCCACCTCATTATTCACTGCTAAACTCAATTAAAGAAGACAATTCATTCTGAACATTATTTAGCAATGAGTTTGAAATGAAAAAGGTAATGTATACAGAAATGCAGTGGTTGTGAATAGAGATAGTAGCTGTGATTTACCTGAATTTATTGACTACTTTGCTCCCCCTCTTTGCTTCTACCCCCACATCTTTAATTCTTAACATTCTGCTATGGAAAGCAATAAAGAATAACTTGACTTCCTCTTAACTGAGGATTTGGAACAAAACTGAGACTCACAATTTGTTTTAAGCAATCCTACTGTTATTTCTATATTTTCTAGAGGCTAGCCTCCTACTTGAAAATATTTATTTATTTATCTATTCCTCAAGAATGGAGGGACAACTTCATTGTTTTGTTAGAGTAGAGGAAAGGACACCTTCAAGTAAGTCAACTTCAGTGCTGACTGTATTGACTGAAATTGGTTTCTTCTTCTAACTTTCAACTTCTTTATCTGTGGAGAATATTGATCAATGAACTTCAGGCCAGCACCACTTCATTTTTTCTTACTATCAAGACACATATTTCCTCTTGCTATATGTACTACTGCAAGGATAAATAAAAAAGGAAAATTGTCAAAAAATAAGAAAAAGTTTTGTTTCAAGGATTGAAAGGCACAGCAGATTTCTGTTAAAGACACTCTATGAAAGGCATAGGCACATAAGCATACACAGAGAAAATATTTCCATCAGGCACCTGGAGCTGGCAGCCTCAGGCCCTTGCTAAGCAGTCAATAGAGCATTACTCATTTGGGAAACTCTCCCTCTATTCTCAGCTGAGATTCTGATCATTCTACAGTCACCGTCTTGAAAGGCCATTTTTGCCTGTTATCTGTGTCATATTCTTCTGAAGTTCACTCACTTTGTGACTGGCATCTCACGCCTCCAACATCACTCCTACATCAAAAAGCTCTTAGCCAATTGCCATAGTCTCACCCTTCTGCAAAAAGCAAAGTCTTTTCCCCCCTACTCAGTAACTCTTTTCTCTCTTTACCCTGCACTACTGATGCTCAAAGGAGTTTTAAATCTAATAACTTCAAAATGCCATGAGAGGAGAAAGGAATACCTTTGTAGAAGCAAAGTCTTCTGAAGTACTGCTGGATAGAGTACATGTTCTTTGTTTCAAGTCAAGCATTTATAATGATACAGAAGTTGGTTTTGGAAGATTGAACTCATAAAAAACTCACAAAAAATTAAGCCCCAGAACTGGTTTATGTTGTGTTAGCAGCGTTCCCAAAACTGAGTGAACCCTGAGGAATTGCCTAGCCTAGCAATTGCCTAGCAAACAAGTTGAAGTGCAAAGCAAGCTAGCAGACATTTATCTATGTGGAGGCTTACTTAGAATCACAGGAAAATTATAAGAGCTTTTTAGTAGCACTCTGATACCAGTACTCATCTTGGCATCTCCAGGACCAGATTTTAACATATTTGAATTCTAAATAATACATGAATCATTGGCTTATCAAACTGATTTCAGTGAAGGTGGGTGGTCCTGTGTGGAGCAAGGGATTGCACTCGATGATCCTTGTGGGTCCCTTCCAGCTCAGGATATTCTTTGATTCAGTGACTCTAAGATACTCCAAAATCAACAATGGCAGAATGTGAACCGAAGTTAGAAAAACAGTTTATAACTACTCAGCTAGATGAGTAGTTCAGGGGTGAAAAACACTGAAAATGCAGGATTGATGGAAAATAAAACACACGTTTCTGATAATACAACCAATCATTTATTTATACATAGTGATTTGAATAAAAATGCTTGTTAAATTGTTCTAGTTCTTAATGCCAGCAAGGCCTCAACTCTGTCCCTGTACTGTTCAAAAGACCACAAAGAAATAGCACCTGGGAAGAGGTTAGGTTACACAGTCTGCACAGTCAGAGAGGTCTACGTGTTCTGGAGCCTGTTGTGCCTGTGTGGTATGTTCCTTAGACATCAGAGACAACAGTGTAGATGACAGACCATGCGTCACAGCCGTGCCCTTTAGCTTTGGAGGCTTCAGCCTTACTCAGACCAATTTAAGCACGAATTTTAGTGTATTTGACTATGTTTTACCACAAATTGTAATTCACGACTCCTACATTTTGCTAGAAAAGATAAAAGTAATCAAGATGCCTTTATGTCAAGTCTCTTTTGTTTCTTTGCAAAAACTATTGTACAAAGGATGTAAGTGGATCAAACCAATTGCACGTACATACCTGGCAAGAGACCTAAAAAACAACCCCTTTCTTTTCTGTGAACACTGAGGAGCATAATACAGTATTAATTAGCAATGTCAAAAGTGCTTTCCATTTTCAGAAATAGCAGTGGAGAAGAGGGTGAAACACCAGTTACTTAGGATAGAGTTCTTCTTTCAGGGACTTTACAACTATATAAGGATAGCAGAAGAGCAAATGCAGCTGCAAAAAAAGACATTTAGATATTTTTGAAAACTGCTGTAAAGAGCTTAGTTTTGTAAAAAAAAAAATCCACTCTGAATTTGTAAAATAAAGCAGAGTGATATTTGGCAACTGAGAAAGCTGTAAGAACAACTTCTTTATAAAATTCCATGCAGTATTTGTAAAATTTCTCCAAAAGGTCTCTTTGATGTGAACTGTATCTTCATATCTTCTATAAGTGAATCAAAACATAATTGCTTTGGAAATTTAGAATAAGTTTTACATACATGTACAGTGCATTTTGGCCTGTCTATTCTTGCAATTAAACTATTTTAGCAGCATTTCTATTACCTATGTTTCTCACAATCATTGTCAGTGCTTGTTAAGCTTTTCTATGTAGACAAAGCTCAGCAGTGATACCTAAACTAAGACTTCTCTCTTCTCTGATAAATGAGCTTACTGCTGGCTATCCTATATGTATTCCATTGTAGTCTGCCAAGAACCATAAATCAACAAAAGCAGTTATTTTCTCTGTGAGCTTTTCCCTGACCGCTGAAAAAGAAATCTTCAGTAAATCTTAATTACATTAGGACTTTTATTTTTTGTAGTGATAAAAGAAATTAATTTTGAAATTTGGAGATCTTCACAGGAAGCTATCTTAATAAGAGACAACTTAATAAGACATCATTAAATGCAGCGAATTGAATAGCACTTAGCAGAAAATGATGTAGACTTGAAAGACTGGAATTATGACAAACAAATAAGCAAAACCAGTTTATTGACAGTTTACTGAATTTTACACTGTGCTTTTCATGAGGAGCTTTTAATTAAGTAGACTATAAGGTTTATAGAATGAGAATGATATTGCTGACGTTCACTTTTGAATCAGTGAAGACCTGAATGTATTTCCAAAGGAAGCTTATGATGGCATTTCATATACCCATGATTTCATTTCCTTTTCTTTTCTTCTTTTTTTTTTTTTTTTTTTTTCTTTTTTTTTTCCTTTAATTGACCACTTAAAGGCCAGAAAACTCAAGCTGCCTGGAAGGAACAGGCATTTTGTCAGGAGCTATTTCTACAATAAGCTCTCTGATGTTGTCTCTACTTATCTTCAGAAACTCTGTACACTATTTCAGCTTTGACTTTGACATACAAATGTGTGGTATATTCCAACTGATTTTAAATGCGTTCTTATTTTTGAATGTTCTTGCATTAGAACTGGTAAATGACTACAATATTTATTACTGCATGTATATATTTAACATATTAAGTCCTCTAAACAAACCAATTCATGATGCAGTGTAACCTGACATAAATTTGATAAGGTGTGATTAGAAACACAAATGAGCTAGGTAGCTCTATATTTAAAAACCATTCTTCTTTTGCACCATTGGAACACCAGTACTGTGAAAGCCAGAAGATAAGCAGTGAGGAGTTGGGCTTTCAATCTCAGGAAAGGATGAGAACAACACAGAGACAGTATCTTCAGGTTTAACATTTTATGCATTACTTACGTTAGTTATTGCATTATGTGTTTCATCTTATTGATGGGAGGTCATTCATCGTGTCACCTACTCATTTTCTGAAATATTTTTAACCTTTCTGAATGATCAGTTAAGAAACAGGTTGGTCGTGCCCCTTTCACAGCCAGTGCTCATCCACAGAAGATGCAGGATCAAGACAGAGCTGAGGCAAGCAACTAAAGATGGTAAATCAGCAAGAATCATCAAGGAGTCTAGAAAACATGAACTATTAAGAATGCCTCAAGGAACAGTAGAAAGGAGAAAAGTAATCAAAGTTCCTTGCTGGAGAGTGGCAACATGTTGTTTCTCACTGAGAGGTTAGCTCTACATGTATTTCGTCTCTCTGTGTCTGTCCTGCAGAGAGCGTACAGGAAGAAAACAAACTTATATCATTAAGGACTGCATGTTCAGCAGCAACATTTTAGGAGGTAAAGTATCTTATTTAATCTGCATCCATTAACAAATAAACCAATTAAATAGAATTCATTTAGTCTAAAATATAATTGTCAGGGTGTGCAGATTTTTGGATTGAAATTGTTGTGATTAGGTGGATTTTTCAACCTGCCTTCGTAGTTTCTGTAAGCATAGAGCAGAGGAAATAAAATGCCCAAATTTTTGAAATCTCTGTAACCTCATCTACCAAAAATACTGGTTTAACTTTATAGAGTATAATAACTAAGGAGTAACATACAAAGTTTGTAATTAACAGGTACAAAGCAAACAAAGTAGGTGTCTGTTTCCAGAATATATCATTAAGCTATGAAAGCCATCCCACCAGATGTGATGAGTAATCACAGGTGTACACTGTTTCAAAGCAGGACTGAAGAAACTTACTGAAAAGAAAGACATTAAGACTATCTCCAACTCACGATCTCCCAAGATTGCAGCTGGTTGGAGGCTGGGCAAATTCTCAGGGGAAGTACTGTATATACTTGCTTTGAGTTTATATTCTTCCTGAGATTTTATTTTTTGGCCCATCACTGGGGATTGGATAACGGGGCGACAGAGGGATCTTCAACTTGACCTTTTACATCTGTTCTTATGTCCTCAAGTTTGTTTCCATTATCCCTACCTTTTCTACACTGCAGTTCTATTATTTCTTTATTCTTTTCTTCTTTAGATGAAGATGATGGTGATCTGAGTATCATCATATGTCACTGCAGTTGTATTTTATCTAACAGGAAGTCTGGAGAGTTCATAGAAGTTTATTCACATGACCTAGAAATACTCCCTGGGCTTCATGACATGTTGTGCAGAAAGATATGACTCTTACATGAAAGAGATCTTGTCGTCATGAAATTTACAGGGTATCCATGCCTTGACACTACTATAATAGCTGCTATTCCAGCCTATGAGCTTCCAGAGAAATTAGGCTCATCTCAGGCAATTTTATTATTATTATTATTATTTTTGTAATTTAAAAAAATGCACTGTGTACACTGTTTTATTTCCTGAGATATTTGATTATACAGAGTAAATTTTTTTTTTGTCCTAACAAATAGTTCATTACAAATCCTTGCATAAGTCTGGAATAACACACTCAATCTGCATGTGCAGGCACACATGCAGAATTCTCTTCGGTCATCAGGAATACGCACTTTCAATCAGCAGTTTTATCTTCCAGCCCAAATACCTACACATACAGTAATGTATTTATGCATTTTGATTTGTGGAGTAGTTCTTCAGATCTAGATAATTTCTTTTGAAAGATAGTTAATATTAATTTCAGTTGCACCATCAGTTGAGCACAAAGCTAGAAAAAAACAACAGGATTTTCTCATTAAATTTGAGAAGCATAGCCTAAAGAAGAAGGAAGAGGATGCTTCCACTTGCTCCTCTAACAGAATTTTCACAAAATATACCTGCAGATATGACTAGTAAAATGCTGCATTTATACACCATTGCTGCAGTTTCAAATATTTTAGAGATTTTTCTTTCATCTCTCTCTGATAAAGAGATAAAGAATCTAAGTTTTGGGTCAAAGTAGGGTTTCGTTCTGATGCTTTCTTTTTTTCCCAAAAATGTAATACAGGAATACTAAGTCAAACTTGACTTGATAGGGAAAGCAGAAGTTAACGTGTGCAAGCCAGTAAAAAGGGAGACAGAATAGGAAATAACTGTCCCCTGCAATTTTTCGAACAGTGAAACTGTACATAGAGAGATAAAAGAACTAATTACTTGAAGAACAGCTACTCAGAAAGCATTTTTAATGACATACTGATGTGTCATTAATTCCTAACTGCTGTCAGAATAAATGCTCTCTTGGAAAATGGGTATATTTAAAGGGAGTTCATGCTTTTTAATTTTCTTCCTGCAGTACACATCAAAAGAGGTGAAAATGAAGGGTGGACACTGAAGACTGAGGAGCTTGAGAAGAAGCCAAAAATTATTTCAAGATCTAGATGGCTTAGGTTTTAAGTTCCACTAAGTCAAATTTTTGGCTAATATACCATTTCTTGCATATTTGTCTTGTGCCCCCACTCCAGTCAGAAAAGGCATTTCTCACTATTGGCCTGGATTACTGCACAGCAGGAAAAGGTGTGAAGTCTCCCCTTCCTCTAAGACGGGAGGCTTGTTTCTTCAAGGTTTCTTCATACCTGCATATGCATAGGTAGAAGATTACAGTAGGTTCAGCCTGCATGGTTTGGGTTCACTCAACCCCATTTTTACTTTGTACACAACATTTAGCCATATTAGAAACAAGCAGCTCTGGTTTGACTTGATTGATTATGCAAATGCAGCACAGCTATGAATAGCACACTTGAAAGTGGATAGGCAATCAGCATAGCTATTTCAGTAGTGAGAGATCTGTGATGGCTTAGGAACAGTCTGCAGAGCCTGATGTTGGCTCTGGGTTCACCATGGTGAACCATGGCATGACAAAGTTCTCAGAGACAAGAAACTTTTCAAGGTAGCCTAAGAGATAGGGTAGTTTCTGGTTTGTTTTATGCCACAGGGAAGCAGCCACTGAGCTATCTTACAGAGTGCAGGATCTTACTCACCATTGCATAGAGCAAACGTTCCTGTCAATGTATGTGAGAAGAGGCACTCATACTGCTTTATTAGCCTACAAAACTATTCAGTAATTAACATATGCATATTTAAATACTTTAAAGTCCTATCTGAGAGAATGTCACCTGCACATTTGTGTAAAATGTACAGGTTTGCGTCCTTTAGGAACTCATAGGGGACTATCTCTGGATATGTAAATCAAACCCAGATGATAAGAAATCTTGGAAGAACAACTGTATGTAAATGTATCTGGTATTTCCGAGAATGTTCAAAGGCAAGGGGTAGATGTACAGGTTATAAAAGATATCTAGAGGAAATACTATTTCTGCTTCCCCTACAGTGTGTTCTGTGTAGGTCCAGAGAGAACTTGCAATCATGTTTTTTTTTCATGAGGTAATTCAAAAAACAGATAGTGCTAGCTTGCCATCAGTGAGATCTTAGTGTGCCAGAAAGGAAACACTAAATAGTTTTCTTCTCCCAGAAGAGACAGAATTCCCCCACAACACAAGCAATATTCTCAGTTTGATGCCATGACAATCCCAGGGATGAACTATTTACTTGCCTCACTGTATCTTCTAACTGGTTTCAGGTTTTCAGATGAAATGCTGTTTTTGAAGAGCCTGGCAATCATTTTAAAGCTACACAGTTCTCACAAGATAGACTACAAGTGAAGATGCAGGGCTAAAAAGAAATGTATCAAAAAGTATTTTCTGCAATTGGGGGCTGGATGAATAAAGTGAAACTTGAATACATACAGATAAAGCTACACCATTATAAAAGCAGCTAAAGTAATTCCTCTCTTACTTCTATGCAAAGAATTTTTCTAAATCTTTTTAAAAAAACTTCAGGGTTGTCAATTTTTTTTTACAGCTTTTCACACACTTACAAATGCAAATTATAGAATAAAAGTGAAAATTCAGTGGACAGAGATAAAACAGATGAAAACCTGTTTTTCCAGCTCTCTCCTATAATGAACTGTGACTGCAGCACTTCTAGCATCTCTCCTTTTTCTGTCCCTTCCCCTGTCCAGTATGCCCTCCCACGGGTCTGAGGATTACGACTGAGAGGTGCTCATGCTCTGTAGCTCGCCATAGCAGCCTGCACACTGTGACTGGCAAAGCAGACCTCCCCTAGGCCCTCATCTTCCTCCACATGACACGGGCCTGGTATCCTTCTACCCAACACTCACTTCAACAAAACCTGTAGAAATTTGAGAGGTTTCAGGCATCTGCCTTCTTGAATTTGATTCAAACTGGTCAGCTCCGACTTACTGGAGGAGTAAGAAGGAGGAACAGCAACAAATTCTGTACAATTGCTCCCTTAGCCACACACAGTATTAGGGATAGTGACAGACAGCATATGCATCACCACGGGTTGCAAGACAACACCTCATCATCTGCTTAAATGTGTTCAGATAATTCTTAACTCTCTGTTGCTATATAACAGAGCAATGTCAAGGCTGAACATGCTGACTGCATTTTTTCTTTAAAAATGCCTATAAAGTGCTATTATATGACATTTTTATGTCAAACACTAGATCACTGTATAGGAAACTCTTGACACCTGCTGCTCCATTTCTCCAATGTTGGCCATCAGAACTGCCTCCTGCTTCATCTTTTGTGGAGGGCATATATTGAAGGATGTACTAAAATTTGACTTTTCAATTCCCCAGATTGAGATTTATATCCATACTTGTTGGTTCAACGTCTAAGCACAGGAAAGTCCCTGTATTTTAGATCCAGCATGGACTTGTTTTTCTTTTCTGATAACAGCAGATTTTGTGATATATGATCATTCAAGTCACCTATTAACATCTTCTAAGGAGACATTTACTGCTGATGCAGTGCCTATTTGGCAACGGATTCTTCAACAACGAGAACAGATTGGTCTATTACAATGAAACTTTATTTCCCCTCTCTCTCTTATCAGCATATGACACAACAATTGTGACAAATACTATTTTTCTTTTTTTGTTTAAATTTGGCAGTGGGGAACACTGCCACATTTAGTTTTGATGCTGCGTTCCATAAAATTTTTCTGTTGTGGAGTCTATGTATAGGCTATGTGCTTTAGAGAGCACATATAATGGTTTTAACTAGAGGAGTGAAATTTTATTTTCACCTTGTAAGATCAGTAAAATATTGCAATTAAAAACCTCTGAAGATCACAGCAGACAGTGTTACTTGGAAACTATAAAAGTAGTAGAAGAAAAGCTCTATACTCCACTGCAGCAGAATCAGTGCTTCTTTGCCCCTATCAATCTCAGATCAGGGTATCTCTGCTTGTGCTGTAACACTGATTCATAAGCATCTGTCTTTGACTTATATTTTGATTAAATAATTTTTACTCATCATATATGCATGCTTAGCTGTATGCCAAGCTTTCCAATATCTACAACATGTATCCTACATGTACATAATACATTCAGTTTCCTTTGGGGACAGTGAGACCCTATATTGGAGTGATGATTTACTTTGAAGATGGCTGTTAGCCCAGCATGACACCATGAGTTCTCTAGAGTTTGAACAAACAACTTGATTTCCCCTGGCAAATCATGTCAGGGAAGTGCAATGGCTCACAGTGCTCAGAAATATTTTCCTCTCAACTCAGGGGTGAGGAGTTTCAGCAGTGTGAGGAGGAACACCGTGATCATCCCAGAGAAGCTAAGCAAGCTCCAATTGAGTTCTAGCAGATGTCTTTATATAGAGCAATAACCTACGCTGCTTCCCCAGATTGACTGGAAATGCTATGAAACAGAAAATTTCATCCACACCAAACAAAATTCAGAACCTGTCTCAGTTTGTTCTCTGACTGCCACACTTTACACAGGGACGACTGTGTAATAACAAGGCAACTTCAGGTTTATGCACTCTTTAAAATATCTTGTTGTGTTTACAATATCAGCACAGTGCTGTCATGCTCACAGTTCATCTCAATCTAAGCATAGTCAATCTGCTATATAACACTCCTGGGGCTTCTTCTGTATCAGTCTTCCCCACTGTCTAAAATACCCTGTGAAGTTGATTCCTCCAAGGAAAATAAAATGTGGGGAAAAGAAGGGAGGAAATAATTTAGAACCTATACATATTTTTTAGCTGAAATTAATAAGTTGTAAAACACCATGTTTGACTGCGTATCCACAGGAGCTTTTTCTACTACAGAATGAAATTGAATTGATAAGCCATAATAGTCAAACAATTACTGGGGAATAAATAAACATCCTAATAATGGATCTAAGCATCTTTCTCATCTCCTCATTTCTTATGTATACTTTAAGATACCAAACAGAAGTGTGTCTCCAGTTGAGAGCAGAAAAACCTTTACAAGGACATTGATTCCATTCCTCATTTTTTAACTTTCCTTTTGAAGGAATTCTGGGTATCTTTTTGTCTCATGAAGTTACAAACTAGAACTCAATAAATGCAAAACATTTTCCAAATTGCGCGGAAAAGCAACAACTATTCCATAAGATTTCACATTATCCTTCACATCACTTTCACAGCTTCTCAAGCTTTCAAGACAACGGTGAATTATTACCTACTTTGTTCAAAATATTCTTAGTTTCATTGTACATTTGAAGTAATGGTCATGTACCATTGTGCATTTGGTGCATTTTGTTTGGGTGCTCTCATTTTTGTTCCTTTGAATAGTCCAAATCAAACTTTTTAAAAGAGGGGAGATATGCTTTTCTCTGTGGGAAGCACTGAAACTGCTTTGAGGGAAAGTTGTTCACACCCTAGGGTGTGTCAATCCCAGCCAGAAACTGGGAAAATGAAGGTTGTGCAGAGACAGAGGGTCTAAAGTGAGGAGCATGGTGTAAAAAGACAGGCCTCCAACGGCTGGAAATAATTGTTTTTTAGGGACAGAACATGCAGCAATTCAGAACATCATGACTTAAACAAAAGCAAGGATTCACAAATGCAAATACTCAAAAGAACAAATGTATAAGCATTTACTATTTCTATTCTGTCTCACCTAGCACTTTTAAGATTTCTTCATGTCAAAACTTACCTAAGACTTACCTCACTCACATACTAATGAAACTTTTTTTTTAATTTAAAGGCCTTTCTTTCTTCTATGCGGAGTTTGGCATCAGGAGGTTTTAGCAGACCCTCCTCAAGTTTTACAAAAGCATTGTTCACCACTTTTTTTTTTTTTTTTTTCCTGAGGAAAATAATTTCTACACAAAGTACACTGATTTTGTTTAGAAAAAAATGCTAACCAAATCTGGAAAAAATACAGCAACCTTTTTAAACTAAAGGTCACCTATGTGGGTAGACAAAAAGGGGGCATAAAGAAGTGTAAGCATATAAATATTTGCCACTTTTATTTCATAATAAAATTTGAAAATCTCTCAACTCTGAAAAGTTTGGATATCATTGCTGTATTTCATACTTCAGCAGTGAGCTTTTATAGAATGTCGTCTTCTCTCGTGTTTCTTTTGATTCTCTATAATGATCATAGAAGTTGATTCAAATAATTGAAAAATACCCTGTCTTTCTTTTCGTGTCTCTCCTGCCCCAAAGGTAAGACTATTTAATTTGATAAAGTACTCTTGCAAAGTTATACTATACCTCACTATATCTGATATATGAACAGACCAAGAAAATTAAAATGTGGTTATCTTAGGCTCTAAGGACCCAAACTTTGAATTTTGAGAAAATCTGTCTTCTCTCTTTGTAGACCGGGCAATTGCATACTACATATATATAGAGAGAAAAAGAATATGGAATATGTATGGAGCATCCACAGTCCTACATAAAATATTTGCAGCTTCTTGTCAAGTTTTCCTGTAAATCTGAAGCATCAAATGACCACGGTACTTTTTAAAAATAAGCATTATTATATTTCTCCCAGGGGCTTGGTCACTTTTTTTTTTTTTTTTTTTTTTTTTTTTTTTAGGGGAGATTACCACCTACTCTACTTGTCTCTAACAAGCTAGCTTTCTCAGGATTTAAAATATTCCATCTTAGATTTGCTTAATCTATGTGACGAAACTTTTCCTTTGTCTTCATCCTTAGAAGAAGCAGAATAAGTATGTCCTCACTGTCCTTAATAAGCTGTCAGAAGTTGGAATTGAAATAAATGGGATCTCCAGGGGTCCAAAAAGCTGAGACAAGAGATCAGACTGTTAAAACAGCAGTAGGAGACTATCAGTATCTTTGGTAGAAAAGCTTAAATTCTATTCTATTCCTTTAGATGAAAATGAGCGCACAGTAGAAATATGCTCTACCCTTTAATCTTCAGAAAACATTAGATTAATTCTTTCCTCTCCCCAGCGTAGATACTTAGGGAAAGCCTACTTTTGACTGCTTGTTAAAGAGCGGAGTAAAATATTCAAGGAAACCAATTCATAAGGTTGTAGCAGAAGGTTATATATCCAAAGATGGATATTCTCATTTGACTTATTGACTAGAATAATGCAGTAGTATTTCTATTGCATTTTATTTTTTGCTGTATTCTGATCTTGAAAAATATGCTCTACTTAATCCTTCTACTAATTTCTCTACATTAAAAGTACAATTCTGCTGTCCTTGCTTTCGTGGAAAGGAAACAAGTAGATTGTCTTGTGAGTCAAGACTGGGTAGGGCCCCTGTTTCTGGTATGATTTACTTTTCTTCTTTCTCAGATGTTTGAACTGTAAGTCTGCCTCTAATCTGTCTCTGTTTTTACACAGTTAAACTGTTAGTTAAAAAGTAGTTTTCACTGGTGAAATGAAAGCCCCCAGTCTTATTTTCCAGTATGAAATTGAGTTTTTCCTTACACTAACTAGAAAGGTTTTGGATGTGCAGTGAACAGATTCTGCATAGAAATCACTGAGGGAGAATATATATGAAATACCAAAGCATCATTTTTTTTAACCATAATCGTATCTCAAGGACAGATTATTCTTAAGTTCTAAAATGAAAATCCATTTGAACACTAGGCAAGAGTAACTCAGACAGGAAAGGTGCAAAGCAGATCTACCAACGTTTTTCTGTAGTAGATGAAGTGCAGAACTGATGCACAGTCTTACACATGTCTAGGTGCCTAAGCCATGGAAAGCAAATTGGAGAAGTAAGGAAAAGCTGATGTACTGTGACATTTCTTCTGTTTATGTGTCTACTTCACTGACACTTGACAGTTATTAAAGTTGTCCTCCTGTTTGGGGGAGTCATTTCCAATTGCCTGTACATGTAAAAGCTTTCAAGAGAAAT
This sequence comes from Cygnus olor, assembly GCF_009769625.2. Taxonomy (NCBI): domain Eukaryota; kingdom Metazoa; phylum Chordata; class Aves; order Anseriformes; family Anatidae; genus Cygnus; species Cygnus olor. The sequence goes on along the minus strand of NC_049198.1, from coordinate 68,019,156 downwards.
ACAATGTATCACTCCAAGAGTTCCAGAATTTAAAGTTTTTCTTATTTAAACCTCTACTTTATACAAATTTGCCAGGCAGAGCAAGAGAACAAGAGTTGAGTTGCTCTGACACTTTCTATTAAAGCATCTCTCCTGACTTTTTCTTATGCCCCAGATGCTACATCTTTAGATAATGACACTGAAAAACTGGCATAACATGGTTTTCGCATTTCAAATTACGTGATGTATTTACTTTTCCTTCTAAAGCATATGCCTCATTTCAGGACTTTTGTTGTCAATGCAAAGACATCTTGTCTATCCAAAGTCAGCTGAGAGACAACAAAGAAATAAAGGATAAGAACTGACCTAAATGAGAAAACTGCAGATACTATTCTGGAAAATCTGGAAAAACAGAATACACAAGTCAGATGACACTTGAGACAAATTGGAAATCATTTTGTGTTGAAGAAAACTGATTCAAGAACTATGCTTGCTTTCTGCCCATCAGCCCATCCTCTCACATGCATGTACGTTATGGTTCAGCTCCAAGTGGCATCTAAATGCCAATCTACACACGAAGTGTGGCACAGCTGTAGTTTCCATTATTCTGAATTACATCTTAGTCTAAGAACTAGAGTGTTTATGCCTGCTTGTGCCTCCTGCTAGCCTAGAAAATGAATGTTATAGGCTCTGCACATCTTTGTTTTATTTCAAATAACAAAACAGTGCAACTTTAGCAAATACCAGCAACAAGAACAACATCAACCAAACAAAAAATCCAGAAAAAAACAGCTCTTCTAACAGCTCTTTTCTGGCAGCACTGAGTTGGCCTTCTTCATCTAGGAAACCACTCTATATTCATCTCTCCTGAAAAAACCTGAGAACCAAGAATCATCTTCTGGGCTACTAAACTTTTAAAATCTACTGCTTGGGCCTCGTTCTTGTGGGTATGACCAATTGTTCTTGTGGGTCTGTTGATCTGTTTTCCACCTTTAAATTCAGTGAGCTCTCTGTGTAGGGAACAGCATGTTGTTGAAGCACATATTGGCAGATCTGTTAACTAAGTGCTAATCATAAGAACATTTCAGCTAGATTCCACCATCAAGCCAGTTTCCAGAGATGGAAACTGGAATAAAAGCACATCAAGGAACAACAAACAAACACACCAAACCAAACAAAAACAACAATGTTATATCACTTTCATAGCATTTTCCAATAACAAAAATCTAATTTTCATAAGGAATTTCACTTTCCATTTTACATCAATTTAAATCAGTGGGAGATTTCCCTGAGAAAGCCTAGGGAAGATGAATAGTGTTTTTCTTGTCAAACTCATTCATCTTCCGCTCTATCAGTATTTAATTATGCAATACATGACAGCAAAAAGACAAGACATCTATGTAGAAAATACAGAGTTTCATGTGAACCAGACAACAATAGTTCAGGAATGATTAACTTACAAAATATGATGTCAATAATTCAGAGAGTTACCTATGTTTGCATATCCATGGAAAAGATGCATTTCTGAAGGCTAGCAAGAGATGAAGAACAACAAAGCTATGATGCAATGCTTTTAAATGCATTTTGGGTTCTAATGAGGCCGGATTTGGAAACACAGCAGAATGACAGTTTATTGTGTTGGTGACATCCTGTGAGATATCTTGGAGGCTTGGAAGGAAGGAAATTGAAGAATTCTAAATGAAGTTTTCAGACTATGGCACTGAAGTTCACAGAAGAATATTAATGTTCAGTACGAAAAAAAGGACAAAGTAGGTGCTTGCACATAATGGCAAGGTATCAGAGGGAAAAAAACAAAAAACAAATATCAATGTGTGTGAGAGCTATTTGAGTTCCAGAAATAATCCAGTTGAGACATAAACTTTGGAGTTAATATCACATGGGAGTTTGAAACACATTTACATTTACAAATTTTGACCTGGATGTAAACTGTCTGAAGTCTATCAAGCAGCTCAAGGATAACAAAGGTCTAATTTGCTTTCACAAATAGCACCAACACAATTAATGCAGGGTGTTAAACTGTTAGTGGAAGGAAATGGATTGGTAGGGAATGTTAGGTCAATCAGAAGATTCATGACAAATGTGAAATTGCATTGTACAACACCTAAGTGCATAGAGAGGCAAGTGGTTGGAAAGCAAGAGAGGTGTACATTGTCCTGTAAATAGGATTCTAATTTTGCATACATCTGTCTTGCATGGCCTGCTTCCTTACCACATTTATACTTTGATATCAAAGACTGGAGTTACAAGGAAGCATTAGAACAAATGTAGGTTGGAGGAGTATGAAACAAATCTAAATAAGCTATGCGTTAATTAAAGTTTAAAATCTAGCTTTAAAATAAAAGCACTACACACAATTAGAAATCATGCAGTCAAGCATGCTTCAGGATAAATCACAAGCCTTCATTATAACTCTTTAGATCTGAGTATAGCACACAATAGCAGTATAAGTTACTCAGGGAATCCAGTTACTTAAAGGAAATGTTCTTTAAATATATACAATTCAAGAGAAAGAGTAAAAAAAATGTCCCAAGTCATTAGAGCTCCTTCTCCGCTGTGGAAAGCAGAGGTAAACTGTGCCCACGTGACATGAATAAAAGTTGAAATAATCTTGAATTACTTTTTAAATGGCAAAAGATTCCTGGTAACTTATCATTGGTTTCCACTGACTAAATTTCAACTCCTCTTCAGGCTTTTCATGCAAATGCTGCAACTCTCCTCCAGATAGCACCTACACATTATACAGGTCTGCTAGGTCACCTGTACACCTTGCTTAGGAACGGGACCAAGCTCATCCCGTGGCTTTCTGGAAAACACCAATCTCATAGATACTGATACGAATCTCCTCTCAAGCTGCAAGAGAGAAATACTCATTACTACCATCCTATCTACCTCTTTGATGAAGTCTTGACCCTAGCTAGGTGCAGTAGCTATATCATATTATGAGATGTTTGCATGCAAGAAAACTAATCAAAGGCACATCTTACTGGGCCTAGAGGCAGCCGCTTCATTTACAGCCTGCTGCAGTGTCTTATAAGATGGCTCACTTTGATTCCTTTGTGCTATGCCTTCCAAATGCCAGATAAAAGTACATTTTTGAATAATTTAATTCTTTCCCTTGTGGACAAATAAGCACAGTAAATGACCAATAATGTACCATTACTTATAGCTTAATGAGGCCTGCAAAGTTCTGTAACCTTATAATAATCAAATTCAAGCATATAAAATGATTACATGGTAATAATTGTGGTAATAAGTACTTAGAATCATAGTGAGTATGGAGCATGTATGTGTAAAGGTGTATGCATATATTTTCGTCTTTGGCGTATATTTTCACCTTTGCTCAGTGATTAGGATTTTCAGGGACACTGAATTATGTCTGACAAGAATGTGTCAAGGCTATACAGCACAAACTGCCGTAGGACATTCTTTACATACAATAGCAAATCCTCAGTTTAGAAGACATTGTATACAGTACAAGTTAAATCACCACATAGGCTGAACACATAAATGTCAACGTTACTTCAGAATGATTTATTACCTCCCTTGTCTTTAAAGTAGAAAGGTATGGCTTATAGACTACAGTTAGATTACATTTTTAATTCATAGATTTTGTTTATGAACAGGTTTTAATCCTGTATCCTACTATTTTTTAATGTGCCTAGGCATTTCAAAAATGATTGAGGGGCTTAGAAATAAAGTTGTGTTCTTCATCAAAAGTAGGTAGGTCTACATCTGAAGAGGAAAAAAATACAAACCACCAATATTCATTGCTAAATAACTTAGGCTAAATACCCAGTATTTACTAGTTCACATGAATCCATCCTAGGATTAAGTGAATATTTTTCTTTTCTTTGCAATTTTTATATTAATTTAGAAATAGACAAATTGTCATTGTCTAAGAGAGCAGCAGAGTTGGACACTGGATAATTAGTCCAGTGAACTTACGAGGAGCCACATCTTGTAACTCACACTTCCAAGATCATACAGCTTCCTATGTGTGCAGCTTACACTTCTCTACATACCTGCTTATTATTCATTGTAAAAGTCTAAGGTCAAATCCTAGTTTGTACAATTCACATCTTAGAATGGAGGTAAAACAGGGATAAGCAAAGAAGCCACTGGGGGAACTGGAAGTTATGTATTCAATTAAAGTATACACTTCCGAAAGCTTTGCTACATGAACTTCAGTAGCAGCAAAGTGAACATTGCAATAGGCTGCTATACACTTGCAGTTCACAGACTTGGGCAGACTGTTATCTCTGAAATCTGTGCAAACCTGGACTGATCCTAAATGCTTCAATGAATGCACTTATATTAGTATAAATCACATTTGAAATCACTGAGGAATTATCCAGATGAAATCTAAATCAAACTCAGGAATTTTGTTTATTCGAGCCATATGAAAATTTTTCAAAAAATAAGTTTAAAAACACCATTTGAAATTTGCTAAAAGCACTTTCAAAAATCAGTTAAATACATTTAACTGAATATAGCTAATGTATCAAACAGATTACCTAGCACTTCAGACAATATAACATTTGCACAAGTTCAGAATTCATCATATCAATTGTTTGCATGATTTTCAAAATTATTTTTAAATTATAAATGCACTGCTAAGCATATGAAACATTAGCGGTTATTAACTTTGAAACACTACATTGCTTCTAGCAACTATCTTAAAAACAATGGAATTAAACATCAACAAAAAAGCCCTCTGTTTTCTGTACCCAGTCTTCATGTTACTTAATGCATTCAGAATTCTTTTACCCTTCTTCGTTCTTTCAGAGTTACTTCACTTGTATGCTGGTTCAGTCAGCTGGAGACTGAGCGCTGCTAACGCCTTTTTCTTATGAGTGATAGCAGAGGGAGGGATCAATATGTTGCAGCTTTGATTAGATTTCAAAAGCATTCCTGTTTTGATGTAGACTGCCACAAGGTCTCTGATCCTTTGAAGAAGCTTAGGTCGAGTGTCAAGTGAGGTGGACCAAGTGACTATAAAACCGGCTCAGTAGAAGAGCTACAGAAACCAGGTGGGCTTCTATGGAAGGCACTGGGTTATGAGGAAGATGCAAAGGCAAAGGTCTGTGGGCTCTTTCATCTCTGTTATTCGTCAGCGGTGTATTATCCAGGGAAAGCAGAGAAGTGTATATTATGTGCACTCGTAAGTACTAGAAGACATGACAGAGGCAACATGTGATTACCTCAAGTCAAGCTGACACCCCACAGGACTTCCAGCTCTGGAAAGCATAGCTTTGTGCATTTTTCATGCACAAAGGACCAAACGGGCACCCCCAAACTGCGTACCTCAGGTGTCCTTCTCCAGCCCCAAGGCAAAGAAAGGCCATCAGCAGCCTGGCACAGACACTGCCCCACAGCACTGTGTCAGTGTGCTCTGACACAACAGCTCCAAGTCTCCCTTGGCTCCCTGCCTAAGAATATCCCACGTCTGTCATCATCTTCTAGACTTGCCACCTGAACTGCTGAGTTGCTATCAATACAACGCACATTGTTAATCAGTATTTCCTCTCAGACCTGTCTTTCTTCCCCCGGGGGACAGAAAATTTACTCAGAGAGCTGCATGCTGCGCAGTCCTCCCAAAAAGAATGGGGAGCCAAACTGCCTGACTTTGCTTATGAGCAACCCATCAGCTATCCTTGGATTTGAGGATTAAACTTATACTTCATCAGAGGTATCAGTAAAAGCAGATTGCATCAGTGTGAGTCCAGCAAAACAACCTGCAGGTCTCTCTTGGAATGTTAAATTCCACGTCTTGCAACTAGAATTTTTCATTAATTTGTGCCAGTCAGAGCCATTTCGGTAGAGGTATTATGTCTGAAAGAGGATACGTTGCTTGTGAACTAAGTGCCGTTCTCCTAGTGGAATACACAGACAGATGTTGAAAGGGGCACAATTATGCTTTAGGGAGAAATCAGTAAAATCAATTCTTCTTTCAATGTTAGTTAAATTGAGAGGATTGATTTCAGATACAAAGCTTGGTAAAGAGTTTATTTGTTTATTTTTCCTTTGCAAAAATGGCTATAAGCAGCTACCTAATTTATGCTGTAGTCATTTGAATTACAGCACGAAGACACAGAAGCATACTTGTTATCCAGCACACAAAATCAAGCTAATTTGAAGGAATATACTTCAGCAAGAATGTTAAATTCTGTAGCAACTTTCTGATTTCAGTTTCCCTTGTATTAAAACGCAGGTGCAAAACACTTATAAATGCTTCCTCCTGACCTTTACTTACTGAACTGTTCTAAAATTTTTTATCTCTAATTTGAAGAAATTATTCAATTTATATGATTATGAAGCATCTGATATGTAGACATTTATAAACAGTTTCTAGGCACAAATTTTTCAAGATATGTGTCTGGTTGTTTTTCAGTTTTAAATTACTCTTTAAACTCAGTACATTAGTCATGAAAGAACAGTTGGCTTACTTTCAGAAGGTAAGAACATCCTATTTGTTAAGCAGGCAGGCTAAGACTTAAGAGCTGGGGTTCAGTTTGCTCTGCTACAGGTATCTTGATTTTCCCTGGTAAATCACATACATTGGATTACCAAAGACACTAATGTCTTTAACTCTCACTAGAATCTTTGGAAATTGTTAACTTAAGTCATGATCTGGATCTGGGCTTCTATCTAGCTGTTTGTTTTCAGCTTCCCATGAATGAACTGACGGTAACAGAACTTCTCAAACTCATGAGAGCGTTGTGACTGCATGGAAAATATGAAAAATGGAGATACAGATAGCATTTAGATAACTTCATTTGTTTCCACCATCATTTTACCAAATCACCATCACAGTTCTTTTAATTCAGGCCACACAGACCATAAGAAAGTGAAGAAAGGAAACAAAACTAAGAAACACAAAAAATTAGATGGACAGAAATAAAAAGGAAACATTTACCCTTTCTAATCACTAAGTATTTTATACTGTTCTGTGTTTTCACATGATATACTACTAAGTTCTTTCAGCTGGAATTTTATTCCACTGATTGATATATAATCAAGTATGTACCCCTTTTTCTAATTAATATGCAGAAATGTCAGTGTTCTCACATGAGGGATTAATCATTAACCTCAGTTGTTATAAACACTTTTTATTCCAAATCATGTGGCAAGTTTGTTTCTTTGTCACTTAAAAATTTCTCTCCCAGTTTTCCCCTTTCATCTTAATACTGTGCTTTCCAGCTTCAGGACATTCCTCTTGAAAAATTGAGAGAAACATTAAGCAAGAAGAGGTCAAATACAGGATTAATAAGCAGGATTAATAAGGTGTCAGAATTCAACGAGCAATTGTGCTGGGCATAAAGACCAGGAGAAACATACGTAAAAAACTTTGAGGAGAGCTGTCCTGGCTATTTGAAAAGTCAGAATATGGGGCAACAAAGAAAAGAGGATAAGCTGATGAAATCTTAAATACCTGAAGCACAAATACTCTGAGGCTCAACTTACAAAGCTAATGTTATGTTCTTTATTGCATGCCAGGTGAATGCAGTGCATCAGAGGCTTAGAGGTTCAATGAAAAAATGTAGAAATAAGCACACAGGCTACTTAAATAACATGATTTTCTCTTTCTTATTTCAGTTGTGTGTGACAGAGCAGTAAATGACACTGAAGTTTCTGCAAGGATATGGCATTTACACCTATTTAAAGATATATATACAGTCACACATATGCACACAAAAATGTATGTAATTCATGCTACTACACTCTTTTACTCTGTTTTGACTTACGATGGGATGCACTGAGACATTTCTGAGACATTCATGACGCCTTCCCTGTACAACACTCAGTCATACCCCCCTGGACTTCTTTCTCTGAGTCTTCTCTTATGAGCCAATTCTTCTAACAGAAATGAGTGTCAGTATTTGCCTCCCTCATCTTGACCCAGCCATCTGCTTTTCTTCAAGCTCCATTCTGGATGGGCAACTATAGAGAAATGCCATTAAATTGTGCAGTAAGATTCCATTTTGCGGGAGCTGTAAATACTGAAAGAGGTCAGGCTGAGCATGCTACAAGTGTTCATGCAAAAAATATCATTATGTTGCGGGACTGTACAAACAATCTCTTGCAGTAGCAATAGCATGAAGGATGCCAAGCTTTAAAGTCCAGAAAGTCAGCGGGCTTTTAATTATGTCCTGTGAGAAGAAATCCCTTCACTATTCATGATGATGTCTCTCCACTCTAGAGCTTCTTTAAATGAATGCTCTCTTTGGTAAGATGCTGCAGTGTTCAGCTTACAAGTGAAAATGCAAAAACAAAATACCTGTTTTGAATTATGAGTATCTGAATCCTCGAAGTTATCAGTTTGCAAAAAATTACACTGAGATGTGTTTTAAGTGTTATATCCTACTATATATCATTATGCACCCTAGTAAAAAGCAAGATAGGCTAACAGCAACACCTAAGCAAGTAGTCATTACTATGCATTATTTTACAGACATTAAATGGATTACCTTGTTGAAAGCTCCAGTCAAGAAAATGCAGTGAAGTAAAGGCCTCAGCCTTCTGCAGTGCAGAGCTTCCAGACTGCACCCAGGCAATCCACTGGCTCACAGCCATGCTGGCTGATGCAGAGCAGATCCAAAAATACACAGACTCAACAGTGAGGTTTGCCCAGACATGCCTAAGGGTGAGCTGGGCAGGAGCTGCTAGTAATGAAGAATAGATGGTCTTGATCGGCAGTCTCAAGTGCTTTTGTGCCAGCTGGACACGCCTGTGCCAGCCCAGAGATTGCAATGCTTGTGATGAACATGGGACGGGAATACAAGTCTCCTCCCAGGCAAGATAATGCAGTCTCCTCCTGTGGACAGCTCCAAGTACCTGATGATCCTGCTCTGAGTGGGATTTCCAAGATAATGGCTCTCTGGAATCAATTTATTTTATTTTATTATTATTATTATTATTTTTTCCCAAGGAGAAGATTAACAGAAATCTTTTAGTCTCTGTTGGTACTGTTCCAAATAGTTTTTAAGTTAACAGCCCGCATTTATTAACACATGTAAATCTAAAAAGACTCCATCAGAACCAAAGTAAACTTCCTAATATAATATGTGGATGCAACAGCAGAGAGTGAAGCAGAAGAAAAGAAGAAACAAAGGAAAGCAAGCAGGTCCAAACCTGATACCAGGGACATTTCTTCCCCTCTACTCACCACAAAATGTAAGGTCAGGTGTAAGTCTCCTCACTTGTACAAGAAATTGAAGCATCTTCTCTTGCTCACATGCTTTCTTTCTCTTTTCCTAACGCTATCAGAAACATCTGTCCCTAGTCAGCCATCCCTGAAGATTCTGGGGAAGCCCTTTTCCAGGGGAATTACTTGGACAGATAGCCCTTATTTGATATCAATTAAGATTTCATAAATTAACAGAGATCTTCATAGTAGAAGTCCTATTTTGTCAACAACTAGTTTTGAGGAACCCTTTATGGAACAAAATATATATGCTTGATATATATGCTTATACATTCATGTTCCTGTATTTCATTTTCTGTCATGTTCGATTTTGAATTTATGAATACCATGATCTGTGAGTGTGTCTCCTTGGGAATGTGGACTTTAGCCCATGCACTTGCCTCTCTCAACCCTAGAAATTTGAAATGTGCGGGGACCATTTGAATTACTTTCCCTAAACCAATTTCATTTTTTCATCTTCTCTGAGTGTACACGTGGCTCTTAGTCACGTGCAAAACCCCTACATTTTACCCCTTTGTTAAAATATTACAGACAGATGGTACTGAAACAAAATCCAGTAAGACTGAATCTAAAATGAGATGCTGTGCCTAGCCCTCCTATTTTAGATCCTTTTAAAGTTAATGGTCCAGTTTATGTCTCAGGTACTGGATCATTACCCTGTGTGGGTGGTAATGCTACATGCCTCTCAACAGAAAAAAGTAATCTACGTTATAAGTGGTAACAGAGCACTTCATTTTCTTCCAGTGGATATCTAACAACTATTTGCTTAGGCTTCACAACATTACCAGAGTACAAGAAGAAAAGTTTTTATGATTAGAACTGAAAATGGAACTGACAGAGAACAGTTAAAATATGATGTATATGAAGAATTTCTTGTACAATAATCTTCACTTCAGACTTTTACAGCAACTAACACTTTGTTTTAATCACTAACACATAAGGTATTTGAGAACCTGATGTTCTTGAGAAGATTTATCCTTAAACATACATCTATAAAAGAAGCATAGAAAGTAGAAATTTTGTTTTGCAAAAGAGGAAGACGCTAAGTAGCTTGCTTCAGATAAGGCATCTACAGCATATGGATAACAGAAATCCCTGTGCCATCACTGCGTAGGCATCCCAATAGCTAGGCTGTGGTGCCATGGCCCAGGGAGGCGGTGTCATCTCATTCCTTGGAGTGTTTCCAGCCCCTGTGGGATAAAGCCCTGAGCAACTCGGTCTGACCCCAAGGCTGAGCCTCCTCTGGGCAGGAGGTCAGATGGGGACCTCCTCAAGTCCCTGCTGGCCTGAATTGTCCTGTGGTGCTATGGTCTTAAGTCACAATGTTATGCTGCCATTTCAAGCATGAGGACATACTTAAATTAACATGACTATTGCACTGAATGAAGTATCTTTGAGCACTCAGTCACAGGCTGTCATGACACTTACTAATGTATTATTTTAAGCAGAATTAGATGACAAACTGAGCCTGTGCTTAAACATTATATTTTCAGACGAACTTCAGATGGGCTTAAAAAGAAATATAACCAAAATTAAAATAGTCTACTTTTAAACAAAGTATACTTAAACTGATTTATGGAGTACTTCTAGTGAAAACTTTTTCATTAGCTAAAAAATCTTTCCCTAAACCCCAAAATTAAATATCTGTGTAATGCAGTTAATTTCATACTCTTTGTAAGTATATGAGTTGTAATACAATCTTTTAGAGGTTTTGTTTATTGAAATTTGAATGATGAATTCATGAAATCACATACCCTAATCAGCCTAGGAACTATAATGAATATGCTGTTTTATCTGTACAGCAATCTCTGCAGTTTATGAAAGAGATGAGATGAAAAGAATTTCTTCTACAAATATTTCCCCCCCCATTTATGACATGCTATCGTATCCTATAAATAAAAGAATCCATTTATTCTATTTGTTTGTTTTTCATAGAGTAGTGGGGGAATCACAGAATCATTCAGGTTGGAAAAGACCTCTAAGACCATCTAGTCCAACCCTTAAACTAGTGTTCAAGACAACCACTAATCACCTCCCTTGACCTACTGGACATGGTTCTTTTGACGCATTTTAAATGATCATATCTGAATGTCTCAACTTATAAATAGGAATTTGCCCTGCAATAATTCCAGTTGGTATACATTTAAAGTTCCCAGATTTTTCAGCTTGAGATATCAGAAATAATGAGAAACTTGAGAAAGTTAAAGTTTCATGCTGTCTGGTAGTGTTTGTACTTGATGCTTATTTACATTCTGGACTTTAAATTTTTTGGGAAAAAAAAGTAAAAAAATAGTACTATAAAACAGAATCAGAGGCTGATTTGCAAATGCTTTTTGCGTGTGACTCTTAAAGAGTAGTAGAAACAAAATATGAAGTCCAGTTTTGGAGAAGTTGGATTCGCATTTTCATTACTTTAAGGTGTACACATTGTTTTGAATTTTCTCCTTAGCATCATCATTACTTACTAATGAAAATGAAAAAAGATGTTCTATAAATAAATTAAAGCAATAATGAATTAAATTTAATATAAATTATGAGCTACATGGCTCTGGGCTGAGAGGAACAGACATTATCAAGCTATTGTGAAGTATTGCTAGTTGCTGGTATGTGTGTAACTCTGAAAATGCAAGTACAAAAAAAAAAACAAAAACCAAAAAACAAATAACTTATTATTGCATAGTTAGGACTCTTCAGCGACCTTACTGTGCTGAAACTGCCAGACTGACATTGAAAAGTTGTGGCATATTCAAAACATACACGATATGGCAATGATACAAATGGAGGATTGAACAGGAGTTCTTTTTTCCTGTCTGCAATGATTTACATCCTGGATTAAAAAATTGTATAGCTTAGAAACTAAGCAGCCCAATCAAAATACCAAATATATTCATTTAGGTCTTTGTGTGTATAAAGATGAATGCGCTCTCCAAAGGGAAAAAAATCACAAGTTAGGGAAAAATATTTTTATCCATTAAAAATCATAGCATTGTGATAAATAACTCAAATATGTTAATTTATATTCTGTCCAAAATATTTTATTTCTGAACCAACATTATGGAAATTCAAGGTCTAATGTTGTATTTCAAAAATTCATTAAATCAAGCATTTAAGTCAACTGATGAATTTTTAATGAATATGGATTTTTTTTTTTTTAAATGCACAAGCAATGTTGGATATATTTACCCATGGTTCTTTCCTTTCAGACTATTAGTAATTTCAAGGTGAAGGCTATAAAACAGCTTGTGTTTTTTTCCTGAGTCAGGATTTCATCTCTTAAGGCCTTATCCTTCTGGTTCTTCCTATTAAAGCAGTCCCACTTGGTCAATGTAGCTACTCAAAAACATAAGCCAGGAGGAAAAAGCCAGGTTTCAAATTGACTTAATTTTTAAATATTTTTCTTTTTTCATAATTTCCATGAGCATTTTTTTAAAATGTTTTTCTAAAAAAATAATCAAACAAACAAACCAAAACAAACCACCACCAACAAAAAAGACAGTTTAGTAGGGCTAAAAGAATTTCTCACAAGAATATTACTGTTTCTGAGAGGAACAAGAATGACCACATCTCAACCAAAACAGAAAAGCACTGAGTGATCTTCGGTGGCGGCAGGGAGGGAGCAGGTCTTTTCACTCTAACTGGGAGGCAATATCCGTACTCAACATCATTGTCATTTGGAATTATCTAGCATGTTTCTGAAAGTGAAGTCTCCAAAGACAACTGAAAAGCTTTTAGTCTGAAGGAGACAGACAACTTTCACCAGAGAATGAACTGCGAAATGTAACTTTCCAGGCGGAAAAACACAAAGTCACTTGGGCGGAGGAGAAGATGAGCAAAATAAATGAATAAACACGTAAATAAATAAGCTACTGCTGGGAACAGGATAGCTGAACCAGGCTGTGGCTATTTTCAGGAGTATTCTGTGAGATCAACATGGCTTTTGTCTTCTTGCTCCTCTTTGAAGTGGGCCACCCACGATTATGAGTGGATTATGCCCCACCGGGGCAGCTGAGCGTGCGGCATCCTCCGGACAGGGCCATGACTAGGCCCTGCGTGGGTCCCAGGGCACTCACGACACACTGCTTTCTTGCTGTGTGTGCCGGGGTTTCATCTCTGTGCATACAGTAAAGGAAAATATGCTCTTTAGATTTTAGTACTACCTAGATGGGTATTCAAAAAAAAACTCGGCAAAATAAATAAATAAGATCACAGCAGATTTTACCTGGAGTGCATTATTTGAATGTGACTCCAACAAACAGCACTTCACGTTTAAAAAGAACAGCTTAATAGCGGGCCTTCCTGATTCTGCTGAGCTCTGCAAACTACTTGGAATAACATTTCACTAAGCATCAAATTTATCTAGTTCATCTCCTCTACTATTGATTATTTTGTGTTTCTCTCTTGCATCAGATGTTCTTTCTGCTGCTATTGTAGTTTGTCTTGTAAATATAAGTGCATGAAGAAAAATTTCGCTCTTAGAAAAAAACACTCAAGCTTCTGCAAAGAGGTTAAACACTTAAATGTTACTCCTTCAGAATGTAAAATTTTAAGGAAAAACAAAGGCAGTTTTCGCAAGTTTTCTTGTCATGTACAGAAAAAAAAAATCCCAAACCCAAAAACCAAACCAAAAAAAAACAAACCCTACCTCTTTTGCTTGTGAGAAAGCTCTCCAAAAGAAATCAAAAAATGCATTCTCTTCATTTTTAATGGTCTGTTCATTAGGAAGTAAGGGATTCTGCTTCAATTCCCATTCTCAAAAGGGTGGTCTTACTTGTTTATGTAGCAAGATACTGCTTGTTGTCTTCAGAGATGAACAAAGCAAGAGTGTACAGGACAGTATATACACTATAGAGGATATTCTTACACTATCTAGTAAGAAGTGATAGGCTCATCATAATGCCCGGAAGCTTTTCCAAGATAATTTGGGAAGGTTGTATGAGAGAGTAGATCATTTTAAGAGAAAGGCATACACTCTTCTTAGGCAATAAAATCCTTAAATCTTCTTAATTTTCATTTAGTTTTTGCTGTTTTTCAGTATGTTTGTATGCACAAATTAATTATGTAATATTATTTCTTTTGTCCCATAGACCTCTCTAAAAGTTATTATTCCAAAGGATTACAGTATTTTTAATAACTATAAGCATAATAATACAAAACAATTAATCCAACAATATTCCAAACATCATTATTCTAAAACAACAACTGCCACCCATATTTTTATGATCTATTCTTTTCTTACAATTTAGGCTGCTATTTTCTTATTTTCATAGAAGGAAAAACGGCTATACTTCTTTCTAAAAGATTTATAAAAATCTACGCTCACATGACTTTTAGATAGACTTTGTAGTATCTGAAACTATGACATAATTATTTATATTTCTTACTGATATGCACAACTGCAGAACATTTTATACAATTAACTTCAACAATAGCTAATAAACAATACATACCAGTCTAATGTTAAATCTGGATTGGATTCAATTGCCGGATTTTTTGTTTGTTTGTTTGTTTTTAAAAGCAGGATGTGTCAGATTACCATGTGTTAAAACCAGCTGATGTTTTCTCTGTCAAACAAAAACTTGGATGTAATTTAAGTTAATATAATGCCTTATTTTTGTCCAAATGAAACCAAGACTATCCAAACACAACCATTTTTTTTCCCCAAAAACTAGTTAATAAGAAAATGATGAAGTTCTTCACAAATATTTTCTCATGAATTTTTTTCTTACTGTTTTACACCATTTCAAAACTGAAGCCGTTTCCATATGGGTATAGTAATTTTATTTTATTTTTTTTGAATATCAATGTTAGAATTAAATTTATGAATTTTGTCCAAATAATTATTTCAATATTAGATATTCCATATAGCATCACACACACAGGTATAGAGACTTTGGAAGATGGAACAGCTAAATGTCAAATAGTCCATAGCATAATTTTGTGTGAGAAATGGTTTGCAAAATACAGTATTTTAGAAGTAGAAAATGTTATACAAACAAACAAAAATGTATATGTGTCTCTTAGTTTAACAGACTGCAGGCATGATTACCTAGCTCACTTCCAGCACACCAGAAGGTCTTCTAGCAGTTTGCATATTAGACTCATTACTTCTCTTAAACTACAGTCCACAATTTAGAAAGGATCTGTCTTGAAATAGAATTTCAAATGATTGAATGACCAGCGTTATTCCCTGGACAATCATTTTGTCATCACTGATGTCAATTAGTGCTAATTATTCCTAGTGTTAAAACTAGTTTCTGTTCTAAAAGTATTGGATACTACTTTCTACTTTTTTATTTATTTATTTATTTATATTGAGTTACCTACTACAAATAACTTTTCCAGAAACGTTCACGTAGGCATATGTCATTTAATTTCTTATACTACAACTGGAGGTGAAAAATAGGGTAAGCTCTAAGCTCTTAACTCTACTGCTTACTCCTGTAGCCTTTCTCTGAATCTTTTCCATTGTTTTTAACAACTCTTTTGAAACCTGAATAATAGCCTCATTTATGCTATACACAGACACAATATTACTTTCTGTCCCTACCTGATGATTTCTGGATTATACATCTGATTTATTGTCTCGCTTCACTGTAATTTCATCACGCATTCCTGCTAGCTATTATATTTATGGTGAAAATCCAAACCCCATTTTCACAACCCTTACACATACTGGGATGTATACATTCTAGCAAAAGTCAAAGGAAGATCTCATTAATTAGATTTGACAGTTGTGCTTTTCTGGTGAAATCAGTGACACTTCCTCACTGAAGCCACTGGCAAAATTCCAACAGACTTCAGCAAAGCAAGGATTTCCCATTTCGCTTCTAAAATACACCTGGGAGCACACTGATAGAATATGCAACAAAGAAATAATAATAATTAACCACATGCACAATCACAAAAGAGGGTCTTTTCTTTTCCAAGGCATGTGACTGAGCAGGCAGCTTTGCTGTCTTGTTAGGAGTCTTGCTGAATTAGGAGAGTTGACAGTGAGACTGAAATACAATCAACATATTTCGTTTTGTTACCTTTTATTAGAGTTTTGTTGTGGAACAAGATTTTCTTTGTTGTTTTCCCCCAGTGTATCCCTCATTCCAATTAAAAATTATTAGTTTACTGCATATGTGATGCTCATTACAACACAGTGTAATATCCCATAATGTACAGGGCAGAATGAGTTCTGTCATTATACCATATAGTAATTTTCTCTATTTTATATGGATGGACCCTTATCAAAATCATATTAGAATATTATAACAGGATTGAGAATATCAGATACTAATTAAGAGAAATAATTTTTAAATGAGTTATCTATTGTTTATGCTTTACAGCTTATTACAAAGGTGGTTGGAAGGAATACTCTACACCAACATAACACTTTTCAAGTAATGTCTTTATAGACAGAAACTTTTGAAAATGCTGAACATGTAGCAGATCTCAATAAAATCAGTAACAGTAATCCCAAAGAAACAATTTCAGTGAAAAACTCGTATAAAAAATGAAACCCAACAGGTAGGTTAATTTATGATACCAGACCACAAATGGGTGCTTTCCTGGAATGATGCACTGTTAGAAAGGCCAGTTTTACAACTATAGAGATGTGCTACCAATTTATTTTCATGCATCCTTAACAGGTTCTATTTTGTCTCTCATCTGGTGCTGGAGAAAGGTATTGATTGCCAAAAGGTGTTCTAACTGTTTACTTCTAACAAAGAAGCAATTTGGGACAACTTTTTTTTTAACTTATCAGACATAAATGAGCTACAAGAAGTCTAGAGCCTTGACACTACAGGTGGGAATGGTTATATAAAGCATCATTATTTCTCAAGCATGGCTACCTAGTTACTGCCCACTGACATCAGTAATGAGTAGAGACAGATACCAACTTCTGTGATTCTCTCAGTGCAAAGTCAATTCTCTGGCTCTCCCCAACGGTGGGCATCAAAAGGTTGTTAGTTTTTCAAGTTACTCGTATTCATTGATCTTCTGTCTAAAAAGCAACAGCAGGTACAACATTGCTAGCCTGTAGATGAATTGCTCATGCTGTTCTGGGGAGTGAAGGGTTTTAAAATAAGCACTGTTCCCATAAAGTGTAAAGTACATATGGTTTAATTTCAAAAGCTTCAGCAGACTTACACTGTCCTTGTGTACTGCTTCACAGATAGGTCTGTTTATAATCGCTGACGTTACAACACTATGACATCAGTCACCAACCTCAGCAGGAGTTATATACAGCTACTAGGTCTTGTAGAAGCAAGAAAGGCCTTATTGTCCAGCCATCTAAGAGAAACAACAACCTGGTTCATGTAAAAAAAATATATAATTACTGCACAGCAGACAAGCTGTTCACCTGCATTTAAAAATCCTCAGAGGTTAGCTAAATAGAAAATCTAACCCTCCTAACACAGCTAGTCACAGAAGGAATGGTCACTTCCAGTCCTATCCCATAGCTTTGTTCAGCTCCCACTTTTGATTCATGCAGTCATGTTCCTCATCACCCTTTTGAAGTCATGACTGCAGCTACGCATCTCTGTGGTTTCACAAAATACACTTTTCTTTTTTTAAATTTTATTTTTTATTTTTATTTTTGAGAGAGAGAGAAAAAGTTTTGCAAAGAAGTTGAAATAAAAGCAGTTTTAATCTGGTTCTACTTTCTCGTAACCTAACAGCATCTAAATTGTGTCTGGGGAGGAAATTTAAGCAGCAACTTCTTCCTTGTCTGGCCTGTCAGGATACTGGTAAAGGAGCAGGAGGTACTGTAAATGTCAACACTCTCAGTAGCAAAATGTGGCATGTGAGGTACAAGTTTTTTTTAACAAAACCCATCATGGCTAGAACAAAAAATAAGTGTGTAGAAATAGGCAGGCAACTTTACTAGGATCCCCTGTAAGAAGCAGTATGCCAGCATTTGCTCTGGTATAAAGTCCAAACCTTGCATGAAGCCGTTTCAGCTAAATGCAGCATCAAGCCTCCTGCAGCTGGCTCCTGAGAAGGAACAGAGGAGATAGAGTATCCAGGAACTTGGTGAAGACTCAGCAAAACACACTTTATCTGGATCTGGACAGAAGCCTACTGTTTGCATAGCTCTGGCAAGAATTTCTCTGTTGTGTGCTTGCAGTAGGCCAGCTTATGAGCTACCCAATTGGCTGTGCAGTGGTTGTATGCTAAATGCATGAAGAATGACTAAGGCTGGCAACAGTGTTGATAAACTACAATGCTTTTCATAATATATTTGGTACGGGGCATTAAGAAAGTTTGACTTCTGTACACCTACATCACTCTGTGGAGAATGAATAAAAACTCCCAGCTGATGCTTTAGATTCAGTCATGAGAAACTATTTGTCATTCCTAACAGTTCTTTTTTCAGACCACAGCTGAGACACATTGACTAAGAAAAATGGAGACTGCAGTCTTGCTGCTTATGTCAATTTTGGTTCATTGACACAGAAAACACTTCAGTTGTAACTAAAAAACACCAACATTAAACAAGCATAAACAAAGCAATAAAAAAAACCACAACACCATTAACTCTCAACAAAACTCAGGTTGTCAAAAACAGCACAAAGATAAAAAATGCTGTGGTGATAGAGGGTCTGTGACATGTTTCATTCTATTCATACCATTTTCTCATACTTGATGACAACTACAAATTTAGCACGTATATATACTTGCATGAAAATGAAGATATTTGCCAAAGAATCAATATTTCACTTGATCATAGATAAAATCCGCGTGTTACAGTTTAGTTCTTTAACTTAGTGGTATACCAATAAAAAAAGAAGCAGGGAAGGATAAAGCAAACAAACAGACAAACAAAAAACCAAAAAACAATAAATCAAAGTAACTTTCTTCAACCAAGATTGTTCTTAACTGTTCATCAGAACAACAGGACATTTCGTTACAGAGCTTCAGGAAGCTTTGAAGATTCATTTTTATACAAGATCAGCTTCAAAGGCTAGTGATGAAATCTGACACCTTTTCAATGCCACATTAGAAGTAGAAATTTGAATTGGGTCAACAATGTTTGAAACCTCTATACCCTGAACATCAAGGCTTGGACTAAAAATCATGACAGTCTCTGTTTTAGCTTCAGTGATGCCATCAAGCGAGCAAGTGCTCTAGAAGGATGTGGAACTAACTAAATCAAGAAAGCCAACTCTGATTCAGAATATAGAAGGACTGACTGGTGCAGACTTTCTAAAAAAGAGAAGACTGTGGTCCCGCTTTATAAAGGCACTAAAACAAACACTAATTTTCAAAACAACAGCTTTCCTTTCATGTTTAAGCTTATCTTCCAAAAGAGTCAAAATTAAGCAGGGACAAGACTGGTGTAGTACATAAAATAAAAACAAACCAAAACTAATAGTAACAACAAAAAACAAGCTAGACACTGTAAGAAACTTGCAAAATTGGGTTCCCCTCAACCAAGAATCTCCATTTAGATCCCCTTCCAGAATTACCATTTTATATTCCATTCAGCTTCCTCCAGAACCAAGCAGGTCACTGAATAAGCTAAAATCTGTGAGTCTAAGTATTTATGTTTGTAATCACAGAATCAGGAACAAAGTGCTAATTTAGCTAATTACTTTGACTGTTTAAAGTGTTAATCATTAACACTTAGGCTTTGTTTAACTCCTTAGGTTATGCAGCAATCCTACATAGCAAAATATTATAGCTGAACTCTTTCTGAACTCAGCAACTTTTTCTTATGGTGCTTATGGGTCACATGAGAGCTTATATAGTCTTCAGCACTTTGATTTTAGACCACTGAATTTATTCAGCTCTTGTCTTTAGTGCAACAGAGTTAAATTGCATTAAAGGGACCCTGGACGTGTATAACAGGCAAGTGGAGGGTGACCACAAGAGTTCATTTATGCCACTTCCTCACCCCATCTCCATCCTACACTTCAGAGAATCAACAGAAGTTACAAGCAGCTTCATCATGTTTACTTCAAATGGTAGAAAGGCTTTGCTTTACTTCAAGACACAAAAGCAGGTCTCATATCTCCTGTTTTCACTGCAGGGAGGGAATCCCAAAATTTCTGTTATGGCGAGCACTATGCAGCCAATTTCCCTTGAAATAAACCTTCAGCATTCAGCAAGCATAAACGCTACCTAATAAATGGTACCTATAAATGGATATTTCAAGTGTTGCTATTAATATACAACAATAGCCTACTGAAGTAAGGCTGTATAATCCATGATTCTGCATTTCATAGTCTCGGTGGAACAGTTCTGCAAGATTACTTAGACACTGGACTCATCAATTTTTCAAGAATTAGACATTTCAAGAACCTTTAAAAAAAACAAGTCAGCATGCAGGGAACTGCCTAAGCCCTGTGTCGCAGCTATGTTAAGTAAAGATTACATGTCCTCCCTTATAAAGATTTTAGGCCCATGTTAACTGATAATAAAGAATTTGCAAATTGGCAGGTAAAGAACACCCCTAGTATTATTACAGCCCTTTCATAGGCTCTTCTTTAGACAAGGGGAAGAGAAACAAGTCAGTTTTCAAGGTAGTTCTTTAAGACCTCAGGGATTATTAAAAAGGTCTGTGTGAATGTGAAGAAACAAACAAAAGAATAATTCACCCTTGATCAGGAAGGAAACTGACATTTCCTCAAGGATGACTACCAGTCTGCACAGGCTCCTCTGGCTTGTTTCTGTTCTTTATGACTCTCTGCCTCCTCTGCTTGAGAGGTTAGCTGCAAGACTGACCCAACACTGAGAAGAAAGGGAAGCTGGAAGGAACTAACCATCTTTTTCTTCTTTTAATTAGAACTTTTTTTTTTTTCTTTTTTCCTTTAAACAATCATGGCACAAACCAATAAGCAGAACTAAATTAATGGACCATAAGAGACTTCCTGGATTGAAGTAGGTTGATTGAATAATCAAATTCTAAGTCCTAATGGAAATAATAAACCTTATTCAGTCTAACCTTGCAAAAAGAAAAAAAAAAACTACTTAAAGTTTTTATTGGAGAGATTTTTACATCAAATGCCTAATGAGATGGCAAGCATGCATGAATAATTATTTTTACTTACTGTTCCTATTAAAGAAAAGATGAGCTATAATTCTTTCAGTCAGAAATAAAAATTCTTCCCTGATCATTAACATTAAATAGGCTTTTTAGTTTTTATTCAAAGAAAGCACATTTAAATTGAGCTTCAAACAGGCAGAATAAATATCTGTCTTTGTAAGAAGAATGTTTTTCTTACTCTTCTCTTTACAATATTTTTAATTACTTCTAAGGAGTTTAATAGGTATGGTAGAAAAAATTCGACCTTATCCCATAGCAAAAAAAAAATTAAAAAAACACACAAAACAAACAGAAACCACTCTTTGAAGTGTAACTTAATTGTTTTAAAGCATCAACTGAAAAGTTTCAATTTTTTTGTGATAACGGTAGTACTGTCAGCAACTCTAGAATTTATTGTTGAATTTAGAAGACTTAGTCTACATTTTCATATGTTTCCAGGTGAAAAAGTGACACCAATATTGAATAAACTGATTACTAAATCTCAGTATGGAGTAAATATTAATGGAGAAGTATATTAATTATGACTTTAAATAACAAAGGTTTCTTATTTTGTTGAGCTTGATGGCTTTTTAAAGTTACCCTTCAACACTAAAGTTAGAGAAGTTGTAAAAGTTAGAGCCTCTTTTTCCTGTGGTGTCTGTCCTATAGCTTGCATAGAAAGGACTCATGAAACTTACCATCTGTGGTGATTTTTTTTTTTATTCTATAGAATTAATCTTCCCAAAAGCTGTCACTCAGGCACAGCTGTAAACCAGATAAGCAATAAGAAAAAATTAGCATGCACATTTTCCATAAAAATTTAGTGCTTTGCTGAGAGTAAAAGGCATACCATCTATTTTTTTTATCTGCTTAAAATTAACATACGGTTTTCGACATTGTTAAAGTAGATACCATATAGAGTGATGGTGGTATTTTCAGCCACTTCGAATTGAAAAGTTTATTCTTTCTTATCTTAACCAAAAAGCATGTCCAAATTCTTTCAGCTACATTTTTTATTTTATATAACTGGTCAAGGTGTTTTTATCACTTACTGTCACTAAAACCCTTATTCTGGAACTAGAGATCTGCCCGTCTGGTTAACAATGGAATTCTATTTCTCCCATTTTATGGTTATGCACAAGAAAACTGACTCATGGGCATACTTCAGAGAAATTACAGAACCAAGAGTGTAATATCAGCCTGTCTTTAGGCAGAAGAGCTTGCAGAGCTTTTCAGGTATTCTGCAGGTGACTGAGGTTTCTACAGAAAGTCCCAGCTGAAATGAACCTCCTTTGTAACCTTTGATGTTCTGTAAAATTCTCAAGCCTTAAAAATTTATTATGCCCAGGTCCTCTATCATTGGTCCTAGCTGGAGAACATCTAAGTTCAGAATGCTTGTTGCATTGCCCTAGCACTGCAGAGAGTTTTTTAATGCAATATAATTATCTTCTCCTCACTTACATATTTTACTCTTTGTAATAGATTTACATCTCTTTCTAAGCTTTCTCTCAAAATTTTATTGCTGCCTGAAAACACTTTCAAAGCCTTCTTAAAATTCTCCTTTGCTGTACTGCTTCACAAAGCCCTAGCATCAATTAGGTACTGCAGAGGTCACTGCCTCATGTATTGATCAGTACTGCCTTGCTGTCTTGTATCCCTCCCTCTTTCCAACTGTTGTCTCATCTTGAATGCACATTGTAAACACCATGGGGAAGAGCATGCTTATTCTTTGCTTGTATACCACCTAGTACGAGAGAGTCCTGGACCATGGCCAAGGTATCAAGATTGTACAAATCTCAGTATACTACATGAAAAGGTATAAGAAGTAAAACACAGCAGAAACACCTTTGAAGTAGGCAATTATTTTTCTCTTGAGTTATTTTCACAGGCCCCAAACTGTATAGATTTTTATTCTTTCATATCATTCAAGCAATATGGCTTCTCCCTTCTCTCCAACACCACATTTTCAGAGTTAGAATTATTACCTTCTGTTATTACCAAGTATTTACACCTGCACTGAATTAGTTTTCCCAAAGCAAGCTTCTCTGTAATTCAAATTACAGTGGAAGAATAAAAGTAGAACTGCAGCTGTCTGACACAGAAAATGATCACAGAATAATTTTATACTTCCTCTACTCACATACATTGGGACCATCTCGCCACCTTGAAATTCTCACTGAATGGTACTGAGGTAGCCATGGTGACCATGAGAAACTGCTAGAACAACCAGATACCACCTGAAAACATGTTCCCAAACCTTGTCGCTTGTACTAACCATGCTGTATGTCAACTTATGTCATGTTTCATTAGGGGGAGTGATCATGGCACAAGAACCATATACTTTTATGCTACCAAATATAGGTCTGTGATGTAGTGGTGACCTTTAGAAGACCCACATAACTTCTGTCATTTGAAAATATGTTTTAGCTAGGACAGAAGATCTAGGTTTGAACAAACGAAGGGTTAGTCTCAGGAGTAAAACAGATTGTTGGGGGGAAGTTTGAAGGATGACATTAACTAAATGGCGCAAAAAAAATTAGGTATATTATTCCAGGAGGAGGGAAAATGAGTTGTTTCAAAAAGATTAAGGGTTTGATGAATATTATGCCGCCACCTTGATTTTTTTCACTAACTTCAGTGAGCTTTTAATAAAGAAAGCTGACCAGGCACATAGTATGACAGATAATCAACAAAACCAAAGTTTACAAAATCGTAGCCCTCATCCATGAAAGTGACTGGTTTTAAAAATTCAAGAGTTTCAGGAAAATTCAGGAGAATTTCAAGAAATTCAGAAAAGAAATGGCCAGCATGGAAAAATAAAGGAACAAGATCCCATTAGTAAGGGAAGTATGAAGCAAGACTAGAGCTCCATTTGTACGTGTATGCGTGTGATGAGGACTGAGCAACAGGCAAGGAAGTGGTGGGAAGGTGCCACTGCTTCTGTCACCAGGCCTTTCTGAGACCTTGTTTTTCCTCCTTCCCCATGCACAGCTCAAAGAGCAAACAAAAATAAAGCACTGGAAATGGAAGGAGTGGAAAGGGAGCCAGAAGGAAAATTTTGGAATTAAAAGGCAATAACCTATAAGAATATTTCTGCAAGTACTCCTTATTTTTGATTGCTTTTTTTTTCACTTTAACATGTACAGTAAAAGAGTCTTAAGAAGTTGGCTGCCTTCATTTTAATATAAGGCAGAGATAAGAATATGCTGCTTCTTATAGCTCATTAAAAAATATCTTCTAGGAATATATTTCTTTTTCCAGGGGAAGAACAGTCTGTGGAGATTAACATCCATCTCAACAGAGAGCCTTGTTAGCGAAGTATGAAAATAAATCAGATTTCTGCAGCACGATGAAAGCTGTGAGCTACAACACAGAACATCTTTTTCAAACCATTTTTCCACCCCATCTTTATTCTCACTGACTTACCAACCACAAGAAAGTTTACACAATGAATATAAATCATATCCAGGAGGAATTTCTCTCTTTCCTAAAGGCTGGGAGCAGGCACATACATGTTGTTTTATTCTTCAAACAATGTGATGAATATTTTATGAGCTATGAAGCTCAGCAACTTCCATGAAAGAGACACCAAAGCAAGGCTGAGACTCTGCCCTCCCCTTTCCTTTCCCCTGGTTCCTTGCCGCTCTTCAAAATTAACTTTTGCGTGCGTGAGAAGCAGAACATTCTGTGGTCATACATACCTCCAGGAAATGAATGACTATAACTTTTACTGTGTCATGTATTTGAAAGAGAAGAAGGCAAAGGATTTTTGCAGCAAATTCATATGCTCTTAACTCTGTTTGGTGATGGGGAGTGGAGCCAAGGGAGGTTGGCTAATGTTCTCCCAGGACAGAAAGTATTAATGCTGTACTGAGAGCGTGGGAAGGTGAAGTTTCAGATCACTTTTGACAAAGCTCATGAGATACGTTACACAACAGATTGCAAAAAATATGTGTTTGGATTTCCTTAAGTACCATGTTTTTTCCCCGGTGTTCAGAAAAACATTTTTTTTTTTTTTTCTGCCAGCTTAGCTTTGACTCACAGAAACCTACTGAAGTTCATAACACATAGATATTTCAGACCTGATTCTTCCCTACTAAGCAACTCATGCATGATTTATGTCTGTACAAAGCGGATGTAAGAGAACAAGACTGAACTGATTGCATTTTATACCTGCTTTTATCTGGATATAAAGGACTGCATAAATAGCAGAATATGAACTATCAGGGCCATTATCTTAAATGAGCAGTGGAAGGATCTCTTTTTCCAAACCTTAGTCCATGCTGTCAGACTGGAAGTCTACTCAACACCACACTATGAGGACAAGAGTTTTTTGTTTGTTTGTTTATTTTTAATGGTTGTAGAGGTAAAACAAAACTAAAGGAAACAACATACACCTTTCCTTTCAGACTGGACAAGGAAACTGATGGTCTTCCTAGTGTGAAACGCGGTGTCTGGTTCAGACATTTTTTTGCGTACAAGTATTGTTTGACTACTGAGCTGAGGTAAATAAACGATGAGGTCATGGAAAGAGACTTTCAACCTAAGAGTGGCAGGACTTGGCTTTATGAGTGGAAATAAGAGATGTTAGTTAAGATTCTCAGGCTTTAAGATTTGGGCACTTGCAGCCCCAAAACCTCTTTAATAATAAATGATGCAACAGGGAGACTAACAGGACAGAAAAGAGACGATGGAAAATGTGAGCATGACTGAGGCCAGCAAAGCAAAGTACGTTGCCTTTATTGCATGAGTATACGTGCCTTCCTGAGACAAAAAGTGACACAGCAAAGATAGCTCCTATAGGCATAGTAAAGATAGCCCTTGTAGACATCCCTATCACTTCTCCTAGTCTTTCACATTTTAGGATTCTTAACGAAAATATTCTTCAGCGGATACTTAATCAAAACCAGCATGAGTTTCCTAAGCCAAAGTTCAGTTCCAGTCCAGAGATTTGTTCACAAAAGTACTGCTTAAGTCACAAGCAAGAATAACTGTCAAGAAATAAAGCTTGAGAGATGAAAATGAACAATTTATGTTCCAATCTGTGTTTACGGTGTGCTGTTGTATCAGAGACTTCTGAACATCTTGCTGATGAAGTTGATATAAATCCTTTTTATTCTCTTAAAGAGGACAGAAAATTGGAATTCACTCTTTCCTCTTCTTATTCTTCAGCCACTCAAAATACAGTGACACTTAAAGCTTATTATACTTCTTAAAAATTTTAATTTAAAACAAAGCAAAACAAAACAAAAACAAAAAAAAATCCAGCCTTGAATTTCCATGCACCTGACAAAGACCAAAGCAGAGAGGAAGTAAAAAAAAGAAAAACAATAGATAAAGAATGACCTGAGTCACCAAAAATACTGTTTAATCTTATTTGTCACTCCTGATCCATTACTGCCAACCAGAAATCATTCAGCACTTTATAAGATTAAGCAGAAATTAGTTGAATTGCTATTATTCCATCAAAAGATATCAAAAATCCATTCTGGGATGAGGCAATAAAATTGTTAAAATAGATATTTAACTTAGTTTTCGAACCATAACTGTTTTTAGTATTCTAAATGCTGTATTATGGCATATCTGCTTGGCTATGAAAGTTCAGTTTCAGTGAGCAGAGCTATTAGACAAGAAGCTTATGTCTATTTATATTCTTATAAGGCCTAACATAGGTTAGTTTCTCATTTTTACCCTGCTGCATTTTTTTAGGAGTAAGTCATGCCTAAAGGCATAGAAAATATGAAATTCAAGACAATAAGAAATAAAATGAGACAGCATCTCTCTGGAGCAGAAAAGAAAAAGGCAAGGTAATATATTGAAGGAAAATATTTTTGACCTAATAAAATGCATTAAAATAGATCCAGTAAATCTGCATTTTAATTTTAGAAGCTAGTGGTAAGAAGTCTTCAAAAGATTCTGAAAATACCTTGGTAGGTCAGCCCAGTGGTACATCTAAGGTCACTATTCTCTTTCTGGAAGTGTCTGTAAACAGAACAAAAAATAAAGGATACTTTCTGCAGTTGTGTTTTCCTAGCATCCATAATCAGTGGATTTGTGCATCCCTGACTGTTTCCTCCTATTCAGATGTTTGCTGAGACAAATGTAGACTAATTCTTTCAAAGAACATTTCAGTAATTTTAGGTGCTGCAAAGCAGACTTTGACTTAAAATTGTTTTCTTGGGAGGGTGGGGATTGTTTTGTTCTGACATTGATGTTAATTATTTTTACTGTTATCTGTTTGGTACATTATGTAAAGCAAATAAATATTGGTAGAAGAACAATACAGTGTTATGTTTGATATTATGTTTATTTTAATTAAAAAAAAAAATGATGAAATTATTATGTTCCACTCTCTTGCATGCTGTTCTATTGTTATTTCTATTACCCTTAAGAGAGACAACATATCTACCTAAAACAATGATAAGTTGCAATATATATATACACATAAAATCAGCCTCAAATGCTCTGAGGTTTTTTAAAGTTTGATTTCTTTTTCTGTTACACAAAAATAAAAATACAATGCGATCCTTTTTTTTTTCCAAAATAATCTGAAGCTCAAATCCTGCTTAGTTTTACTATACAGCAAAGTATTTTCCTTCTCAATATATTCTTTTTAATTTTATTAGGTTTCATTTTGCAATAAAATACTGGCAAATGTAACCAGAGATACCAGAATCTTACTTTTGAAAACAATGAAATTACGTTTAGAAAACCTTGATAGTTGCATCATATAAATACAACAGAGGAACTGGAAAGATGACAGCAGTATCATGGGTTGTATTCACAAGTGTCTCTAAGGGTGAATTTTTCCATGATTTTTTAAACATCTTTTAAAGCATAACAGAAACCTGCCTGCAAAACCAACCATTTTATGAACATTTCATTGTGAAAAAAACAAAAGCCATACAAAATCAGTGGCCTTCCCCTCACTCCCAGCACAGTCAATGCTCCTAAATACAGCATCAAGCTACTGTCAAGTTACGCTCAGGCTAACATCAAGTTAACAGAAAGATGCCTGCTAATGTTCTCTACACTTCTGAATATCAGTCCCCAAGACAGCATTAAAAAACCTTCAGCTACCTGCTGAAAGGCTTTCATAAATATTACCTCCCTCTTTGTGTGAGATGCAGGAGGCCTAAAGCCACTCTGTGTCCTCAGGCCACACAGCAGAAAAAGCTCTGCAAAGGGGCAGGTGGCAGCTGGGCTGACTGCATCTGGGCCTCCCTGGTCATACTTCTCTGTTGTTGTATTAAACAGCTGCCTTAAGCACATGAGGAAGCACAGGAAGGCCAAAGATCTTTTTAGAAATGAGAATTTGAAGGCATAGATGGCTTTATTGCCAGGTAATGACATATGGAGCTTTTTACCTCTAGATAACTGCATGAAATTGCCTGAGGTCAGCAATGACTGAAAATTGTGACAATTAGATGGCTGCTTTGTGGCCTATAGGAAATGAATTTGTGGCCTCATTCCAGTTCTCTATCATAAAACAATTACAGCTAATGCTGATTGACATCCTTGATTGCAGCCATGGCTGAGAGGCCAAGGCTGAACGAGCCTTGAAAATAAACTGCCCTTCAACCCACAAAAGTCAATCCTCCCAGTCAGAGGTGAGGCTCATGCTGGACAGAGAAAAATGCTTCTCTTTTCCCTCGCTCTGCATATAGAAAGTTTGTCTCTCCTACAAAACACAGCGCCTTCACTGCCACCACTTAAAATGACATTAAAAAGGAGAAGTGCTCTGGGAGAGTTTGGGTAAAACATATTACATATTACTCTATTGCTTGCATTTCAGACACATGCAAGATTTCAAGCAACGAGGTCCTATTGTGCTAAGTGCTGTGCAGACACAGTACCAGACAGCCCCCTCTCCAAATCACTTGCCATCAGAACAAATGGGACAGATGTGGACAGCAAGAAGCATTATTGCCAGTTTTTGACAGATGGGGAATGAGGTTTGGTGAGCCTAAGGTCACACAGGTACTGTGTGGCACAGCAAGGCGCTGAAGCAGAGCGTGGGGTCACGGCTCTAAAAGAGATTTAAAGTTGAATAAAAGAGGGCAGTTCTGCATCACAGAGACACTTATCTGTACAATTTGCTGATTTCCTACAGTGGTGAGAAGAAAAGGAACTTGTGGTACTACAGAAATGAAACTGTGCATAAGCATCCATGCAGTTTGGTACTGTTCTAGCATCACAATGGAAATCAGGAAGGTTTTGAGATTAAATTTGGAATTAAGAACAAATTAAATTCCTGACCATCACTGACGGTACCTGTGACTGTCTAAATGCTAGCCCCAGCACACCCAGATCTGATGTTACTTAAGCAGCTCTCGAATCAAATAAAAGGCGTCACATGTGGGGAAAAAAAAAAAAAAGTGCACAAAACTCCTGTTCTCCATTGTTTATTTCACAGCAGAAAGGTCAGTTTGCACTGGTTATGTAAAATATGCATAGTGGTAAACACATAGTTTAATAAGCATTTGAAAATGTCATGATATTAAAACAAGAAGAGGGAAGGGAAGGGAAGGGAAGGGAAGGGAAGGGAAGGGAAGGGAAGGGAAGGGAAGGGAAGGGAAGGGAAGGGAAGGGAAGGGAAGGGAAGGGAAGGGAAGGGAAGGGAAGGGAAGGGAAGGGAAGGGAAGGGAAGGGAAGGGAAGGGAAGGGAAGGGGGAAGGGGAGTAGTTAGAGTGATCCTACATAGTATGTGGTTAAAATACACATCTTCTGAGGTAGCGGTGATTGAGAAAGAAGGGAATTAATATTTGTGGGGCAGCATGACTCTGTGCTGGCCTTAAATAAAAGCCCAAGGATTCAGCTCCCCATCACCATCCTTTTTTTTTGGCCTCCTATTGTAGTGCATGGGCTATGCTACTGCTTATCTTAGACACTGCAGTACAGCTTCAACTTCTAAGAAAAGGTATGTGGCAGCAAAAATTCACAACTGTTTTCAAATGGACTACACTGAAGTATTTCAAGCGTAAGTCTCGAAATAACCCAAGGTAAACAAACTGCCATTGCCTCTTTACTAGGAAGATGAAAGAAACCTAGAGGAAAACATCTTAATTCTCAGATGAGCAGCATCAAGCTGGAACCTACTTAATCTAACTGCCTTTTCTTAAGATGATAAGTGTCTTTCTCTGGCCTTGTATTTTTGGAGTTAAAAAACAACATACTCCTTTATCAGTGGTCCCACTGTAGAAATGGAATTGTTTCTGTCCTTTCTGAACTGTTCTTCACAAGCCATTCTTTGCTGAATTACTTATGAGTTGGAACTTTTTTTTTTTTTTTTCCTCCTGGGGTACAATCCTGCAATTACAGGCTATTTGTTTAGTTCAACTTAAACTGCTAGCACTCATCAGCTGAGCTGTAATAAATGAGCATGTGGATCTTCTTAGTCCATTCCAGTTACGAAGCATAGTAAGTTAGCTTAAATCATGTTCGTGCTTTATGTAAAGTTCTTCCTTTATTTTTATTTAATTATTTATTTTTGCTGTGCTTCCTGCTTCCACAGCTCATAGTATTTTAAGAGTATCAAGGCCAGGATCCCTCTTCTGTGATTCTTCTTACAATTTATGTGCTAACTGAACAGACCTTTGATATCTGTGATCATTAATCAGTGATGACAAAAGAGAGATATTGGAAATCGGAAATCCAGCTGCTTAGTTCAGGGATTCAAATAGATTAACAGTACTAGTGCAACATACACACATCAAAAAGCAATGAACAAGCATTTAAGTTACCATTTTAAAGTGTCATTCTAATAGTATCACAAGGCCAAAAATCACCAAGACCTACACATGATATCTAAGAGCCTGGTTAAAAGATAGCATAGAATTAGAAACATCTCAGGCCTGATGAGAGAAAATATGAGTAATTTTAGACAATATTGCACATATATTTATATGCAAAAAATATATTCTTATGTGCTTAGGACCAAACAGCTAACTAGTAAAGAAATCTGTATGATTCCAGGGACTTGGAATCCAGGCTGTGCCGCCTTCTTTTGAATTTTTTTAACTAAGGAAGTCCTCTTTTCCCTCATTACGTCCTCTTAGAGTGGTTATTTCTACAACTTGTTTTCATTTAAGGAATTGACTTCATTACACTATATTACTAAGATACCTGAAAACTTCTAAGTGTATTATTATGTACAGTTTAAAACAAGTTATCTTACTCTTTCAAAATGTAGGTCATCTGCCATTATGCATAAAATCATATGAATTGCAAGGAAAAAAGATCCTTTCATTTTCCTGTTAAGATTTCATTTACCCCTAGATTATGTGAATCTTCTAAATTGGCAAGCTCTGAGGGTTATTCAAAAACAAGGGTGCTGTATAAAAAATCCATGTGTAAAACAAATTTAGTAAATCTGTTTTCACTTTTTTTTTTCTGTTATTTCTACAAAATGGATGGAAATAATGTGACATTTCATGGAGGAAAAAATTATTATGACTTAGAGAAATCAATTTCTTCAATCAAATCTTCATTAAAGAAGGGCACAAAAAGAAATATGTCTGACAAAAATATTTATATAGGTTAAAAGGAAAAAAAGTATTGGTGTATGACTCACAACATGATACTCCCACTGAGTAGTAAGATATATGATGTTACAGGTTAGAAATGTCGTTTTCCTTCTTCCAGTATCATCCTTCTCAGCCGTTCTGTGATTCTGTTACTGTGTGGGTGACTGAGCACTGGTACAGGTTGCCCATGGAGGCTGTGCAGTCTCCCTCTTTGGAGATCTTCAAAAGCCAGCTGGAAGTGATCCTGGGCAACCTACTCTGGGTGTCCCTGCTTGACCAGGCAACTGGGCCAGGTGACTTCCTGTCGTGTTTTCAGCTGGAATGGAGCTAATTTTCTTCCTAATAGCTGGCATGGTGCTGCATATTGGATTTAGGATGAGATTAATTCTGATAACACACTGATGTTTTAGTTGTTGCAGAGCAGTGCTTGCAATAAGCCAAGTGTTTACACTCAGCTTCTCACACTGCTCTGCCAGCAAGGAGGCAGGGGGTGCACAAGGACCTGGGAGGGGACACAGCCAGGACAGTTGACCCAAATGGATCACCCAAATGGATGTCCCATACCATGTGGCACCATGTGGAACAATAAAAATGGGGTGGGTGCTTGTGGTGGTGTTGGCTGCTGCTCAGAACTGGGCTGGGTGTCGATCAGCGGGTGGTGAGTAATTGCATTGTGCATCACTTGTTTTTTATATGGTTTTATCCTTATTATTATTTATTATTATTACTATTTTTCATTTGTTTTCTGTCTTATTAAACTGTCTTTCCCTCAATCCACTGTTTTTACTTCTCCCCCCTTCCCCCTCCCCCCTCCCCCCCATTTTTCTCCCCCATCCCACTGTGTGGGGGTGAGAGAGCGAACGGCCATATGGTGCTGAGCTGCCTGCTGGGTTAAACCATGACACCTCCAGAGGTCCCTTTCGACCTCAGCCATTCCGTGATTCTGTGTGATTCCGTGACTCTTGCTGTGGTTTAACCTCAGCAGGCAGCTTCCCTTGCTCACTCCCCCCACAGAGAGAAGGGGAAGAAAATCAGCAAGGTAAAAGTGAGAAAAGTTGTGGGTTGAAATATAGACAATTTAACAGGTAGAGCAAAGACTGTATGCAAGCAAAGCAAAATAAAGAATTCCTTCACTACTTTCCATCAGCAGGCAGATGTTTAGCCATTTCCAGAAAAGTCACTGTGTGGCTTTCAATTTTACATGTGAAAATCATATATAATGGTTACTTGGGAAGACAAATACTTTAATTCCAAATGTCCCCCCTTCCTCCTTCTCTCCTCTAGCTTTTGTTGCTGAGCATGACACCACATGGTATGGGACATCCCTTTGAGCCATTTGGGCCAGCTGTCCTGGCTGTGTCCCCTCCCAGCTTCTGGTGCACCCCCAGCCTCCTTGCTGGTGGGGCAGCACGAGGAGCTGAAAAGGCCTTGGCTCTGTGTAAGCACTGCTCTGCAACAGCCAAAACATCAGTGTGTTATCAACACTGGTTTGGTCAGAAAAACAAAACAGTACCATACAAGCTGCTGTGAAGAACACTAACTTCATCCCCACTAAAGCCAGTTCACTTCTACTGGGGAATCGCTCCAATGCTAATATTGTGGCAGTTAGTATCTTTTTGTGAATTATGATCTGCAAAGGTTGCATATAAATGAACATTAAATCAAAACACTGTCGAAAGAATTAACGTGGCCATTTCTCACATGGCTTTGAAGATGCTGAACAATTGTGTAAGCTCGATATGAATAAGTACTGCAAAATACTTATACTGTGATTAGTTCTTTGCAAGTCAGAGTAATTTATACAACTGGCTGCTGATTAATTACAGAACGTCTCAAAAAAACAAATGTATTTCTGAGATACAAATCTATTACAGAATGTTTCCCATTGATTGGAACAAGTTATGAATTGAGCTCATGAATTCGAGAAAATCATAATTCAAAAGACTGCATCAGTAGGCTACCCACAGAGATTGCAGCACAAGCAGTAATTCTCTGCTAGCCTTGTCATCCTTCTTGTGGCCTTAGGGCAAAGCTTTTTATTTGATTAAATAGTCCTTCTAATTGAAAGAAATGACTCCATACAATCTGTTTTTGTGTGCCATACACACCTGGTAAGCTGAAATGAAGAAACAAACAACAAACAAACAAAACAGCAAACAAACAAAAACATTCTGATAAGATTTGTTAAGTCATGATAGACTAGGCTTCTTCTCCATAGACTTTGGCAGGATTGAAAATCTTGACCCAGCCAATCACAATACATGCAGAATGTTCACAATGTTGTTTGGGTAAGGCATAAACAAACTAACCAACAAAACATGGGTATATACGGCAAATTTGTTATTGTGACAAAAAATTATATGTACAATAACAACAGGTCATATGTTATGGCTTGGCTTACTGATTTAGATGAATATTGGTAGTAAATTTACTGAACCTCTCCAGTTCTGACATCAAAAATATATCTTCCAACTACTAGTTTTGGGATTTCACAGAACACTATTTTCAGAGATTGGGCTATGCAAAACATTCATGACCTATAAACATTTGAATGACTCTCTTTCTATTTCACCAAATTTTAACAGTGTTTAAGACTGATGAAGGCTTGCATATGATACTCTGTTTTGAATGAAAAACATATGAATCTGCAAAGTTAGCCTAAATAAAACTTAATAGATGAGAACTCACAAGAAATACCATTAAATAATTTTCAGGCAAATTCCTATGAAACAACGTTATTGATGTTCACACAGCCTAATCTGAGGCACCATGAGGAAAATAGCTTCTCTTCTGATTTTTCAGTCATAAACTTAGTTAGGTGTACACAATTAGCTTAAACATTTACACATGGACAATTTTTGTGCAAATTCCCAGTTGAGTGATGTAAAAAAAAGGTATTTGCATAAGCAAATAGCAAGCTAGTTTTCTACTAGGTCACATGCATGAATAAATACCTGATTTGTGTATGCACAATGGCTGTTTGTAGGCATATTAAATGCATGCAAATGTATCAGTGCAATTGCTCACCTCTGACTTTGAAAGTATTGTTAAATTGGCAACAATTTTAATCATGTTTTTTACTTAAACTTGAATAGTTCTAGCAGTGTAATCTACATGTAAATCAAGGTCCTTGTAGCCTACCTACCCTCCAGAAATGAAATTCCTTACACTCCACTATTCATAATCCTTTAAAAATGTTGTCACCTGTACTGTTTTCTTCTTTCTTTATAAAGTTCTTAACATTTAAGGATAACTGTGTGTCTGTCTTACTTTACAACGCAGTAAACACTTGTATTATGTTTACATGGCAAGGTTATGGTACCGGCAGGGGGTTGCAGGGATGGCCTCTGCAAGAAGGGACCAGGAGATGGTCTCATGTTAGACATAGGGACCTGCTGCTGGCCAAAGCTAAGACCCTCAGCAAAGCTTGTGATGTCTTTAGGAAAACACATGTAAGAAAGGCTAAAAAACGCTATGCAGCAGCTGTGAGGAAGAGGAGTCAAAAAAAAAAAAAAAAAAAAAGGCAAGAAACAGCCCTGCAGCCCCCAAGGGCAGTGCAGCAGGAGGGCAGGAGGTGCTCCAGGCACGCAGCACAAGTTCCCCTGTGGCCTGTGGAGAGGTCCCTGGTGGAGCAGGCTGTCCCCCTGCAGCCCATGGGTCCCACATGGAGCAGATCTCCATGCTGCAGCCCATGGAGGAGCCCCCGGTGGAGCAGGTGGATGTTGCCTGGAGGAGGCTGCGGCCCATGGAGAGCCCCCGCAAGAGCAGGCCCTGGGCTGGAGCTGCAGCCTGTGGAGAGGAGCCCATGCAGGAGCAGGGGGTCTGGGGGGAGCTGCCACCCGTGGGGGACCCGTGCTGGAGCAGTTTGCTCCTGACAGATGGATGGACCCCGTGGTACGGAGCCATGTGGGAGTGGTTCTTGTAGAACTGCAGCCATTAGAATTACAATATAATAGTAGATTGATGCACTTTTCAAAGCGGAATAAAAGAAATATCTTTTTTTTTTTTTTTTTTTTTTTTTTTTTTAGGGCAGTATTATGGTGTGTTTATATTAGGTAAGTCAGATTTAATTGAATAATATAATTTTTGGATTTTTTTGCATGCTATTAAATAGAAGATTTGAATTTAATAGTTACTTGGAAGCTTTTTAATATCGTCTTGGTACTAGTGAACACTGTAATAGTTAGAAGGATGTTTTTGCAAACAGATGAAATGTAACTGAAAACTTGACTTATGCTTATATTTCCTTTGTTTGTTTGTTTTTACTTCAGATCCTATGATATTTCACATAATGAACACAAAACAATAGAGAGCATGGAAAATATTATCTTGAAATATCTGTCTATACAAAACAACAACGACAAAAGACCAGAACCCCCTGGATTTTAGTACTCAACATTTCTCTTGTCTTAATTCCTCTCAAAGCACTTCTTGCCTCTTCTTGTTTTCCTATATAAGCCAGACTAATTTCATAAGTTCAGAACAATCTATAAAAGTATATCTTGGGAAAGTAAAGGTCATGTGATCAGTTAGATTGAAGAGGGTTATACACTTCCGAATCTGACCTGAGGAAAAACTGCAATTAATTTAGAAACATTTAGAAATATCATGTGAAATTCAGGTTGGAACTTAGGAGACATTTCTTCTCAGAAAGAGCAGTCAGGTATTGAAATGGGTTGCCCAGGGAGGTGGTGGAGTCACCGTCCCTGGGGGTGTTCAAGGAAAGGTTGGACGTGGTGCTTATGGACATGGTTTAGTGGGTGATATTGGTGGTAGGGGGACAATTGGACTGGATAATCTTGGAGGTCTTTTCCAACCTTACTGATTCTATGATTCTATCTTGGATCAGTTGGGAAGGACCCGCCACTGAAGCAGGGAAAGAGCGCGTGGAGAAAGGAGTGACAAAGACAAAGTGTTATGAACTGATCCTAACCCCATTCCCAATCCACCTGCACTGCTCAGAGAGTCATAAAGAGGTAGAAGAATTGGGAACAAAGGAGTAAAGTTGAGCTTGGGAAGATGTAGGATACAGAGGAAGGTATTTTTGTTTTCTTTCTTACTTTACTACTCTATTTCCAATTGGCAATAAATTAATCTTCCCCAAGACAATCCCAAGGCACGCTTTGCCCATGACTGTAATTTATCTCCCTGTCATTATTGAAATCCACAAGCTTTTCCATCTTACTTTCTCCCCCGGTCCTGCTAAGTAGGGTAAGTGAGGGAGAGGGTGGGTGGGTACCCGGCACCCGGCTGCCAGCCAAGGTTAACTCACCACAACATTGTAGGCTGAATTTAACTATTGTCTGACATCTTTAAACATAGTAAAAATTAATACTTGGCGATGTCTGAGTGAGCAGCACATATCCCTTGTAGGAAGCTCCAAAAGCATTTATCCCCACCGAATGGAGCAACGGTAGAATTCACAGAATCAGAAAGCAGAAAAAATCCCCAAAAGCAAAGAGAAATCCAACGCACTCATCTGCTTTGCTAGAAAGAGACTACAATAGGAAAATAATAGTAGTATCAGTGTTCTAATTTCACAGAATCAGTTATGATGAATCACTACTTTGTCTTCTAACTGCAAATGTGGTTATTACCGTGATAGAGTTGTAACACAAAGAGACGACAGAGAAAGTCCAAAGTTCATATCACAGCTCCTTTAAATGCCTAACTAAATGTAGCTTCACAAAGTTTGTGGCCAGAATTTACTGTCATGCATGCAGTTGAATGCATTTTTTGTGCATACTGGAATTATGCACAAGGATGGTCATATAAATATATGAACTATATATATATGTATCATTTAAACTACACATGCAATTATGCCTTAATGTGAAGTTAGTTCCACAGCAATAGAGTAGAGCATCCAAAAAATATTTTGTCTTTCTTTTGTGTATCGAACACACCTCATTAGAGACAGGAACATACCATACTCTATTGATACTAAAAATATATTACTGTTCATGTTGAAAGGCTATTTGACATGAGGACTAGCATTATCTTATGGCAATCTACTTCTAAGTAGTCCTTCCAATTTCATTGCAGCTACACATGAAGTAATGTGGATGTCAAGGATACCAACACAGTCAGATCCCATCCTGAAATACCTGTAAAGCATCACTGGAACCTTATTTGAAGGACTGAAACATAAACAGTTGAATAAAATGTTGTTTTTTGACATAGGTGTTACATAATGTGTGATAGATTTGATCTTAATGTTCACAATTAAGAAGGTTTCCTAATAATGTTCATCACATATACGACAAGATATCAAAGTAAATGGGCCCTGTGGGAAGAAATGCTCCCTCAAATTATCTAAAACTTAAAATGCCAAAATTTAGTTTCAAATTCCTTATTCAAGATTCTTTAGAATTCTGTAACTTATTTATAACCTGTAACTAAACCCTAAAGTCTCCCTTTTCTTGTGTAATGCAAGCTGACACAGAAAAGACAAATATGATTCCAAGCTACTCATGAACCAGGACAATACAATATGCTATCTGGTTAATAATAAATTAACTCAAAGAATGCCTAAACCCTTAGATATAGCAGCAGCATTAAGACTTGGAGAGTTAATACATGAAGCTTCTCTTACTAATTTTGCATGCTCTGCATTCACAGGAAGACTCAGTGGATGCTCATCACTTGTACAGATTTCAGATCAGGCCTGTGCGTTCAACACTACACTCACAGAGGTTGCTCACTGCAAGGAGGACTCAAGATGATGTGTTTTTTTATTCTCCTCAATGGTCTTCATACACATTTGTGCATTTTCAATGAAGGCTGTACTCATTTCCTATAAAGAGTTCCATTTCATTGTTAAGACTGCGATTTGGCTAGACTTCTAACCACCCTATCTCACAACAAAAAGAAAAACAATGGGGCAAGGATAGCCAGTGACAACTACAGAGCTTCTCAACTGCAGTTCTTAGTAAGGGTAGATTGAGGACTACATGTACGCCTTTCTCTGAATTTGTAGGTTTCAAGCAGAGAATGTACATTGCAGTAGAATTTTTATTAATATTCTTTCTCCTTTTTGCTGGTGGAGAAAGTTATTTTCAATAACAAAATCTCCAGAATACAGAACTTTCTACAAGATATGTGATATTTCACTTGTCAAACTATAGAGCTTGAAAAGAACACTTTAAAGGATATTTTATTGTTTGACTACATATTAGAAGTTCTCCCTTCTTCCTTCCTCTTCTTCCTGCCTTTTTTGGGGGAGGAAGAAAGGACAAATATTATTTGACTGACTTGGACAGCTCATTTAAAGCTGCTAAAATGTATCATTTCAAGTGTTTTTGAAGAGACTACTTAAAATACATATTATTTATTTGACAGAGTATGAAGTATTGTGCACATCTAGTTTAGGAGTTTTATATGAAGCTGAAGTTTATCTCAATGTACACTGACTGCTAAATATATTCTCTTTTCCAATCTGTAAAGATCTGTCCCTAGCTAGAGAAGCACCATCAAAGTGCATCACAGTAAGAAAAGTCTCCTAGTTGTTCATTCCTGTCTCATCATGGGATGAAGCTCTTGTGTTCTGAGAAGTGCGCAAGTATGTATTTCTTTACAATGTCACTACAGGTCAGCCAGTAAGAGGAGAAAAGCAAACTCTCATAAAACCTGAACTGTAAAACCATGAAATTGTAAAGACAGAAAGTTCAAAGTGCCATTTGATTTTGATAAAATCCCCAGACAATCAGATTACCACCTGAACCTCTGTCATGTACACAAATGTCCTTGAAAAAGAGTGGGCTCTTTTTAAAGGTGCCTATAGTGGGATGGAAATCTGATTCAAACAGGATATTTTGAGGAAAAAAAAAAAGAAATAGGAAGAGACTTTTATATAAACATATATGCATTTACACAAATTGCATGGCAAAAGGTTGAGCACTAGAAGGAATTACCCAAGTAGTCTGGCACATTTTTTACATGGGCATCTAGTTTTTTATTATTTTCAGGTATCTATTTCTGTGAAGTGGTGAGTATTCAGAGAGGTTTACAGATTTTCAAGAACACTTGAAAAATATTTAAAGGATACTTAGATTCAGACCACTGATTGTTAATCCAATCGAGTTTGGATATCTTCCTTCAGCTGCATATTGTTTTGTCAAAGGATGACTTTACTAAAGAAATTGCAGTGTTATGGGATTTAACTCCTCTCATCAGCAAAAGGATTCTTGTGTTGACATGCTCAGGATATCCCTAAACCTCTCTCCAGAGCTGTCATGGCTTTGTCTCATTTTTTTTTGTAAGATTGTGTGTAATGAAACAATTTTGGTAACTTTCCCTAAGAGCTCATTTATTTTTATTAGTGAGCGTAGTGGTGATATGTGCATTTGGCTTCCTTTGTTGGCCTGCTGAACTTGCTGGAGAGTTGAAATTTAATGATTGATAAGGTGATAAAATGAAGAATAGAAGGGTAAAACCTGAGATATAAAAGCCACATAAGAGAAATAAAGTTTGGAAGAAGCTACTTCGCTTTTAATTGAAACATAAATTTGAGGAACAGGATTATGAGATTTCTTTTCAACAAATGCGTATGGGGGTGAGTTTTAAGAGTCACAAGCATTGGATATTGACCCATTCTGGGCTGATATGGCCCATTGTGAAAAGATGTATTTAAGTAATCTCAGGGCAGTACGGTTCAAAGGGGATAACAGTCTGTAATGCAAAGCCTTATATTATGGGTAAAACTGGTTCTGGTTAAGGCAAGCACCACCTTATTCATCTCTTTGCACATTAACAGATGATGCTGTATGAAGTTTACATCTGTCTACCCTTCAGTTTGGTGTGTCCCCCAGTGGAGCAGGAAAGGGAAGGACTATCTCTCCAGATCTGAGGCAGGCGGGGACAGAGCAGCACCAGTGAATCTGTCTACGTGACACCTGGAGTGGCCCAAACTGCACAACAGGCAGGGGCAACTGGTGGTACAAGACAGTCTGCACGGGCCATGCCCAGAGGTACTCCTGACTTTCTGGTCCACATTCAACAGTGGGGAGATGTGGACAGTCTTCTTAAATGTCAATATTTTATTTCCTCAGATTGTGGAATCCTACCTTACACTTCCATTTTTCTGTTTTCACTTAATGACTTAACAGAAGATAATAGGGTATTTTCTTTTCCTGTTACTTCACCTCCTGGCCCTTTTCAGACTCTTCCATGCCAGTATACTCATCTATTCCCAGCTGGCAGGGATGACACTATCCATTTGTACATGTGATAAGATACCAGAAACAGACCATTCTGTTAAATGACTGAAATAGGGAAGACCAGTGAAAGAGAACAAAGAAAAAAGGAAGATAGGATCCTCTATGTCCCAGAGAGCCAGTATACTAATAGGATCAGTAGAGTGTGAGTCCCTTTCACACAGTGATTACACAGGAAAGCAACACTTCATTTTTCTCAGTGGTCTATTGAAGACCCTTGCTCAGATTTAACTATTTAACTGGATATTCCCTAGCTGAATCCAGTGAGAATTTAGTAAAATGAATTAGCTGGCCTTAAATGGAAAAGGAAAAGAATTTATAGAAGTATGTTTTACTGTGGGAATCAATCGTCAGCATTATATAACTAAGGATTCAAAAGTCTAGAGATTCCCCTATATTTTACAGTGAGCCTACCTTTCATGAGCCTACCTTAATATTGTGAGAATTAAAAATAATTAAATTGCTACTGATTTTTTTTTTTTTAAATTTTATTCGTCTTCTGACTCTTGAGGTTCAAGCTTTTATATACCTTTTTTTCCAGCACTGTAGACTACAGAACACTTTAGACATAAATAAAGTTTACTTTTTCACATATTTAAATGGTTTAGGGACCCTGTCTTGCAACAAGGCACCAGTCTCAAAATGTAGAAATCATAAGTTACATAATCGAGTCATTAAATATATTTTAATTTCAAAAGAAGGAAGAACTGGTAGGAGGAATAAGTCAAAGAGAAACTTGATCACCTCTTCCCTGCACTCCCAGACATGCTCTTTTCTAACTTCACATTGTAAGTGTACTACTGTAAACAGCCTCAGATTGACTTGGAGTTATCAGTCTATTGCACACCAACAATAACACCAAAGGAGTGACATAATGCTGTTATCAGCTGCTTAAAGCCTCCAGATCAAAAATGTGCATTTGTCCTCAGGTGTTTACAGAAAGCAGGGTGTAGTTAGCTAGTTTGCATATCACACTTGGCTTAGTTGTAAATAAGAAATGCAAAGCTTTCATGATATAAACTTATCACCTTTAGGAACATTTTTCATTTTCATTTAATACCCAGTGAAATATTCTGAGTTTCCATGCACAGTAGTATTCTGTTGAAATTTCTATTATTCAGAAAACTTAAAAGACATACACCATTTTTTTTAAAGCAGAATATGATATTCTGGTCTAGGCTTGCTGTTGTCATTTTTATAACCATACAATAGGAGCCGAAAAACAGCCATAGAAACTCCGTGAGAAAGACACTGCCTCGTAGACAGAAGTACTGCTATTAAACCAAAGTTTAACTATGGAAAACAACTTTTCCATGCAAGAAGTCCGCACAAACCAGTAAATGTCTAAGAAACAGTGCCTTGTCTTTACTTTTTCGGGAGTTAATGCAAGCCTCCACACACTGGGAACAGTCTCATAAAACATCTGAGTCACTCATTAGGTGACTATGTCCCTGTTCTTCCTCCTGCCCCTAAAAAATCACTGGGCCTTCATAGAATAACAAGTGCATACTGCCATCATGCAGAGTTTGAGAGGAAAAGCTTGGTTTGGCAGATAGCAGTACAGACAATAAAACACTACTACAAATGAGGGTCAACAGAAATTTGGGAAAAAAAATGTAAAGATAACTTTTTTGCCCTTATTTAAAGCTGACTTTTACCGGTAAGGTCATGTCTGAAGTTGTATAGTCAAGTTCACGTGGTACAGTGCCATCTCAACATTGCTCTAATGCTTCCTGACCCAAACTGCATATTGGTATGGTTTTCATATTGACTTAAGCTTGGACTTTGTGCGTCAGTACATTCTGCTGCCCTAGATACACCCCAAGACAGTTTTGAACACATTAATAAACTCTCCTTATTCTTTATGAACTCTAAAGGAAAATGTGAATATGATCCCCCTTAATCAGCCATGTGTATGAGGACTACATACCAGCAAAAGGAGTCTCTATTGAGCAGTCCAGTTCTTTGCCAAAATGCTATATTGCTGTACAGTGTCTAAGAGCTTTACTTAAAAACAGAAAAACTACATACAGAAAAAAGATAAAACAAAACAAAAGTATTCACTCTCTCTTTCACCTTTTGTGAAACACCAGTCTAAACCAGACAAGGAAGATGTATTTTTAGTAGTTTGAAAGTGTCCATATCAAATTGCTTTACGTTAAAAAAATTGGTTTCTACAGATTACTCTAAGGAATGAGGTAGATTATTTAATGTCCAAAACAGGAATTTTCTCTGAAAATGAAATGGAATTCTCAGTATCGAATAATAAAACAAAGCACCAAGCTAAAATAACCTTAAAATAAACATGCAATTAGGCCTATACTTCACACAGCTAGAAGTCTTTTAATATAAGAACATCCACAGTAGCCATTAAATTTTGCTGCTAGCCTAATTATTTATGTTTCTTCCTTTGTTTTCATGTTTGCGCTATGCCACTTGGTATAGCACAGATTCTTCCTGTTAACACATTTTAAGGGAAATGAGTCAGTCTCCTCTTGCCAAAAACATGTTTTCAGTAAAGGCAACAACTTACTGCACAAAATAAATAGCTGCTTAGAACTGAAGCTGCAGGTTCTTTGCATTTGTGCTTATGGAATACAGATATTTTTGGCAGTTAGGTAGGACCGTACAAATACTCTCAAATAATAAGT
Organism: Cygnus olor; assembly: GCF_009769625.2. Classification (NCBI taxonomy): domain Eukaryota; kingdom Metazoa; phylum Chordata; class Aves; order Anseriformes; family Anatidae; genus Cygnus; species Cygnus olor. Next base: position 67,975,537 of record NC_049198.1, on the reverse strand, counting down.
AAGGCAAAATGAGCAATCTGCTTTAACACAATTCAGTCCAATGTTGTTTGTGTTTCTGTTTTGTTTGAGGTACATGACTAAAATTTTATTTTAACCTCATCTTTGTCATACTGCACTTACAGAGTAGCAAATTTTTGTTCCAAGCCACAGCTACTACTCTGAGATTGTAATAAAGAGGAAATCCTGTTAGAAGGAACTTGATATAAGATTCTATACACAGCTGCAATTGAAATAAACCTGGAAGCTGTCAATAAACAAACAGGTTTAAATAGCCTTACCTGTTTACTGCTTTTAAAAGTCCAGTCCTTACTCTCTAACATACAAAGCTTTTAGCCACTGGGCGAGGTCAAAATAGCGCACTTGATCATAATCCCAACCTGTTATGGACAACAGCATCTCTCATGACATCACACTCAAAATGCTTGAAACGAACCTGGAAGACAGAGATACTCTTTCATTTTAATTCAAAAATAGGCAACCATGTCCTAGGACAAGGTACCGTGTGCACATAATCAATTAATACATTATAAAGGAGTGTGTACAAGGCCAAATCACTATATCACTTGGTAAACATCAAGACCAGAGACTGCAAAGCTCACATTCCAAAGAAACACTTTTTGCTAAGTATATGCAGCTCTGTTGTACTTACTGACCCATTAAAACTGTTGGGATTAATAAACAGTATCTATCTTAAAAACAAAAGAAACCAACAAACCAACAAAAAAACAAAACAAAACTCCAGCTTCTACACATAGACCTCTAAGTCCCTTCTCATGTGAATTTCAAAAGGAAGATCATAAACTGAACCAAAGACAATTTTATCTGAGGAAGGTCACAGAACGGATTTGGTAATATTATATTTAGTTGTTTCATGAGAGCTTTGCTGGGTACAATTTCTTACAGGGTCTCTAATAGAAAACACAACCTGCAAGCAGATGCAATGCAAATCGACACCAGACAAGTGCTCTTTTTACTAAGAAAAGACATGCAGACCAATGAAGTATTCAGGTGGCATATTTTAACATGTCTTTAATGGAGCCAGGGAAATTTACAGTTCTGTCCAGCACTCTGGTTCTGTATAGTTCTGAGGGTTCCTTGAGAAAATTTCCTAACACTTTCAGGATTGTTCCCCTCTCAAATATTGCAAAAGATTTTATAACAGAGAGCATGAAAATGTCTGTGCGCAGAGGTGAGTACTAGTGCCTACAAGTGAATACCTGATGGAAATAAAATATTCTACACAAATTAAGAAATGTCCTAAGTAATAGTCCAACAGACTTCTCATTTAACTTTGCAGAATATTTCACTACTGGATTAATAGAGAGTATGACTTCTTAGCAAATCAAACTTGTTAGACTGCAACAACTGAGCTAAAAACAGTGAGCAAAAAGAGAAACTGTTATTCAACCTCTACTAGTCATTAGCATGTTTTCTAAAAGGTACACAAGCAGAACATATTTCTACAAAGGGATAAGACCACTTTTTAGTCTAATTCTAAAATGAGAGCTCAGTGCATGCGACGCATGACGCATCTACTTGACAAACAGTTTCCAAATATACAAAATTTATATTTATCAATTTTTCACATCTTCTTGACTTAAGTAGGAATGAACCCAACTACATGATCAGTTCTGATCTCTCTTCATACACCTGTTCAGATGAATACAGGCACTGTGAAAAGGTTACTGGAACACACTTTGAAAATCAGCTGAATATCTGTCCTGGTTCCATCTAGGATAGTTAATTTTGCACCTAGTAGCTGGTATGGTGCTCTGTTTTGGATTTAGGATGAGAATAATGCTGATAACACACTGACGTCTTAGTTGTTGCAGAGCAGTGCTTACACTACGTCAAAGCTTTTCAGCTGCTCAAGCCACCCTGCCAGCAAGGCAGCTGGGGGTGCAGCAGGAGCTGGAAGGGGACAGAACCAGGACAGCTGACCCAGACTGGCCAAAGGGTATTCCATACCATATTGCATCATGCTGAGCAATTTATATGGGGTGGCTGGCTGGGGTTGGGCGGGGACCACTGCTCAAGGATGGGGTGGGCATTGGTCAGTGGGTGGTGAGCTATTGCATTGTGCATCACTTGTTTTGTGCATGTTATTATTATTATTATTATTATTATTACTATTATCATTATTATTTTCTTCCTTCTCTGTCCTAATAAACTGTCTTTATCTCAACCCACAAGCTTTTATTTTTTTATTTTTTCCCGATTCTCTCCCCCAACCCATTGCAGGGGGGAGGGTGAGTGAATGGCTGCATGGTGCTTCGCTGCTGGCCGTGTTAAACCACAACAATATCTTAACAGAACTTTTCCATCCAATTCAGTTCATGCTGATCAGCCACTGATTGATGTATGGTCAATGATATATGTACCGTGATCAGATACAGAACTGAAATTTAAGGTGACAGAGGAAAGGACACAGAATCACAGAATCACAGAATTGTCTAGGTTGGAAGAGACCTTCAAGATCATCTAGTCCAACCTCTGACCTAACACTAACAAAACCTCCACTAAACCATATCACTAAGGACTACATCTAAACGTCTTTTAAAGACCTCCAGGGATGATGACTCAACCACTTCCCTGGGCAGCCCATTCCAATGCCTAACAACCCTTTCAGTAAAGAAGTTCTTCCTAATATCCAACCTAAACCTCCCCTGGCGCAACTTTAGCCCATTCCCCCTCGTCCTGTCACCAGGCACGTGGGAGAATAGACCAACCCCCACCTCTCTACAGCCTCCTTTAAGGTACCTATAGAGAGCGATGAGGTCTCCCCTGAGCCTCCTCTTCTCCATGCTAAACAACCCCAGCTCCCTCAGCCGCTCCTCGTAAGACTTGTTCTCCAGACCCCACACCAGCCTTGTTGCCCTTCTCTGGACTCTCTCGAGCACCTCCATGTCATTCTTGTAGCGAGGGGCCCAAAACTGAACACAGTACTCGAGGTGCGGCCTCACCAGAGCTGAGTACAGGGGGACAATCACCTCCCTAGACCTGCTGGCCACGCTGCTTCTTATGCAAGCCAGGATGCTGTTGGCCTTCTTGGCCACCTGAGCACACTGCTGGCTCATATTCAGCTGCCTATCAACCAGTACTCCCAGGTCCTTCTCGGCCAGGCAGCTTTCCAACCACTCATCTCCCAGCCTGTAGCGCTGCTTGGGGTTGTTGCTCCCCAGGTGCAGGACCCGGCACTTGGCCTTGTTGAACTTCATACAGTTGACCTCAGCCCATCGCTCCAGCCTATCCAGATCCTCCTGCAGAGCCTTCCTTCCCTCGGGCAGACCGACACGCACCTAACTTGGTGTCATCTGCAAACTTACTGAGGGTGCACTCGATCCCCTTGTCCAGGTCATCGATAAAGATATTAAAGAGGACCGGCCCCAGCACTGAGCCCTGGGGGACTCCACTAGTAACTGGCCTCCAACTGGATTTGACTCCATTCACCACAACTCTTTGGGCCCGGCCATCCAGCCAGTTTTTAACCCAACGAAGCGTACGCCAGTCCAAGCCACGAGCAGCCAGTTTCTTGAGGAGAATGTTGTGGGAAACGGTGTCAAAAGCCTTACTGAAGTCAAGGTAGATCACATCCACAGCCTTCCCCTCATCCACCAGGCGCGTCACTTGGTCATAGAAGGAGATCAGGTTCGTCAAGCAGGATCTGCCTTTCATAAACCCATGCTGACTGGGCCTGATCGCCTGGTTGCCCTTCAAGTGCCGCGTGACGACATTCAACATAATCTGCTCCATGAGCTTCCCTGGCACTGAGGTCAAACTAACAGGCCTATAGTTCCCCGGGTCTACCCTTCGGCCCTTCTTGTAGATGGGCGTCACATTTGCTAGCCGCCAGTCGATTGGGACCTCTCCTGATAGCCAGGACTTCCGATAAATGATGGAAAGCGGCTGGCCAGCTCCTCCGCCAGTTCGCTCAGTACCCTCGGGTGGATCCCATCCGGCCCCATCAACTTGCGTACATCCAAGTGCTGTAGCAGGTCGCCAATCATTTCCTCGTGGATAGTGAGGGCCACATCCTGCTCCCCATCCCCTTCCACCAGCTCAGGGTACCGGGTATCCAGAGAACAACTGGTCTTGCCGCTAAAGACTGAGGCAAAGAAGGCATTGAGTACCTCAGCCTTTTCCTCATCCTTTGTAACTAAATTTCCCCCCGCATCCAGTAAAGGATGGAGATTCTCCTTAGTCCTCCTTGTTGTGTTGATGTATTTGTAAAAACTTTTTTTGTTATCTTTAACGGCAGTAGCCAGATTGAGCTCCAGATGAGCTTTGGCCTTTCTAATTTTATCCCTGCACAGCCTCGCAACATCCTTATAGTCCTCTTGAGTAGCCCGCCCTCTTTTCCAAAGATCATAAACCCTTCTTTTTCTCCTAAGCTCGAGCCACAACTCTCTGTTCAGCCAGGCCGGTCTAGTTCCGCGCCGGCTCGTCTTTGGGCACGTGGGGACAAACCGCTTCTGAGCCATTAAGATTTCCTTCTTGAAGAGTGCCCAGCCTTCCTGGACTCCTCTGCCCTTCAGAACCTCCTCCCAAGGGACTCTGCCAACCAGTGTCCTGAACAGCTCAAAGTCAGCCCTCCGGAAGTCCAAGACAGCGGTTTTACTGGTCCCCTTCCTGACTTCGCCGAGAATAGAGAACTGAACCATTTTGTGGTCACTCTGCCCAAGACAGCTCTCGACCACCACATCTCCCACCAGTCTGTCACTGTTTGTGAACAGAAGGTCTAGCAGGGCACCTCCCCTCGTAGGCTCTCTAACCAGCTGCGTCAGGAAGCTATCTTCCATGCTCTCCAGAAACCTCTTAGACTGCTTTCTCTGGGCTGTGTTGTGCTTCCAGGATATGTCTGGGAAGTTGAAGTCCCCCACAAGAACAAGCGCTGACGATTTCACGGCTTCTGCCAGCTGCCTGTAGAACTCCTCATCCGTCTCCTCATCCTGGTTCGGCGGTCTATAACAGACCCCCACCAGGATGCTTGCCTTGTTGGCCTTCCCTCTGATCCTAACCCAAAGAGACTCAACCTTATCATTCCCAGCCTCAAGTTCCTCAACATCAAAACACTCTCTAATATAGAGAGCCACACCACCACCCCTTCTGTGCTGCCTGTCCCTTCTGAAGAGCCTATAGCCAGGCATTGCAGCACTCCAGTCATGAGAGTGGTCCCACCACGTTTCCGTGATGGCAACCAAGTCATAGCCTTCCTGCTGCACGATGGCTTCCAGCTCCTCTTGTTTGTTACCCATGCTGCGTGCATTAGTGTAGATCCACTTCAGTCGGACCATTGCCTTCTCCCCTGGCCTTGCCATTGTTCCCCCTGGTAGAGCTCCAACAAGCCTTATTTCAGCCCCGTCCCCCTTCTTTCCTAGTTTAAAGCCCTCTCAACGAGCCCTGCCAGCTCCTGGGCTAGGATCCGTTTTCCCCTTGGAGATAGGGACCCGTCTGCGGTCACCAGGCCGGGTGCCGAGTAAAGTGCCCCATGGTCAAAAAACCCAAAATTTCTGTATTGGCACCAGCCTCTGAGCCACATGTTAATCAGGTGGGCCTTCCGTGTCCTCTCGGTACCCCTCCCTGCCACTGCAGGGACAGACGAAAATACCACCTGTACTCCCGCTCTATCCACTAACCATCCCAGTCCCCTAAAGTCCCTTTTGATAGCCTTCAGGCTTCTCTCTTCAATATCATCACTGTCAGCCTGGACTATCAAAAGAGGGTAGTAGTCAGAGGGGCGAACCAGGTTGGGAAGCTTCCTGGCAACATCCCTGACCCTGGCCGCAGGGAGGCAGCAGACTTCCCTACGGGTAGGGGCAGGTCGACAAATAGGGCCCTCTGTTCCCCTGAGAAGGGAGTCACCTACAATGATCACCCTTCCGTCTTTCTTGGTGGAGGCTGTCTTGAGGCGTGGAGTCAGCTTCCTCGCCCTAGGCATCCTCCTGGGTAGACTTTCTACCTCGTCCTCACCCACCGGCCTCTCAAGCTCCAGGGCCTCAAATCTGTTATGTAAGGGCACCTGGGAAGGAGGGGCCTGTGGGGGGGTGCGTTGCCTGCGAGGTCGAGCAGGGACCTGTCTCCATTCCTCCTCAACTCCTAGGTCGCCTCCCTCTGCCCGACAGCGACAGGGCAGGGGGTCCACCCCTATTTGGGGTGTCTCGCCCCGGGACCTCTCCTTCAAGCCCTGCAGGGAGTCGCTCCACCAGTCTATCTCCCGCTCACACTCCCTGATAGCCCACAACCTATCCACCTCCTCTTTGAGTTCTGTCACCAGGCGGACCAGGTCATCCACCTGCTCACACCTCACACACACGGAGCCTCTGCCTCCCTCAGATGGCAGCAACAGGCTCAGACACTCCCTGCACCCAGAGACCTGAACTGCCGCATTGTTGAGCAGGCGGTCAGTCTGGGTGGACACAGACTTTCTAGAGAGAGCAGTCTGCCTGGTGTAGACCATTGCAGCCTAGTTAGCAGTCGACAGCCGTTAAAGGTGTTGTTCTTACGGGCGGGGGGAAACTCTGCCCTCTCCGCCCTCCCTGCTCGCCCTGCCTGCACAAAATGCCACGCAAACTGCCGCGCCCCGCCCTTCTGACGCGCCACGCCCTGTTTGCCCGCCCTGGTCGCCGCGCTCCTGGCCGCTCGCGCTCCCTAGGGGCTCCTTTTGAACGGCTGGGGAGGGGACGCTGCTGGCTCCGCCTACGCCTCGTCAGCCGCCTCGTCAGCCTCCCTCACGAGGGATGCCGGGTCCTGGCGGCTCCCTCGAGCGGCCTCGATGTCGGAAAAAAAGCCCTGCCTGTCCCGATCCCCCGCTCCGCTGCAGAACGCGTCTGCCCCGGAGCCAATCGCCTCGGCAAGTGACACACTAATATGCCTCGGAATAAATCTGATATCAAACTATAAAGTAAAACAGGCAAGGGTGCTTTTTCTCTAGCAGTCATTCCCATAGTCAAATCTTTAAGCAAGAAAGCTTTTTCTAGAAATGTAGTAACACAGACACATAAAGAAGCCTAAACAAAAAGTAAAGCTTTCATCAGTACCTTCCAGTAAGGCAATGGAAAGCAGTCTTATTCAATTGTTGTCTTAAAATTTTCAGATTATGTCAGGCTGTGTATAGCCAAAGTTAGATCCTCCAGATATTCCTCCAGATTTGCAAGGTAATTTTAATTTTACAGTGTAAAGATAGAAGTTGGCTAAGACTTGGAAAAGTGACTTGAAGATTTGGATACATCAGGATTTGTATGACCAAACTGAGACACCTTTGATCTTTAATACAATTGAGAAGGATGGAAGGTAATAGGATCAAGAGATAAACTGGCTGGACAAAGGTCAAGAACTCCAGAAACTAGAAGTTATTAATGACATTGGCAGGCGGCATTTCTGAGACAGAATAAAAGAAACTGTGCTGAAGTTGAGGTAGATTTGATTATTAAGTAAAGAGCTCTTGCCTGAACTTGGAGAAAAAAAAAAAAAAAAACAAAAAAAGGGAAAAGGAACAGTATCAAGGAAGTATACTTGTCCTTAAACATGAATGATGGCATGATGTCTCTAAACATGAACATCAGGCAGGTGTCCTGCAAATGTGTCCTGCTAAATACACGTTGTCTGTGCTGACAAAAGAAGATCACCTGTTAGTTCAGGATACCACAGAACAAGATTCCTCCTTCATGATGCTCCAAAACCTCCTTTCATCCTACCTGAGTGAAAGTACAGCAAAAGCTGAGTAAAGATAGAGCAGGAGGGTGAAACACGAGACAGTGCTTTAAAAACGGTCTATGAGCACCCAGAGAAAGAGACAAGGAATATGGAGCAGACTGTGTACAAGGCAATCACTGCAGCAAATGCGTCAACAGAATTTAAGTATGAAAAGTCAAATATGTGGCAACAAACATGAGTTTATGTATTCCTCTATAAATAAATCAGATCCAAAGATGAAAAAATGACGTGAAAGAAAGGTATGTTTGATATCCTTCCCTGTCAATCCTGCCTCAAAGGGGAAGATACACCATGAGAATTGTGTGACAGCACAATATTACCAAAACAGCAAGAATAAAGAAGGAGAGGACTGTAGAGAAATCTCAGGTGTTGTGGAAGAATAATGAGCAAAAATGAGAAACAAAGTGACACGAATTCAACAAGATTTATATAAAATACTTCACATTAAGATTCAGCATAAAGTGGGGGCATGACAAGAAAATTATGTATAGTTCCTGGGATTTCTAAGATAGCTATTGGCCAATCCCAGTGAACGAAATTTGTGCTGGAACCCTAGATGCTGAAAGTAAGGTGATCTAACAACTACTCAAGGAGGTCTAGTTTTGCAGAAAAGGAAAGGCTCAACACTGGTCATAACTATTGCTGGCCTGGAATTTTTGTCTCAGCATCCATGCCAAAGCTTGGGACTAGGAAAGCTTATAAATGAAATTTAGATTACAGGGAATAGTACAATCAAATCAGTTAGATTATTTAGAAATCACTTTACCTGTCATCTTTGGAAGAGTTCTTGTAGCAGACTGATTTGTTTCCGCTAACTATCTTTTCCTCACTTTTTGGAAAAAGCTGATTAATTTTTGAGAACCCAGTCTCAAGGGTAGTCCATTGCTGTATGCAGAAATTAAACAATGATGGCAGATGGCCTCCATAGATGTACACCTGACTAAAAACAAATGTAAAAAGGAAGGGTACAAAAGATAGAAGCAGGGATACTGTCTAAGTGTGCAAGAACAGAGTTTGGGGGGATGTGAAGCCCAAAGGGATGTGAAAGGCAATGAGAAAGGCTTCTTAAAGTAGATCAGCAGCAAATGGAAGACTGGGGAAGTACCTGTCTCTAAAGGTGGCAGAGGCTCTCGTGACGAAGACATGGAAAAGGCTGACTCAGTGCCTTCTTCACCTCATTTGTTATAGGACAGATAAGGTATCAGGAATCCTGAGTCTCTGAGACCAAAGGGAATGTCTGCAGAAAGGTAGACTTACCACTGGTGGAGAAGGATCACGTTTGGGAACACTTAAACAAATTAGGCATATACAAGTAAGGATATAAAAGTATTAGTGTCCAATGCAAAGCAACAAAGACAGTGAATTGGCTAGAGGGGCAGACCTATGTAGAGCGACTGAGGTCACTTGTTTTGTTCAGTCCTGAGAAGAGGAGGCTGAGTGGGTAGTGGCCTACAACTTCTGCCTGAGGAGGAGTGGAGGAGGAGGCACTGATCTCTTCTCTCTGGTGATTAGTGATAAGACCTAAGGGAAGGGCATGAAGTTGCATTAGGGGAGGTTCAGTCTGGATATTAGAAAAAGGTTCTGCACCAAGAGGGTGGTCAGGCATTGGAACAGGCTCCCGAGGGCAGTGGTCATGGCACCAAGCCTGCCGGAGTTCAAGAAGCATTTGGGCAGTGCTCTCAGACATATGGTTTGATTTTTGGGTGGTCCTGTGTGGAGCCAAGAGTTAGACTTGATGATCCTTGCGGGTCTCTTCCAACTTGGGATATTCTATGATTCTATTCACGCAGTGGATGAGGATCCATGGGGGATCCATAGGATGCCCCCAGGAACATTGAGGAAGCTGGCCCATGCAATTGCTAGGCCACACTCAACAATCTTAGAGCAGTCATGGCTACTGGGAAAGGCTCTTGAGGACTGTGAGAAGGTAAAGGTCACCCCTGTAATCAAGATGGGTAAGAAGGACTACCTGGAGAACTACAGGCAAATGCAATGAATAGCTCTTTAAATACTTTCCAAATCCAAGGAGAAGAAGGTGACTGGAAATGATAATCATAGATTTATGAAAGGGAACTGGCTTAACAATCTGAAAGCATTCTACAATGAAATGATGAGCTCGGTGGATAAAAGAAAAGTGCTGGAGGTTGTTTACCTCAACCTCAGTAAGGTTTTCATGACTATCTCTCATAACATCCTCACTTCCAAACTGATGAAGAACACATTAGATAAGTGCACACTGATAGACTGAAAATCGTCTAAACTGCTAGCCTCAAAGGATTGTGCTCAGTGGCCCAAAGTCCAGGAAGAGGCAAGTTACTAGTAGTTTAGCCACAGGTGGATACAATATTAGGGTCAATATTGTTTAACCCATTCATGAATCATCTGGGCAATGGCCCAGAGTGCACCCTAAGTGATTTGAAGATGATCCAAAACAAGAAGGAGCGGTTAATATATCAGCCGTTCAGAGGAGCCTCAGCAGGCTGGAGAAATAGGTCTGTAGCAATCTCACAAAGTTCGACAAGAGGAAATACAAGGGCCTGCACCTGGGTAGGAAAGAACTCCCAGCACCAGTACATGGTGGGAGCTGATGGGCTGGAAGCTGATCTGCAGAGAAGGATCTGGGGGATCTGGGGGACAAGCTGGCCTTAAGCCAACAATGTGCCCTTGGAGTAAAGAAAACCAAGGCCTCCTTGGCTGCATTAAGGTGGGTGTTGCCAGCAGGTGGAAGGTAACCTCTGCTCAGCCCTGGTGAGACACATTTGGAATCCTGGGAACAGCTCTAGCCTACCCAGTACGAGAGAGAATGGACATACCAGTGTGAGTCCAGCACAGGGCTAGAAAGGTGATAAAGGGAGCTGTACGTCTGACCTATGAGGAGAAGCTGAGAGAGCTGGGATTGTTCAGCCTGAAGAGAAGGCCCAGGAAGATCTTATAGATGTATTTAAACATCTGATGGGAGGAAATGAAGAAAATGGAGGTGAACTCTTCTCAGCTGTGTCCAGTGATGAGGAAAGAGGCAACAGCCACAAAATGAAATAGGGGAAATTCTGTTTCACATTTTTTACTATGAGGGTAGTTGAACACTGGAGTAGATTTCCTATAGAGTCTCCATACTTGGTGATATTCAAAAACTGTCTCTGCACATCCCTGAGCAACCAGCTCTCACTGATCCTGGTTTGAGCAAAGGCATTGAACTAGACTATCCCCAGAGGTGCGTGCCATCCTCAAACATTTTGTGATTCTGTGAAAACCTATAAAATGGTAAAACAAATGGAAAAAAAATCAATAGCTTTTGCTTATTTCACATTACCTTGAGACAAATCAGTGTAATCTGTTTTGTAATTGCATATTGTTTTACAGCAGTAGAAGAAAGCTTATTTTGTCTCTGTACTCTGCCAAGACAGTGTTTTTAGTACAATAATATTAGCTGTGACTTTTGAAGTCACAGACATTCAGCAAAACTGGCATTTAAAAGAAGAATCTGCACAAGAAGAACATGCCACTATATCTAAACCCTCCTGAACCCTATTTAAGTAGACAGGTTTAATATTTAACATCAATTTCATTCTCTACTTGTTCATTTCTACCATCACTGCAGTTCAGTTTTAAAGTTAACTGAGGTAATAACACTGTAGAGACAGTAAAGCTGAAGTCTGGAAGATACTTTTAAAAGCACAGTCCTGCAGAACAAATACCTAAAAGTGTGCTAGGTAATGGAAGCTAGCAAAGTCCAACAAGTAAGGCATGCACAACAAGCCTACACCTTCTGTTGCCTTTCCACCATCATGAAAGTAAAATTCATAAATGAATTAGTTACTTTTTGCACTCACTTTGAACAGATATTTGTGGCTGAGGTAGACACGGTACAGAACCCAATTTCCACATATCGAGAGGCTTTATGACGTTACTGGTGACAGCAGTTTGCCCTGTCTGTGCTCCTCTGTACCTTAGACAGTGTGATGGCCTGAAATCCTGCTCAGGTTTGAGAATCACACTGCTAATTTCAGTTTTAGCCTGTCTCGTTTTGCAACGTGTAACTACACCAACGTCCCAGCAAACAAAATGAGGTATGTGGGGAACTGTTCTTTGGCTGGTTCTAGATAATCTATGGGGAGGTACTTGTTGCTCCTTCTGTTATTTAAAATAATCTTTTCTAGTACTAATAGAGAAGGAAGACAGCGTAAGAGTTTGTTACTGTATTACGTCATATAAATCTATGAGACATTAGCTGACCCAAGGGCTTACTATTTAAATCAAGAGGACAGGGAAACGATGGGGAAGGAGACAGTGGAGAGAGGAGAACACAGATGCAGTGAATATATCTGTTCTGATGACTCATTTAAATGTTGGTGCTGGATTTTCAGTACTTTCAGAGGGCTTGTGACATAGGTGATTATGGAATTAACATCAAAACAAAGAAGAAATTGAAAAGGTGCTAGAACAGTGAGTGAGAAATTGCAAAATAGAAAGCAGTGTGATGCTGATATTTGAATCTCTCCTCTTAGGTTTGATTGACTTTCTGAAGCCACAGTGTAGGGCCAAACAAAGTTCAGCATTATGCTGATACATATTTAGTGGTGGTTATAGAATGTGTGTCCTCATAGATCAATTTCTAATATCAGATGCAAAGGCTACAGGCTGAAGTATCAAGTGCTTCAGCAGCATCATTCGCATTTGCAGTTCTGGTTGTTGGTTCAGAAGACTGATAGCAGCTAATTGTTTTGTGGCAGAATAGCCCCTGAAAACAACCCATGGCTGTTCCTTCCCCATGACCTGTTCCTTCCCCATGACCTGTTTGACTTTTGTCCTCTCTGACCAATCAGCAAACCATGTTAAAAAAATCCAAAACTACTAGTATAATCAACTGCTAAGAACTGGTCTGAAATCATTGAAATCACAAACCAAATGTTATCAGATGTTAATCTGCAGATGTTAACCATGCCAACTTGTTGGAATGAATTAGCCAGCAATAGAGGGGACAAGAACTTTTCATTTTTGATTGGCACTCCTGTATGGAAAGTGGTACTACCGACTGACTTCCTGACTGACTGACATCCCTGACTATTCTTATTGCTTGTTGATTCACTGCCTGTTGATGGAATGCAATTGGCCAGTTTTGCAATGGCCCGTGTGGTTTGCATCACAGGAGCTGTCCATTGCTCTGAACATGAGCAGCAGCTGAAGCGGGTCATGAACAAAGTTTATTATTGCAACAGCTCTGACACAACCTGGTTCCATCAAGCTACTGCAAGAACAATAGTTCTCAACAAAGACATTTATTAATTCTGATAATGTTGATGGGTCTATCAGAAGCCACATGGAAACATATGTACAAAAAAGTGGGGATATCTTTGCCAGTGAATCTAGTGTGGGCTGCAGGAAACAGGGACTCCTCAAATGTTGTTTCAGGCCTTGAAGGGTGCAAGACTGTGAACAAACATACCTGTCTGATAACAGGAAAATAAAATAAACCCTGAAGAGTTCAATGAATAGTTCTCTAACTGTATTCATAAGGCTTTCTAACCTCTCTAGTCTCCCATTCACAGAGCACAAGAAAACACAAATATGCATGGAGAGCACCAGAAATCCTGAAATCAGTTTCTCAAAACAGAATATTTTTGGTTTCAAAAATCACTGCATTTTTATATGCTAACTATTTCCTGCATCTGTAGAATATCATCTCTTCATTTTTTTCCTCTCTGGTCTTGGATGTATAGAACCTCCTTTTATATAGAAAGGAAAACTGAAGTTCTAAAATAATGATCCAGTTCCAGGAACTGGAGCTTTGATACACATTCTGTCAGAACTTAAGGTTCAATAAAGAAAGGTTTAGCAAAATTATGAAGGGATTGCATTTTTTTCTTCTTCCCTTTTCAGGCCTCATAAGCTAAGAGGGGAAGTTACAAAACAGAACAAAACATATCACCCCACGAATCAGTTAAACCTCTTCCACTCAGGTAAGAGTGGTGAGATATATGGCCTGCAGTCAACTTGCCATGATCAACCAAAAGGACATAATGTATGTACCAGCTCTTCCATACAGAGAAAAAAACAACAACTATAATTTGTAAACATACAATTAAAACCAACTCATTTTTAACCTTCTTGCAATATAACTACAAACAATAACACACAACATATTCAGATCAAGGAATTTTATTACTGAAAGTATAAATGACTTACCTTAAGACTTAATGGGTTAAAGTCCAAGAGATGATCACTGCACCTTTGAAAATAAAATTCACCTATTAAAACTTCTACAATTAAGTTAGCTAAGAATAAAAAGTCCTGTTATCTGAAATCTTTTAGTTAGATACATAGGCTGCAGGTTGCAAGGTTCTTCGGTACCAAGCAGCATGCTCCTTTCTGACTTAGAGTTACCTTGAAGAGATGAGTGTAATTTATTTAGTCCCTCAGTTCCTCTTTTGAAGTATCCAAGAAGGAGGTCCACAGTAAGCTACACTCCTGCCCACCTCAGCCTTCCAACCTGGGTTTCATCTCATTTTGTATTACAAAGCCTAGCAAGAAATCTTTCTAAAGCGACTATTTTATGAAGCAGGAATCAAGAATATTTTGTACTCCCTCTGCAGCACTGGTTACTGCGGCAGCAGTAACAGTTAACAAACACTGTTCAAAAATAAATACCAATCTCGCAGATGACAGAAAATAACATACCTAGCACCAACCTCTTACTCAGCTTTTTTGGAATCAAGGGGAACATAACGACTGGATTTCTCCTGGTTTGCCAATGCTCATGTCAGCACATTGGACAAAGCACTGGGAGCAGCTTATTTTGCAAAGGAACACCTTGATGAGTCTTCTCACATTCTAACTTCTGTCATTTGCACATATGTGAATGGCACCATGATTCTCTCATACTCTATCATGTAAGAATCTCTGAAGAAGATCGTTTGCTCCTTTATATCTAGAGTGATTTTAGAAAAGTGATAGCTGTTTATAACATCTAAGGATCCTGCCCCTTGAGTTCAAGACACCTAACCCCTCTTGCTAAACAGACAATTCTGCTGTATTTTTTGAGAGACCACAAAGAAGCTTTACTTCCCTGCTAGCCTGCCCTTGCCATCCCTGGATCACATGCACATATGCATTTTATACACACGTCCCTCACCCACTTCCCCCCTCCCCCCCCCCATATATATGAGCATTGGCATATATATATATTTTTCAAGTAATTACTGAAAATATTTGTTTACTCTCCACACCCTTGAAAATTTCTTAATTCATGAAGCTTTGTACTTGCTATGTCCAAGTTTTGTGGAAGTATGGAATTACCTATCATCCCTGAAATATGAGAGAACTGTAGTCCAATTACTATACTGCTATTCTACTACCGAGCTTGCCTTATTATAATACAAATAGTTCAACCATTCAACTCATCTTAATTTCACAGGTTTAACTGCTTTATAGCAAAATGCACAGCTTATGGGGATCATCCAAGATATTGCATTTAGGTTCACCTCATTAAAAGACCTTTGTAGGAACTGTCACAGTGATATAAGAATCAAAGTAATCTCATCTTAACAGTTGTTGCTTTATTGGTCACCACAAAGAAAAGTGTATTTCCCCATCTTCATCAAGCTGACTTCCAATTCCCTTGCGGAGGGCTAAAAGGCAATCCAAAATGCATGCACAGTGAATCTGGTCAGATATAGGATGTTTGCAAATTTGTACAATGAGTAATTCAAGATCAATCTTCCCTGAAATTCTAGCTCCTACCTTCCACCATTCCCAAGCCTCCTGAAATTTTCAGTTTATTAAATTAGGAACTTACAGAGCTGATCTCGAATAGAATGAATTTCCTAGGTAGCTAACACAAAAATAAATCATATTATTTGTGTCTCAGAAAAAGGCTTACTAGAGATGAATTCTGATTTTCAGTATAGCAAAATGGCATTCTTCTCCTTAAGTATATACTTTTGTGTACACATCTGCATACTGATATTTATTTAAATTTAAAGACACTGCAACTTCTGACAATTTCAACTGCATCGACCTGCAGCTAAAGAGAAAATTTGGACAACTACTTTTGCAGAAAAAAAAAAAAAAAACCTTTCCAAATTTCATAAAGGTGATATTTAGCAAAACAAGCAAACAAACAAAACCAAAACAATGACAAAAAAATGCTGATTTGAATTAATCAGACTAAAATTTTATCGGAATCAAATGCAATAATGTGAGGGAAGTGTATCTTCCTTCTGAGTGGAACAAAGAGAGTAAGAGGAGTGATTTTGGAAAACATACTGGGAGTGGTAGCTCAATGGTTAAAAAAAAAAAAAAGTACCCTCCTTAAAGCAAGGACAACAATGAAAGATAGAAAGCACTCATAGAATACAAGTTTTTAGCTGTAATTAATATACTATAGAATATATGTCTTCAACTACCATCTCATAAACTGAGTAGATTAGTATGTTATGTCATGTTTCTTCCAGTACTGTGCACATTACAGACTTATTTTGTCTGTATTCCCTATATCAACTATATCAACTCTTTTTGAAGCAGAATAATGTCAATGATGGAGTCGAGACAGCTTATTCTTTGTGGCAGAATGATGAGAACAAAATCAGTTTTGCTGAATCATAAAGCATCCAAATATGACTATTTAGTTGTTTAAAGGTTTTACAGACCTCAACTGTCTTAACAAGAGACATCAGAGGAAGACCTGGCTCAGGCTCATGGTTTTTGAAAGTTTCTACCCAAATGATTCAATGGCTTCAAAGAACTGAGATATGGAGAAAAATAAATCCTCTGCCTACCCCTCTTCCCCCCCCCCCCAAAAAAAAAAAAAAACAACACCAAAAAACCACCACACACTGAAAACAAACAAAAAAAACAAATCCAAACAAAAGAAAAACAATAAAACCCAAGTTATAGTTATACCCATCTAGTGTTCCCATCCTTTACAGAAGACTCTTCATATTTTGTGAAAGTACTTTCTTGTTTGTTTGGTTTTTGTTTTTTCCCCCACAAAATTCCATTTTCCTGACCCTCTGGAAACCTAGAAAATGTAGTTAATTCCAAGAGTATTTGCTATTGTAATATTTATACATCCAGTAGAAACTTGCAAGTGAGCAGTAAAAAACACAGACTCTGTCTGCAGCATTGACTGGATGGTGAATGTGACATTTCATAGAATCATAGGATGCTTTTGGTTGGAAAGGACCTTTAATGATCACATAATCATAGAATCATAGAATGGCTTGGGTTGGAAGGCACCTTAAAGATCTTCTAGTTCCAAGCCCCCTGCTGTGGGCAGGGGCACTTCCCACTAGATCAGGTTGCCCGAGGCTTCTCTCATCCAACCTGGTCTTGAACACCTCCAGGGATGGGGCATCCACAACATCTCTGGGCTACCTTTTCCAGTGCCTCACCACCCTCAGAGTGAAGAATACCTCCTAACCTCTAATCTAAATCTCCCCTCTTTTAGTTTAAAACCATTCCCCCTTTGTTCTTTCATTATCTGCCTGAGTAAATAGTTGTTCTCCATCTTTATTATAAGCCCTCTTTAAGTACTGAAAGGCCACAATAGTCCCCAGAGCCTTCTCTTATTCAGGCTTAGTATCCCCAGTTCTCTCAGTCTTTCTTCTCAGAAGAGGCATTACAGCCCTCTAATCGTCTTTGTGGCCCTCCTCTAGTCCACCTGCTGCCGTAGACAGTGACATCTTTCACTAGGTCAGGTTGTTCAAAGCCCCGTCCACACTGGAAATGGGCTGATACTACTCCAAGTTACAACATAAAACCATTTTTTCTTTGATGATACAGCTCTTAGTATTTTGGAGCAAACTACCAAGCAGGTCTCCACTGGGATTTTCTGGGAATATTTCTTAAATGCTTTGAATTGAAATGCCTGGTACGAAAACAAAGTACTATGTACAAAGTCCTATTTTGTATACTAGAAAGATAATATGAATTTCATTTAACATAATCTATAAATCTTGTTTTCTACTTTGAAAACAATGGAGAATCACCCAGTCAGAAAGAGTCAGCTGAGTGGTTTATAAAAATAAATTTCCTTAACTGTAAACAATTAGCAATGTAATAATGAAGGCACAGTTCTCACAATAACTAAGGGATAATTACTGAGCTTGTTTTGTGACTGATGAAGAAAGATTCTGAAAGGAAATTTAATCACTGATTTCTTATCCTATACTTAGATGCCAAACGAGATCACATAATTACAGCTGAATGAATTTCTGTCCTCAGATTATATATAATCATGTCTAGCATGCTGATTGCAAAAGCAAGAAAAAAACAGAATCTTCAGTGTTTATTTCATGGACTAACAATGGAGATTTTTGGCATGCAAGGGAAGGTACGTTTGTACAGCTCTAGGAAGAAGAAAATTATTTAGCCCCAAACAATTATTCAGCATCCACAGGAAAATTTTGCAGGAAGCTGAAGCATGCATTGCCAAAATCCTGTTTGTCAGGAATCAACTTCATCACAGCTACAGAAGGTATGCATTCATAGCAGGATGTGCTAAAGGAAAGAACATAACCAGCAGATCCTCATCCTGCTCACAGCTCATCCCTTTCCTTATTGTCCTGCTTTAAATAGCATTAGATCCTTATTTTTCTCTACCCATCACCTTCATTCTTGGTGGCTTAGTCTCATACTTCACTGACTACTACTTTTCACATTTTAAAGATCTTTAAAGTGATACTATCATTATCTGCAGACATCCATTTACTGACATGAGGTTGAGAACAATGCCAGTAACATGTCACTACTGAATAGAACAAGAAAAATTCTGCATTCATTTACTACCTTAAAATATTACATCCTTCTCCAAGAAAATTGACCAGACTAAGTCTCTGGTATGTTACAGATGGATTTGCACTGAGTTAATTAACAGCATTAATATAGAAAAGCCAAGACTTGCATTAATGCAGGCAACTTTGTGTTTAAATCAAGATAATGAACCTTATATAACATGGAAAAAGCACCAATAATATTAGCAAACAGTGAAACAAAATGGAGCCCATAAGAACCAGAGTACCCGTTATGAAATTCAGTCCTTTATCAAAACATGGTATGTCATTGTGAACAATTATGGGAAAGGAATATATTAGAAGACAGACTAAAATTTCACTTAATTTCACTGAGAAGGAAACTTTGTCCCCATCAGAGTCACAGAAGAATGAAATATCGTATACCTTGAAGTCTCTTGTGCTGCCCAGATTCTACACAGTGCTAGTGTGAATGTTTTAGCAGTCAGCCACCTCCCTTGCACAGATACCAGGGCATTGCAGGAACCTGATAGCAATGGGTTCAAGAAGCATCAGGGCCACAGGACAGGATGAAGGTACTTCTTATAGACTAGGAGCTTCCCCCTGTAGTTCTTCATAAAAAGTACACAGGAGCTTGCAACAAAGTCTGAGACTGAAGGGGTATGTGTATGAAGGAGCTGCACTGGGTAGAAAATGCTTTTCTACCATTCTGCTCTCAGTACACAGTCAAGATCTCATTGCTAGAATAAAACCTGCACTATGCTGTGCAGTAGCAACTCTGTTTCTGATGGCATCTGCTTTCTTCTATTTTGGCTTTTAAGTAAGATAAAATCCAAGTCAATTTCTGGAGTTTTTTCCTCATGCAGTATTGCAGGCAATACAAGACGATCATGAATGACATCTGCTATCAAGCCTTTCTCATACCACTCCTCGGCTAAAAAACACGCTGAAAATAAGTGTGTGGCCAAAAATGCAATTAACGAAAGGTTATTTGAAGTTGCAAGTTATAACAATTCCCTACTGGACTTTAATTTACACCTTCTGCTAACACCTCTCAGCAGGACAATTTAAATTGTTCAAAAGGAAGCTCGTGTACCTTTCTCACCTCCTTTAGTATCACCCCAGAATTCTCGCCATTTACATTACTTGCACTGGCTAGCCAACAACCAACTCCCGTGTGACTGGAGGTGAAATAAAATCTGCTATAAATGTTGCAAACAAAAAGACAGCTATAGTTATTTTACTGTTCTCAGAAGGAGACACTCCTCTAACTTACTAATTTTCATCATTTGAGGGTTAAGTTTGTTGTCAGCAAACCTTCCAAGAGCAGTTGTTTCTGGGACAACTTTGCCACTTCTTCTGTGCAAGTACTGTCAGAAACACATCCTGCTTAGTTACACTGTGAAGCAGAGCCTGACAGGCACCAATACATATTTTGAGATTGTAACAACCACTAAATTTGCCCGTGATAAGACTGTACAGTAAGTCTGTACCTCCTCACACAACTGAAAAACAAAACCAAAAATGAACAGACAGAAAAACCCTGATCGATAAGGTGCACCTGCCTTGAGAGTTACTAAAACAGGAGAAAGACAATGCCCTCCAGCAGTCGGTTATGAAAACAACTGTTTCGGTAGTGTTTATCAGTGTGCGGCAGGACTAATGTTCCAATCCTCCTTCCCAAAGTACACAAAAAGCAATTATGCGAACAATAACTCTGCTGTTCTCATGATTTCTGGAAACCTTAGTCACTGAAAACAGTTTAGAAAGAGCTAAATTTCAAATTCTTTTCCCAGCAAAGAGCTCGACTAATGGATGAAAGCATCGTCAGCCTTCTACCTGTGTTCCTTCAGGAGTGGTTCAAACAGATATTATTAGCAAAATCATTTGCAAAGACTACTGGGGAATTATGAGCCCGTTCAACATCAGTTTCTGAGGTTCCATGGTTTGCTTTTCATTCCATTTTAGAATGAAATCTTAAGCTGTTTGAAGATTTATTTATTTATTATTATTATTATTTTTTTTTTTTCCAGAGCAGCTTTGAGGTCTGTATTGAGTACAGGCTGGAATTTTGCTGCGTGTGTTAATCAGCAGAGTGATGGCTGGTGTGACAGCCTCCACGCACGTAGTTCAAAGTGGTTTGACTGAGTAGCTTTGCTGACTCATTTAGAACAGTCTCTCCACCTCTGATCTCTCCACATCAACACAGAGGGATATGAATACAGGCTACTCACATCTCAGCAGTTTACTTCTACTCCATTTTGGACCATCTCAATATGGTTGGATTCATCCTAATATAGCTGCTGAAGGAGCAGGAATAATTCATAATAGCTTTTTGCCTAAGAGGGTATAAGTAAGAGTACCTCTACTGAAGGCAGTTTAGACTAGCTGAAAATATAGCTAAGATTTTTAATGTGAATTACACAGAGAGCCCAGAAGAAAAAGGAATAAGCATTTACTGTCCTGACAACCTGCCAATTTCACATACAATCATAAATGCTATTCCCTGTTATTCATATGTCTTATATCTGCAAATACCCCATTAATTCATGAGAAACACACACACAAGCTTTTTCCTGCAAGGAGAGAGATAATGTGAAGTTATATGATGTTAGGAAAGACTGCAGCAGGCAGACTGACCCAAAATTAGGAACCAAGTTATTTTTACTTACTGTCCTCGTTTAGTGCTTAATGTTACCGTATCCTTGCAGGAAACGCCATTTTACAATCAATGTGTTTTATTGAGCGCAGAACTGAGACTTACTACATGTGAATCTCAGCTGTTTCTTCTCATGCAACTTGGACGAAAACATGTTTTTCATTCCCTCAATACCAGTCTAATAAAAGGTTACCTTGCTGAGCTCCCGGAGAGCTTCTTTGTGACCGGGCATTATGTTCACATGGGGAGAAGAAATCCCACTTCTATCCCAATGTTCTCTTACTGAGGAAGATTTGGAGCAGGGGCATTTAAAAATTAATGTGGTAGGCAGATACCTTTATAAAAGGATATATTTTTTCTGGTTTGGAAAGAGGAGCTGGTCAGATAATCCTACTTTCTAGTTGATTCTTAAGAGGGATCACATGGGTCTCTTAAGATGGGGTTATAAGAGAGACCAACCTAGTGCTCTGTCCTTTACTGAGGATTTATCAGCAGCCATGCCATTAATTTGAATCCCAGGCAACTTAAATCTGGATTGATGTTCCTGCCTGACCCAACTCCAAATCAAGTAAAGCATGTGCAGATGCCAAAGTCAGACTCCACATTTTCATAGTGTTTCAAGTTCATACTACGTTACCTAAATTAAAAGTGCTATTTGAAAGCAAATTTGCCCATTTTGAATAACAAGGAGTGTCTACTTTCAGAAGAGTAAATAAAACTAAACAACCTTTCATCCCTGTATTCCTAGGAGGAAACACTGCAATAAAAATAATCACAGAATCACAGAATGGTCATCTGTCAGGACAGGTCTCAGCCTGTCCTCGTAGAAGAGGTGTTCCAGCCCCTTCATCATCCTTGTGGCCCTTTGTTGGAATCTCTCCATTATGTCCACATCTTTTCTGTACTGGGAAGCCCATGACTGGAGCCAGCACTCCAGGTGCAGCCACACCAGTGCTGAGTAGAGGTGAAGAATCACCTCCCTCCACCTGCTGGCCATGCTCTGTCTAATGCAACCCTGTATACTGTTAGCCTACTTTGCAGCATGGTCACATTGCTCTCTCTCGTTCAATTTGTTGCACACCAGGACCCCCGGGTCCTTTTCTGCCAAGTTGCTGCCAAGATGGGTAGCCCCCAGCCTTGCCTGGTGCCTGGAGTTGTTCCTCCCCAGGTGCAGGACTTTGAACCTCTCCTTGTTGAACTTCATGAGGTTCCTATAAATATAGGGAATATATAAATAATAAAATAAAAAACTCTATGCCTGTAGTAGCAGCATAGTGACAATAAGCCTAACTAATCAGATTGAAATTGTCTGGCTTCTGTCAGTATATATCTTGAGGTGAGTAACAGCTTAACACGAACAGTTCATTTAGGACAACTACAAAAAGCAGAAAACCATGTTTAAACTTGCCCACACAGATAAATACTGACCTCAGGAGATTCAAAATGAAAAGCTGAATATGCAAAAGCATTCAATTCCCCTGAAAGTACGTGTACTTGGACCTGCAAAATGAACTGCTTGCTTATTAGAAATGAGTTCTCAACACTAATCAACATAAGGGTGAGATTCACTGGAAATGGCATCAAAACTACAGCAATACTTGGAAGCAGCCCAGCTAAGTATCTGTTGCTTTCATGATGGGAGCAAATAATGGACAAAAATATAAGAACACAAAGAAGAAAGACAACCAAAAAAGGTGAATAAAATAAAATCAGTATTGAAAAAGAAACAATCATATGGTAAACAACTAAAGATTTCAACTTTAAAGAAATGAGCTGTCAGAGAACAATGTGGACAGTAATGCATCCAAAGCAAAAATCAATCACAGTTCATTGCTATCTGCATCTGAAAAAGCATTGTAGATAACTTCTCAAACATTCAAAAGAGAAGCTGAGAAAGACCGTATCAGTGAATGATGGCTGCTGTTATTAACTGGCATTATTAGAAAACAATAATAATTAATTAAAAGATATACAATTAATTAAAATCATTGAACAGAGTTATACTTGCTGTTGTAAAGCATTCTCTCTCTGAAATGCTCATCTCCCTTCTTAAGGGTTATATTACAGCATACATAATTAGATTATCTAGAAGGTAACTGCATATAATGGGATTTCCAAGGAAAGCATATATATTCATCAGGAGCTATAGAACAGAATTATACAAGTATAATTAAACTTCCTTGCCTTTTTAGAGGAAGAAAAATGTATTCTCCCACCACACTATATTATTCCACCTTACATGGTCCCTCCTACCATAGAGCCAAACAAAGGAATACTATTAAGTTCATATTTATGCCCAAAGCCCAAGACCAGATGGCTGTCCAAATACTAGTATTGTGTAAGAACATCATCTGTGATTGCTTTTCATACAGAGATTTTTAGCAGAAATTTAATAAACATCTAACATCATTTTTTTTTTTTTTCAGAATGTTCACCAGAAACAAACAAACAAACAAACAAACAGAGTAGCAGATGCATTGGTGTTGGTCATTTTTACTCCTATTGTGTGTAGCCACTGTTGCTTTAAACCTATCCTAAACATCTGTGACAAGGTGGCATATGAACATTTTTGAAATTTGGAAGGAGCCCATTCGTTTTTCCATCAGGTCCTGCTTGCTGCAGGAGCCATATTAAAGTAAAGAAAACTAATGCAGAATGGTGGTTTCCTTCTTCATTGCCCACATCACCTCCAGTACACTGCAGCAGAAGCTGTTAACACTGGGGGTGCCCACAGAGCCCCTCGTCTTGCTCACATGGTGGGACACCAGAAGGAGCTGTCTTTCCGAAACTGACCCTGCTGAAAAAAAATAAAATATGGTCGTAGAGGTTGCACGGGCATGGGTACAGCTGGTGCACATTTTGTAACCCCCAGGGCCAGTGAGGGGAGGTGGTGGGCACGCAGCGGCATGTGGGTGCAGCCTTACATGCCTGCACCCACCTGTGTTTGTTGGAGGGGCGGATTGTTTCCTGGGATTTGCTACAAAAGGGTGTCTACAAATCTGTAGATCTTTGCTAATGTTTTGTGAGTGTCTAGTATTGTAGTTTATTTGCTTTGGTTGCTGCTATTGATCCCAAATGCCTCATTCACTGATTAACACTTAATTATGTCCTGTTAACAATAAACAGTTTTGATACAGATTTGATTTAAACCACTTTAATGTTTTTTTTTTTTTTTTTTTTTTTCTCTTGGATGTTACTTTAAAAACAAGCAAACAAACAAACCTAAACAGTTTAGAATGACTCATTCTCAATAATACAAATCATTCCAAAATCCACAGTAAGAATTTACATACTATCGTGATCCAGTCTCTGAATCCTAACAACTGAAGACATGGTTTGCTCCCTAACTAGACACACCTATTGTGCCCACTCAGAAACACCTGCTTCACCCTTTGGAAACTGTGTGTAATGGTACTTGTTTCACGTGGTTGAAGGTCAGATATGCAATCCATCAGTGACTAAATGGTGCTCAAATGTTACACTGATGAAAGTTTTTTTAAAAATAAAATACCTAGATATATTTTTTCCCATTCTTTTTTAATCCCATATAACATGTTTATAGGTGTATATACTCATGAAAATGTAGACAAACATTCACATATTAATAAGGAAAATTAACAAAACATGCAGATGAATAATTATGATTATTAATAGAGCAAACAATTTAATGGGTTTAAATAAAAAAATACTGGATTGTTTCAGACAGATGATTGTTTCTTTTCTATTGTTTTCATTTTATATTATTATTTTGGATGATATATGAAATTCATTTAAAGGATTTATTTGCAACCAATGGATTAAAACAGCAACTCTTTGGACAAGAAAGAAACTGAGAGCTGTTATATACTGTGTCTATTGTGCTTTTAATGGGTTGATACTGACTGCCGTTTTCCAGTTTACCTATGTTATTATTATTTAGAAGCCATAGAGTAGAAATAAGGAATGACTGCAGTCTGATAACCAACAGCAAGAATGGGAATCTGAAAGAAACGATTTGGGAGCCCAGTCTGAAGGCAATGACTATAACATGAAGGTTTTATCAGCAAGAGCGGAAGCAATCCTGTAACAAGTCAGTAAAGGAGAAGGATCAGTATCTCATTTTATGCAACAGAACAGAGTTCTCTGGAAAACTGATGAAAGCAAGGAGATTTTAGAAATGCATTTAAGTGGAAAACAGAAAATAAACAGAAATGTTGGAGGATAATGCTGTGTGGAAGAATGCTTTCATAACAGATAAAGGGAGAAAACAGCAATGAACTATTTTATTTCTTATGTATGCATATGCTTGACTTTATTTTAAATGCATATGCAAGGAGATGTCACATTGAAACCTCCCAGAATTCAGTCTGCCTCCTTCATAAAATACATTGAAAAGCCTGCCTACAGTTTGCGATGTACTATGATTACTGAGGATTTCTCAACACAGAGATACTAAATTAAAAATCAAAACACAGTTAAATTAGCGCCATCTGTGTTACAGAAAGACTTATCAGATTTGTAATTAGTATAGCTTATTTGAATAGAATTAGCCTATATAAATTACAGCAGCATCAGCACTAGTGTGGACTAGTAGATGAGTCTACAGTAGGTGGTTCATGGGTTTACCTGGATTTATGTGTGCTCCAACAGCTCTGAAAGCACAATTCACAATATAGGGAGAAAACTGAGTGATCATGTTACAAAATGGCATTTGGTTTATTGGCCATCATGGATTACAGTGAAGGAAATGAAATTAAGGTTATAGTCATTAATTCCAATTTAAAGGAGAAAATAAATTTATAGTTGGGGTACAGTGTTTCTTACATACCAACTTATTTCCTTGAGATGTTCAACACAGAAATGATATGCTAGAGAAGTTATTCTGCGTTATTTCTCTTTGTAATAATTTATACAGCACATAAAAAGATCTCAAGGTCATGTATCCTATTGCGACTTCTGTACACTGAGAATATCTCAAGGATATTCTTGACAAGTTATGGAGAAAGTTACTAACAGCTAATTTTCTGAATGACAACCACTACGTCTGGATATTTGTATATAATTTCTACAGAAGCTGAGAAAAAAAGTAAATCTGTATTTCTTAAGGTAAAGAGAGAGAGGCAGGCAATAGAAATCTTTTATTTTTTATTTTTATTTTTACCCTACATACACTAATTCCTTAGGTAATCAACGTTGCTTTTTCACTCCTACGGTCATTTTTTTTCCTTCAACTCCTGCTGGTTGTCATCCTTATGTCTCACTTACATCACCACATTTTTTCAGAATTTGTGCAACACTGGCTTCTGTCTATGCCATGGCAGGCTTAGATAATGAAAGCGAATGAAACAGAAACAAAGAATATTATATGTTAATAAGGCTGCTAAGACACCAGGTGGGGATAGAAGTATTTTTAGAAAGAACTACAACAGTACAAAGAGCGTTTTTTTTTCTCTTCAAATATTCTATTTTAACTCTCCTCCAGCATTCCTCACCAAATGCTCTGTTTGAAATACTTAGGCTATTGAAACTTCTCAAAGCTGAGGCCCTGGTTCTGGAAATACTGATAATCACAGAGGCTGAAACTGAGCAGCTGTAATCCTTTTCTTCAACTCCCAGGAAAGAGGACATCACTTGTAAGGATAATTGAAAATCTTATTTTTGAATAAGCAGTTGAATAAGCTTGCTTGGCTCCAAATGACTTTGATTGCTTTTAAGTGCATTCATAAATGGTTTTAAATGGGAGAGATTCAATGAACTGGAGTGCAGAAGAATCACAGTGTTGACATTGATAACGAGTGAAAAAAAAAAAAAAAAAGGTTTCGTGGTTCCTTCTGACAAGCCATTTGTAGGTCACTAAAAGTGGTAAATTGAAACCAAACTTTCTTGGATCTCCAGTTCAAGTTTCAGACACAAATTTTTTCACTCTGCAAGACAATTGTGTGATATTTTTTCTGCTGTTGAAAAACTGGCATGAGCATTTTCTTTATGCTGTTTTTCTTTTGTATGAAGCATGCCATGAATTACCAGCATAACCAACTGCTCAAGCACAGTTAAGGGGTGAGGAAGAATTATTTCTTACTCAGACACAACTGTTATCAGAGGAGTTCGTTCACAAGGAGAGATGGGCCTGTAACTTCCCTTCACACCCCCAAAGCTTTTGACAGACAAGCAGTGGTCAAGTAGCTAATAATACATAGTGAAGAATGTGGGAGAAAAAGCTTCAGTCTCTGTTCCAGCGTAAACTCCCTTTGCAGAAGTGAGCTAATGCCTTACTTTGTCTTGGTACAGGTAACAGCATGACATGGCTGCAGTTAGGTGGAAAAATACACTAAAGAAGAGGAGAAATTTGAATGCTATTGTAACAGAGGTCTGACAGCTATCTAGACTGTTATCTAAACAAAAGAGAAATATCATGTGAAAGACATAAAATCAGCAATATGATAAAATTTAGTATGATCTAAAAGTCTAAAAAAAATAATCAACATTGTCTAGTGCCAAAGATACACTTAAAAAGGGTACTACTTAGGCAACGGTATTTTAGTAGTTTAGCCTTTGCATCTCTATTTGTATACAAAACTGGCTCTTGTTTGCCGTTCATGTTCATTCCTTGTGCCACAGGGACACAAAAAAGAAGACATTGTATCAAGTATGGGATAACCAAACCACTGTATTTGCAATAGACATGAGAATAGAATAGATGACTGGGAGGGAACCAAGAAAAAGGACCACAAAGACACTCAGCCTGTGGTCAGAAACACAGCTAGGGAAAAAATGGCAGGCCTGCTCTCTGTCCATCAGAAACTCTACAGCCTTTTTTTTTTTTTTTTTTTTTCTGTTATGATTGAGCATTCAAAACCTGTAAGCTCTTTTGGGCAGAGGTTGTTTCATTCAAATTTATGGTCAATATTTATGTCTTATTCCAGAAGTGCTACACTCATATTTCCTGAAAGGAGGGAGTAAAAACCTTCCCCTAATCCCTCAGCAAAGAATAGTATGCAGTACTATTCACTGCTTTAATCCAACTTGTTTTTACAACATGCTTGCATTGAAACTACAGTATCCCTGTTTTCCTATAGATAGAAAAATAGATAAATAAGTAACTGTATCCCCACAGACAAACAGAAATACAGAAGGCCTACACAAAATATGAAAATCAACACGGAAGAAGAAACAAACTGAATATTAGCATGGCACACACATGGCAATGAAGTCACATTTTGCCTTAAAAGCACCTGTTATATAACTCTTCTTCAAAAGAGAGACGAAAGAATAAAAGTGTGGAAAATGACTTGGATCCTGAATCCTTTGCACACGTTTGCTTTTGAAGTTGTATTAAACCATAAGGTTGTATTTATAGTTAACTGCAGGCTTGAGAAGAACATCAAAACTCTTCAGGTAAGAGGTTTCTGGTGGCTTAAAGTGCCAGGAGTATTCAGTTTTGCATATTTTCCTGACTGTTTTAATTCTTTTCATATTATGATAAAACAGTCTACCAGCCTCATTACTACACATGGGGAGTTTTATTAACTTGGGTTAAAATTGTTATGATATCTGAACATGAGGAATGGAATGGTGATTGCATTGACAATTCTCAGTTGGTTGGAAGTGGTGGATCATAGTTGCAAAGCTTGACTTTGATTATATCTGAATAATAAAATGCAAGAGAGCCTAAGCTTTCTGAACAGCCAAATATGATATTCTCATGAGGAAAGAAAAAGTCATACATTATCCAGGCTCATAAACCAGAAGGTTTTACAAAACAATGGCATTTACATGACAGTGGCACTTACAAGCTAGATATCGCAAAGCCCATGGAAACCTTGAGGTTCAGAAAGATATTCATGTTGATATTAGAACCCTCTAACCTTAAGTACCTGCCTTCTCTATTTCAATGGAGGGTTAGCGTCTAACTGCTTTTGAAAGCAAGCAACTCCTTTCTCCTCCGTGTTCCCTGAAACCTTCCTCTTTCTTGATAAAGATAGCTTTTAGAAATTTGGTCCCTACAGCTTCCATTACCATTGGAAGAAGAGGTTGGCAGAAAACCTGCAGATCAGTTTACCTTTGCTCTTTGTTCACAGGGAAGAGTTGCACTTTGATGTCACAGATAACTTCTCATTTTCTTAATTTAATAAGTTTATTTGCATGGAATAGATCATTGCCTCTGTAGTGAGAGCAAAAGGAGAACAGCTATAAATAAATCTATTTTAAAAAGTTATCTATACCTAAAGCCCCTAAATATACCTGCTTCCACATATAACAGCAACTGACTTTATGTATTGTGGGCATGGATGCCATGTAGTGAGAGGACTAAACTTAGCTTTCAGAACTGTGTTGTGATCTGTACTCTAAACAAGATAAATCAGTGCATTTCGTATACCTCCCATCCTACACAGCAGAGGATTTAAATTGCTAAGCTCCTTGAAAAGGAATGTAACACTTCATAAGTCTGGCTGTTGGGGAAGAAGGATCTTTGCCTACATTCTGACCTACCTGGGAAACTGTGTGTCCTACATAGAAAAAAAGGTAAGAAGATTCATGCCTAAGACTATTTTGAGGCAGGGACTCAAATTCTGCTTGCCAGGCATTAAGGTAGAGGGTTATTTTCTAGTCTATCTGCATAGCTGCAAGAGGAATAGGTAGAAAGCAGTCCCCAGAGAACTGACTTATGACACTGCTGCAATTATGGATGATTTGTCTGTCTTCGTGCTCAGCTCATTTGTGCATTAACTGACATCAGACCAGAAGCAGCAGGGACAACCTTAAGCATCTTCACAGTATTGCAGACATGGATTATGAAATGCCAAGAATTTTAAGGACAAGGAAGTTAACAGTTCTTGACAATATAAAGGCAGACTGTTGCTGAAGTTCATGGAAAGTCAGCTTTCTTTCCATTATCATTAACACAGTTGAGAGATGCTTCATTGGATGATAAGAGGGATTGACAAGTATTCAATAGGAGCAACTACGTAAAAGAGGTGCACTGAAGTCTAAATTAGTTTAAGTCATTCATTTAGGTGATTTTCTGCTCAAGAGTAGAAGAGAGATTTTCTAGGTCAATCAATGTCCTAATTAAGGGGTTCTCTAGTAAAATTATTATTATTATTATTATTTTTTGAGTGATATAAAATATAACTGAGTTGATACACAAACAATTCTTGGTGCATCTTTGTTGCATTTTAGAACCTACTAGGTGAGAACCACAGACGAATACTTCATTCTGGATTAAAAACACTTTCTTCTTGGGCTGCATTCTTGTTATGCTGTATAGTAGCTTCAGGAGGGTCAAATAATTTAATTAAGCCAGTAAAACATTTAAAAAAATAGATTTTCCTGTTTAAATGATCTCACTGTGACTCTTTAACTGTAACTTATGGCAACAGTAACTGATCCATGCCAGCTTCAATTTGACATACAATTTGGAGCCAGTGCCTAAGGATACAGGAAATAAGATATTCTCCTGCTTACTTTCAGAGAACTAATGAAGAAAAGAGTGAAAAAATGTTAACCAGAATGATAGGAAGGTGTTACCAAGTATGGGTTAACCAGCATAAGAGAATGTTAAAAAATGCCTGTTACTATCTGATAAGATAAAGTGGATAGGCAAAAATATTATGAAAGCTGTGTTTGTTCTAAAGTAGGAGGCAATTCACAACTGCAGGCACTTCTCCTCTATTACATCTAGTATTTTCTGATTAGTAATTTTGTTTAATGACTGTCCATGACTCATTACAGTATTTCATTAACAAAGTAGTAGTCAGAAATCTCCTTCATCTTTACAAATCTCCTTCATCTTTACCTCAGAGGTTACTTTAGTCGTAAAATGCATAGAAACAGAGAGGCTGATGGCAGCAGAGAAAATTTCCTCCCATTTTGTAAAAAAGTAGGGAACATTTTTAAATTTTCATAAAAGTAAGACTATCAAGTACTATCAATAGTCTAACTACTAAAGGATGAAATATTTAATTTGAGCCAGTAGCAAAAGCTTGAATGAGTTTAATTAGCCTCATCTGAATTTCCTGGATCCACAAAATTCCTAAAATTTCAAGGAATGAGATTTTATAAGACTCTTTAAGTTCCTTATTCTGATCAAGTCTCACTACAAGAATTATGCACCTGGTTGCTCCTGATCTTAAACTTTCAGCACCAGGGAAAAAAATGGAGAAACCTGGGAATTTCATTCAAAAAATTCACTGAGACACATGTGATATGATGTTATCCATATTACAATGACATAATTTAGCTTGATTCAAATTTGATTCAAATGAATGAAAAGGGCTGTTACCTGTTTACTCACACATTGTTTAAATTTAATTTTTCATATTTGTATTTAGTTTTCAATGCTTTACTGCCTGAAGGAAAAATTCCACTTATGCTCAGGAAAAATGCTCAAATCCAAATTTAGTTATTAATCATAAAGTACTATCTAACAGAAGTTTAGAGTACAGTACACATAAATAAAGTAAGGGTTTCCAGGTCTGGGTTCTTAGAAACACAGAGGAAAAAAATAATAATAATAAAAAAAATTCCATCAAGGCTGATTCCAAATGATAGACAAGATCCTTTATTTTATGCTACATAATATAAGAAAAGAAAAAAACAAAACAAACAAACAAAAAAAAAACAACTTGAACTAACAGGAAAACATGTTTCCAATAATAGTAAATTGGAAGTGCTCTCTATACAGAACCAAAAAGGACATAGAAAGTAACAGTGCATATGTTACAAGTGTGAATCTAAGCCAGTGAATGTAAAAGGGATGAAAATTAATGTAAAATGAATATGTGCTAATTTTTTCCTTCAGATAATTGACAGTTGACATCATTATATTGGCCAGTTAGTGGACTGAGTATTCTGACATCCTTGAAAAGTCCTATTTGGATATAAATCTCATTCAAAACACTTCAAACTACTATATGATAATTCATATGTTCCTGTCCAGCTGGGTTGCAAAGACTTTGTCAGTTTGCAGAGAAATGAAGATTTCTCAATTTCTTGACAAAAACAGAGGGAGATGAAAGCACTAGAAATCAAATATGTAGCTTGCTGGGACAGACTGAGAGGACTCCATTGTTCTACATGGTTTTCCTTGAGTTAGTTCATCAGTCCTGCAGGCATATCACTGAACAGTTCATTACAGATACACATGGACTTCAGCTGCAAACATGCACAATTAACTTCTCAGTGATATGAGAAAGGGTTTTTTTTGCAGATCAGCTTTTGAAACAAGCTGCTTAACCACAGATTAAAATCTTCCATTGCTTGCTCCAAGTTCCATAACAGCAAAGTCCCAAAGAAGACTATTAGTTACAATTTATACTGGGAAAGTAGAAAACGGAATGTGCCCATGTTTCTTTTCACAAAGCTACAGACCACAGAATGGCAGAAACTGCAGTTCTGGGAAGAAGTTACTTGAAGATGATGCTACACGAAGGATACCTGCCCTCACAGAGATTTACTCACATTAACTATGCAAGGCATCAGGTGAGAGAATCCATCATCCATTTTTCATTAAAATGCGCACAAGGACTTGTACGTGGTATATACCAGTAACAATGAATCCACACAGCCTTGGAAATTAGGCTGGCAGAAAGTGATAAAAAGGAACATGGTGATTACGTGTCTGAATAGTGAGCAAGATCCAAGGAAATTAGAATGCCATTCATAGCCTTTAGTTAGGTATTTAGTCACTTTCAGTACTTGTGAAGAGATATTGATTCTGCAATAGACTAGGGAATTACTGATAACAGAAGCTGGATCTACACAAAATCTAACAGGCCAGCTACTTTCTAAAATTCTTATCAGCAAAAGCTTTCCTTTCTAAACCCACACAGGACATGTGATCTGCAATTTGACTCATGGTGGTACATTTTATACAAATAATCAGAACAGATTCTGAGACCTGAGAAATGATCCCAACAAAATGACACTGCTGGAGCAAGCACACACTCTTCTAAGCCACCTTGTTGGGGCCAGAATCCTGCCTAGATCAGCCATCAATCCATTCATTTATAGTTACTGGACAGTGTGATGCATTTGAGCTGAATTTATTTATAGATAAAGTGATGGAGTGCTCTCTCTCTCTCTCCCACCCCCCATTTATAACTGCATTCAAGTCTTCAGCTAAACAGCAACACTGAGATGTTACAGAAAATTTCCTAGAATGAATATAATACTCATTCTTGGCTCTCTGAAAAGATGGGTTAAAGATTAGCCTAAAGATTAGGTCACACTTTTATTCTTTAATTAGATATTACTGAGATCAGAAATAGTTTCTTAAACATAGCCTACGGTAAAGTGCTAGCATAATGAATATCAATATTGTTACCTCATTATTAAATGAGACTTTCAGACCAGAAGTTTGCCCTGGCAAACTCCATCTTACTCCTGTGGCTTAATCATTTTATCATTAGCTTGCGTGAGATAAATCATGCACACATGGAAGCAATTCTTAATAGTGAATAGTAGAGATGGCTAGTTATGTGGTAGTGGTTTGCTTTCTAGCAAACAGGTTTTACGCATGCCTAGGAAAATTCAAGCACATATAAAAACAGCTAAGGAAACCATCTACACTATCTTCTCCAGGAAAGCTAATTCAAAATGAATTAGGAAGACAGAAATAAATGACTGCAGAAAGCAAAGCATAATAATTTCTGTCAGTCAACCACATGTAGCACAAGACAAGGGCTTGTCACCAGCTACCATTAATAAACATGAACTAAGATTAGGAAGAGAGCTACAAGTGAAGAAGAAACATTCACACATGAATAGAAGTCATGGAGCAAAGGTGATGGATAAGCAATGTCTTTGGAGAAAAGAGCATCAAGCAAGACTAAAGTGGGTGTAAAATACAAGCATCTGAAGGTTGCTGAAGGCTGAGATTAGAAAGGACACCGAAACACAAACAACAAATGACAGCAAGAAATGAAAGAATGAGCATCCTGATTATTGCTTTCTCCCCCAGAAAGTGAAAACCAATTGCAGTACCTTAACTCAAAGTATATAACCTGTTAATACCTAACATAATTTGTTCCCTGCCCAACTGTGATTATTACAACCAGAAGATGAATGGAATTGAAATTAGGAAGCTTGGAGTGTAGATAATCTTTTTTAAGATTCACACTGCAAAGGACTGAGAAAAGCACTGCTAGAGGGGTGTTTAAAATCTGTAAAATGGTGCAAGGTAATATTCCAGCTAACTATTAAGTCCATGCAAGAACAGGTATGTAGGTTATGGCAGTCTGAGGGGATCCTATACTTATCGGTCTGCAGATCCTTTGGAAAACATGACAACAAGAAGTATATTAGCCCACAAAGATCCACTCTACAACATTCTCTTCACCATGCGAAAATAGATTCAGGCCATTGTCAAACTATTATTCTGAAAATTGAAAAAGAAAAAACAAAAACAAAACCAAAAAAGCTAACATACATCACCTTTGTGGGCTTTTCAACCTCTGGGGAGAATTTATAGTGTATTACTTTCTAGAACTATATTAAAATAAGTCCCAATAAACTACAAGGACAGTCTGAAAAATGAATAACCTCACCTACCTGCTTCGAGCACTTGAAACAGATTAAATAAAATAGAGTACTGCATCCACATATATTAGTTTTTTAGTGTGTGGGCAGATAATCTATTATCAAGGCAAAACCTTCCTATAACTCTCTTGGGGCTGCTGTCCGTGCCACCACCTTCACATCTTATAATGTCATGAGTGCAAAAATAAATATTGACATTACCTGTACCATTCTTGTTCTGTGCTTTCATGACCTTCTGTATCTAGACTGAATACTTAGATAATTGTTTCCACTTCTGCTGAAATTTTCTTTATAAAAACACTGAAATTTGCATAGCACAAGTAATATAACTTCTCTTAAATTCTAATGAAGGGAATAATTCAGAGAAATAGTACCAATTAAAGATGAAAAATTGAAAAACAGAAGAACAGAACCAGCAAAAGAAGAGATTAATATGCAAAAAGTGTGGCTGCTCACAAGTGAAATCAAGTCACAAACTCTTTACACATAGAAAGTCCTTATAGATATAGGACAAACTCCAGAATATGTACAGAAGGAATGTGATCCAATGTACAGAGACCTTTCAGAATTCCTTAAAAAGCAGTGAAGTTTCATCATAAAAACAATTTTCCCCTGAATCCCACAATTATTATCCATCTCCTTCAGCACAATGCACAGACGACAGATGGATCAAAATGGAAAAGAAAAAAAGTGACAGAATCTAACTTAAAAAAAACAAAGCTGGTACAAGACACAGTAATATTTACAGACTTTTTATTTCTAATTCACAGTGAAAATTTTAGTTGCTAGAAAACCTATATTCTAGCAGTTTTAATTGCAATTGTTACAGCTCAAAATGAAACAACAAATGCTGAATTAATCCAAGTCAGTATTTTCCCCTGATCACTATGACAGCACCTTGGAGAATAACCATATCTCTGTGATCTATTCATGATATAGTAGTCAACTACCAATTCCAGTCTAATGCATTTCCAAACCATATATCCATGACAAACATAAGTATAATAAACACAATTGTCCCATGAAGGAAATATACATATCACACACACATACATATATTACGTACATACACACACACATATGAATTTATGTTTCAATTCAGTTAAAGATAACATAATAGAGGTCTATTGTATGTTACAGTAGATCTGAAGAATGAACCATTTGAGACATCCAAGCTTCTTTTCTGTATTTTTCATAGATACTGCATAAGTTCACTCTGCCCTTCTCTACTGGAAAGATCTTTCTCAAAGTAGCTTAGCTTTTAGTGCTGGAACCTGGAATTCTCTTTTCATTTCTGCCACTGACACTCACACATGACCTTTAAAACATTATGCTACTTTTTTTGTGGCTCAGTTCATTGATCTGCAAAATGGTATAAAAATGCCTGCCTCACAGCTGTGTTGCAGATTATTGATATTGTCATATGGCAAGGCAGCCATAGATGAGAAGCACTGTCTAGGAATGTCCTGGGTAGCCAGTTCCAAGAGAAGGTGCATTGACAGACTGGCTAGTTTCTCAGGTATTAACTCTGCTACAGCCAAGAAAGCTAATTATATGATGACAGATTATGGGAATGCACTGTTGAAAAAACATGCATCAGACACCACACGATAATCTTACGATGAATAGGAAAGTGGACTTTACAGCAACTGTGCTGCAGCTAACATAAGATAAAAGAATAACACTAGGACAGAGAGGTACAGGGGAGGAGCAGGTAAGAACAGGTGATATTTTTATGTGTTTTAATTAACTTCTGTTCACTTTGAAGCCACATTTTCCCCCTGTCTAGCAGTATCAAAGGGTATTAAAGTTAACAGTGGTGCAATTTATTTCTTTATGTCTTTCACAGAATCACAGAATGGCTAAGGTTGGAAGAGACCTCTGGAGGTCATCTGGCCCAACTGCCTGCTTAAGCAGGGACACCCAGAGCAGGCTGCCCAGGACCGTGTCCAGGTGGTTTTTAAAGATCTCCAGGAACGGAGGCTCCATCACCTCTCTGGGCAACCTGTGCCAGTGCTCCATCACCCACACAGTGAAGAAGTGCTTCCTGATATCTATATGGAACCTCCTGTGCTTGTGCCCATTGCGTCTTGTACTGTCACTGGGCACTACTACAAAGAGCCTGGCTCCATCTTCATTGCGTCCTCTCTTCAAGTATTTATAGACATTGTTGAGAGCCCTCCAGAGCCTCCAAGTCTCTAGGCTGAGTCCCAGATCTCAGCCTTTCCTCACAGGAGAGGTGCTCCACTCTCTTCATCATGGGACACCTACATTGTCCCTTTCCTACACTGCATAAATGGCATGAAGGGTTTGCAAAGAATATAATACAGACTGCATGTTTTAAAGTGCGTTTTACCAGGTAAAAAATGAATAGCAGATACTTGCAGTCATGTGTATCCACTTAAGAAACTCATATCATTGCCACATTAACATAAAACACTTGAAAGGAAAAGCAATTTCAGAATGCAAATCCTGTTTTGGTATTTCAATATTTCCAGTACTTCTGCAATATATATATATATATATATGTATATGTATATGTATATATATTTTTTGTTCTGAGAGATTTTAAAGAATGCTTTTATCTCAACATAGTAACTTGTAATGAAAAAAAAAGTTCAAAAATTTCTCAGATTTTTACTCAAAAGCTCTTAAGGGCTAGAAGATCATTTTTAATTCTTAGAAGTGCACTTAACATTAATATTTTATATAACTCAATATGCATATATTAGTGGAATTAAATATAGAAAAAATATCAAGTTACAGTACTCTCAAAATTCAGAGATTAAGAAGTTAGCATAGATTAGCTACTCAAGACTCTGTTGATAGACAGACATAGTTCCAAATAAACAGTTGCTAGGTCTGTTGCTTTGTGAGCATTTTTAAGCCCTTTTATTTTCTTCTTCTTTTTAATTTTCATTTCTCTTTAAACAAATATAGCACTTTGGAGCCATCCAAATGAATTATATCAATTTAATTCCACAGCAAAAATCATATAAGAATTTCTTTCAACTCCTTTAAAAATTTAGATGAGGCACTTTAAGCTTTTTGATTCTCTGGTGTTGGGTTTTCCAATGAATTTTCAGTTAGTGTTTTCACGATCTGATCTCTTTTCTATGAACCTCCTTTCTACCTATCTCTCCACTAAACTTGCTACTTCTGCTTTTTAGACCTAGTGCCAAGATTAATGATTGCTCAAGCAATTCACGTTTTCAGGTGACCTTTATTTTCATCATTACTATGATTTTAACGTTAACTAATTTACATTTAGCTACTTGGACTGCTATTGGTAACTGAATTTTCACTAAACAGGAAAATTATGTCTCATCCATTCTGTCACCGCAAATGAATTTTTATTCATGAAGATAGGTATGAGAAGATAGTAGTGGAATGTCCATTACATTTTACCTCTGTCAACTCTTTCTGTCAACTTACAGTTTCAGATGTCAACTCTCTCTCTCTCCCTAACTTTGAAATGAGCCTGAACAGAACACAATAGTACATCCCTAGCCATGTACCATTAACATGTACTATTACTCACATCCCTAATCTCTTAAGATTTGGTAGTTTTGGATGTGACTGAATAGTGTGTAATTCTCAAGTTACCTTCGCTATTGACTGACTTTGTGAGTAAATGTGCATACAGTGCTCCTGTGCGTTTGTTGGAAGCACTATTTCCCACCAATTTCTTCTACAGTAAAGGGAACTAAAGTGATATATTAATAACCTTCTCAATAAGAGGCATATTGTCAGCACATGACATACTATCACTACACAGCTTGGTGGACTCCAGACTCCAACCTATTTGTGGAAGAACTTCTAATTCCAGAAGGAGAGCCTGTTTGGTGAAATTTCCTACTAACAGTCTGTTTCAGAAGATATCTATCTAGAAGCACACTTGTTTGCGGGCTACATAAAATTGCACTCGGAAAACATGTTTATCTCAGGGCTTTTATAGTTAACTCTAAGTTACTATGTGAAATGCATGCAGAAGTTCTACAGGTATGTGTGGTTATCCCTCACTATCGACAAAAGAAAGCTAGCTACTGATACTGACCAAGGAACATATATGGCCACGTTCTTTGCTCAGTAAAACTTCATTAGGGCAAAGCTTCCTGATTATCAGACTACACTTGAAGTCCAAGGAGCATACTTCTTTAATATTGCTCATATCTTTAACCTTCCTTTCTCCAGAATCAAATATTTTAAAGCTTTCTTACTGTGTTTTTAAATGCAAGTAGTTAAATACTTGTATCGCTGTATCTTTAACAAGGTCTACAGTGGTCTACAAGTTGAAGATATGCAGAAAGACATAGATAACGTAACAGTACTAGCTTTTGAGGTGATTATTTGGGAAAATTAACAAAACTGGTTCACACCACAGCCACTGTAAAACTGGAGAAGACCATCCCGCAGAGAAATTGTAACAATTGCTGGAATGGGACAAAATAAGAAAATTAAAAAACAAAAACAAAAACAAAAAAACAAGCAAGAATGGTGGGTTTTTTTGGTGCCTAATGGAGATGCACATGGATATTTGTAACAATTTCTTAACCCAATACCAACTATCAGAGTAATCCAGCACAAATACAAAGAGGAGGTCTGGCTGCTTTAACCATGAGTTTAAATCACTAAAGCTTTGTGCTATAGACAACACTCAAGAGATTGAAGAACTACGAAATTAAAGAAAATGAAGCAATCAGTTTCCTAGGTGCTGAATTGTAGGATTTTGTCTATTTTGATAACTGTGTGGCAACTAGTCTCATCAATATGCTGCAGATAGGTCCAGGTCCTGAAGAACAAACTATACAACTGACTGTAAAATCAATGCTTTGTTATCTAAGTGGTAATTATGATGATGGGTAGTATAATGATGATGGGTAGTAAAATGATTGATGCCCCAAGCCTGTCAGTGTTCAAGAGGCATTTGGATAACGCCCTCAGTAATGTGCTTTAACTTTTGGTTAGCCCTGAAGTGGTCAGGCAATTCTGTTCTAAATAGGAACTCACTTTCCTAGTGGAAAGCCTTGTTATTGGAGTGTTTACTTGGACAGTGCTAAGCAAGTTCTGTATAAATGTTGTGGAAGCATGGCTGAGCCAAATTCATTCCAGGTATAATTCAACATGACAAGCTATAGATTACAACTGACAAGGATGGATTTATCACATTATGTTCTATATAACAGATTTTTGAATTGTGATGACATCCTAACTTCTACCAATATTTAAGGAAAAGCATAAAGGTTTTAAGAAAATTAAAACAATTATGACAGTTGATAAAATAAATAGTACAATTTCTTGGTGATAGAGGAGATACAGTCCCAGATCTTATATCCACTTTTCATCTTCCAGTTTCAGAGGTCATGGTCCAGAGGTCATGGTAATTCTAATTTCGCATATTAATAAAAAAGAAAAAAAAAAAAAGGAAAGACAATCAGTCAAACAAACAAACAAAAAACAAGCAAGAAAGATTCAACCTGAAATTTGCAGATGACCTAACCAGTCCTCAGCTTCTCTGATTGTACTGCTGTTGAGCAAGATGGTCTAGTGGAAGGTGTCCCTCTCTGCCCATGGCAGGGGGGTTGGAACCGGATGATCTTTAAGGCCCCTCCCAACCCAAACCATTCTGTGATTCTATGATTCTATGTAATATCCTTGCCATAAAGAGTACATGCTGAGCATAGAGTAAGCACTGCAACATGTTCAATTTGATAATTAGATTGTTCCCAAATGTGATGGCATATTCAGTGCATTTTTCATAATGTTTTTGTATTTGCCTCCTGCAGTCTTTAACACAGGGCATCCCTCTAGCCCTCTTAACCCATACAGAAAAACCTATTATTTCCAAGAAGTTCAGAAGGATTCTGAAGTCTGCTGATTGTAAAACACATATGTAATCTTCAGTCATGATTAACAGTGAAAAAAAAAAAAAAGAACACGTTTTAACGATGAGAAAGGTTTTCAGAAACATTTATCAGTTACACTGATTCCATTGGATTTACAGTAAATATTTGAAACTGTTCCAACAGAAAATAGCATGAGAAATTTTAAAACAAATTTATAATACTGTAACTGCAGCTCATTTATGTTTTATCATAAACAACCCTTCAAATTTGGCACTGATATTTTGATACAAATTATCTAAAAATATTTGAACATTTGTAATAAAGTTTGGAAATATCAACTACAGAGCACCACTGCTGTTTATGTGGTTTTGAATGGGTGTGGCATTCGTGTGCACTGCCTGTTGACTGTACCCATTGTTTGCTGCAGAACACTTGGTGTACAGCTTGTTTCTTAAAGCCATGTACCAAAATGACAGGCTTGATTCTACAGAGTTCAAACTTTTTTTTTTTTTTTTTTTTTGTGCTGACCCAACAAGGCTGGCAACTACATAAAAATGTTTATAAATTCAATGGACTACGCTACTGCTTTCTTTCTCTCTACAATTTCCTGTGGAGAGGAAGCGGAGAGAGAAGTGCCAGTCTCTGCTTCCTGGTAACTGATGACAGGACACAAGGGAATGGCACAGAGCTGTGCCAGGAGAGCTTCAGATGGGGCATGAGGAAAAATTTCTTTACCGTGAGGGTGGTCAAACACTGGAACAGGCTTCTTAGAGATTGCCCCAAGACTCCTAGATGGATGCCCCAAGCCTGTCAGTGTTCAAGTTCTCTAGTTCCCTGAGGAAAATCATTATAAGTGATGAGTCTCCATAAAAGCGGCAAAATAATAAATTTTGTGAGAACAAACTTCTTCATGAGGCTCAGCCAGTAAGGTGTGTAAATCTTACTGTGATATTCCAATGTAATTTTTCAGAGTAGTCTGTAAGAAACACACACTGGACTTCATCGTAATTTACATACTGAATGGTCTACTTGGGTGAACCTGAGTTTGTCTGTGCCTGCCTGCATACATACTCTTCAACACGTTTCTCAACTGTCTGACTCACACTTGCTTCCTCCTCCTACTTCCATCCACACACTCAGCACCTGGAAGCAGGTCCCATGCAACCAGGCAGTTCAGTATGCTCAGAGATTTAAACCTCACTGGTCTTGCCAGATCTTGTCTCCTTCAGTGCTGGACAATGGCATTTCAGGAGTGTCACAGCACCTGGAGTCACAGTTACTCCATGGAGGAGTAATACAGGAATTTATTATTCAGCATTTATATCACATAAAGCTTTTTAATCCAAACTGTTCTCACAATGAAACAAGGATAGATATAATGTCCAGTGTTTTCCCAAAATTTACATAGTGATTCCTTGATGCTTCTGGTGTATTTAAACCTATTCTCTGAATAAATATTACCTGGGTACTGAAATGGAAAACAGAAACTTGGTTGTTAGCCTTTAGGATTCTTAGTAGAATATGAACCAGTCTTTGCTGTTCATTCAGCAGTTTCTACTGGATCCATACAATGGAGAGCAGTAAAAGCTACCATTTTTTTTTCTAGAGTAGTGAGGTGTGCATAGGAATGGGGTGGTATGGGGTAGGTTGATGTAGTAAGCCAGCAGAAAGTGGTCAAGGAATCTCAATTTATCTCCCTTTCAGAGAGAAACATTAAACAAAGGAGAAAAGGACCAACTTAATATTAAAAAACTCAACACACATACACTTACACGAAGGTTAATTCTGGAAAACTCCTGACTATGCTATACATAATAGGAACCACCAAATTTGGTTCTACTAAACCAATTTTTATGAGCAATTTAAAAATGCTAGGATGTACATATTTATGTATACACATTCATACATATTCACGTTTCATACACAAATATTGAAAGGATGCTCAGTGAGGTAGCTACCCTCAGTAACAGCTTACTAGAGAAACATAAACTCTTAGCAGCCAGGAAGATTTTGTGTCTAATGAAACAGCACAATTCGTTACACATTCTACTGCAGAACACCATGAATAAAATACTGCTGGACTGGCCCTTCTGGGAACTCAAGTCTGACTGCAGTAGTTAATTGCCTTTGAGAGGAACATGAGAAGCCTTGGGGAGGCTGCAGCATCTTTTCCTCCAACGAAATGCATTAGGCATAACAGAGTAAGGACTGAACAAAACACGGGCATTGTTTTCCTACTTTTTACTAAACACCTACCACTCACTCTTCACAGAAGATTTTATCACATATATTGTCTATCTTTCTTTTTCTTCTATTGTCTAATCTCTTATCCCAGAAACAGAACACAGAGATAAAGATCATGGCTACTGAAATTTATCCTGCTGAACCTCTGTGCATTGATGTGTTTATCGACAGGGAAGTATAAAACCCTAATAATCAAGTCCAAAGTATGGAGAAGCTAATTACCCTTTAATGGATCAACAAAGTAATAAAAAAAAAAGAAAGATATACTTTAACAGAAAACACAATAACAATGAACACATTTCATTCACAGGATATATACCCATCTACAGAAAGGAAAGAAAATCCCACATTCAGGCTGACTTAAAACTGACATTTTTTGCAAAACCAACACAAATAGGAGACAATTCAATAAGCTTTGGAACAAAGAAACAGGGACTAGTCAGTCTCAACTGGCCCAAGAGCACCTTGTGAGGTGTAGAACTTTATTCTACTGTGGACTTCTATTATCAGAAACTCAACAGAGCAGAATTTGTTCTAGTTTAACTTATTTCATAATGCTGTACCTAAAAATATGTCTGTGGTTTTATAAAAATAAATTTTCACTTAAATAGAGTGAATCAAGCCATTAAAGAAGTGTCCTGTTTAAGTACAAAACTGGTGAGATGGCAAATCCTTGCTTTGTTTGCTAGCGTATGCTACAGTCTGTAGAATCATAGAATCATTACAGTTGGATAAAACCTCCAAGATCATCTGGTCCAACCATCCCCCTACCACCAATATTACCCACTAAACCTTGTCCCCAGGTACCACATCTAACCTTAACTTAAACACCTCCAGGGACGGTGACTCCACCACCTACATGGGCAACCTGTTCTAATGCCTAACCACTCCTGAGAAGAAATGTCTCCTCATTTCCAACCTGAACCTCCACTGGCACAACCTGAGGCCATTCCTGCTTGTCCTATCACTAGTTATCTGTGAGAAGAGGCTGACCCCCAGCTCCCATAAACTTCCTTTCAGGTAGCTGTAAAGAGCAATAAGGTCTCCTGAGCCTCCTCTTCTCCAGACTGATCAACCCCAGTTCCCTCAGCCGCTCCTCATAGGACTTGTGTTACAGGCCCTTTACCAGCTTCGTAGCCCTTCTCTGGACACGCT
Organism: Cygnus olor; assembly: GCF_009769625.2. Taxonomy (NCBI): domain Eukaryota; kingdom Metazoa; phylum Chordata; class Aves; order Anseriformes; family Anatidae; genus Cygnus; species Cygnus olor. The sequence goes on along the minus strand of NC_049198.1, from coordinate 67,931,654 downwards.
CCAGGGCCTCGATGTCCTTCTTGAAGTGAGGGGCCCAAAACTGAACACAGTACTCGAGGTGTGGCCTCACTAGAGCAGAGTACAGGGGGACGATCACCTCCCTGGTCCTGCTGGCTACACTATTCCTGACACAAGCCAGCATGCCATTGGCCTTCTTGGCCACCTGGGCACACTGCTGGCTCATGTTCAGGCAACCATCAATCAGCACCCTCAGATCCTTTCCTCTGCACAGCTTTCCAGCCACTTTGCCTCAAGCCTGTAGCGTTGCATGGGGTTGTTGTGGCCAAAGTGCAGGACCCGGCACTTAGTCATGTTGAGCCTCATCCCATTGGCCTCTGTCCATCGACCCATCTTGTCCAGGTCCCTCTGCAGGACCTTCCTACCCTCCTGCAGATTGACACCTTCCCCCAACTTGGTGTCATCTGCAAACTTACTGAGGGTGTACCTGTGCAAGCCATGGGCTGCCAGCTTCTCCAGGAGAATACTGTGGGAGACCATGTCAAAGGCTTTGCTGAAGTCTAGGTAAACTACATCAACAGCCTTTCCCTCATCTACCACGGAGGTCATCTGGTCATAGAAGGAGATGAGATTGGTCAGGCAAGACTTGCCTTTCATGAACCCATGCTGGCTGGGCCTGATCCCCTGGTTGTCTTGCACATGGTGTGGGATTGCACTCAAGATGACCTGTTTCATAACCTTCCATGTCTATGAAATAGGTATTTGCCTCTTCAGTCAAGATTTACCTTGCACAGTTTTGCTCACATGTGGTGTAATTGGACCTTTACTCTGGAAGACAGACATATTATCCCCAATGCCCTTGTGCTTCTGGAAGTCTACCAAATGCAACCTTGACCATCTTCTATGACAACGTGACTGGCTGGATGTGTGAGGGAACAATATTGGGTGTCGCATGCCTTGACTTCAGCAAGACCCTTAACATAGGCATCCAAAGACTAATTGTAGCCATGGGGAGGTCTGCCCAGAGTATGGGTGTGAAAAGGTGAGGAGAAAACTCTTTGAAAAGATGGGTTTAAAGGGTCAGGGGTGCAACATCCAAACAGTGATTGGTTAATAGAGGCATCCCTCAGGGACTCACTCTAGACTGAGGGGAGCAGTCAGTGGACTGGATGGAACCACTGCTGTTCAGATCAATCTGGGCAGGCTTGAGAAATGGGCTGATGAGAACCTCACGGAGTACTCCAAAGCTCTGGGAAGCATTAACCCTACAGCAGGACAGGCTAGTCAGGAGCTGCTCTGTAGAAAAGGCCCTATGGGCAGAGAGTTGGCAGGCAGCATCAGTGCACCCTGGAAAGCAAGACAGTCCCTTTACTGGGGGCAGCACCTGCATGAGTGCAGCAGCAGGGCCAGGTACGAATCCTGCCCCTCTGCTTAGCACCATTGAGACTGTGCCAGGAATGCAGGCTCCATGTCTGGGCTCCTGGCACAGGACAGGCCCTGGCAGACAGAGGTGAGTTCAGTGGAGGATCAGGGCTGAAGAATGTGGTTGAGAGATCAGGGTCTCTACAATCTTAAGAAAGAGGTGAAAGGGAGATTCTGCTGATGGCTCAACCATCTCAGGGGAGATGGGGAGGCATAAGGAAGAGGCAACCAGACTCTTCTCAGACATGCATGGCAATAGGATGAAAAGCAACAAACGCAGGTTGGAACATGGTAAATTCTGACTCAATATAGTGAAAAATTTCTTTGACCACTCTGATGCTGGTCAAACACTGGAACAGGATGCCAATGGAAGCTTTGGCATCCTTATTCATGGAGATGCTCAAAACTAAATGGAACAAAGTCCTGAGCAGAACAATCTAACTGAACCTACTTTGAGCAGGAGGGTGGGTTAGCTGAACTCCCACTGTCTCTTCCAACCTACCTGATGCTGCAATTATATGAAATCAGTGATTAGCTGATAGCTCATCTTGAGCTGCTCAGACCTGGGAATATATAAAAAACACAGCAGTCTTTTTTGTTGCTGTTCAGAGGAGTAACACAAATCAAAGTATAGCCTAAATGTTTTTACATTTATCACATATCCTACTTCTGCACATGAAAGAGTAAAAGAGAAAATACTTTTGTGTTTACATGATACTTCAATAGCATTGATGTAATTCTGGTTTTCCCTCTAACTCACATGTTCCTTTTCTGAAAGAATGAATGGCTTGGATATTGTATGATTGTGTGACAGGTGTGGTACACAATATGCTTCATAAAAACAGTTCTGTAAAATCATTGTACTGTGAGGAGTGTCTTCTGAAAGAGTTTGGGGGGAGGGGAAGGGGGAAGACTTAAGCTGAAACTAGATGTTTGCAAAGATGATGTTTGCAAAGACTTCAATTAATTACTTCAGCAGTACATACCTGTAGGTTCTGCTTTAGCAGAAGTTTTTGGGAGATACCATTAGCAAATCTCCTTCACCAATGTCACTCAACATATCAGGGGAAACAACAGAAGGTGTATCGTGCATCAACTCATAGCTAACAGTGCCCAGCACTGCAAATCTTCTCCTTTGTGCTTCAGCAGAACATGCCATTTAACATGAAAGGAGGGAGGGAAGACATCAGCTGTGAGAAAGCTTCTGGGTAACATATGTGCCTGGCATATGACCGGCTTTTCTCATTCTAGTAGTTCCAAAGTAGCAAAACACTTGAAAATAGGGAAATGAAAATTCAAAGAATGTAAATTGGAGTAACTACTAGTAGAGTCACCACTCATCTCAATCCTTGGTTTCATCAATTTTATTGTAACACCATGGAGCATTTGTAACTCTATGGTTTACATTTTCTGAAACTGTATTTTCTGAAACCTTTTTTTTTTTTTTTTTCCCTAAAAAGTTTCAGCTAGGACAGGTTATATCATACAATCATTAAAGAAACAGTCTGCTTCATTATTCTAACTCATATTTCTAAAAAGGACATATGGGAAGATGACCAGCAGAACACATTAGGAAAAAAAATTCTAAACCATTTACACAATCATGCTACCTCTGCTAGCTTGAGGACTCCGTGTACAGCAAGAAAGGATACTACCTTATTGATTAGCAGAAATATATGCCCAAATCTTTGTTCTTCTATTCTGTATTCCATATACGCCAAATACCAGATTGTTCATTATATTTGTTGAGCAAAAGCACACTGTTCACAACTTGGCATTTCACAAATAAGCTTAACCTTTCCCTCACCTCTCTCCTCCACTGTATTACATTCCTACTTTCCTTGACTTAGTCTCTGAGACATATGAAAAGGTTTATATTAACATTTTTAATAGTCTCATGAGATACAGAAGGAAACTCAACCATCCATCAACTCTCTTCTTGTGGCCTTCCTGAGAAAAGATGGCTGTAATACACAAAGCGATCTTAGTGAGTCAACTTGTATTTTTTGAATTCGTCCATTAAGATCCAAGAGAAAGCCTGGCTACAGTAATTACTCCACTGCAGCAAAGAAATGATAGGGATTGAGAAACAAAGAATGCACATTCACAGAAATGAACCTAGTTGGCCTCATATTTACTACCAAGATAGTGACTACTATGCAGAGTTTGGCACAGGTCATACATTTTTTGTAAGGGCCGTGCAACTTGCTTTTTGCTACTACATACATACACACACCTAGATGTTTTTAAAAATTAATGAGTTCATAATCACTCCAGTAAACTATTTTGTGTCCACATCGCATGATTTAACTTCTTAACACGCTAGACATTTTCTATGTTGTCTTACATAAAACTTCAGTCTATTCTTCCTGGGAAAAAAAATCAAGTAAAGGTAATGGCACTCTGTTTCTTAAAATTATTTATGGAAACCAGCCCATATGATGATGATCTCATTATTTTTCTTTTCTTTCCTTTGAAAGCCAAGTCCCTTCATGCCTTTTATAGTGTGATAATGCAACAAGGTCTACAAAAAGAGGTCTCTGGACTGGATTTAAAGAAGAGGAATTTATGTCAAAAACTGCATTGAAAAAAATAATCAGAAAAAATGTAAAAATAAACAAACAAATAACAACAACAAAACAAACCCATCAAATCCTAGCAGTCACAAAGCTTAATCCAGAAAGTCTTAAAAGGAAAACATTCATCTCTAGTGATTACAATGTTGTTTCAGAAAATCCTGCAAATGTACCCTACAGGGTGTTTTCTTTTTTGTTCATCTTAACCAGGGGACAAAAAATAATCAAAACCCAAAACCATCAGCCAGGATTTCTTTGGATAAAATCTCAGTGTTTCACTGACCTTAATGCCAATTTATACCATGTATTGACTGAAGCTGAAATTTCTACCATTTCATTAACTTGGGTGGTATTCCCAAGCATTCAGTCACTTCTAAGCATTTCTCAAAGAATAAACAACCCTGCCATTAAGCACTGAAATTATGGTGTGAAGAACTCTTAGACTGAATGATAGATTCAAAATTACAGGGTTTACGCTTTATAAATTCTCACTATTTTGTATATGCATGATTTCCCACATCTAAAAGATGTTTCTAAGAGTCTTCACAGAAGAGCATACCTAAGCACTACGTTTTTAGAAGTCGTGCATTCACAAAATTAAATAACTTCATTCTTCAAATGAAGAAGATGACATTACAGAGTGATAGGAAGGAAGAAGAAATTACCTTGTATGATGAAATTGTAAGTTCAAAGAAGGGAAACAAATTCAACAAAACCAAATGCAAAGTCCTGCACCTGGGGAACTCATGAAATTTTAAAAATAGCTCTATGTATATAGGTAGTGGCACAGACAGCAGAGCAATCTGCACAGCCCTTACAAAAGCCCATGCAGCCAGTACAGGCTGGGGTCCCCGTGCACAGGTTGAAATGAGACGTGCCTGCAGCAAAGAATGCTAACAGCTACCTGGAGCAGAGTGTTGCCTGTGTATCTTCTTCAACTGCATGCGTATCTTCCTCAACTGCATAAATGCCATACAGAAAAGAATTGCAAAATATTTAATCAGATCATTTCACAGTATGGAGAAATTTTTTTGTATAGCTTTCTACCTCGTGTATTTCATTCATGATATACCCATGCTCTATTCTGTATATCACTATACTTATATATTTAAATATAAAATTATATATAAAATTATACAAAAATATAAATTATATATACAATTAAAATTTTTATATGTATTTCTATATATATATGAAAAGCACTTGGTTGGTTGGTTGGTTTGCTGTGTATATAAAGTGATAGTATAATATTATCTTGAAAATGAACTACAGATACCATGTCTTTTATACTTAGCCAACTCAGAACTTCCAGACCTTTGGCTGTAGTACAGCTGAAAGATCAAACCTGAAAACTTTACAACTACCTCAAATTTTCTAGATAATAAGAAATGTGGATGCAAGCTCTCACCCATTTAAAAGTATTTGATCTCTACTACTTACAGAAGAATGCACACATATGTTTTAATAATAAATTATCTTCTGGATTAAACCACAGAGCAGGTCATATTTTTGCTTAGCAGTCAAAAGTCACATTCAGAAGCTACACTGTACATTTCATTTTTCACAGACTGAGAAAAATGTCAGTGTTTGTTATCAGCATACAACAAAATCTATACACTGTGTTTGACAAAGTTTTAAAAGAGAATTGTTTCTTGAACAGTGTAGGATTTCAGTTTAAGGTTCTTAGCTTATTTGGGCAGGGGTCAGAAATAATACAACATATCCTTCCAAACTTTAAGAAGGACATTAATCAATGCACCCATGGAATTACATGAAAAATAAAATGCTTTGCTTTCTCCCTGACGTTATTTTGCTTTGGCAGGTTTTCTTCTCATTCACATTTTGTTTTCCCTGTCTGGTTTCATCATCTTCCCCGTGCTAAAGAAGATTTTTTTAAATGAATATTTCCTATAATTACACCTGTCCTAAATCAAATTTCTAATTATTCAATTAGTGTTTTCTTCTTTATGTCTTAAAAAAAAAAAAAAAAAAAAAAAGGAAAAAAGAGGAAAAAACAGAAACAATGCAAATTTATGTTGAATGGTTGAATGGTGTGCAGAAGACAGTAAAAATATTACATTTCACACTGGTTTGCTTTTGTACAGAGTAACTCTAAATTACAAAAGGGTAGATATAGGAAAATGTCAGATAATTTCATAGAAATTGAACATGAGGTTTCGTGCACCTTTCCTTGAACCAGTCAATGCCAATCACAGGCCTTTACCAATGGAGACACAGATCAGACAAAATACAGCAATCCAGTTGCTCTTAAATATCTTTAAATTGATATGAAGTGCTGCTGGTGACTTTTTTCTGAGAACAAATATAACCACCTCAACTTTTTTTTTTTTTTTTCAAAGTACTTAAAAAAATATTTTAATTAATAAAGTATCATCAATCTGCCTGTAGACAAGCATGGATGTGCAAGCTACTTCATCATAAAAATTCCAGATTTCTTCCTTAGCTCAGTTTAGAAGAGTCTTACTTCAACTCTTTGCTTTGGAAAATCATTAGATGACAATATGATCTATGTAGAAATGCTAGAAGCAAAAGGATTTGACTTTCACTTTATTTCTTAACTATTTTATTTAGGCTGTATCCATTGTTAATTAATGCCTATTCCATTAAAAACAACAACAAAAATCTTTCAGTTATGTTTGTAATATTGTCTCCTATTGGATATTCCCAGAAGTACACTTCTTATTGCAGATGGGCAGAGTAAACACTACAGAAACCACCAAGTTAAGAAGAGAATTTGAGGAATAAATACTGCTCTTTTACTAACTCAGTAAAGAAATGATTTTATTTAAATAACAATAGACTTATTCCTACAAAAACCCAGGCTTTTTACATTTTTTTCAAAGTTAAATATCACAATTAGGCATAAACACCACAGCCCATTACACAATCTTTGCAGTAACGTGGTAGGCTGCTTACTGTTTAGATATGTATGCCTTCTGGAAAACCATTGAAGTACATTGCAGCACTGCCAGGTAAGAGAGAAAAATGGGACTGATAGCATGGGTATTGTTTGTATCTATAGGAAGTACCACCCGTTTTCCATATCATATATTTATTATCTAATTTTAATATAGTACTATCAGCTCTAACAGAGGTAGATCAACAGAGCTGACACAGTTTGATGTGCTAGCCCTGCTGAAATATATTTCTGACATACTCTAGACTCATACATGTTTGTAATAAAACTTACTGGTTTGGAAAGAAACTTTGCTTCAAAAAGATTGTTAGAATAAAAGTTTAGATAGATGTTTAGTGTATTCATTATATATATCAGTTGCATGCTAATAATAACCTCAAAAGTGAAACTAAAAACGTCTGTTTCTTTGTAATAGAGATGGTGTTACTTGAAAAATGATATCATGAGTTAAATATCAAAGATATTTGAAAAGGCTCTAGACTGAATCCTAGCTACAAGCTAAATCTAATGCCTTTTTTTTTTTTTTTCTCATATAAATGGAAATGGATCTTATCTTGCTGTTTTAAATTAAATCAGAAAAAGTAAACTCCAGTAAGTTCCAGATATCTGCTGGGAAAAAAAAAAAAAAGAGAGAAGGGGGGAGGGGGAGAGGGAGAGGGAGACAGGAAGGAAGGGAGAAAGAAAGGAAGGGAGAAAAGGAAGGAAGGAAGGAAGGAAGGAAGGAAGGAAGGAAGGAAGGAAGGAAGGAAGGAAGGAATAGGAAAATGATCACTTACTAGGATTTCCTCTTCACCATTCACACTGATCTAGGAGATCTACACATGCACCCAATGCTCATTTAACACTCCCCAAGATATGTGCAGTTTTTGCACCTCCTGCCACCTGGCTTCCACAAATAAACCACTTTTACAAAGCTCATGCAAGACCTCAGATTTGGCATACAGTTATGTCTTCTGAGTCACCCCACAGAGCTGGGAACATTTGCTCACAAGTTCTGTGCCTCATCTCAAGAGTATCGAACTGCATATCCACTATATGAAATAACTTTTTTTGTTTGTTTGTTTATTTTTTCTCTCTCTTTTTTTTTTCTCTCTCTCTCTCTCTCGCTTTTTTTTAATTTAATTTAATTTTATTTTTTCTTTTTTCTCTCTTTAGATTCAACAATCTTTCTGTTGTCAGATGTTACCTTTTCAGTGACCATCGATCCTGGCTCATCCTGAACATGCCTTTATGAGTATCCTGGAACTGTCAGGAAAGGCTCAAAAATGTAGATTTTTTTTGAAGACAGGAAGCATTATTAGCTTATTCTGTCATGGAATATGAGTCTACCAAGTACTTGGTTTATGAAATTCAGGGCAAAGTAAATATGCTCAGCATTGCATTAAAGGCCAATACAGCTTCTAGATTATCAGGGATGAATACTGCCACACAAAGAATGGGCAAAAGTGGTAGACTGCAGATTGCTGTTGGATCACATGAAATCAACTCCTTCTTTTTTACTCCTGGTTAAATCCAGCTATAGCCAGGGTTACCAATTACAGAAGATTTCCTAAACCGATTATAAAATGCACAGGGAATAATGGAAGAAGGCAGGTGTCAGAAGTGACATACTTAAGCAGAAGAACAGATAACTGGAAAAGGAGAAAATGAAGAAATAAGGAATAAGAAAGAAAGGATGTGTCATACATCTATTATTGCTACTTAGGAGACTGATATGGACATAAAATGTCACAGATTTTCAATATTTTTTAATGATAAGAAAACATTGGGATGTGAAATGTTGACATTGAATTTGCAAAAAAGTAACTAAAATTTTTGAAATCTTACACTATCTGCTTTAATCTCCTTGAATTTTATTTTACTTTATTTTAGTTTAGTTTAATTTTTTTTTTCTTTAATGAAGGGCTTCTTCCCATCATATCTGCTTCTATATATGACTTAGAAATATTATTCAGCTTCTTCTATGGGAAGAATTATGGTAATCCGAGTCCAGGCTTCACTTCAGATTTGGTTTGCATGATTCAAACGATGTCAGTGCTTACTGTAGCCAGAAATTGAATGTAAACAGCATGCAAAAGACATTAATCAAGATATTTCAGATCCTTAAAACACTGTATACACATTTTCAGTACTGGCACAGCAGCAGAGTCTGAATTCCAAGCTAGTTTACCCGTTCCAGGTTTCTTAGGTCTTTCAGAGCTGGCTGAAGGGAATCTAGGATCAGAGAAACCCATGTTTGTCTGATCACAGATACTGATCCTACATATCTAGAGGCTGTATTCAAAGAAGTACATGTCATGACTGTCTTATTTAGCTAAAGAAAGATGATAAACATGAAATGTGTCATTTCAAGTATTGTCACGACTTGTTTTTTTCCCCTATCTTTGTCTTGCTCTGAAAAGCTAAAATACCAGAGAGCATCACAATTGAATCACATTTTTTGTTGCACTTTGCAATCACCAGGCTGTCAAATTCAGTCTACAAAGAGAAGAATAGTGTGTCATAACTATAGATTCTTTATGGAATATTTTAGCAATTTATAAACTTTCAAATAACTTCAGAAGATTTTCATAGGCTATACCTGTGGAGCAACAGCAATATACTGAACTAGTAACTACTACTAATTGCAAATTTTCAGACAGAAATAATGTCTATTGGTCTCTGATGCATAAAAATGCTCAATGTTTGTTTAAATTTAACCCTGCAGTCAGGCCTGCAGATGTCAAGGGGAACATTTGCATGCATAAAGCTAGACTGCTGCTAGATTAGCTAGTTGATTCAGCATTTAGTGCTGATACTCTACTAAGATTCATAGCCTGCAAACAATACATGGCTTATTGAATAATTTCAGGCTCAATAAGGTATGGCCTCTACACAGGTCTTTAAAAAAAAATCAAAAATATTCCTGGATCAAGTATCTTCTCATAGGTATAACAACTGTCTCTTCAAGAAACACCAGCATTCAAGATGACTGAAAGATGTCAACACAGCTGGCATGTGATAAACATTTATTCTCTGAGCATCTATCAACATCTTGCAATGATCTGCCCATCCCGCACCTGCAAGAAAACCTGCATATAGAAACTTCCACTAGACAGCAGAAACATTACATTTAAAATTTGTTTCTCCTTGTCTTTTAGGCACAGGTAATGCACAAAATTCTCTGTCCATCCCAGGCAGTATCCTTCAGGTTTCAAACCAGCAAAGCAGTTTACACTGGCTGCTGTAAGCTTTCTTCAGTGAATCAGACTGGCCTTCCTGTCTGAAGCCTCAGTTTGCCTGAATGATAAAGTTTAAATGAAAAAGAACATTGCAGTAGAGAATTCTCTGAAACCATGTTTTCTTCCAATTTATGTGCAGGTGACAGTTTAGCAGTTAATATTAAGAAGGTCAAATCACTGATTTTAAGGGGACTGCATATATAACTTTTAATTTGTCTAGCTTGCTTTGCAATAACTCATGCAACATGAACATGGAAATGCTTTTTCTTGCATTTTTTTTTTTTCTGCATTTCATCATTTAAGCCTTCGTAAGATCTCATTCCTACTGCTGACCCTTTCCTCAATCCTTCACTTTTCATTTCATCATGACAAGTTTCCTGTGATAAGGGTTTCCCATTCTTTCCTCTACTACTTGGGTTGTTCCCGTGTTCTGTGGAGTTAACCCCCCTCTGAATCTAACAGACGAGGTATAACTCATCTTTCCTTCAAAACCTCAAACCTGCTGGAGAGCGGGATGCTCACTGCCACCCAGGGAGTTCTCATAAGATACATTTCTTTTGGACTGTTACAAGCCAAGTCCTTATATTATCAGGTTTATTCCATGTGATGTAAGAATATACGAGTATCATATGGCCAGGGAGCTTGCCAGATTTCCAGTGCTGCCGCACCACAGCTTTCTCTTGTAACTAAGGAATAGAAACTCTTGAGTATTTACAGCTCCTCAGCTTTTCTGCCACATGAAGGGCAGGAAACACTGGAGCTGATGCTGCCTTCTGCTATGACAGTTTCTTTAGGATGCAGGCTAAATTGATGGGGTACTCCTGTTAGTGCTCACAACTTCCACGTACTCCTCACAGAGATATAATTTGAACTCCTCTACTACATTATTTAAGTCTCTTTATCTCATTACTATTGCTTGTAGGTCAATTGGTTGCCCTGTTAGTAACATTGCCAAGCAAATCTGCCTTACAAAGCCAAACAGAACTCAGACTTTCTACCAATCAGGGACAAAGAAAACCAAAATTAGCAGCATTAATTTTAAAGATATTTTCAAGCTCAAAGACAGACACTTTTTGCTTGGAACAATAAAAGATCTTTCTTTCTTTCTCCTGACCTACTAGTAATGAATAGTACAAGAAAGCAAGCCTTACCATTGCTTTATGAAAAGACTTATTATATTAGGAATCCTTTCTTTGTCTGTTGCATATGATCACAACATTGTCTGCTGAAAGAGACAGAAAATTGTTTCTGCAGACTTTTCATGGGAATTTGTCTTCTGCTAATATGAGTGGGAGATTGGTAATCTGTTGCCAGCACCTACCAATTTACTGACAAGTGCCTATTAGTTTGCATCCCATAGCACTGAGTGTGAAATCACAAAATGAAGTTGTTGCTAGTGTAGGATGGAAACAAGAAGTATGAAAACATGCCTGTTTTGGGAAGACTGTTAATTTCAAGGTTAAAAAATATGATTGATTTTCATTAATTACATTGTATGCAGAAAGTCTGTTCCCCCCCCCCCCCCCCCCCCCCCCCCCCGCTGGCAAATCTGCAATCATCTTTCTAAGCATAAAACATTTTTATTTTATACAGGATGGGTTTCCTCCATGTTTTCATAAATGTGCTGTCTGCGGCATTCAGAGGTTCAGAAAGAGAAAGAATTTCTCAGCCTTTTACCAAGTTCACCTTACTGTATCTTATGCATGGGCATGTCAGACATTTAGTACCTAAGCAATCGATCCCCATATAAAATCAAGCTTAGCTCACAACAGATTTTCAGATGAACATTTTTTTTTCCTTCTGTAAATACAGTAATCAGATGGACTTAATCCAAAAACACTGTGAAAAACAAATTTGTATTTCACAATAGTTCAAAAAAGAACCATTTCTACAGAGTCTAACTCAATGAATCAATGCTTAAAAAACACATTTGTCTCAAATACAAATACAAAAATAATATCAAACATTTGAGTAGTAGGACTACATTATCCTGTATTAAGCTAAACCCGGTCACTTTTAAAATTAGAGATTTTAAAAAAGTCTAAATGACTTATCAAAAGCCCACATTAGTTTCAGCCTCCAGATATCAAAGTACCTTAAAAATGCGATTCAATTTTTGGGAACAAAGAAAAGTAATGGTAAGATGAAAAACTGATTTTTTAGTTGTATTTTATTAAAGTTAAGGCTTTATAACCTTTTCAAAAGGGTGTCCCAACTTATCTCTGTCTTCATAACAGTTTATTATATGTATTCAGTCTTATACAGTATTATATGGTAAGGGGGGAAACTTCATACTTGATAAAGAATATTTATAGGTGTGGCTTTTGTTATGGGGTATGTCAGGCCTTCATTAATAATACAAATATAGAACAAAATGAAAAATTTTCATTTTATAGTTTCCTGACCCTACAGATTCTTCAAGCAGTGTCTAAAGCTCTTCAGGAATATCTCAGCCTGCAGCACACTGGAAACTACAGAACAACTAAGATTAAATATGAAGATACAAATAACGAAGTAATGAATAAAAACACAGGTAACTAGAAAATACAGACAAAGTTTGTGGATAAAATCCTGGCCTTACTTAATTTAACAAGACCTTAGCTTTTGGCTTCCAATGTGGAAGTTGACACTCCTCAGAGCTGTGGGTGATACTCAAAATGAAACAGAGCATTGAAAGCTGTGGAAAGAACTACCCTGAAAGTTAGAAGCTGACAGGGAATTAGGAAAGTGTCTGTATCATAGAATATCCAAGTTGAAAGAGACCCACAAGGATCATAAAGTCCAACTCCTGTGTCCCCAGTGGACCACCCAAAAAGGAAAAAAAAAAGAAAGAAAAACAAAACAAAACAAAACCAACCAGCCGAACAAACAAAAACCAGATCCTGTGCAGGTGTCTGAGAATGCTGTCCAAATGCCTTCTGAACTCTGGCAGGCTCAGTGCTGTGACCACTGCCCTAGGGAGCCTGTCCCAGTGCCCGACCACCCTCTGGGTGCAGAACCTTTCCCTACCACCCAACCTGGCCCTCCCCTATCCCAGCTCCATGCCATTCCCTCGGGTCCTGCTGTCCCCAGAGAGCAGAACTCAGCACCTGCCCCTCTGCTCCCCTCGTGAGGGAGCTGCAGGCCACCATGAGGCCTCCCTGCACACAGTACTCGAGGTGAGGCTGCACCAGTGCTGAGCAGGACAATCCCTTCTCTACTGACTAGCAATGCTGTGTCTGATGCACCCCAGGGTGCGGTTGGCCCTCGTGGCCCTCGTGGCCACCGAGGCACGCTGCTGGCTCGTTTTCAGCTTGCTGTCAATCAAAACCCCCAGATCCCGTTTTGTAGGGCTGCTCTCCAGCATCCTATCCCCCAGTCAGCAACAGGGTTGCCCCTTCCCAGGTGCAGAATCTGTCACTTGCTCTTGTTCAACTTCACATCGTTAATGATTGCCTAGCTCTCTAATTTGTCCAGATCTCTCTGCAAGGCCTCACCCCCCTCAATAGCTCCACCTAATTTGCTATTGTCTGCAAACTTGCTCAAAAAACCTTCAAGTCCTTCATCCAAATCGTTTATGAAAACACTGAAGAGGACTGGTCCTAAAATGGAGCCCCCACTAAGTGACAGGTCACCAGCCTGATGTAACCCCATTTACAGGAATCCTCTGGGCCCAACCTGTCAGACAATTGTTCACCCATCTTATTATGCTTTTATCTAACTGTATTCTGGTCATTTTGTCCATAAGGGTACTGTGAGAGACACTATCAAAAGCTTTACTGAAATCCAGAAAGATTACATTGACTGGCTTCTTTTCGTCAACTAGCTGGGTGATCTTGTTGTAGAAGGAAATTAAGTTTGTTAGACATTTTGGAATTGCCTGTATAATGGGATTGCTTTCATTTTTTATTTCAGTTAAAGCTTTGAAGCATTTTTCATGCCAAAAACTTCTTATTTCCAGCTTTTTTTTTTTTTTTTTTTTCTAATTTCATAGAATAATTAAGGCTGTAAAAGTCCTCCAAGATCATCTGGTCCAACCATCACCCTACTACCAATATCACCCACTGAACCATGTCCCTAAGCACCCTTCCTTAAACACCCCCAGGGACGGTGACTCCACCACCTCCCTGGGCAGCCCATTTCAATGCCTGACTGCTCTTTCTGAGAAGAAATGTCTCCTAAGTTCCAACCTGAATTTCACATGACATTTCTAAATGTTTCTAAATTAATTGTAATTTTTCCTCAGGTCAGATTCACAAGTGTATAACCCTCTTCAATCTAACTGATCACATGACCTTTACTTTCCCAAGATATACTTTTACAGATTGTTCTGAACTTCTGAAATTAGTCTGGCTTATATAGGAAAACAGGAAGAGGCAAGAAGTGCTTTGAGAAGAATTAAGACATGAGAAATGTTGAGCACTAAAATCCAGGGGCATTTGGTTCGTATTTTTTATTTTTTATTTTTTTTTGTGTATAGACAAACATTTCAAGATAATATTTTTAGTGCTCTCTATTGTTATGCATTCATTATATGAAATATCACAGGATCTGAAATAAAAACAAACAAACAAAAGAAATATAAATATTAGTATTCAGTTATATTTCATCTGTTTGCAAAAACATCCTTCTAACTATTAAAGTGTTCACTAGTACCAAGATGATATTAAAAAGCTTCCAAGTAACTATTAAATTCAAAGCTTCTATTTAATAACATGCAAAAAAAAAATCAAAAAATTAAATTACTCAATTAACTCTGACTTAGCTAATACAAATACACCATAATACTGCCCTAAGAAATATTTGATATTTCTTTTATTCTGCTTTGAAAAGAAGTGCATCAATCTCCTATTATACTGTATTTTTTAACCTAATTAGCTCATCTTAATTACCTTTTTTACTGTTTTCTTGTTTTGTAGCAAACACCAAGAAAGACTATATCCATACTGAGAGGAATACCACATAAATGGACAGGGAAATATGATCCTACCTGTGAATCATTCCACATATAAATTATTGGCTAGAATAAGGATATTACTTGCTTGTAATTGTGATCAACTCTGCAATGTTTGAAAGTTGTTACTGCTCAATACCTGTGATTGAATTATCTGATATAGCTTATAATCCATATTCCGTGGAATATGGCTCATTCATGTTACAGACAATAACTATATACTATATAACTATATAACTAACTATATAATATATATATATATATATATTGAGAAGAGTGCATTCAAGGACATGACACACAGAAAAAATAAATATTTCTTCACTATAATTAGATGCAGAAAGAAATATTACATTAATTTAGACCCAAAAATATATTTTGTTTCGGATTACCCCCATCAACAACAACAACAACAAAAGAGAGAGAGAGAGAGAGCAGAAGACTTAACTTTTTGGGCTACCAAGCTAATATTTTTCAGAGAAAGTAAGACTGACCTACCACATCACACAGATTCTATAGTCTGTTATGTATCAATTACTAATAACAGAGAGTGCTGACAGCACTTCTTTATTTTAGATGAACCAGACTTGCTCTTAATTGAATGACTCCTCAGTGAAGAACAAAAACACACTTTTTGGTTTTTGTTTTTTTTAGGTATTCTTTTTGTTTAAGACATTTTGTGGTTCAGCAGAGATAAATATGGCAGAGCGGTTAAGCATGCATCAGGAGTATGCTAACACAAAATAAGGAACACTTAAATATTTATATGTCGAATGGCATATATTTCATATTCTCTGCATTTTAGCTTTCTTCATACAATGATGTAAGCAAAAAGAATTCTTTACCCTTCAACCCATTAATATTCCTACTATCAGCCAGTTTCATTATATCTTTAAAGCAGCCTAAAATATATGCTTTAAATTAAATATATTTATAAATATTATATTTCATGGAGCTTTTAATTTTTACTAAGGATGGTAAATCTCAAAATATGTCTTTTTGATTCAGATACATCAAAAGACATACAACCAGTTGTGCAGAAACAAAACTTATGAGGAAAACAACACTGATATTGAATCTGGAGCCATAAGGTACTCAATCCATGACAGGAGAGCAGAGCTGAGATGTGCAATGAATGGCAGTGGACATTTTTTTCATAAACAAATGCCTTATGCATGGTACTATGTATGACTGAGATATGGACTGAAATTTAAATTACATGTTCAATACATGAAGAGATAACAAGCAGAAAATAAAGATATGCATACATGTTAAAACCTCCTCTGGTCAACATTAATACAGTTCCGTTTATCTCCTTGAAGCAATGGTGATATAATTTAAACAGCTGATGACAGTGAAGAGGACTACAAAACTCTTATAAGGTTACAATGCAAGATGTTGCTGTTTTTCCTTTTCCACATGAATAGAACACGTATATTCCCAATACTAACTGAACAGTAATGGTTTCACAGGTGTAATTCAGAGAGAAGCCCATGTGAAAATAAAATACATCTGACCTGAACCCTCCAGTTAAAGTTGTCATTTGCAAACTGGCTCATCTAACAAATTTATACTGTGCTTCCGAAGGAAAAAAAAAAGAAAAAAAAAAGATCCTTATTTCATCATAGAGCAATCTATGTCCTCAGTATTTGCAGCCAAATTAACAGGTCTTTTTCAAAGGCTTTGTTTGAAAATATATCCAGAGTCCATATTTCAGTGGAAGCTTAAAGCTCAGGTAGTGTTCGGTTATTCCCTTCTTACTCACATGAAAGAATGCACAAGTAAGTGGAACGCTACATGATACATGAGGCAATGATTTATTTCTCAGTCTAGGTTCTGCAAATCCAACAGAGAAAAATGAAGCCACTACAAAAATGCACTTAAAGTTTTATTATATTCTAACAAAGTATATACATATTACATTAATAGTGTACTTCACGCATGTGGTGAGATATTTATGAATTTTCAAAGCTGCAGTTTCTCTTGACTTAGACAAATATGTAAACAAACACTTTCTACAAAAAAAAAAAAAAAAAGTGGAGACACTAGACAGCTGTCCACCATTAAAATTATCAGCAAAAGAAATGAACATTACCTGTAGGTCTCCTCAAGAAGAGACCACAAGTGAGATCTATCAATTTTATTCTACTTCATCAACATTGACTTCACTGGGAACTTATCATCTGAGCCTTGAAATGAGCACCTACCACTAACTATTTTTAAATGTATTTTTGAATTATTGTGAGGCAAGTTTGCCTAACTGGTTTCTGCTTCTATCCAAATCTGATGAAACTAATACCTCTATACCCATCATAGTTAAAAACCAGTCCAGTCTCTGTCTTCATCTTTTATCTCAGTTCCCACAGTTCACTGGCCAAGTTAGACATGCTTCATTTTATTATCTTCCAGAGGTCTAAAACCCCTGTGGTCCCTGGTTTGTTTACAAGACTGAGGAATTTGGATCACTTCCCCTTGGTGTATTGCCAAGAATTAGGGTTGTCTGAGAGACCAAAAATGGTAACGGGCATTCAAGGAAATTTTTCAGACTGACTGATAATGGTTGGAAGGCAATAAGCAAGGCAAGATGTAGTGAAAGCAACTTAATAGAATCATAGAATCAGAATATCCTGAGTTGGAAGGGACCCATAAGGATCATCAAGTCCAACTCCTGGCACCACACAGGTCTACCCAAAATTTTAGACCATGTGACTAAGTGCACAGTCCAAACACTTCTTAAATTCAGACAGGCTTGGTGCAGTGACTACTTCACTGGGGAGCCTGTTCCAGTGTGCGACCACCCTCTCGGTGAAGAACCTCTTCCTGATGTCCAGCCTAAACCTCCCCTGCCTCAGCTTGACACCATTCGCACGGGTCCTATCACTGGTGATTAAGGAGAATAGGTCAGCACCTGCCCCTCCACTCCCCCTCAAGAGGAAGTTGTAGACTGTGATGAGGTCTCCCCGCCTCCTCCTCTCCTCCGGGCTGAACAGGCCAAGTGACCTGAGCTGCTCCTCATATGTCTTCCCTTCTAGGCCCTTCACCATCTTCGTCACCCTCCTCTGGACACTCTCCAACAGTTTAACATCCTTTTTGTACTGTGGTGCCCAGAACTGCACACAGTACTCGAGGTGAGGCTGCACCAGTGCCGAGCAGGACAATCCCTTCTCTACTGACTAGCAATGCTGTGTCTGATGCACCTCAGGGTGCGGTTGGCCCTCGTGGCCACCAAGGCACACTGCTGGCTCATATTCAGCTTGCTGTCAATCAAAACCCCCAGATCCCTTTTTGTAGGGCTGCTCTCCAGCATCCTATCCCCCAGTCAGTAACAGGGTTGCCCCTTCCCAGGTGCAGAATCTGTCACTTGCTCTTGTTCAACTTCACATCGTTAATGATTGCCTAGCTCTCTAATTTGTCCAGATCTCTCTGCAAGGCCTCACCCCCCTCAATAGCTCCACCTAATTTGCTATTGTCTGCAAACTTGCTCAAAAAACCTTCAAGTCCTTCATCCAAATCGTTTATGAAAACACTGAAGAGGACTGGTCCTAAAATGGAGCCCCCACTAAGTGACAGGTCACCAGCCTGATGTAACCCCATTTACAGGAATCCTCTGGGCCCAACCTGTCAGACAATTGTTCACCCATCTTATTATGCTTTTATCTAACTGTATTCTGGTCACCAGAATGGTCACACCAGCGCAGAGTAGAGCGGGACAATCACTTCCCTCGACCAACTACCAATGCCATGCTTGATGCACCCCAGGATACGGTTGGCCCTCCTGATAGGTAATAGAAGGGCAACCACAAAAGGGCCAGACAATTATCATTTGCCTGTTTCATAACAAGATTGTTTTCCATTGACCTCTCTGTTACCATTTCAGTTGGTACTTATCTTGCTTGGTGTTTGCTCCCTGTTAAAGGTCTGTGCCAGTCTTGCCATTTCATCCAAATTTAGCTATCAACAAGTGGGAAAACACTGGTTTCTTCAATTATTACCCCTTTAGAATAATTTGTGTCTTTTTTTTTTTTTTTTTTTTTTTTTTTTTGCCAACTAGATCAACTAGATTTCATTTTTGCTCTTTTTGCTCACTTTGCAAGTGTCTCTGCACCATTGTCTCATTTCTTTTTCTCAGTGGTATTCAAAATTTCATCTCAGACAGGTAACATTATATAAATGCAATTAAATTAAATTAAACTTTTGCTTCACGTTTCCTAAGGCCATTAATCCATTTCCTACAATAATTAAATTGAACCATTTAAACTAAGATTATGCATGAAAGAGAAAAGCTGAAATGGAAAGTAGTACGCCAGGATAACTATTTATTATATTTGCATAGAAACCACAATGACCAACTCCATTATAAATGTGCAACTTCAGGAAGACCAAACTTATATCCATTCTTCTGTAATAGGCAAGTCCTTGTTCATGCAGTGCATGCAGAATTACTTGGCACCAACACTGGATAACGGTGCAAACCATGTGTCTTCATTCATGTATCTTTAGAATGAAGAACTAAAATATTTGCACTACTCCTCCAAGAAGAAAAACTGCCCAGTTCTGCAAAGCACTAGATTTACACTTTCAAGGAAGACTTCGATCACTGTTACCTAATTTCATGCCATTCATTTATATTTGACTATGGAAACAAAATAATTATACTGTATTATAAATCTAGTTAGTGTTCCACTGCCATATTCAAGAAAACTTGCAAATTTCAGGCATGCTGGTGTAGCAGAATCAGCTGAACAGTTCTGCTATTCACCATGAATTCCATGAATTTTATAAACCTGTGCAGAAATAAATCAAATGCTTACATTAAAGCATGGCTCAAAATACCAAATGATCAAAATACTGTGGCAATTTGGAAAGAAGGGGAAATCACAGGCCTGCTACAGAATTAATGACTGGCATTTTTAGAGCAAGAAATAACTAATCTAAAATTTCTAAAATACCAGTGAAAGACTTTTTAGGAATCATAACTGGAAATTTTATTCATATTTAAAAACAGTCAACAGCAAAAGGAAAAAAGCAAAGAATTCATCAAAATCACCCTTTTTTTGGGTAACATTTTCTTTAATAAGAATGAACATTGCTAAAAGCAGCATTTTAAATAATTAAATTATTATTATGGTCCCATTTGTTATGAAAACTGAGACTTTCACCACCATGCATGTTTTAATAAAACCTTTGACAATGAGTTGCTGTAGTGAACTAGTAGTAAACTGACTAGATAAGAAAGGCTGAAGTCCATATTGTTCATAGACAAAAGTGATACTTTGGGGTATTCATATCTGGATAAAAATACAGACAGTCCTTAAACACACTGAGGTTCAGAAACATAGACAATCCCTCACTGATTCCCTGGGCAAATGGAATATAACAGTTTGGGATTAGGGTACTTGATATCTACCGGAGCTGAATACTCTGGTAGATATCTGAATAGTGACCTCAAACTTTTGGCGGAGGTGCACAATGAAAGTCCTTCTCTGTTCTGAGGACAAAACAAAACCCAAAGAAGGTATGTCCCAAGAGATAACTTTTTTTTTTTGTTGTTTTTTTTTGTTTTTCCTAAGAACTGTTGTCACAACAGAGGCAGAAAAATTGATGGTGAGGAAAATCTGCCAGGGTACTACAAGCAGAGACAGCTGAAGGAGAAGCTGGGGAGCAGCTATGTGACCAGACTGCAAGGGGTTGCATTGCAATACGTATTCACTCTTCATGAAACACATCAGGAAAGAGCACAAACTGGACCCAGGTGAATGCACCTGGCTGAAGCCTGGAAACGAAGACAAAGAGCCCTCCAGAGTCAGTGGGGACTTTCAAAACTGACTTCAGCAGCTTTTCATTGAGGCCATGTTAAAAAAGCCTTAACACTAATTCTCAATGTCTAGTGGGTCACCCACAGTTTCAGCACTGGTGTTAACTGTTGATGGTACAAGTTCAAGAACTTTGCTCTGGTGAAGAATATGTAGTCCCAGAATATTCACTGAACACTGAGGGCAGAATATACTTAAAACTAATCCAAATGAATTTTGTGCCAATTCTGATGACTATCCTGATTTCTTATGCCAAATTATGACCAAGAAAGTATTTTTAAGTAAAATAGTAAAACAAACAAACAAAAACAAACAAAAAAACCTATTTATAATAAACTATTCATAATTATTCCAGTCATCTCATACTGACCATATGCTGTAGCTATACATTAACTGTCCCCTTTTTTTTTAGCATACAGAAAAAGGAACTCATCAATTTAGAAACTTAGGTATTGCAACCTCTCATATCATTGTGCAAGTGTGACACCTATAATCTTTTCCAGCTCATGTTAACCATGACTGATTTCATGACTCAGACCACACACAATAATTGAACTCACATACACTGTCACTGCAACTGTACAACTAATGAAGAGAAGGTTGAGTGCTTTCAGAGCTTAAGTCTATCCTTATTTTGACTGCATTTAAGTCCCATGTATCATGGATACATAAGAGAAAAATGCTATACTTTAATCTTATTAATTGAACTTTTAAGACACAGGAATACTGGTGTTTTAATTCAGATTATTTTAATTACTGCAAAAGAACACTGAAGAAAACAGAGACATGATTTAGCTTGACTACTTCTACCATTTATAAGGTGAATGTCCTTCAGATCAATCATGCTTTCACTGACAAGAACATCTAGAGTTCTAAAACATATTTTCTTCTGTGTTTAAAGCAGACAAAATATTAGTAAAGGAAAACAACAACAACAACAACAACAAAAAAAAACCACCATGAGTTGAACTTAAAACAACTAATTAATTCAGGGTCAGAAAGGCTGCTCATAAGATGACAGTTAACTGCACATCCCCTACTTTCAGCATTATTATAATTATTATTATTTAAAAATGATATCTCCAAAGAATGAAAGACATCTCAGACTGAGAGCTGATGGACAAGCTGGGATAAACATTCAAAAAGAGAGTCATAATCAGAACACAAAACAAAAAACATCTTTCAAAGAGACTTTTTTATTTTTGACACAACTCAAATACTCGTTTTCTACAGAAATGTCATTAGGGCAGTATATGGTAAAAGTATTAATCAAATGGCAAAGAAACATTGCAAGAAAAACTAAAAGAACCTGTGAGAAATGGCTTCATCAACAAATGTGGCACCAATTCCGAAAGAACTGAACTCATAAAAATATAAGAAGGGAAGAGTCAGGATACTGTCAGAAGGATTTGCTTCCTCCCATAGCATTTTAAGCCCACTACCCAGCTGTCTCTTGCAATTACCAAAGTTGCACTGCAATCTGTTATAATAAAGAAGGAATGCAGTGGGTATAGCCTTGATAAGGCAAGAGGATTCATCTGGAACACTCTTTTCACAGGGGAGAAGAAGAGAACATATAAATGAGAAGAGAGCTTAAGGCCCTAAGGTTTATTAATAGCATTAGTACCAGCAAGGGAAATCCAAGCATTTAAGTTTTGAGGCAAGATTTTTTAACTGAGAGGTCTAATTTTAGATCTAGGATCCTCCTAAGTGCCCCTGTTTGAAAAGTTAATTGCTATTTATTGACCCTTCCTAATGTCTGAAAAAGAAGCTAGTCAAAAAGCCAGAGGAGAACTATACCTGTGATTAACAACAACTATCATACTGTATAGTTTACCACTTCAGATAACACATGGAGAGGACAAAACGTTTCCAAATTTTTTATGAGAATTTGGAAAAAATCTTGATTTCTGTGAGGCACTTAGACAACATGAAATCAATCTGTATGGTCTACAAGGTTTTGGTCAAAGTATTTGCAACAAATTTTATAAGAAATTGCAACAGATGTATGAAACATTCTGTCTCAGTTTTGCTATCCATTCTGTGCCATTTGAGATGTGAGACTTAAAGGCCTTGATACTTCCTGCAGTTTCAGAGAGGACAGAGACTCAACAACGTATAGATATTTTCTCTATAGAAAGGAAAGGCAAGACTGTTTAACTACTGTGTTCTCATCTATGCAGATGTTATAAGTAGTGCTAATTAGAAACTGTTTTTTTTTTTTTTTGACTTTTTAAGGGGAAAAAAAAAAAACAACTTTAAAATATTTTTATTAAGAGTATCTTGTTCCTCATGTGTGATGGAGAAGACAAAAACTGTTACTTCCTTTACCTGACTTAAACTTTTCCATATCAGTCTGTTAAGTTCTGTCAACATCTAACTAGAACAATTTTTAATCAATGCTAGGACACTGATTAAACCAAACATCACAATATTTCATCCTAGACACTCAAAAAAGTCTCTGTATTTCTGATGGAACAATAGGAGTCAGGCTATTTCCAAATCAATATTTCTTAAACATTCATAATGCCAAAAAGCTGATGTTACTTTCTTGCTTTTTTTTTTCCTTCTCTTGTTTATGCTGATTAGTTATACAACAGCTTTCATCTTCAGCTTATACCAAAAAAACATACTGAGCATGGGCAGCCCAATAGCTGCAGCATGATAAAATTTATGCCTGTCCCCAAGTGGTTCCATCATGTAAGTTTGCACAATTTCATTGCTTGACTTGGCAAATGAAGCAACTCTCTCTGGAGCTCTTATGCTTTGCCATGAAACAGACTTCAGTTTAAGGAAATCCTGTGCTCAGGTGTGCAACAAGAGCTTATCATTTGGCAGATTTTGTCTCCCTAAAGAAAACAAGCACAAAACCTGTTTTTACTTGGTCAACCTTTTGAACATGCTCGCCGCTTCTCCAAAAGAAATTCATGGAAACTAAAGAGAAAACAAAAGGGGTTAATACAACATCAGCCTTGTGAAATCAGATTCCTCACATCTTTAACGTCCTAAATATCAGTACACAGGTGATTACAAAGATGTAAACCACTTTTTCACGACTGTAGCAAACCAAGATTTTTCTTAACTCTAGCAAAAGATGACTGTGTCAAAAGACTCATTGGTTACTTATTTCCAAACTTTCCTCTGTCTAGAAGAGGCACAGTTAGGGAAGGGTTGAGTTACCCGTGCATCACATGTTCCAAGTGTCAATCACTATCAGCATTATGACTCAGGTGGAAGCATTTGATTCCAGGAGAACTACAATTCAGTACAAAAGCAAAAGAGAAAATGCAGTAAATAATAATAATGGTGAGATTACACAGAACTTCCTCAAATTTCAGTGCTGTTGAGTTATACCAGCAAGGAAATAAGACAAAGAGGATAGAAAAGGCACAAAATCCCTATGAAACTACTGAACTTTTGCAGCTAAGTGTTAAAGCTTTGGTATGCCAAGGTATACAATTGGATTTCATTTTGAGACTGCAGCAAATATTTAATATGTGCCAGTCCTTCAATATTTTACTGCCGTACAAAGACATTCTTTTAAACAGAGCTAAAACACATTCAGTAGAGTGCAGAAATAAGATACAAAGCCTTACTTGTATCTTTTCAGAACTTGAGAATATTTTCATTGAAATTTTACATCAAATTGGTATTGCCTTGCTATGAAATAGCAAGCCAAACCATCGTGAAAGACAAGGCAGAAAAACTTCGAAAAAATATTTCAAGTATTTAATTTGAAGTAGCTAACATAAATGCTAAGAGGAAAAACCCTCTCTAGTGTTCTTTTTTTCCCCCTCTACCGTGATTTAATGAATTCTAATAAAATTATATGCTGGTGAAAAACCCTCAGAGGATTTCACCCATTTACTTCAGATACAACTCTAACTTTGTATTTGAAACTCATAATAATGCATAATTAGAAGCAAAGCACTTTTGTTTTGCTTGATGCCTTTCACACAATAAATAGAGAAGAAAATGGTCTCTGATCAGCTTCCTAAAAGACATCGTCACCCTAGAGAGCAGCTGCTGGTCCTTCACAAAAGCAAATATGCATGCATCCATGAATGTAGGTTATGTGTGTAAGTGTTGTACACATCTGTAGATTCATAATGGAGTGGTATATTATTTCCAGTGAATATTCTGATTTTATTAATTCTGTTTGTTTCCTCTCTGTGAAGTTTATTGATGGAAAGTTATGCTGTATCTTAGTAGGCTGCAGATACATTTTTAATCTGACAACAGCTGCATAGCCTTAAAAGGATAAATTTACATACTGAAATGAACTAAAAGAGATACAAGGAATATATTTCACATTACTGGAAATGTCTGTTGTACATCTTACTATCTGTATTTATTGCCTCTTGTGACACATTAGCCATAATTATTACACATTATCTGCCTAGTCCTGCATTAACTAAATGAATTCCTTTGCTTTTAGGTGCAAAGAATTTGTAATTTTCATTATGATACGATCCATTAGAAAGGAAAGAGTGTCTGGCAAGAAAGTGAACTAGATTTGAAAACAAAGTTATGTGAATAGAAGAAAAATGAAAGTTTACTTGGAATGTTCCTGGAAGAAGCAGTGCTTATAAGACTCACTATCTTGAGCCAAGACCCATGGAGGGAGGGAAGGAAGATCAGTGGACAGTAAGTAGTGAAAGCTGAAGGAGAAGAGCTCACTGCTTCTAGTTTTAATGCAGTTATTGCAGGAATGCTAAAAGCTGGCCCAGGTAACCTGCTGAATGCCTCTCTGCTACCTGTCAGAAGCACAGAGATGGACAGCAGCATAAAAGATGTCAGGACTCCAGCACTTAGTGAAAACGTTCCTCACATCTACGTACATCTTCTCAGACTGCCCTTGGAACAGAAAGTGCTTAATTAATTTAGCAGGAGTATCCTGTGGTGTAAGTTCTAAGCCCAAGATGATGAGAGGGCACCTGAGAATGTATTCTTTCCTTTTTGTAGGATTGTCTTGAGCGCACAGGGGTCTGGGTTTTCCCATATGCTGAGATGGCTCTCTCTCCTCTTTATTCACTCTTATTTTCATTTATGCAATAGCAATGTAATTTCAAAGATTTTCTCTGAGGTTAGTCCTTACAGCAGTAGATTGTAGAACCAATGCAATAGAAATAAAGCACTCAGACCTTCCCCTCCCTTCCCCCCCCCCCCATTTTTTTTTTTTTCCCAAGGAATGGTCAAGGACTAGGACAAAAATATTTTTGCTTTTAATAGCATTTCCAGGGCTGTCAGAATACTTTTTACCACAAAAACACCCAAACCAAACCAAACCAAACCAAACCAAAACAAAAAAAAACAACAAAAAAACCTGCTACCTTTTACAGCTATTAAAACCAAAAGAGAACCTCACAGAAATTCCTCATTAAACAAATACCAAATTTAGCTCTTAAAAGTGCTGCATCCAAGCCACCTCTTTTCTCTGTC
Source organism: Cygnus olor (assembly GCF_009769625.2). Classification (NCBI taxonomy): domain Eukaryota; kingdom Metazoa; phylum Chordata; class Aves; order Anseriformes; family Anatidae; genus Cygnus; species Cygnus olor. Next base: position 67,905,354 of record NC_049198.1, on the reverse strand, counting down.
CTGGAGCGGACATTGCCAAATTTCTCCATTTCCTTTTTTGATTACATTTAGTTTAGCCAAACACGTTATGGTGGCAGAGATGAAATATTGCCAGAATATTTTTCTTCACGCAGTGTTGCCAGAAAACTTCAACTTGTGAAGGTAATACTTGGGCAGAAACAGCAAGATGGACTTGTTTATCAGCAAGATGGAAAAATAATTCTTTCCTGTCTGCAAATATATTACAAATTGAGAAGCGCTTTGTGTCTCTTCCAAAAAGAAGAAATCAGCTCTAGTACCAACTCATGTGGCAGAAAACTAAAAAGTTACTTTAATTGAAATGTTTAAATGTATAGGACTATTGAATAATAATCTCAACCTACTGATAAATTAAGGACATTAAATTACAAAATGCAAACTTAAATCCTCGCTGTCGTTAGCAATTGCCTTCAATATTACCATCTTGCAATCCAGAGAGCTAATTTATACATTAGTGCTGGCAATAAAACTTTTTTTTTTTTTTTTTCTTTTTCTGTCAGGTAGAATCAAAAGGCTCAAGATTGTGCAGTTTTCATATTACAGCTTCATTTTGCTTTGTACAATTTCTACATTTTATTTTATTTTCTTGTAGAAATGGTTGCTGGAGGCATAGATTTTGATTAATAACATAACTCAGCTAAGCATTCTCTTTGAAAAGAATTAACTATCTAGGCAGGGTACAACAAAGCATATTTCAACAAGATTATTTTACATGGCAAATTACAAAGAGGACCATAATTACTGATTTTGAGCAGTGTTTTTCAGGATTTCCTCTAGGTAGGGAGCAATCTGTTGGGAAAGTTGTTGTAGCATAAATTTATGAACTGATAAGCCTACTACTCTGAAAGTACAGTAAATCACTCTTAAATTTGGCTCATAGACAATGCAGCATATGTCCGAGGTCTTAAACTTAAAAATGCTTTTCGATATAAAGCTCTCAGGACTTTTTTTTTTTTTTCTTTTTTTTTTCTATATATATTCAGATGACTTGTACTGTCTCAGAATTTCCTAAAATCTCTTTCTTTTTTTTTGGTATTAGTATTCAAAAGTCATTGAAGCATACAGCAATTTGGCTTGTATGTTTACCAGTAGGTGTAAAATAAAACATAATCAATAATAAACTGGATGTTACAGAATAGGTGCATATACACCCTGGACATTAAATCCAGAAATGAGATTGTGGAAGCTACTGCTTCATAGGTCAAGACATGCTTCTTTCCCCTGTATTTAATAGTTACTTGGCAAGGTGAATCTTACCTCAAGCTGCTACTATTTTATTATGAAGCACACTCTTGGCAATAAAGATACCAGAATAGACAGTAAAAAGGTTTTGCAATTTCACATAATAGAAACTTTCCCACTTAGAAAATCTGCACTAGAAAAAGAGGATAGAGTAGTTAAACTTCAGACACTCAGTTTCCTTAATGGGACTTTCTGTTCTTCAGACATCACATGGCTCATCTGAACATAATTAAACGGTTATAACTTCTCCAAACCAGGTGAAGACTGGGTGCAATTCTATAAAATGTTGAAGTACACAATCGAAATAAGTTTTAAACGTAAGCTGTAAAAGATGTGGACCTGTTAGAGCGAGTCTAGAGGAGGGCTGCAAAGATGCTCAGAGGACTGGAGCACGTCTCCTATGAAGAAAGGCTGAGAGAGCTGGGGATGATTCTGTGATTCTATGTTCAGTTTGGAGAAGAGAAGGCTTCAGGGAGATCTCATTGTGGCCTTTCAGTACCTAAAGAGATCTTATAAAAAGGATGGAGAAGGACTCTTTACTCGGGTGGATAATGATAGGACAAGGGGGGGTGGTCTTAAAATAAAAGAGGATAGATTTAGATTAGACTTTAGGAGGAAATTCTTCACTGTAAGGCTAGTGAGGCACTGAAACAGGTTGCCAAGGGAAGCTGTGGATGCCCCATCCCTGGAGGTGTTCAAGGCCAGGCTGGATGGCATCTTGGCCAACCTGATCTAGTGGGCGACATCCCTGCCCATGGCTGGAGTTAGGTGATCTTTAAGGCCCCTTCCAACCCAAACCATTCTATGATTCTATAATTCTAATCCTGCAGATTATGGAGAAATTCTTAAAAGTGGAATAAGAGTTTACCTGAATCAGATTTGTTTCCATAGAGCTTTAATTAAGGCCTTTTTGGAGGAATAGATCAACACAAAAGGCTCAGAATATTTACTGACTACTTATTTAGAATATTTAGATATATTCTAGTATATATCTAGATATCTATTAATATATCTATTATCTATATCTATTAATATATCTATTATCTAGAATATATCTAGAATATTTACTGAATATTTATTTGTACAGATGAAATTGAAAGAATGATGAAGGAGACAAAGAACATTGCATGAATTGCAATTCTCAGAGGGCTTTTAGCACAAAGATTGTGACCTCTGTGTTTCTGGACTGCTAATGCTTGAGATTACCTCCTCTAAATAACTGGTCTGTGGAAGTTATGGAAGTCCCAGGAGATCCAGCTATTGTCCTATCACATCATGATCACAAAATCTCCCTTCAAAAAGGGGAACCAGTTGAACAAAGAAGCCAAGAATTGATATGGGTTATACTTAAAACATTTTCATGATGTCCCCAAACTACAGATCTTTTGTGATGGGAAGAGAATCACACATTTATGACGTCAGAGGAAAGCAATGCTGACATGCCTTTATTGGTAACTTATGGCTTCAGCACAGGTTGGGCAGTGGACATTATGATTTTGGACCTATATTTTAAGGGAATAGATAAATGCTGCCAAACACTTGAAACATATTTTTTCATTTGCTTGTTCGTAAGGTGTTTAGATTCAAGATTTTATGATAGGACTGATATAGAACATGTGCGTTATGCAGGAGTAACCAGACACTGAAGGTATACTACATGCTATCTAACTTCAGACTTTTGTCTTTTCCTTTCTCACCACCTTTGTATCATTTTTACCAATCTAGTCTTTATTCTCATTTCAGTTTTATTCTGTTTTACTTCTTCCTGCTACACTATTGACCTACTTTCTGAGCTCCTCTGCTCTGCCTGTCTTTCATGACTCCTCCACCCACCCACCCCTACTGTTTGCAAAGCATCTAAAAAACACCTTTTTACCCCTTTACTAAATTAACAGATCAGAGAGCAACCTGTCCCCCACTGATTTTATAACACTTTCTCTGCCAAAGAGATGATTCAAAAATAGCTAGAGAAAACTGATATGAAGAAATAAAACAGAAATAAAGTAGAATCTGAAAATCTGAGGAATCTTCAATTCTACTTCTAAATCACGAAAAAAAGTCCAGAAATGTACATTAAAATTTAGGATCAGAGTGGCTTACCTGAATTGGATTATCTTTTCTGAAGATACTTAAACTGATAACTAATATTAGCTATATGTAAGCATAGTGTGCTAATAGAAGGACTTGTAGCTGCTATACAGAATAAACATGCAGTTGTGAATAGGACATGCACCTTAAACTCCAGAGTGAGCTCAAATACCATTCAGTTTACTCGTTTGTGAATAAAAAGAGCTGTTAAACTTGAACAGAAGTATCAGATTCTAGGCCTGAATAAATGTGAAACTGATTTTGAAGACATACCCTCATTTAATTAGTGCTGTAATAGTCAAGTAGATTTATCTGCTCTTTTCAGCTAAGGAAAGTAGACACGATATTATGGGTAACCTTTACACTTGTTGCGTCATATTTACCTTCCATCACAATGGATGCTAGGACACAATTCTAGATTATGCAAAAGTGAAGCCATGGATAGTAGAATGGGGGCTTGCTTAATTGTATTAATGATTTCTAAATAAAACAATCATAATTATTAAAGCCAGGAGTGAAAGAATGGGGGCTTGCTTAATCACTTTAAAATAGATATTACTGAGTGTCTTTGCTTATTACTGCCCCTCACAGAAGATGTTTCCTGACAAAAATGGGGAACCTGTCTCAAAAACCAGCTGAGACCGACCTTGTGGTTTGGACAAGAGCCAAGGAGCAGCTGAGTCTGTACAAAGGCAGGGGGTCAGCTAGTGGTGATGAAGAGGAGTTATCGGACTTCATCCCCACGACCCCCCGATGACTACCACCAGAAGGCACTGCGCAGGCACAGATGGGAGGAGTTTATGGAAATGACTTCTTGGAGCTAATTTTAATACAGAGCAGGGATATGTTATGAATACGTATAGGCGTATTAGGAAACTTCATGCATATGTAACTTTTTACTGCATATAACCAAAGCAAGTTGCCGCGTTAAGTTGCGCATGCCTTTGGGAGCTATCCCGCATGCACCCGGCGCCAAAATAAACCACATACCTACTTTATAACTTATTTGCTTTGAGTTATAGAGTTCTTCCACGAATCAAAAGAACCTTGGCAGCATTTGGTCCTGAGAAAAGCCTTTATGGTATCAGAACCTTTTCAGTCAGAATAACACAAGGAGCCAAAGTATAAATGAAAAAATGTCTCAGCACAGCACTTTCCAAGACAGGATCCTTCTCTATGCAAATGCTATTTATGAAACATTGTCCATACCTGTGGAAAGGCAGCTAGCTTCACTATTTCTATTTTATCAGTATAGAAGTGTGGAATAAACAGACAAGAAGAAGCCTTGATGGTACTGCTTGCTGGAGTAATGCCATATGGCTTTTTTTGTATGTTAGGAAAAAGACTGGTTATATTTTAAGATGAAGTGTTGCCATTTCTTCTAGGAATACTTAATATTATAGTTGAAATGTTAGTAATGAAACTTAGAGTAGATGTTCACACCACAAAAATAAATAAAATACTATCTTCAATTATGACGTTTACTGATAGTTTCCCCAGACCATCCTTTCTTTCTCATTCCAATCAGCATGCTTAAAAACAGATTGACAGCAAAAAAGCTAATGACTATAAATTACTGTTACAAGTGCAAATGAATTCCTTATTACATGATAGGTGTTTCACAAATGCCAACAGAAGATCAAGGTCAGGAAAAAAAAAGTTAGCACTTATTCATACAGACAGAAACTGAAAAGATAAGTGACAAAAATTAGATGGTATTTTGAAGTAGCTAAAAGTAAGGGCTTAAGTGGTCATTAGTAATACTTTCTACATGTTCCATGACCTATTGGAAGGAGTGCTTTTAAGATTAGTACTTTTTCAGTAATTAATCACTTTTGAGGTGGGGGATAGCTCTTTAATCAAATTATTCTCTGTTTCATTGAAATAGTAATTGGCCAGATTTATCTCTGGTACAATTCGTTTGACGTCTGGAAAGCTATACCAGAGATGAATTATTGCTTTGATCTTTGTACCTCTGACATTAAGACAGCAATCTACTGTTCTACTCTTGCAAATGAAGAAGAAATAACATCCATCAGGTCTTTCTTGGTTTCCTTTAAGTAAAACAACAAACAAGTAGAGCTGTAAACTAAAATAACTATATGGCTAACTTTTAAAGTTACTGTAAACTGTCTTTGGAAAAGATGATAGTAAGAACCAGACTAAAAGCAGAAATGAGGAGTGTCAAAAGTTTGGAGTTCAATTTCCAGCTCAACTTCAAGCTTGCCAAAGAATTATGATCAGTGTGTAGAAGCAGATTTTCAAGTATCTGTTTACAGAATTTATGATTTTCATTAGTTGATCAACAGTTCCCATTTTAACATCCAGAGTGTTTTATTGGGTTTACATGGCAAGGTTTTGGTAACAGGGGGCTGTAGCGGTGGCCTCTGTGAGAAGAATCCAGTCCCATGATAGTTAAGGGCCAGTTTCAGCTAGCTCCAAAGGGACCCACTGCTGGCCAGAACCGAGACAGTAAATGATGTTGTTTGCACCTCTGTGAGAGCAGATTTTAGGAAAACAAACAAATAAACAAACAAAAACCAAACCAAACCAAAAAAACCTGCTGCGCAACAGAAGCTGGGAGAGTGAGGAGTGAGAGCCAGCCCTGCAGCCCCCAAGGGCAGTGCAGCAGGAGGGCAGGAGGTGCTCCAGGCACGCAGCACAAGTTCCCCTGCGGCCTGTGGAGAGGCCCCTGGTGGAGCAGGCTGTCCCCCTGCAGCCCATGGGTCCCACATGGAGCAGATCTCCATGCTGCAGCCCGTGGAGGAGCCCCCGGTGGAGCAGGTGGATGTGGCCCGGAGGAGGCTGCGGCCCATGGAGAGCCACCGCAAGAGCAGGTCCCGGACCGGAGCTGCCGCCCGTGGGGGACCCGTGCTGGAGCAGTTTGCTCCTGGGGGATGGATGGACCCCGTGGTACGGAGCCATGTGGGAGCAGTTCTTGAAGAGCTGCTGCCTGTGGGCAGCCCCTGCAGGCTCAGTTCGGGAAGGACAGCATCCCGTGGGAGGGAACCCACATGGAGCAGGGGCAGAGAATGACCGTGAAGGAGCAGCGGAGATGAAGTACTACAGACTGACTGAAGCCCCCATTCACTGTTCCTCTGCACCACTTGGGGGCAGGAGGGAGAAGAGGATAGGTGGAGGAAGGTGTTTGTGGTTTAAATTTCTCACTGCTCTAGCTTGTTAGTAATAGGTAATAAATTACATTAATCTCCCTACGCTGAGTCTGTTTTGCCTGTTATGATACTTGTTGAGTGATCTCTCTCTGTTCTTATCTCAACCCTTGAGCCCTTTCCATTGTATTTTCAGCCCTTTTCCCTTGGGGGGGGGGGGGGGGGGGGGGGGGGGGGGGGGGGGGGATGGGGGGGCGGTGGGAAGAGCGGTTGTGGTGGAGCTTAGATGCCCAGCTGGGTAAAACCATCACAAGCGTATCTGGTCTTCTCAAAGCTGGACTACTTACAGTTTTCAGTCTCCCAAGACTGAATCCTTACTTTGTTCTTTAGCACAACTAAGTGTTTAATTAGTTGTATTTCTTCTACATATTAGGTGTATTTCTTCTACCTAGTCTTTATTTTACTATTATTTCAGCTTTAGGTGCAGAGGCTTAGTGTGCACAGTATGAATGTAGAAGAAACTTCAAAAACATGCAGGGCATTTTCTGTACACTGCATAGGAAATCTAAGCTCTCTACTAGGATTCCTATCATGGCAAAAGAAAAAAATTACAGAAATGGTTATTGGCTTTCAGGTCCGTGCTGTAACTTCTTTCCCAACATATATTTTTTTTCCATAGCACATGGTCAGATCTATTTGGAAGTCAATGAAGTGAATACTCAAATATTTCGCCTTAAGTAGTGAAACCTAGCTTTTAGATCACTTAGCACTCCACCCTGCCTTCCTTACAGAAAGCCAATCAAGCTGTGTAAAATATTTTTGTCACTACAAACATCAGTAATGAGCATAAACCATTGTAGAGGTAAAATGTAAAGCTCTTTTGTGCATGTCTATTGAGCAGGGTCTATTGAAGCAGCAAGGACAATAGGGATTAGAAATATTAATTGCATATTACAAGAGAAATAAATGTATCTACCTTTATACTAAACTTTGTTCAGCTTCTACTCGTAATATGCTGAAAGCTACCAGCTTCTCTGGCAGAGTTTCCAGAGGAGGCAAATCTGCCTGCACTTTCCTTTTCTCTTTTTATATATTTTTTTTTAGAAAACACACATACTAGCCGTGAGAAAGTACAATATCATGGTCTGCCTCTTTTTTGTCTGCTCTTCTTAAAGTGACTTGGGAAGTTTCTCCTCTTATCCTACTGTTTGAAAACCCTGTACTGCAAAGCATTTTTGCACATTGGTTGAGATCACACACTAGTGTGATCTTATACTACCCTATTTGTTTCAGATGCCTTTACTAAATACTGATCTGTCATAATCATGTTAATGAACTTTAAACACTAGCCTGTCTTACAAAGAGCGCAAGTTTCAAGCTAGTGAAGTAAATGATTTTTTTCTTAAGTACGAATTTGGAGACAGTTCTGAAATAAGAAATGACCAGAACAGTTGTGTTTTAGCAAGTGGATAGCAAGTGTTATTTATTTATTTATTTATTTATTTTTTCCTTAGCTCATCCATGATTTCTGACAATTTTTAGGTTGATAGCTGAGACCACCATTTCAGTGTTACTTAGCCTTGGGAGTTTCCAGAGTCCATTTCTCATACTCAGGGTGAAAGCTCTTCCCTTTCTTTCATGTTTCTTTTTTTCCCCTTCCTTGCTCCTTATTCCAAAGGGAAGACAAAAAGCTCTTAACCAAAGACAGCTATTAAGACTTTTGTTACTTTCCCCACAGTAGTTTCAGTGTCTCCCAATTACCTTTTAATAAAATGAAACCTAGTAATTGCTTGGGTTTGTCAGTCCTAAATGGCAAATGAAACATTTGTTGCATACTTGGTAGAATGATAACACTTCTTATCTATCTTAAGAAAACCCACCATAACCTGGTCACTGGTAAGAGACCATACAAAACCACAGTAATAAATACAGATGACAGATTTAGCATTAGAGTGTTCTAACATTCTGGTTTTAAGCAATCCTGCCCTCAAAGAAACAACTATCTGAACAAATTCAGCTGGACTACCTACGGAGGAGTAAAAGGACATCAAACAACAAATAACAGCAAAGAATTTAAGAAGTGTGTATTGCTTTGCTTTTTTCATATCTTTGCTAAACTACAGAGATCCTCACCCTCAGTGACGAACAGCAACAATATACTATGTATGCATGCTTACTTTATACCAAAGTACATGGATTGAACTAATACAGCACTTTGGCCTTCCACAAAATAAGGAATGATAGTATAATACAGTGCAGCAGATGTTATTAGAAGCTGCAACCTCCCACTGAAAGCAGTAACTTTCTGAAGCATCCTGGAAGTTTCAAAAGTGATATGGTATTCTCCAATACTCACATAGGTAGTGCATCCAAACAGTGCTAAATATGACTTGTCTACTCTGACTATATTTTCAAATCTCCTCTTGAGCAGTGGTCTCTGAAGTGGGTGAGTGCATGCACACCACAGGGTATACAAGACAATCTGCTGAATACATGAAGAAAATATTATAACTTCAGTAATACATATGTATAATTTGTAAATAAATAAGCATACAGATATTGGGTATACATGCTAAAAAAAATAAAATTACTGATAGCACTCCATGATAAAAAAAGGTTTGGAGACCACTGCTCTAGAAAATGGAAATGATATTATTCAACCCTGCACCATCACCCCGAAAAGATCTCCAGATATGGGTATATCTAGACAAGCACCTTAATATGCATTAAAAACTGCAGAAGTACCATAGCATGACTTTATTCTATGCTTAAACGTCTCTAGCTTACTTAGAAAATGAGCCCTGGAAATAGAAAATCTAAGAACTGCACATTATGCCAGTTAGAAGTAAAAGGTAGTTAGGGCAAGTCATGAAAAAAGTCACATGAAAGTCACATGAAAAACATGAAAAAACAATCCACCTAAACCAGGTTCATTCAAATAAGGTCTTTTACCAATGATTATCTAGCCTTGTAAATTATATGAAATGCCAACTGTACAAAACAAAAAACTGTACAATGCCAAACATTTCACATCTCTCCTAATTCCTTTCTGTCTTCTTACCTGCCACCAACACTGAAGATGCAACAATAATATCTTCATCCAACTCTCCACATTGGAAAGTCAAAAAAAGTTGATTATTTTCAAAATCTTTACTTGATTAGATCTGGCTAGCTCATGTTGGCAACCAGGAATTCATACTTTTTTTTTTTTTTTTTCTTCTCAATAAGAAGGGCGGGCAGATGTTTAAAGGAAATGTTTGCCATTACAAATGTCTAAGGTGTCTACTGGAAGCACATTAATCTATCCCATATCTGTATATTGTCCAAAATCTGTATGATTTTAATATTCTAATTACTGTAACAAGAAATAGGAAAAGACACATTTCATGTTGGTTTAGTCACCATTTTCACAACTAATTGCTTAAAGCGGTTAGTAAAACTGATTGAGCAAAATAGCTCAGAAGGCTTTCTTGGCTTTTCCCTACTTCTTGGGAACAATGCTAACTACAGAATCACAAACCCACAGGATAACTTAGAAATGGAGGGACCGCTCTAGGTCAGCTAGTCCAACTGACTTCTCAAAACACATCTAAGAGATCAAGACACTCAAGATTGTGCCCAGTTTAGTCTTTAACATCTCCAAGAATGGAGATCTCACGGTATCTCTGGACAAACTGCTCCAGTATCTGATCAACTTATGCTTAAGAAATGAAGCAAGCAGACAAGCATGCAAAAAACTCCTTATAGTTAGCAAGAATTTCCCACAATTCAACTTGCACCAGTCACCTCTTTCCCTACTACTGTGCATATCTGAGAAGAGTCTAGCTGTGTCTTTTCTCTGTCCTTCTATCTGGTAGTTGCAGAAAACAAAGTCTTCTCTTCCTCAGTTTTTCTCATGTGCTTGGTGCTCCAGTCCCCCGCCTGTCTCCATTGCCTCCCTTGAACATACTCCAGTATGTCAGTGTCTGTTCTTTACTGGAAATCCCAAAACTGGACAATGGACTCCCGGTGTGGTCTTACCCATGCTGAACTTGTGGACCTAGAGCAGTGGCACCATGCCTGTCAGTGGGTATAACAACAACAAAATTCCCTGGTCCAAAGATGATTCTTCACACCTCATATTTTGTCTTGTACAAATGCAAGATCGGTGGGCTTGATAGCAGTAAGAGATGACAAACTGTATGACATGACTGTTATACAAATAAGAAATGGTGTGAATGAGGTAGATGACCTCCTTCATGAGAGACTCTGTAATCCAATAAGGAATGAAAGAAAGGGCACTTAAAATCACTCTACTCATGTGAGTTGTATCCACATGCAGTTGCACTCTACTCTGAAGTGAGGCTGTAAGGTTCACATGAGCCCAACACTGAACACAAAAGCAAAGACAAGGTAAGTGACTGAATTTCAGTGAACTGGGGAGGTGACAGTTCGCAAATATGCAGTAATGCCCACAACAGTCAACAGGAAAAGAAGTCACAAGTGCATAAGAATCACTGATTGTTTTTCAAGTGAGCACAACTCACTTTTTGTTTGTTTGTTTGTTTCTACTTCTGTTATAACCTTCCAGTTATATATCATTTCCACTTTGCTACTGAAATCTTAAAAACTGTAAATTGTCTAAAATAAAGAAGATTTATCTGAAAAATTAAGACTCCTTTCATTTTATTTGAAACATAGCATAGACACAAATACAACATATCATTGCAACCAACAACTTCTACTGTTGGGCATGGCCTGGGGGATCTAACAACATAAACCTAATCTGTGACATTGTTAGGGCACACATCACAGGCACCATGACAGGGTCCTGCAAGGCAATTTGGAATCTAAGGACTGATTTGCAGAAAGCCAGTCACGCCAAGACTCCTAAACTACTGTTGATTTGTTATTCACCAGTGTACTTATTTTGTCTAATGACATAAGACACAAAGATTTCAGAAGAGTAAAACGATGTAAAATGAAAATAGTTTGTCTTCCAAATAATTCTGAAAGGTACCTTCTTCATGTACCCTAAAATAAGGTATGCAAATAAATGCAATCCATGCAAAATTCTCTCTTTTGATTAACAGAATAAAAAGTATTTCCTGCTTCTCCAAATAGATAATCTAGATGTATTTTACTTTTCAGAGAGTGAGAAGCTTAGAGGAGGACTGACTGACAATTCAAACATGGTGATGGGAGACCACCCTATTTTTATGATACTTGAAACATGTATAAGAAGCACTGACGTTAAGGCAAGAAAATCCTGTTAAGTGCCAAGGCAAGTCTAAGATCTAGAGCAAAAATCACTCCTAAACCTGCAGAAACAGAGCAAGAGAAATGCAACCAACCAAAAAATAGCACTTTTTTTTTTTCTTTTTCTCTTTTTTTTTTTTTTTTCTCCACAGAGTAGACCATGGGGGAAAATAAAGCTGTAACTGCTCAGCAATGGTAATTTTTGACCAAGGAATGATCTAGCACAGAGGGCAAGAAAGTTTGTTTGCAGAAGGGGTTAAACTGGGGGAGCAGGGACACCGGAGACAGAAGGACTCCATGTCAGGGAGTGAGATCTCCCTTGCTGAGGAGATAAAACAGGGCTGAGGCTTTGTGTTGTAGCAATGGTGCAACGTGATTGCTCAGGGACCACCTCTGGGCAGTGGGGCTGGGGATGAACCCAGGAGGGGGCTGAGGTGCCCCGTGCCAACGCTTACGGGACTGATGATGGGCCAAGCGTGTGTAAGGGGCCAGGGCATGACATATCTCTGCAGACTCCTCATAGGACTCTGTACAATGCATTGTTCATTAGTCCTCTTTGTATTTAAGCACAGATGTGTGTTTAATTCATCTCAAGGGGTACAATAAAACTGCCCCAACAAGACCATCTCCATTTATGCACAAGAACTGAATACATGCTAATTCCCAGAATTGTCATCTTCCTTGCAAATCTCTAAGGAGACAATATGTAAATACCTGTATGCAGTGCAAGTGGGATTTTAGGGACCCAGCAAGAAAAGATTCATAGTGGTTCATAAAGAGAAGTGACAGCAACTGGTTTTATAAGGACAAGAGGGGGATTGAGTCAGCATAGTTATTACAATATTAGTGGACTCACTATTTAGCTTGGACAGATCAAACAGTTCAATTAAGTTCCTATTATAAGAAAAGAAATCTCCTTCCTGAGTGATACAGCCATATTTCTTGTGTTTCCCTACTATTAACATTCTGATGACTCTACCTCCTACCAGTGAGCACAAGGTAGAGTCAATGAACTTAATTTTTGGAGGGGTTTTCTTACACCTTCATTATTATTTGGTACATTTGCAAACCCAGTACAGTGGTGAAGAATTGTTGATGAATTGTCACTACTGACACAATAGTCAAATTCAAAAAAAAAAAAAAGCATTTCTTTCAAACAAAAGATATAGATAGTCCATTTATCAATAGAAGCTCTATAAATACAGATATATAATTGAGTATGCATACACATATACATGAAAATGGGGATCAGATAAGACCCACCTTGACAGAAGTGTACAACTCCTTATTACATATTTCTTTGCTGACAAATTTAATATCTTTGTAAATCAATTCTTAGGCCATGCAGATTATGGCCTTATGTTTTGTCAGGTTCCAGTGACATTGTTTTCATATTTTCAGGTTATAAATTTGAAATCGTTGCACTATTAAATGCTGCAGCTCATCTGAATTACTTTTGAATTTATAAAACTACCTTACGACTTCTCAGCACTGTACTTTATTAGCTGAAGGTTGTGCTTGTCACTGATATCTAGTTTATAAACACTACTAGGGCTAGTTATACTTTCTGAGAGAGCTTGGAGACTATTCTCCATAAATGCTTCTAACTACTTTTCCTCCTGCAAGAAATAGCACAGACTGCTCTTTCATAAAATGGCAACTCACCTGAATCAAACATTCTTCAGCATGAGAGTAGGATAAGTAAATGTTTTAAAAGCATATTTTGAAATCCTAGAACAATATTTTTAAAATTCAAGTATATGATTTTCGTGATTAAACAAAAAACAAAACAAAACAAAAACCCTGAAAATCAGAATAAAACAAACAATAACATTTTAAAAGCAGACCCTTCAGCTTACAACATTTTCAACATTTCAGCATCTAGTCCTGACACAAGAGGCCAAAATTTGGGATTATTGTGAACATATTTGAATTATTAGAAAATAATTTCTGTGGCTGAGGACTGAAAATGTTTGGGAACATGACAAACAAGTCATGACATATTGAGTACTAATGATTTGTTAACACAGAAGGGAAAGTTTATGGAGTTCAACACAGACAACAAGAATAACAACCAACACCAGCTGAGATGTTACAGCAAACATGAGTAAGATCCCTTATGGAAGAATGGTCACAAGTGAAAAAATTAACAGAAACTTACCAGGTTGAAACTGCTCATTGCTCGCACTTTTGGTGGTAGTATTCCACCACTTCCCTGCTCCAGACTGTTATCTTCATATCAACCTGAGTAAACCAACAGCAACAAAAAATTAAAAATAAAACAATAACAACTGAACAAATAAAATAAAATAAAGTAAAATAAAATAAAATAAAATAAAATAAAATAAAATAAAATAAAATAAAAATAAAATAAAAATAAAATAAAATACAAATAAAATAATAAAATAAACAGCGGCTTTCAAGTCTTTGGATAAAATAATTTGATTAACAGGGTCAGAAACCTTTCAGCAGGTCATGTTCTCCTTTCATTATATTTGTGTTTCAAAATTAAGTATACAGCAAATCAAAAACTGCCATTAAGCATTCACAAAAAAAGACGACAAAAAACCAAAACACTGCTGTGTAGTCCGTTACATAACATGTCTCCTAAGTTTCCCTTTACTTATGACATTCAGTGAATAATGGAAGCTTTAGAGCTCCTTCAGGCAGCAGGAGGTAAACCCTGACATGCAGTCATATAGATTGTATGAGTAGATGGAGTCTTGGATGTCTCAGTTATTTGCCAAAGCCTACTTGCTATTTTTGCAGGCTTGTATTATCTGGGGAAGAACTTATAAACCACTGTAACAGTTATGCATTAATAAAACAAAAATTGCCCTTTATATTTAGTTAAAAGGAAGCAGACAACATTGGAGAGCTAAATTCTACCATTTAGTGATTCTTCATTAAAAATCCTCTTCCTTCTTGTTACATAACCAGATATAGTATCATATATCATATATATACATTTATCATATATATACATAACCAGATATAGTATCATTCTTCAAGTAGATAAGAAGAGCTAAAATAATGCTTCAGATATTTAGTTTAGGAAATTAAAATAAGCATCCATATTTTCCACCTAGGCCAGGGTTTGGTCTCAGAAATAATGATTTATTACCAAGATACATATTTTTAAAATAAGATAACAGTGTTTTGGCTTCCCCTCTTGAAACGATCTCAACCCTTCGGTGTTACACAGAAGCACTGTGATGTACAAAATTAGAATGGGTCACCAAAAGGTAATATATCTAACTGACAAGACATTTAAGAAGGTCTGAGCTTATATTTTTTTTTCTTCCTGGAATCATGAGATTCACTCATCACATTAAAGGCTTAGATTAGTTACGATTTAGAATTTAGAGATGTTAGAGAAGTTAAGGAGGAAGTTTTTTTTTTTTTGTTTTTTTTTTTTTTTTTTTTTCAGAAGCCTTTTTGTATAATCCCAGGAAAATCATGTAAACTGAGAGTATAAACCGTATAAAAATGGAGTAAAGTTAATAAAAATAATGTAAGTATTGCTACATTTTGCTCCATGTGCACTCTTAGGTATCTGTGTACTCTCAAACTGTAGATTTGCTGAAAAAAAATTAGTCTGAGGGTCTTAAGTATCACATAACTCACCTATAATATTCTGAAGTTTCTTTCTACAAGTAATCCTAAATCTAGCTCTCGCCTCTCTGTCCTTAAGACCTCAGTCAAGACAACTGCTTTTATCAGAGGACTCTTTGCTCCTTACACTCAGCTGTCCTACAGCTTTTTAAAGCCAAAGGATTGTGACAGATTCGGAACTGGACCTGTGGTATCAGGCCTTTTAATTTTTTTCTGTGAAGAATAATGCAGTCACGGAATAACTGGTTGGAAGTGACCTGAGGAGGTCTAGACCAACATCACTTGCATGCAGGGTCAGCACTTGAATTCAGACCACATCGCTCACTGATTTGTTGAGCTGAGTATTGAAAAACACGCTCCCGGTTGAAAAGTATGCTCCCATGATACATTTTGTTAAAAAAAGTAATTTGAGAGTGAGCATTTAAGTAACTTCATTCCGTTTACACTAATTTATTGGGGCAAGTCAGCCCTGTATTTATATACTTTGAATTCCTCCTTAAGAATAAATAGTCTTATATGCTATTCTCTTACCTCACTGCTGTCTCTAATGTAATATAAATTTAAACATGAAGGAGGAGAGATACCTCAGTCACAATCTTGCTATTCATGATATGAAATGTTTTGGATACCCATCCATTTTTAGATATGATTGTTTCTATATCTGGACAGAACAATTCAGTTAAAATTTGCCACAGTCCAAATTTATGTAACAGAATGGCTTTTCCTGCCAAACTATTTTTAAAGCCAGCAAAATAGCCACTTCGTCCTTATTATAATGACTGATATTTACTAGGTCAATGGATACTTTGATGTTGTAAGAATATCTATTTTCAATAATATCTACTTAGAAGGTATCAATGCTAAGAGAACAATTCTTGTGTTTCATGACTAGTTTTGGAGAATGTTCTATTACTGGTATAAATATGGGATACTAGGCCATTTCCTCATTATTCTGTTTCCAGAATTCACCGTTTTAAATAACGTTCCTTGTAGTGTATTATGATGAGTTATGTTGTGTGATGAGTGATAGTTACTGGTACTGTAATATTAGCCAGCATTATATACACGTAACATGTTGTTGAGAAGGACTGTAAGAACACACACTTAACTTGTGAAATATTTTGTAGAATATTGACAAAAGCCAAGGAATATAGAGTAAATTCAGCAATAATGAAGATGAAAAGACAGTCAAGGTGACCTCAGGAGGCAAATAGTAATTACCTACATTTATACCCTTTTTTTCTTTGAGGAGGGGGAGTGAGTGGTTGTGGTGGAGTTCAGCAGCCCAGCAGGGTAAACCCACCACAGCTCTTTGAGTTTAAGGCAATAAAACTCATATATAACTTGAGAGGAGCTGAAAGAAAAGAACAGAGAAGGAAGGAAATCCTTTCATGCTATGCCATTTTGTTACTGTTTGTATTAATTACTGAGAACCACCTGGGACTTTGCTGTTATGTTCTTTACTGTTATTTAGGACATTTCAAATTTTCTTTGTAAGTTTAGGATTAAGTCTAAAAAGTGACCAAATTCCTCAATGGAAACACTGTCTTGTGAGATATGCAACCTATTTTCTGAGCTATTCTACTTTTTCAGCATAAATCTCTGTAAATGTGAAAACATGAAATAGCATCGTCTGATGGGAAAATAAATTGACAGCTTCTTAAATATTTGTCTACTTTCTGTCTCCCAGCATAACTAAACAATGATAGCCTTATGTGAAAACTTATTGTCTGAATGCATGTTAGTTCTGAAAGTCATCAGGAATTTTCAGCTAATAGCAATAGTTTATTTATTTATTTATTAAAATAAATAAATAAACAAGAGTAAAATAAATAAATAAACTTTTTTTTTTTTTTTTTAATTTGGAAGAAGTGAGAAAATGAAATTCACAACCCCAGAGTCAAAACCAAAATGAATGCAGCCTGGATGCATTATAACTCTTCTACTTGTCTTTTAGGATTTGGGAATTAGGCAGACAATATCTTTGATACTTCTTCCTAAAATATTTATGCATCTCAAAGGATTAATCATTTGAACTTCTGGACTATTCATACAGGACTACTAAAATAAACTTCAGAACTTGATCTGCAAAACATAAGATTTAACACCTTTGACTAGTTGATTCCTTTTGCCTGAATTCTTTCTTCCAATTTATATTTCCTTTTAGTTGTTATAATTGGATAATTAAAAATTATTCTCAGACTGGTATTTGAAAACATAACCTGCTTCTGCCGGCATTACTTAGCTTTATTCTGAAAGAAGTTCCACTGATTTGAGAGGACCAAACAGGGGCTTGTATATATTCTTACACAACAAAATAGGAGAAAAAGCAGTAAAAGTGTATAAGGAAAATGCACAACTTGGGACTGAACAATACTGCTCAAACATCTACTTATCATCCTCCATTCTTTCATTCTTAAAAATCAGGGACAAGAAATAAAAAGAGTTCTGGCTTCATTCCACATTTGCTGACATTGGAGTAGGATCAATCATAAATTATTGCATTACTGGAAAAGGGAAAGAAACAGAGACACTGAGTTATAGTTCTTTACTGAGGATAATCTAGTCAAGACAGTAGGTCAACTTGTCCTTCTGCATTCCCTGATCTTGGGAGAGTATCTACGCCGAAAGGGCTATTCACAAAAATGCATTTCAAAAAATGCAACTATATCCTGGAAACAGAGTATAGCAAAAAAAAAAAAAAAAAAAAAAAAAAAAAAAGGAAGCACTTTAAAAAAAAAAAAAAAGAAAAGAAAAGACATCATAGAAACCTGTCTCAAGGTCAAGAAGACCTGTGTCCTCTTTCACAGAAAGCACCTATTCAAAGACACAAACTATCTGGCATCATATTTTCCTAGTGGACTGACAGACGATACTGGAAAGAACCTTCTCCAGTCCTCATGTCTGGGCAATCATGTTACACAGTCGTCTATCTAAATATTAACTCAGATGTCTCCAGACAAATGGGACTAATGGAAACACTGCTCCAGAACCATGCTTTTCTCGTTAGATATCTACTTTCCAGTTTACATGTGTCTGAGGCCAATTAATATTCATTTGTTCTTAAACAGACTTACCACAAGTCTTCCAAATAGAAAAGGATCCAAATCTTTTTTGTAATATGTGACTGGAATTTAGCAGATTTAGAGAAGAGCCATGGTATGATCAGAAAGTAATTAAATAAAAGTGAAAAAGAACTTAGAGCCAAAAAAGGCAGCAGAGTGAAAAGACAGTAGCATAGACTGCAATTACTTAAAAAAAACATCTGTACACAATCATTTCAGAAAGATGTGTAGCAGTATAGCTCTGATTTTATTCATGATACAGAATACGGTTTTCGGTATGTTAAGTGACTGAAGGTATAAACTACCACTACAAGAACTTTTTTGTTTGTTTAAAAGATAAAACACAGCAGCACAGATCCCCAGTAGCAAATGATACTTCAGACTTACATAAAGATGTAAAGTCTTGACTGGTTAAGGACCAGGATAGTTGCTTATGAACAAGGATCAAATAACCAAACACAGACATCATTTGACTGTGCAAATGGCTATAGAATCAACATTAATTAAACGTACTAAAGACATTCAGCTCAGGTCTTTAAATTGTCAGTCCTGGAAGCTAGGAGGGTTTACCAAGACACAGCTCACTGCATACATGTATCCTAACTTTCTCTTAGCAATGCTGGGAACAGAGTACTGTTGAGATTACTGTTGAGGTCTGAGCAAATAAAGAAATTCTTATGGTGAAAAATCACATTTTTGCTAAGTAATTTAGGAGCCTTCCCAGCTAAGAAGTCAGCAATATCTTACAATTGAGCAACACGGCAAGACAGCTGAGGAATCAAAAACCAGAATTTGAAATTTTGAGGATTTTATTTATTTTTGATGCTGTGATACATATACATCCTATTACAACCAGAAATGTTTAGAGCTAATCTGCTATCTTACTCACTGAACAGCACCTATTCATTTCTAAGGGACTATTTATAGACAAACTTAGCTTCTCAGTGTAATCAAAGAATGTGGAGGCTTGATTTTAATTGTGTGCCACAGAGAAAATGAGACGGTTCCTGCAGAAAGAGGAGCTATCACCAGGAGATCTACTATGAAGCTGTTAACCAGTTAACAGATTTGTTGCCTGACATCCCTGGAGTCTTACCAGTAGCTGAAAATAAATGTCTTAATTGATTTGTCAATATATATGGAGCACACTTCTACCTAACACAATCAGTTTGATTACATTAAATGTAGGTGGTACACTTTCTTACAGGATGCTATGCACACGTACATATTTCAGCTGAAAGGACAAGAGGCTGTCTCTAGCTGCAACTGAAATGCAGAACCAAGTTATGGCTTGGTCAAGACAACGGATGGATCCTAAGGGCAGTGGGCTTGGAAACTGATTATTTTCTTAAACTGACTGCATGTAGGCACCCACTGAATTTTTAATAGAAGAATCAGGTGGCATATAGGTGTTGGGTGTCATAAAACATGATCTTTTTGAATATATATGAAAGTTACAAACTCCAGTTTGAAAACAGTCAACAAACAAACAAACAAACAAACAACAACACAGGATTTAGGATTTCCTATCAGCAGAAATCAGGTTTTACTTATTACTAGTGACCATATTTTTATTATTCCTCAATTCAGAAACACTCCTTATCTGAAATTTCCTATTCTAAAAAGTCAGTTGCTATATGATATGGCAATGATATTGTTAGAAACAAATTTCAAGAATATGGTCAATGGGATTAATGCTTCAGATGTAAGGGTTTCTGTTCCTGAAAGTGTATTAATAGTGTTTGAAAGTGACATGTGCTACTGGATTTTAGACAGCTGTATGTATTTAACAAAAATGTTTTTTTTTTTTTTTTTAATTAAAATTGTTTCTCCTTGAAGCCTTATCACTCTAACGGATAACATTCTTATGCCATAAGAATGCTTCTTGAAACTCACATCTGCATGGCAACATACTATCTGTTGACAAAGTGTGTTTTTGTGTACTACAGGCATTTTGAAAAGACCTTTTGGATGAAACAAATGAGCTCCAGTGTAAATAAAAAAATGACAAACCTGAGAAATAGCAGCAGGCACTCAATGAGGCATAGGTGTGCCAGACAGACAGATGCAGCCTGAATCTGCAACTGAAGTATTGCATTAAGTACGAGGTCTAATAAAAGAAGCTACGTTATAGAGCTTGCATGTTAAATGAAATTTCTATTCGATCTCACCTATAAGCTTTTACCATTATTGGCACTGGGCTGGGGAGACTGGTGGGAAGGAAAACAGTACACCTAGAATTCTTCTTAGTGATGCTAATAATGCTGCAACCATGTTAAATCTGCACTTTCTAGTTTGATCAGTGTTAGAGAAGAAATTACACTTGTATTTTACATGTTGTCTGTCTTTATAAATGATTTAATAAAATGTTAAATCAGGACTTACCTCAGCCCTTTTCAGACTAGCATTAATGCCCGTGATGGGGCTACCTCCCATCTACACTGCTCATTTACTAAACAAGTGCATTATCTGTATACTGAGAGACAGTTTCTGCACCTTTACTTGGGAAAATGCAAAGGGAAAGCACAAATGCCACCTGTATCTCTGACTCAGTGAAGTGTGAGGTGCTTACTGCAGGCACTCACGAGTAGGTACTTTTGTGTGCAGAGGAACAAGGTAGATGGAACAGGAGAGAGAAATTTCTTTTGCATTCACAACTCATACTGCCAAATCGTTCACTGATCAAAGTAAGTTTACTTTGCATTTACGGTTCATATTTTTCATGTTTGCTTCTCTGATATTTCTCACAGTGACAACTCTGAAAGATACCAGAGAATTTTTGCAAAACCTCTTCCTCAGGGATATCTTTGAATTTCAACTGGCTTAAGCTGCGCAACAATGATTTTCTGAGCATAGTCCTTATCTTTTAGTAGTCGCTGCAGTCAGTGTAGCAGTTGTGCCTACATTTAATGTACAGAGAAATATGATAAATTTATCATATTTAACTAGAAAAAACTAAAGATGGTTTCAGATAGAGTTGTAGTCTCAGATTCCTAATTATTTTACATACATAGGTCCATGGGCCCTGATGGGATGCACACACAAGTGCTGAGGGAGATGGAAGATGTTATTGCAGGGCCACTTTTGATACTCTCTGATAAATCATGGCAATTTGAAGAACTGCCTAAAGACTGGCAAAGCAAATGCCACTCCTATCTTCACAAAGGGAAAGAAGGAGGACACAAGCAACTACAGGCTGGTCAACCTCACCTGGACTCCTGGCAAAGTGATGGAGTACCTAATCATGAAAACAATTTCCAGGCATGTGAAAAACAAGAAAATCATCATGGGGAGTCAGCGTGGATTCTCTACGGAGAGAAACATCTGCAACAAAATGATTAATCTGATAGATGAGGGGAGAGCTATTGTCTACCCAGACTCCAGTAGGGTCTCACACTGTCTCCCATATGAACCTCACAGGCAAGTTGTTGATGTATGGGCTAGATCAGCAGACACTGAACTGAAAACTGACTGAACAGAGGATAGTGGTCAGTGTAACTAAATCTAGTTGGAAGCCAGTAACCAGCAATGTACCCCAGCGATCAATATCGGGTCCAGTTCTGTTTAGCAACTTCATTAATGATCTGGGTGATGGGGCAACATCTCCTCAGCAAGCTCCAACTTGACATTCAGCTTGGTGACAACTTCAGACAGATTATATATTTAGTATAGGTCTTACATTAATATTTTAAAAGATTCCGTTTCCAGGTCAGTTCCACTCTGTTCTTCATGTGCCTAAATTTTCTCTAATAACCAGAGTTAGAAATACTTCTGTATATTACATTTTTGATATATTTACATTGTATTTTAAATATTGTTACTCATTTTACATAATTGTGAATATTTACATTTACAATATTTTTGTTACACATTATTATACACTGAAAGCTGATATTATCTAAGAAATGCTAAATTCTCAAGAAAAATATACACAAGCTATGGATAATTTAAGAGAGAAACAAGAATCATGAAAGGTTAGGAAATGTGATCTACAAATAAAGACTGTGATAAGTACATTGGATTGGTCAGCAGTTGAGACAACGGAGGTAGTACATAACTTCACACTAGAAGCATAATGATTAACTGCTCTCAAGTTCCACTGCAAACCAGGCAAAAAATGTTGATACAACTTGCAGAAACTAATTATTTGTCAGATAAATACAGATGCTGTCTGCGATATAGAGGACTTCAACCTCAAATAAATTTAGCCTCTTAGACACAAATCTGTCAGGAATGACCTAGCTATAACAAAGTCTTAGGATCTTGGACTCTTTCATACCCCCCTCTTCATATTTCTTAGTAACAAAGGTCTACAGAGAAATCCTACACCTCCCACTAGATCGGGTTGCTCAAAGCTTCATCCAACCTGACCTTGAACACCTCCAGAGATAGGGCATCCACAGCTTCTCTGGGCAACCTGTTCCAGTGCCTCACCGCCCTCAGAGTAAAGAATTTTCTCCTTATATCTAATTTAAATCTCCCCTCTTTTGGTTTAATGCCATTACTCCTTGCCCTATCACCACACTCCCTGACAAAGAGTCCCTCCCCAGCTTTCCTGTATGCCGCCTTTAGGTACTGGAAGGCCACTGTAAGGTCTCCCTGGAGCCTTCTCTTCTCCAGGCTGAACAACACCAATTTTCTCAGCCTGCCTTCGTAGGAGGGGTGCTCCAGTCCCTTGATCATCCTCATGGCCCTTCTCTGGACTCGTTCTTATACTTCCACGTCCTTCTTGTGCTGGGGCCCCCAGAACTGAATGCAGTGCTCCAGGTGGGGTCTCACAAGAGCAACAGTGAGGGGGAGAATCACCTCTCTTGTCCTCCTGGCCATGCTTCTTTTGATGCAGCCCAGGATATGGTTGGCTTTCTGGGCTGCAAGTGCACATTGCCAGCTCATGTTGAGCTTCTTGTCAACCAGCACGCCCAAGTCCTTCTGCTCAGAGCTGCTCTCAGTCCATTCCATGCTCTATATAAGGCCCGGAGGTACTGACATTTTGTTACAGATCCTCTTAGAGTGGCATAGAGAAGGTGTTTTTATAATGCCCACAAGTAAGTGCCAGAAAATTGCAAGTATTCAAACTTTTCTGAGTGTAACCAACCAAACAACACAGATTTTTTGATTGCTTATTATTATCTTATACAGAAGACCTACTGACCTACCTAATAATGCCAAATCTGTTCCCTCAAGAGGAAAAAAATAGAGGAAAGATTTCATTTGCAATTTTGAATATCTCTCATCACTCATTTCTGATTACTTTATGGAATTTTCTTCTAGATGAAGGTCCTATGCTGGATCAAAATCTTGAGACCTTCCTTAAGTATTTGTATTCTGCAAGTTCTAGCAAAAACCTGCTAGTTACCAGTAACAAATTACAGAATCCAGCACTGAAGGACATTTTAGATAAATACATAGTGAGCACTAATAAATTACAGAACCCCCAGCAAGAGTTCTTAATCTGTAGACTACCTCAAAATAGTCTGCAAAGGTTAAGTGTTATCACCTCCTACAGTCAGAATGTTAAATCATTTCATATCGTGCAAGTTTTGACCAAACATTTCAGTGCATGCTAACTCATTTTCAGATTCATTCTCAATGTGATTTTTGAATTAAATTATTTTGTTTCTCTCTGTGCCTTGCTACAAGACTTGCAGTTTTACTCTAGCAGAATACCTGCATTTCAGGAAAGTAGAAGCTAAATCAAGGATCACTAATGAAGGAAGAGCATTTTCACTGGTAGTGTACCCAGCTATGTATTGGAACTTTATTAACACCTACAAAGAAAGAGAAATGCAGAATGTTCCACAATTCTACATACTGATGGACGGTCCTCAATTTTACAAGTTGAAGTCCAGAGCTACAGCTGACCATCTGCTTTTTGAAGTCAGGATTTCAGGTTGCCTTTATAGAGGCCAAAATATATTTCACAAGTAAAAATTAATTAAACAAATAACTCCTGCAGTACAAAATTTTATTATTCTATACAATGCAACACAGCAATAAACACAGCAGTAAAAAGACCGTAATGTACAACTATAGCTTTTTAGTGCCATAAAAATGTACTTTCAAGACAGTAGCACATTACAGTTTAAGTGAAGCTCTTCATTAGATAGAATGAGAAAATGAGGCATGAAAGGAAGATAGAAAAGCCTTCTTAATAGTTCCTGTGCAGATAATATAGGCCGAAGACAATCAATAGCCATGCCTCATTTATTTTATGTTTTTGAACACTTAACAGCAAAATGTTAGTATTTGCTGTACTGTTGGGCTTCACAGACCTGCATCCATAATGACAAAATGGATTTGCATATTATGATGTAATTTATATGAATTTATATTCAAATGGCAGTTGTTATTGTTATCTAATATGAAAGGTAACATCTATTCCATTAGACTGGACACATTAAAAGTCATGTTGGTCTACTAATTTGGTTACTCATCAAAATGACCCAAACAATCAATCCAGTGGTTCATAAACACATTTTTAAATCTCATAAAATGCATGTCAATAACTTAAAAGTCACATTAAATAATCAGAATAAATCAGACTTACAGTGTTCAGTCAGTGCAGCTACTCCTGATTGAAAAATGAGACTGAAAAACATGGTTTTCAATGCATTTTTTATTATGTTTTAACCATTGTTTTCTAATTCTTTAAATATAATTTTGTGTGACAGTCATACAACATTTCAAATCTTATTACTTCAATCAGATCCATTTCTTTATATTAATAATGAATCAAACTTTTAAGCTGTACTTGAAACAAAACAGGGAGAACCAATATATCAGAAATGAAAAAGGTGTGCTGGCACAAATGCAGTATTTCATAAAGTTCTAGATTTATATATTCTATTATATTCAAAGTCTCTCACAAGAGTTGAAACATAAACTAGTTAGTCTTTCTATGTACAAAGTCTAGCTAATGTTAATAGCCTAATTGAAAAAGTAAAACTTTTTGAAAAATTCAGGAAAAATAAAATACAGCTTGGACTTCCGCAGCCTTCTCCATGCACATTTTCCCAACATATTTAGAAAACCAGGTGCAACTTGCAGGAAACAAGTATGATCCAATAAACCTTTACATGAATAACTTTAACTTACTGGCTTCATTGCTGTAAGCTGCTAAGCAGTGCCGTTATTTTTATAATTCCCAAAGGAAAACAGTTACTGAATGTATACACCCCAGTAATCAAACTTAAAGATAAAGTTTGACCCATTGTTTACAGTGAGTTTCACTACTGCACAAGAACCAGGCTATACTACTAATACATGTGTTTATATTTAATATTAAAGATTTTCTACGCTTGTGTAGGAAATGAGTGCTAAAAATAATTAAATTAAATTGTGTTTTACTTGTGCTTAACCTCTTTTATGAACAGTGTTAAATCAACACAGAAAAGCTGCTACTTCACAGCAGGGCAAATCCTACTTACAGAATACAGTGGTTGCACCAAGTATACCACACACAGAATTGAATAAAGAGACCATCTGTAACAGATGAACACCTCCAGGCATGTGCACAGGGGAACAATAAGCACCACAGCCAGCGGACTGTAAGAATTTCAGATGTATACAGTTTTGAGGCTGATGCAATCCTGTTGATCAAACCTAAAACCTGAAGCTTTTTTTTTTTTTTTTTTTTTTTTAATCTACCTTCCACAGCGGAGAGATAAATCTTGGCCAAAATAATACCTATTTTTAAAATATACTTTCTCATAATACTTTCTACCAACTGTACACACATTAACTTTTAGAATTTTTCCAGATTTGCAATCACATACAGAGGGGAAGTGAATTAGGCTTTTCCACTTCAGTACACTAGATGCAGAAACCTGAAGTACTTTTTGAGACTGCTTTTACTGAATCTAGTTGCACTAAAATTCTTGTGGTAATCAATAATAAACTGTGTTAGAGTTGCTGCCACTGACGTTTTAATTAAAGGTTTAGGAGTCACAAAATTTTGCAAGGTTAAAAATAACTTTTCAATGATCATTTATTGAAAGCCTTGCAATTTCAATAAACAGAAATATTTATTTGCCTGAGCGGAATATCTTACAGTACTTGCCATTAACAGAGTGCTGTGGCTTACAGGTTTAAAACTGTTATTTTTTTTAGAGTATAGCATCTCATAACTGCATCTTCTTCTACATCAAAACCAAACTTCATTTAACATCTAATTCGAGAATCCTTGGCTGTCAGTGCCCCAGAAGTCTATTCAGAGAAATGGATGCTATAGAACACATTTTTCTGTTTCATACAAAATGCTGGAGAACTTGCATGCTTAGGCAGAAAGAAAGTACCCAACTCAAGACTGAGTGTGGGGGCTTAAGCAAGATTTTGGAATTGCATCCAATGGTTACCAGAGTCTAATACTGAAATGGAAGGACAGGGTCTTACAAATGGCCTACCAGACAAATGAATCTGACACAGCTCCTTAAAAAAATCTAGATATAATCAAAGTCACGCGCCCCCCCCCCCCCCCCCACTTGTTTACATGTTGCTGCTAGTCCTTTCCTAAATTATGGTTCTGAAAGTAATGGAATGGATAACAATATGCTTCCAATGATAGAATATGAATACTACAGAAAGAAAGAGAGAGAAAGCAAAAGAGAAAGAGAGTGAGAAAGAAAGAACCAGTAGTACCTCATAACTGTACACTGGTGGTACAGGCAAGGGACATAACTGATTTCCCTGGAAAATCCTTTTGCAATGCCAGATAGTATTTAGCAGTATAGTCACTCCGCAAGGTACCATGGGATAAAAGTAGCATAGGCACAATAAAAAATAATGGCCACCAACTTTAAATCTAACATATTAATTTTTTTGTGCATTTGCAAAGAATTTACAGCTACTGGAACAAACCTGTTTTAATCATAAAATCCTCAGTAGCTTTCATTAGTTGTAAGAGAAATGACTGGAAGGGAAAAAGAGGACCTTGTAAGAATATTGAGCTTTCAGTATTTACAGAATCTTTTCTCCTTAATTCTCATTAATAAAATTTTCATATAGAGGAAGGAGGAAGGTTTTGTGTTCTCACAAAGTGAGAACAGGAAATAAAAGATGCAGGAGCAAATGGTATCAGGAAGATTTTAAAATTATTAAAGAAAGTGATGTTAACTGATTTTTATTTTTTTTTTTCTTGTTCTTAAGTCCCTAACAATTGTGCCAGTAAAATCTATCTTGGCATTTTTAACTAAATGCCATAAATAAATAATATAACTTGATGTTTATAAGCAAATTTCAAAGAAACTGGAAAACATGTTGGTTACAATGCTAACATATGAATGGCATTTGATTTCCTCTCTGCAGCTCTGGGATTTTCATTTGGACTCAATCCCACTCTTTCGTACAGTTTTTACACTAAGTGGTGAAACAGGATCTTTGTTGTCCCAACATTTCACTCCTCTCATTGTACAGTTCCCTACCATAGTCTGGTCTGTGAGTGTAAAATAAGCACAAATCCCAAAGCAAGTTTTTAACATTTTTAATCCCAAAGCAAGTTTCTATTTTAGCAACCAAATCTGGAAGGACAGCAATAGCCCACTTTTTAGAAATTTTAAGCTGAATTCCTTCTTTAGTTCTCTTAGTTTTCAGCTCTAAGCTTTCATGGTGATTAATGCACAAATCTATAACTACTGCCTTAAACATAAGGATGGAGGAATGACAAAATAATTATTTTACTGGCCAACACAAGAATTCCTAATGTGCCTTTATTTAATCCCTTTGATCTCCTGGAAATTATTTTTAACAGCAGCAGGAAAAAGGTCTAATCTATTATGAATATAGGCATAGAAGGATTTAATATTAAGTAAACAGCAGAGACTGAAATAACCTGCTTAACCGAGTTATTTTTACACCTGTTCACCCAGGTCATCAGAGAAGCTAAGATGTATACCAATTCCATGTGGTACTTCAAGACTTATTTGACAGAGATTCCTTAAGTATATTATTGCCATTCATTTCAGTTATCATACTCAGGTGTGCAGAACAAGAATGAAATGAATTAAAAATATTCTTGTCCTTGAATGAGAATTCTTACATTACACAGTGTTGGTTTACCAAAGAGGGGTGACAGGGATGACAGATACTCATTCAATGACAGAATGATCATCAGTCTCTGCAGCTCCATTAACACAGCATAACTCTTTGCCATAAGCCATTATCTCTGGTGGAAACAATGTCTTGAGGTAACATAAGCCATCAAAGACTCTATGAAAAAAAATCATGGAAGGGCATGTAGCTAACCTCACCATCTGTCGGTATGTCTCAGAATCCTAACATCTTAGTTTTCTGTCTATTATTTAAACTCTGTCTAAACACATTTTGCAGTCTGTTGTAACACATGCTTAGCAGAGCCTGAAATTTGATAGAGCACATAGGCTTTAATGAACTGCATGGATTTTAGCAGTAAGTAGGAAGCTCAGGTATGAAGTTTAAAGCACTCATCGTTAGTTTAACTCTGTTCATAGAAAAGAAAAGGATGTGAGCTTTTGCCCTGAGTTTAATAGAAATAGAACAAAGCAATTTATATATATATAATATATATATATAATATATATATATTATTTTGTCAAAATAATCAAGATATCAAGACTGATTGAAGGTCTCTGATTTAAGCAAAATAATTTGTCAGTGAGGTGAGAGACATATTTCAGGGGGACAGTGCCAGCACTGTATTTCAAGAATGTTAGTTCACTGAGGTCTGCATATTGTTAGACATTCAGATTAGCAGTGCAAGAGAAGAACCCACGCCTGCAGAAAACATCAACAAGAACATGTTACTTCCTTTCACAAAAGATGTTCAGATTTTTCTTTGTGTGGACTGCTTAACTTAACGAAGCACTATAATCTCTTTCCTCGGCAAATTCCTGACTGAGATCCCCATTAATCATCATGACCAATAACCTTTATTTTGATTAAATATATATATATATATATATATATATACATATATATATATATAAATTGTGGTGAGGCACCACAAAAAAAGCTGAGTTACTAGAAATCCTCTCATGCTTAACACTACCTTCAACCTTTCTTGATGCCTTTCAAAAATGAGCTTTGATTGTACTTGCTATAAAATGCAATTTAAACATTCTAAGAATCACCATGGAATAGATACAACTGTGCATTACTTTAATTTTCTGATGACCTAGATTGTAGTACTGCTCAATTGCTCACTTGCAGTTTATGTTTTCTTACACCTGATACTACAGGATTCTGGCTTAGTAATGCCTTCTGTTTCATCACACATTTTCTTACATACTGCCTGAATTTTTTGAGGTCTGTCTCTCTCTTTCTAATACCCCTCTGTTCTTTCTCAAGTGATATGTTATATATGTTGACTGTGCAGCACTCCCCCAGGACAGAGGAAATCAAGGTTCAAGCTTGTGTTACTCACCTGCACAGCTGGGAACAAAACAACTTTTCCTAAACAGGAGTGCTCTATTAATTAACTACTGACTCTCATTATTAAAAGTCTTCTGATCATTAAAGGGAGAAAGGGAGAAAGAGATGTTTCTATATCTTCTGGTTTAGTAGAACCGATACTTCTCTGTGGTCAAGGAGGATGGTGGAATTCCAGCACATAAGACTATTTTGCTACTTGGGATCAAATTGGTAACTCAAAGACCAGTAGCTGAGGTTTGTCAGTACAGCTGTCATCAAGTATTAAGTCTGGAGTGTCTGACTGTCAAAGGCATCTGGGAAAAACATGCTGTCTGCCTCTGCTTATACGTGCTGTCTAATATATTCTTTCATCATATTAACAGGTCTAATTGATTCTACTACTGAAATATTTTTCAGTTATATCAGCTCTTTAAAAAAAGTAAGAGCTTCCCTTGTTTTATGTTATCTACTATCTTACATTAGACTCTACACTGTCATTTCAATTGTGATTAGCAATTTCTCCTACTATTACTGAGTACCATGCTTTAACCAATAATACTTTACCCTAACATTTTTATCCTCTGCTTTTTAATGCTTCAGAAAATACATCACCATTCCCAAGTGGTTTAGTTTATATACCAATGTAACTTATGGACAATCTGATCATCTTAATTCCTTCAGCTCAACTCCAGCTTCACTTAAGAACTAGCATTGAAAGAAATGGCTAAAATAATCAGATGATTATGCAAAACCTTTCTCTGTTGCCCCTCCATCTCCACAACTTCCAGGAAAGCTTCTGTTTCATTGGAATATTGCAATCTTCCTTAATGCCAAACTGACCATCTCCAGTCTATTTTGAGTAGTTTAAAGAAATAAATGAGTCCCTTCACCTTGCTCATAATTCTCAAAGAGCATTTAAACAAAAATATTAATGACCAGGTTTTCTGTGAAGAATGAGCAACACTGAAGGGAGAAATCTAAATAATTCACTGATTAAAAAAGAAACTAATAACTGTCTATGCACGCTTGCTTCGATTGTTACTTGAACTACATAGCCTAAGACTAGAAAGAAAAGTTGAAGAATACTGTCTTTGCTGCATTAAGTGCCATTTTAAAACATACATATATCTTCTGAAACACAACAGGAGAATTTCTATAGTCATTCCGAAGTGTGATGCAGAAGTTGTCAACTTATTAACAACTTGAAAAAAAAGAAGCATAAAAAAGCCCAGCATCACAGTGAATGTTCCTAAAGTACTTTGGAAGGACAGATATTTCAGCTCTAGTGCCATTCAGTAGTGCTTATGAAGACTGGAATAAATACATTAAGAATCAAGCACAAAGAAATTTGATCAAAAAGTAGTATCCATTTTTCTGCACAACGAAAAGTTTCAAGTAGTACTATTGGTCTGAAAAGTAATTGAAAGTGGCTTTACAATTAGTTGGTGAACCTGTTATAGCAGCTTCAATCTAAACAGCAAGAGATAGATGGAAGGGAAGGAAAAATTACTGCATTACTTCTTAAGAATTTGAAGATTTTATTTTTTATGATTTCATATATATGAGGTGTCCTAATTATAAAGTTTTATTTAACCAAGATTGAGATACTCTCAATGGAACAGCATATTCCACCTTCAGTTACTTGAAGCTGTGCAGCCTGAATGGAGCCAAAGAGAAACGTTAAAATACACTTAAAATGAACTGCACCAAAATGGCGGTATATTACAGAGACTGTCTCAGGCAACTGACGCATTTCATAATAGAATTTTTACATTTTCTTAGTTAAATTCCTGTTTTGGTCTGTAGGATAGCATTTGTCAAGATCTGTATAAATCTACTTTATATCCTTTAAAATTTGGTAGTAAGTTATATGCTGAGCATCAAACTTGTTTAAAATAGCTTTTAGTAAAGCTCTACAGACAGTAGCTCTGACAGGATCTGTAAACACTTTTTTGAGTTTTGCACTTAATTTTAAGAAAATGCAAGCTTTTCATTATGGATAATAAGTTTTCTCATACAGCTGGAGGGCAAAAAATTACAAGGAAAACAATGAAAGTAAGAATTGGACTCTTTAAGTAGGAAATACTGCTTTGGATAAACTGACACGCTATATACGTAACAGAGTCAAGAATATGACCTTGGAACTTCAAGACCAGATTTAGTTCATTGTACTACAGCTCACAAAATGCCATTACTGCATGTGTTACCATATGTTGTTTCAGTATCTTAGCATATAGAATTGGATTACTGAATGACTTTCTGAATATTTCCCCTAAATGCAATTTCTTCCTAGGCATACAAAATGCAGATGCTGTGATTTGGCATGCACAAAAAGGTCTTGCTATGAAACTTGAGTTCTGAGAGAATTACATTGGCTTCCTGTTCAACACTGAATTGATTTTGAAATTGCTATATGATAACTTACAGTATAAAGCTCTACACAATTTGGAATCTCCGTTTTTATCTACCCTATTATCTTTAAGAATCTAGAGGTTGTTGAGACTATCTGAAGTTGGCCATTTCAAAGCAATGCACATACTTTCAGTTGTTATGCTTGTCAATTTGAAATCCATTTCCAGCTGGGGTCTAGAACACAGATTCAGATTCATATAAACATAAACTTTTATGTTTTCAGTCTGACATTTTCATCAACTGAGCTCTTGTGCTTTGTATTTCATAGAGTTGGAAGTACAAAAATAAACAAACAGAAAATTACTTGGCATCAAAAGAGTTTTTGTATGTCTGTCTTTGCGCTGTAAATAAATCTGACGCTGTTGCTAAATACTTAAGATTGCTTTCCAATAAATACCACGGTTTAACTATTTATAGCAAAAAGGTATGTATCAATTGTTCTTTCACTACAGTATTCTGGGATCATATTTACTAAATTAATGACTGTTAAGAATGGAGATAAACATTAAATGCTTTTCTGCCAGTAAACAGAGGACTGGCTTAATCTGATCAGAGCAAAGATCCATCTGGCCAAAGGCAGGTTCTAATGGAAGAGTGTAAGGATGTGGCAAACATATCTGTGTTATTGTAGTAGTTCTATATTCTCGCCCAGTTTGTAGCAAGCCAGTGCTCAGGGACATCTGAAGCACATGTGGCACCTTTAGCTCTAGCAGTCTTGTGTGGATATTCCTTCCAGGCCTTTTGTGAAGACATTTAGTCATACATACAGTTTAACAGTTTACATTTTGTGAAATAATCTTAAAGTTCTATTGCTAATGAAGTGAATTTATTAGACATTTACAAAAAATAGATGCATTCTGGTATTAGTTGGCTATAATAATAATGATCATCTTCTGTCCAGAAAAATGGGCAGAATGCCTACATGTTTAAAATGTAATACCAAAGACACCACTTCAGTAGTTATTTGTCCAAACCTACCAGAAATATCTAGATCTCCATATTCTCCAATAAACATGACCTTTCAGACACTGACAACTAACATCCTCATTCTTAGGATGAAAATTTTGAAATTTACTGAAACATCCCTGGAGGTGTTTAAAGAAAGGTTGGACATGGCACTTAGGGTTGTGGTTTAGTGGGTGATATCGCTGGTAGGGGAATGGTTGGACCAGATGATCTTGGCGGTCTTTTCCAACCTTAATGATTCAATGATTCTATGATTTTTAAAAGCAAGTAATATTGCAGAGAAATTACAATAATTTTCAGTGATTTTTTTTTTTTTTTTAAATTAAACTCTTACATTAAAAAGATCTTTTTAGTAGACTTGGCTTTATACAGGATTCTCAAAAGGAGAAATATTACCTATTTTTCTGGTATTTTTTTCCTTTACGGGAGTTTGTTACATCAAGACTCACATAGCTTTTGCTACCATAAGGTGGCAGCATATAACACATATTTATTTTGCTGAATTTGTATTCAGTAGGTATCTATTTTCTGTGTGCTTTAATTTACATTGTCACAATTAACACGTGCATTTAGAGATCACTAACAAAATTTTTCAACTTATCCCAACAGGAAGAGTGTTTGTGAAAATCTGTATTCACCTGAAACTGTTGCCAAAAGATAAATTTTCCCAGACTACAAAGTCGGTAAAAACTGAGGTGCTACACTTGATACAAACATCCATGGAACTACATATATATATATAGGCTGCAAACATAGAAGCTAATATTTCTGAAGCAACCTTGAAAATAACAAATTGCTTATAGCTACATTTTAGTAGATGATCATCTATAAATGTGACAGAATACTAATACCAGTGCTTCTTTCATGCCTTCCAAACAATGTCTGTTATTCAAAATTGCCATTGAAGCATTGTAATTTACATAAAAATAACAAAAGACTGCTTTAATACAGTTGTAGTTTTACATGTTTTCATATCTTATTTTCAATGATCACTGTTTATAAACATGCAGATATGCACACACAATCAAATTAAACAGGTTTCTATTGAGATTGTAACATTAAAGACAATGTGGCTAGCTTATAAAATGATTGCTAGAGATACTGATTGGGACCTGGAATAATCTGTTTCTGAGGTACTCCTTGCATTGGGAGAAAAGTGAAGGAATTCAAAATGGGCAAAATGAAAACTACTCTTCACAGTAAGAGTGGTTCAGAATTGGAGTAGTTTATGTAGAAGTGCTGTGGAATCACAATCTTTTTACATTCCCAAAACTTTCCAAAATTTTTCACAAAGTTCTCACCACCATTAGCACTGGAACTCATCTATTTTACAGAAGGGAACAGTTCATACAGCCCTCTGTTCTGCAACTCCTGTAAAACATCTTTGGAAATGTCTAGAGGTTCCTGCTCACTCCTGCAGTACATTCAAGAGTGTTCAATCCAAACGCATTAAAACACAGCCTTAGACTGTTAGACTGAAGACTCTACCAAAGCAAACAAAATGAACAATAAAAAAATAACCTGTCAATCTCTTGCGTCCACTACATTCAGCTTTCCAGCTGTGTCTGGCTTTTTACATTTGCTGGGAGGATTTTTCACTTCCCAAACTGTTAGCTTTTCAAGCATATCCAAACCTTATCTCTGGCTGCAATAAGCAAAGCCTGGGTAGGGAAGAGTCCAGGAAGTTCATAAATCAGTTTCTGAGGGAAAACTACATTTGTTGTCAGGCCTGCCTGTTCAAATTGGGGTCTTCAAAGCAGGCCACTGTGGACACCTGAGTTATTGCACACTGATCTGGGGCTTAAGAAGTAGTCCTGTTAGCCACGTGTTCAACAAACATAGCCGCATGCCTTGCTCATGCTTCTTGCTGGGCTGCTTGGTGCTTGTTGACCACTTTGAATCACTGGAGCAACTGGACACAACTCTGGAGAATTTCAGCGGAGTAGAACACAAAAATGAATCTGCGGGATTTTTCACGTTGTAACTGCCAGTTTGGGGACAAACAACGCGAATGTTTCCAGGCTCCATCTCAGCCTTGAGGCATATGTCTGCCTAGGGCAAATTTCTACAGGTCATTTAAAGAACCCTCAAATATTGGTGTTTTTAATGTGAGTGCCAGGATAGCTTTTACCATGGGACAACATTGTGTAGGGGAGAGCCAGAAGACTCAAAATTAAGACACAATATCTGATAAAAATACACGCTGGAGCTCAAAAAGAAATGAAGGGTTACAGCAATGTAACTTGACAGGATTGCTGGAAATTCTGTTTTTATTTCCCTCCTTTCAACAGTTTCAAAGAAATGTCCAAACAAATTTGTCCCAAACAAAACACAAGGTAGTACTACCATACTCATCCTTAGGAGACTGCTGAGAAAGACAGAAAATCGTCTTTAATGTATCCTTATGATCTGACATTCATGCTGATGCTGGAAATAAAGCTAATTGCAGCATTTCTACCTGAATGTGACAAAAAAAGAGAAAAGAATGGGGATATATCACCCTATCACTCTTCAGGAGCAGTCTAGACAGCAGAAAGGAAACCTGTGGTACAGTTGTCAGAAATTTGACTTTTCAAATCATGCTATCCTTAAACAAAAATCTTTTTTGTTTTTTTAAATGTTTTTTTTTTCTCGTTTATTTTTTGTTTGTTTGTTTTTCTTAAATGAACAAACAAACAAAGAAAACTAAATCAAGTCATTGTTCATGTTATGTACCATGAAGATACTTTGCTTTCTGTTGTGGATATTGCTTAATAGGTGTAAGGCTGTACGTCTATTTTTCTATTCAGAATATTCTCTCCTCCCAAACGGGCAGAGCATGCCATGCTTTGGTTATGTGTCTCCTGTCTCTGGATCATCAGTCCTTAGCGAAGTGCCTCAGTAACTGACCTTATTTTCAGGTGCTGAGCCCCTGGCAGCTTCCTTTAAAGTAAATTAAAGTTGCTAGAGGCAGAGCATTTCAGAAATCAGGGCACTTACATTTGTTGCCTATCTCTGGATTTAAAAATCTGGCTTGAGGTTCTCTTTTTTACATTTTTATTTTTTTTTTTTAACTTTGCTCTATAATCCATCATCAAGGGAAAAATAATGATAGCAGACCTGACTACAAGAAAGAAGAGTTCCAGCTTTGGAATGCCTTTTTCTATAAGTTGGAGTTAATTATTAAAAAGACAGCCTCAGCTAAAATAATGTCTGTTAATTCAAGTATTGCTTTCTAATCTATCTGTTACAGCTACAAATAGCAATTAAGATTATGCAGCTACAAAGATTTCTTCCTTTTCTCCAGCTTGTTAACTTTATGGTTTTGATAAGAGTGTACAAACCTGACATTCGCTCAGCCTTGGCCAGGTTTATCTGAAATATTTTGAACAATGACAAGCCTTTCACTTTTAATCATTTCAAAGCCTGCCAGATATTAAGTAGGCAGTAAACTACTTTCTTATTAGGCTAAAAACAAAACAGAAAGCCATACTTACAGCAGTGATACTGTAGCTTGATACAGACCACAGATATTAGTGAAGCAAGGTCATCTCATGAAACAGGTACTTGCATTAAAGCAACGAATATAACTGGAAAACAAACAAAATAATAATTAGTCTCTTTACTCACACATTGCTCTAATAACATTATACTTTCTTATAGCTGTTACTCTCCTCTATTTTGGACTAGGGTTCTACAGTTGAGTGGTTTATGACAGGATTTTTGATTTGGCCTGCGGTGAAATCACGTACTCAGACCTGAACAGAGGAAGACACACTTTTTGGGCCTCAGTTAGGGGAACCGAGACAGTTACTACAGCCAAAATCAGGCTATTCCCTTGTTTGAAAAGAGGCAAATAAGCAGTCCTAAATTTCATTTCTTCATGAAATATTTCCAGGAGTGTCATACTTTACCCTGCATTTAAAATCATATAATTTCCACTCTCTCTATTAAAAAGAAAAAAAATGTGTGTGATACAAGCTGATGAAATAGGTACCAAATCCCCAAGCCATCCTAACAGAATAAACATTATAAGGTTTTTTAACCAGAAATCTAATACATTAATACATAGTAAATACCCAGGCAAGCAGGAGGTAAAACCCACCAACAATCATCATTCTGATGCTTATTTGGACTCTAGTGATATATGGAAAAAGCAAGAGTGAAAAAAATAAATATCAGGGAAAGTTATAATCCATCTCTCACACACTTCTGGAGTACATGCAATAATCAACAAAATATCACAGGTATTTCTGACAGTGGTGAATGATTGTATAATGCTTAGAGTTTGTGTGAACCATAAAGAGCAGATGTTCGTTGATTTGACTCTTCTCATGGGCAACTTCCACCTGCAGATCTTCTGCTTAACCTAACTGCATCCTTGAAAAGTCCTTAGAGGGTACCACTGCCTCAGAAGTATCACACTGTCTTGTTCTCTGCAGTTAAGTATTTGTGTTCAGACATTGCTTTATTTACATCTTTTTGTGAATAAGCCACTGTAAAGCTACAGAGCTAACACATCCAATTCTAAGCAGTTAGAAGCATCAGACTCCAGTGATAGTCAAGTCATGAAAATAGTTTTAAAATATTGTAGTTTCAAGAATTATTTTTTACTCCTGTTATTCATTCCTCATATTAAATCTTTAAGGACTTTTTTAAGGATTTTTAGTTTATTTCTACATCTCCTAAATTAGAAACTTTTAAAATTGAAAAGTAGGATTCTGAAGTAGATTTTCAGCAGGAATTAAAAACTAAACAAAACAAAATGTGCGATATTTGACATAATGCACAGCAACAAAAATGGCACAACCTTGTCTTAAATAGGCCTGAGCAGTGGGGCACAGAGACTGGATAGACTTTATTACCATGACCACAGATATTAGAAAATCGCAGGGAATTTTAGAGACACAGAAATATCAAACAGTTAGGAGGTCTTTCTCAGGAATAATTTCAGTACATGGAGATTATAAATGTGAGACAAATTTCTACTCCATTTGTCAGAAAGAACTGGAACAATTTCAACAAATTGGAGAAAATTACATAACAGTTAGAGAAAGCTAACTGGCCCAAATAACCATCAGATGCTTGTCTTAGTCTTAATGCTAAAACAGGGCAATCTGGGTGTCATGCAGTTCAAGAATATACCTATATTTAGGCATTTACATGTAGCTGTCTAAGCTGCTATTAATAGTTAACTGATATATGTCAATACAGTCAGCAGAGCCTAGAGACTAGACTGGCAACTAATATTTTTGTTTTATAAGACGAGTTTTTCTCTGGGTATCACTAACTGTGTCAGCTCGATCTCACTGACAACAGTAGATTTTTGGTTCATTTGTACATCCTTCATGAAGATGTTTATCATGTAAGGATAGACAAGGCTTGCTTAATGCTGTAGCTCTCTAATCTCTGAGACCACATAGCTCTTCTTGTGACCAGGGCTGGTCTCTGAAATTCTAGCTTTCATATTAACATGACAGCAAAAGCAAATCCCATCACACTCTTGTACCTTTAGGTTTAATTATTCAATTTTCTGTAGGTGTAATGCAGCCAAATAGACAACCTAGGCAAGCAGGACACCTTTTCCCTCTTTGTGGAGATGCTCAGCTCAGGTCCAACCTTGTTCTTCCCACAGCTAAGGAACTGTAGTTTTCCCAGGCAGCTCTGCCATATTTCCTATAGTGGCAGCACTGGATTCCCATGCAAGGAGCCATGTACCCTTCCCACTGACTTCCGTATTCTGCCACTTTCAAGGGGCTCTTCTGTTACAAAAATGAAGTCTGTGGAGTTGGGGAAGGAAGCAGGTGAAGAGGACCACTTGCCTCAGTCAGAGCACCATGTTCATGGTGCAGCCAATATAAGGCTGCAAGGGCATGGGGGCCTTTCTTCTTCCACAACTATCACCAGTGCTGCCACTCCTCTCTACCCACGTTATGGTGGGAGAAAAATCCTATAGGTTTTGCTCATCTGAGTGATGGAGTAGAAGGTGTCAAGTCAAACAGAAACATCTGGTGAGCACAGTCCAGCTTATGGATTGTCAAATAATTTGTGATAAACAGTACATGATAAGATAAGGCAGCCTAAATTCACTAAAAAGTGTATTTTACTCAGTGAAAAATGCAAACAACTTTCTATTACAGCTGGTTGTCTATTGCCATGTTCTAGAAGAAATCAGTTACACCTCCCTGAAAGCAAATATGTAACAGTAGCAATTTACATCCATTCAATTTATACTTGTTTTGCACTGTAATGCGAGGATATACAACATATAGGAGATCCTATAAATATAGAGATATAGGAGATCCTATAAATATGGCCACATTCTATACATGTTAAAAAAAATCATAATGCAACAAAAATTATGAGGTCCCATGCAAAACTCAGATCTATCTTTTGCACTCTATCATCTGGACTATGCAAGTTACCAGAATACATGATGCGTAAGAAACATTTCAGAGACTGCAAAGAATTTTAGTATAAGCTATGATCCTTGTGCACACCAGCAATGACAGACGAGACAGTGTAGTTTGGGCTTATGAATTCTTTGCTATGCAGCATGCTAACTAACTCATCTTGAAAATATTCCTGAACTGGTTACCTGGCAAGAAAAGAGGTGACATGGAATTGTGCTGGCCTCACCATTTAAGACTGATTTTCTGAGGAACTGACTCTCTTACATTTACGCAGGTTGGTCTTTTTGCTATTCACAATGAAAATAAATCATCTGGAGATACAGGAAATATTCACTGGGCTTTGAGTTTGCCGACCAATACATTACAAATTACAAGTAGATGACTGAAACTTCAGGTAATGCTTTAATTAGCCAAACTTTTCCCTGTATTAGAAACATGAAGTAGGTGCCCTAAATGAAGATAAAAGAGCTTCTTTCTTACTATGAAAATCTACAGATTTCACAATTTCCTTCTAGAAAAATTAACAATTACCAAGGAAACAGTATCACAAGCTCCCAAAAATTATGGTGATTCTTCCACTAGAAATGCTATTTGAAAGGTACTGTCTTGCGGCTAAAGTATGATTATTTAATTCAAGCAGGCATTTTTCCTTCCCCTCCCCCCCCCCCCCTCCCCCCGCCACACACACTGGGTGGTCAGTAGTTTGACTGCAACTTAAATGCATTTTGATAACTAACAAAAAATCATTAGAAGATTATGGATTTGGGACATGTTGCTGACATACATCAATCGACTTTGTCTTCACCATTGTATGTGAAAATTCAGTTGATTTTCCTGGGAATTTACTTGACAGATTTATAAAATAATCACAACTCTTTCAACTGTCTTTCATTCACGTAGTAACATGAAATAGTATAGATCTACATTTGACAAAAGAATTAAGAAAGCTGAAGATCTGCCCATCTCAGTTTTTAGAAATTGACTAATTTGTTTGAGTTAAGCATCATTTGAAATGGCAGCACAGGGGATCCATATTGCTTGCAATTAAGTGGTTAGTTTTTCAGCCTTAACTACAGAGACAAGGGAGTCTGTCTAACCATAAATCTTAAGAAAATTTCAGTGTCCCACTTCATTTGGACAATTTATCCAATCTCTATATTCTAGTGACCTATGTCACTGTATTTCAATGTTCCAATGTTCTTTATACTTTAGGTAAAATGAAACCAAGGAACCAACCAAAAAAAATCCCCCAATAACAAAACAACAACAACACCTTAATATTCCTATTAAGTAAACATCTTTCAAGAAAAAAAAAAAGCTAACAAAAGATTCTTAGTGGTTATTAACAGATCATATTGAATCTAAAGAATCACAGAATCACAGAATCGTCTAGGTTGGAAGAGACCTCCAAGATCATCTAGTCCAACCTCTGACCTAACACTAACAAAACCTCCACTAAACCATATCACTAAGGACTACATCTAAACGTCTTTTAAAGACCTCCAGGGATGGCGACTCAACCACTTCCCTGG
The DNA here is from genome assembly GCF_009769625.2 of Cygnus olor. NCBI lineage: Eukaryota > Metazoa > Chordata > Aves > Anseriformes > Anatidae > Cygnus > Cygnus olor. The sequence continues at coordinate 67,864,294 of NC_049198.1, read as the reverse complement.
GCAGTCCATTCCAATGCCTAACAACCCTTTCAGTAAAGAAGTTCTTCCTAATATCCAACCTAAACCTCCCCTGGCGCAATTTGAGCCCATTCCCCCTCGTCCTGTCACCAGGCACGTGGGAGAATAGACCAACCCCCACCTCTCTACGGCCTCCTTTAAGGTACCTATAGAGAGCGATGAGGTCTCCCCTGAGCCTCCTCTTCTCCAGGCTAAACAACCCCAGCTCCCTCAGCCGCTCCTCATAAGACTTGTTCTCCAGACCCCACACTAGCTTTGTTGCCCTTCTCTGGACACGCTCGAGCACCTCCATGTCCTTCTTGTAGCGAAGGGCCCAAAACTGAACACAGTACTCAAGGTGCGGCCTCACCAGAGCCGAGTACAGGGGGACAATCACCTCCCTAGACCTGCTGGCCACACTGCTTCTTATACAAGCCAGGATGCTGTTGGCCTTCTTGGCCACCAGAGCACACTGCTGGCTATGCATCCTTTATTTATTTTTAATATATTTTTTATTTTTCCTCATCCTGTGTCATGATGACCTCATTTTTCATGGAAGAAAAGTACAAAATACAAACCAATTAGATAATAGTTCCTTTGATGTCTTCTCCCAGTGGAGAAGCAAAAGCTCTCAGGCAAATATTTTAGGAATTGGCATAATCTAATAATAGGGGAAGTCATCCACTAAAAAATACACAGAAGGAAAAAAGTTTTGCAGGATAGAAAGAGGATCAGAAAATAATGATGGAAAATTAATTGAAACGATAGTGAAAATGGTAACAGTAATTGCAATCTGAAATAGTATTTTAGAACAAACTTTCTAGTCAGATTTAATAGTAGTTTACTCCAGTTTTGCTTTTCAACAAATCTCTTGCTAGCTGACTGGATTCTACCTGCCTCCTCTACTTACGGCTACAGGGTAGCCTTTTGCTAGCCTTCTAGCAGCAAAAACAGTGCACAAAACAGAAGTAAGATATAATTCATACTGTATGGACCAGCTAAATCACACTTAAGTTTTCATTGTCAATCACAGTTATATTAATAAAAGACAGGTAGCAATGGATCCTGCATAATACACAAGCATGGGCACTATGATTAAAAGAAATGCTAGGAATAGCAGCTCTCTTTTTAATAGATTTATATAGGTTCTAGAAAAAAAAAAAAAAAACACAACGTAGGTGTCTCTTAATTTTGATAGGATTCTCATTTTCATGAGAATCCCATTCATTTCAAATGTCTTTTCTCCTGAGGGAAATGTCCTAATGATTAGACAAGACATGAGATGGCTGGAAACTTTTTTTTTTTTTAAAGCCAGTGTATGCCTTTAAAAAAACAAAACAAAAACAAACACACCACAAAACACATCACATATGTCTGGAAGGAAGACAAAAATAGAAAGGAATGAACGTCTGGATTTTGACTGGTGCTTCACCTATGCAAGATGGTCCCTTTGCACTAGCCATTCTTGCCCTCTGCATCAGTCTCTGACTTACACTGAACAGGCATGAAAATAAACCATTAAGGAGTGACTGGGAGAGCGACTTGTTTTAAAACAGATCTGCTGGCTTGCAAACGGGCGTACATGATTTTGCGTGAAAAACATGTCTTCATCTTCTGCAGAACACTCATCTGATGGAGTCAGGAAATGTATGGAGAAAAGATATGTAATTTGTAAATAACTGAGTCCAACATTGGGAAACTTTCACCACGAGCAGCCAGACAGAACAACCCTGTCAGAATTATTCAATTTGTTTGCTAAATTATGGGGACTGGAGCTCATACCAATAAAACTCTTGTACAGTATTATGTGTATACTCTCAGCTTGGCTAATTTAATAATGGCACAGGGTGAATGAATATATTACTTCTGTTGCCTAGCTTAGTCTTTAATATTGAAGGGACAAGGTGATCTTCAAATGTTCTTTTCAGCCTGACTGTATTGCTGTTTTATCTGCATTTGTCAACAGCATCTGGTAAGCATATACTGTGAATTGCTAATTTATCTCTTAGCTCTAAAATTAGTCCAAGTTCATGAAAGAGCATAAGAGTAGTTAATGAAACAATACATTTGAGTAGTTTGATCACCTGAATATATCTTGGAACTATTCCTCACTCAAAACAACTTGTGCTGCTTACTACTACTAATTTCTGCGTGAAGTCTGAAGTAGTTAAAGTTTGAAGTGAAGAACTGACTTACCATCCTAAGAAAGAAGAGCCAAGGTAAGTATGGAGCTAAAACGGTAATTCAGTTCTAAATTCAAACTAAATTCAGATCTAGTTTAAAACTGGAAAAGAGTATTAGAGATATTATTATACTAAATCCATGAAGCCCAGGCAGTAGTCCTGTAAGAAAACAATATTTGCCTAAATCAGATTGTCTGCCCCAGTACCTACGTCGAGTAACATGTAGCAGTGAGTGAATGGAAGGATTTTTCTGAAGAAGGAAAAGCCTAAAGTTAATCTCTTGCCTTACTATCTGCCCAGCTTCTGACAATCAGAAGTGTCTAGACACTACATCTTTTTCTCTGCATTTAAGAGTGACCTGTAATTCTTCATGAATTTACCCGTCACTTTTATGGAGGACCCTGCTCTGGAGTCCACAGATCCTTGGATAAATGACTTCCACAGCTTATCAGTACCCACAGTATACTGTGGGAAATAATAAAATATTTTCTTCCATTGTAGACCTGCTGCCTGTACATATGCAGCAGTTGTCACATGCCTTATGCTTGGTAGCATCCACAACAATGCACAAGCTCATTCTGAGGTGTTGCTGACTCCACTTATTGAAAGACATGCTGCTCAGTGAGCGTTTGTTTACGCTGGTAGCATTTACATCCAAGCAGGTCACTGCAACACAGGGGGAACACAAAAGCTTCTGGACCAAGATGATTTACAGGTGGAAAAATGGGAAATAAAAGCACTGGAAATAGGACAACTGTTCCCGGTTTAAAAATACCAGCAATAAAAACTGCTTTCAATTTTGTTTTTCGTGACTTGTCTAATGCTAAGGAGACTTGAATGTTTTTTTAAGACTTGGATAAATTTGACTAACACGTAAAAAAGTGTTTTTAAACTCCATAATTGTTAAATGTTATTGTTCTTTCATTCTCTGTTGCTAACACCCTGAAAAAGTCCAGACCATTTTTCTTCTACAGAGCAAAAAGTGTTCTATGCACTTTCAACTTGTCACATTTTAAACACAAACAATTTCTAATGGAATTGCATTAGGACTATCAGGAACAGTTTATGCTTATGCATTGTATTAGCTAAAATGGTACTTTTGGTACTTTCAACCACTAAAAATAAAAAAGCATTTCAGTTCAAAAAAAAAAAAAAAGGAAATGCAAAAGGTCAGTTTTATCATGATTCCACTGTGAACAAAAAATGCATATTTAGGTGAAAGCAGTAGATAACTGAAAGTATGAATTGGAAATATTTGATGGTTTGTTTGGAAATAAACTATACATAGGTATTACTATTCATTTTAAGAAGACTACACCCAGGTGAAGTCTGCTTCTGTTGTTATACACAGGAAAAATAGCAAAGAAGAAAAGAATCAACTTTCAGGACATCCCCATCATCATTCATTTACTGCATGGCAAAGTAAGGTAAAGAAGGCTGTGCAAAATCCACCCCTCCCTGGAAGAGGGAACTGGATGTAATTCTCTTCACGGCTCCTAAGAACAGTATACTTATGATCTCTTTTTATCCCCATGGAAAACTTAGAAAACCTAGCCGTGATAATTTGTGGTACTTAGTGGTTAAAAATTCATTGTGAACTCCTTTGAATGTAGCAGTTTTAATCCTTAACTAGCCGTGTTTTGCGTAAAACCACTCTCAGAAGACTAAACTACAAAGAATTACAAATCTACTGCAAAATTGACCTTTGACATATGTCACAAAGGCGAAGTAACAAAACAGTCATTCCTGAGCAATTTAAGGCTACAGGGAGATTATAAGAGAATTCAGTCCAGGTAAAAATACATCAACAAGGATACCATAATTAAGATCACATATGCTGCTAAACAGAGACTAGAATTTCCTAGTTCTTTCAAGTTATCTAACAGAAATTTTCCAGAACCTGACTGAGACTACCCAATACTTTGCAGGAGAGGAGTGTGTTATTTTGAACACATGCCTGCTGGCATTTGGGAAAAAAAAAAAAAAAAAAAAGAGCGCTTTAGGTTTACAATGAATTGTGAATTAATTATTTAAAGTTCCATGTTCAGGTAGAATGGAAGCATTAATATAGGAGACATTTACCACTTGTCCTTTCACCATTTCTAGTGAATTGTTTAGCAATAGTATTTCAGTATCCAAAGGCAAAGCTGCACAAGAAACACTGTATTAAAAACTAATTTACTACTAATTAAATACTACATTACACTTTTATATCTAGATTTACCAGAAGAGTGCTTTACTGCTTTCTTACCCTAGGAACAGCTCAGGAAAGGAGCCATATCCATGAGGGAAAGTTGACTCTATCTGTCAAGGCGAAACATCAGAAATACACTCTCGTGACTTCTTTTTGTTCCTGTTGTCTCCTCTGTTCTGGCTCAGTGAGGCTGAATGGTTCAAAGCACCACCACTACTTCTTCCCACACACCCATACAGGCAAAATCAAGGCCTATCACCTTGACCGGGTGGGTCACCTGGTTACCCACCTTCATGCTGAGTGGAAATCGTCACCCTTCTGGCATTGTGGAGAGTCATACAAAGTAGGTATGTTAAATTTCTAAAGGATTCATTTTAAGAAAAAGAGTTATTAATTGTATTTAAAGAAGAAACATAATGGGGCAATTTTGTGATAGAATAGGAAAATTCACTTTAAAATTGGCAGCCAAATGCTATCAAAAGAAGGAATCTTTCCTTGAGGCATTAAGAAATCTCTCTGGCTAAACTTGTTTTTGTCTGGTTTACCTATAGATAGAAAAATATATGTTTTAAATTTAATTGTTTAATCTTTCATTTTTTTTTCCCCGTTTTAATTCCTTTTAAGCTCTTCCCTCATTAACATTTTTGTCTCCCACCCACCCCAGTGACTGTGTAAATCCCAACAAAGGCTGACCCCGTCTCCTGGCAGTTCTGTTCCTCCAAGGCTCTAGTGCTGGGCTCCAGCCCTGCTTCTGACCCCACCACCTGTGGGCCCATGTCCTGGCCTTGCCTCACCTGCTCCCATCCCCAGGGAGGTGTCTGCTCCTTGCCTTGGCTGCCTCACTCCCTGATGGGGTCACGGGATGGGTCTGGGCTGCCAGGCCATGCCATGCACCCCTGGGACAGCCCCAGTGCTCCCCAGGCCCCAGCATCCCCTGGCACCCTGGCAGCTATTTTGGAAAATTCAACCCGGAAGATAGAGGAGAGATGTAAACTGGCACACCTCCTGTTGCTCTTTTAACAATTAAGCAACAGAGTGTCCCAAAAGAGTGGTTTATAGGGCAGAGGAGGTTTGTTTGTTTGTTTGTTTGTTTTGTCTGTTTTCCACCATGCAGAACATCAGGCAGGAAGAACAGGAGAGACCATTTCTGAGTGAGAAACAGCCTCAATGCGAACGGTGCTCCTTGGATAGTGGAAATCTCCTCTAAGAGCACACCCTGTCCAGTGGTCATATCTGGAGGTCTCTTCTCTCATTACATACCACCAACCCCAAACCCAGATGTGCTGGGCGTAAATGGCAGGGTTTTGGTAACAGGGGAGGTTGCAGGGGTGGTTTCTATGGGTGCAACGGCACTTCCAACAGACCCACTGTAGGACATAGCTGAGCCTGGCAGTGAAGATGCTGGCACCTCTGAGAAAAATACACTTCAGAAAGGATAGAAAACACTACATAGGCAGAAGAGCAAACAAAAAGTGTAAGAAACAGCGGCATGAACACCAGGGTCATTGAAGGACGTGCCAGAGCAGAGATTCCCCTGCAGCCCGTGGAGAGGCCCATGGTGGAGGACAGAAAAGCATGAAGGAGCTGCAGAGATATGCTGTTACGGACTGCCTGCAGCCACCCATTCCCCATTTACTCAGAGGTACTAGGGAGGGCTGGGAGGGCAGCTGGGTATGAGGACAAGGGCTGAGGGGAAGGAGGTGGCAGATGAATTTCTCTTTTTGTTTTTCACTGATGGTTGAACTTGATGATCTTGAAGGTTTTTTACAACCTAGATGTTTCTATGGTTCTATGATCCTATCCAAGTCTATTTCAAATTACAATAAATTTAATTAATTTTCCTTAAGCCTATCATGTCTATTTTCAGCCTGTGGTAATTGGTAAGTGATTTGGTAAGTGATCTCCCTGCTCAACCCATGAATTTTTTCATCCTCTTTTCTCCCCTGCCCTGCTGAGGGGGGACAGTGAGAGAGCAGCTAGGAGTAATGTGGCTCTTAGCCAAAACAGATCCACTACAATAGGTAATGATTCCTCATTCCTGTTGTATTATGCTTGGGAGAAGTAAAGGTGGGTCACTGTATGTATTAGCATTACTTTTCTGTGAAGTATTTTAATATATCATAACCTGTATTTTTTATTTATTTTTTTTTCATGCATTCAGTAAGAACCTTCTTCCTGAGCTTAATCCTTCCCTCTTCCTCTGCCCGTGAAATGAAGCTGAGCCTCCCAGCAGCTCCCACCAAACTTTATTACATTAACCCCCTTTTGGAGGATGTGATTAACTTACTGTGGTCCTTGGAGGCTCTTCTAAGCCTTTTCAGTTTTTTAAGCTGAAAACCTAGAAAGACTTTTCTTTTCTACAAGGTAACTCATAAATCTAAAGGCTAGAGTCTTCCATTAGTAACTGTGACCCTCGTAACCTTAAACTGCTGTTCTAGTTTAATATATCTAAACTGACTGCAAGGTGTTCCTGCTTAGACAAGAATTCATTTCATAGGCTCAATGACTGGACAGTAAGAAGAAATTGACACTGTTATGCTTTGTTTCCATGAAGAGCTTAAAATGGAAACAGATAAATACTGGTATTTCAAAGAATCCATAATTTGTTGAAAAATTAAAGCAATTAGCATTTGAGAAAAAACAAACAAACAAACAAACCACCAAACAAAAACCTACCAACTAACCTACCAAGCAAAAACAACTACAAAACCCACACTTCTACAATGGAATTCAATAAAAAATTTCATACAGAAAATATTTATACAACACTCTCTTCAAAAAAGGGCTGTTGATCCATATCAAAAAGGTTTTGTTTTGTTTTGTTTTCTACTAGAGTGGGATGCCCCTACTTAATAAGAACAGGTAACTGCATTCAAAAAGAGGAGAGAAATAAGAATATCAAGTGCCTTTGCTGTACCTGAATGACATCCAATCGCCTATGTGAGAAGACCTAAAGAGGATGGCTATACACTTGCCTGTTCTGAAACTCTATAAAATGAGAATTTACTCAGAAAGATGATAAGTATTTTTCCAAAGACACTGGTTGTACCTTCCTACCATATAGAGGAAAGTTAATGCTCTTAGTTACGGTCTTTTGAAAATTTCAAACACAAAGTTATATGAAAATTTCTTATATGTCTCCTTCACAAAGACCTTTTGAGTCAGTAAGCTAAGATTTTGGGAAACGAACTCTCTTTGAAGAAGTACTTGTTCATCTTCTGTTTTACAACAGCTCACATCAGAGTCCAAATCAATTTTGTCTCCTGAAAATCCCAGGACTTCCCCAGAAATTGCAGCTAGTACCCCACCAAACTGCAAGGACCAGTTAGCTGGTTAGTATTGTTGAGTTTTGTTTGCCAATTCTGGCACACAATTTCTTGTGGCTCACCTGAGCTCCTTAGTAAAACAGCAGGCAGGAAAAGGTGAGCCCTGGTTTTGAGGTAAACTTGGTTTACAGTCACAGATAGTCATCAGAGACCCCATTCTTTTCTTCAATGCATTTTTTTTTTTTTTTAAGAATATTTTTCATTGGAAAACATTTGAACCACTCAGTTTGTCCTGTAAGACACTCATGGTACAAAATTCTGTTTAGTTCAGAATTTCTCTGTAAGCTCCCCATGCTGAGCATGCAACAGATTTTCCTGTAGACCACACCGGCACGTGCTAGCAGAAAGCCAGGTGGAGTTTCCTCATTCTCTGTTCCTCATCCACCCTGGGCCAGGAGCCAGATTGTGAGTGTATATTCAACAGCTGCAATTCTACTTATGAAATGGCTAAAAAGCATAAAAGGGCAATTTAAGGCACCTGAAGCATGCAGAAATTCTGCATCTGTCGGCTGCAAAACTAACTAGCAGATGTCCTCTGGTGATTGTAATTGGGTCTTTCCATCCTTGTCAAAGTTCCCAGCAAAAACTGCTGAAAAAAGTTCCTCTTAGGGGGTAAGTTGTTGCTAACATAGGAAGGTGTAATTTCAATTTCCACCTCTCTGCACCAGCTTTATTGACTTCTTCTCCTGTACCCAGATGGATTAACATTAAACAGTTCTGGAGTAATCTCAAAGAAAATCAGCAGGCTGCCAGAATGATTTGAAATTGCAATTTATATTCATAGCACAATGATATATGAAAACTGCTTATGTGTGTTTTTCACAAAGATCTTTTTGGTTAATGGGCTAAATGTATGGGGAAGAAAACTCTCTCTTTAAAGATACTTGTGCCTATTCTGTTTTGCAACAGTCAACATCAGTCTTGCTTCCAAACAAATAAACAAAAGAGTGTGCAATGGCATCTCATCTCATGTGAGTAAGACAGTATTAATATAAGCTGCCTTCAGCTCTGAATATCAGAGCTAGGAATAGTGTAAAGCCTATTAATAAATGTTATCTATTCAGCCCCCAGGTTGATTAAGCCAATTCTTTTTTTTTTTTTTTTTTCCTGAGGTATATTAATCTTTCAAAGTTTCTCACTACACTAATTTTCTCATATATCATAACTCCTTTGCAATAAACACCAAACAAACTGAGTAAAGGTGAGTCTACAAATTCTGGGCATTAATTTTGTCATCTTTACACTGTGCTAAGCTCCATAGACCTTACCAGGTTTGACAGATTCATGTCAGTCAGACCATAAGATAGGCTCTGTCCCCAAAGATGCATTCCCCATATTAGGAGCATCTTTGATTTATGGGCAGAGTTGCTTGCATTTTTACTATGTAGCATATCAGTAACATACGTAATAGGAATTGCACATATGGTGAAATTGCAGAATACATCGGATTTACTGTTCAGGCATCAGTTGTGTATAGATGGCATATGCCACAGAATCAATGCTTCTGAGACGTCAGTCTCACTGCATACATAATCTACTGATACATGCTGGCACAGTGAGTCAGTGTAATGTGCCTTGAAAGTGTCAGAAATATTACACAAATACATTGACTGCAGTACTTTCAAAAAGAGTGAGGCCCTGAATATAGTTGCTGTAAATGGTCAGTCGGTCTCACTGGGATGATTTCTGGAAGTGTCATATTTTTTATAAACTATTAGATTTTATTTGATGAAATTTTCAGTTGACAGGAAAAAAGAACAATGTTTTCAAAAGAGCAGAACTAATTAGTCCCATGGAAGACAGCATGTGGTGACTTCAGGGATAAAATTCAGCAGCTTTTTTTTTTTTTTTTTTTTTTTTTTTTTCAGCACTCAACAATACTGTCCCCTGGCTTGTATTTGAACAGCAAAGGAAAAAACAGTTTTCTATTAGTAACTGATGTTAGTAGGGAAGTTATTCTGAAGCTTTGATATTATCAAAAAGACTAGGTGACTTACTCTTGTTAACAAGTCAGACATTAAAGGAGATGACTGGGCAGCATTTTCATAGCTTTCTCAGAAGAAGCACAATAAAGTAACACATAATTATCTACAGGTATTGTAAACGTACATTCCAGTTTTTATTCCATGTACAAAGGGGAAAAGAAAAAAAGGACTAATTTAAACTAATGTGCATTTGTCACAATGCTATCCTAAAGAATTCTCCATTCTGTCTGGCCTTCTGACTTGTAGAAATACCTCCCTCTGAAGTTTTGAAAGAAAGTACTCTATAGTTGACGATCTATTTGTTCCCTTTCTTCCCTTATTCTATCTCCACTAGTATTTTTCCAAAATATGTCTTTGACTACTTTTTTAATTGGGAAGTTTTTTAATTTTTATGTTATGCTAGGATTGTAATTAAATCTGCTTACATCACTGTAATTGCATGCTGGCACATATGAAACATTTATGAATTATTTAGGCAATGGCTGCTCACATGAATTACAAAATCAGAGTAGGAAAAAAATTCACAGCAACACAAACCACAGTGTAAGACCATTAATTATTATTATTATTTTTTTTTAATTTACCTCTTTCTGAATCTAATAATAATAGTAATAATAATAATTTTCCCAGATGATATTCTTAAGACATCAACGGAAACTAAGCAAGTACTCTGTTCATTGTAGTCTACTTGTGCTGGTTATTAAAAATATTCTGATAATATTTACTGGCAGTAGCAATCAAATGAAAACTGTTCTGTGATAAACTGTGCAGTGATATCCATTTCTAGGATGCTTGCATAGTAGCAGGAAGCCTGCTGAGTGCTCTGGATTGTCTTTCTCTCACAATGTCAAAACACAGGGGGGAAATGTTTTGCTCAATGAGCACATAATTATCCAGATGTGAGCAGTATTTACTCTTCTTTGCTGACAACAGATCTGGCCTTCACATTGAATTATCATTTGGCTTTTGCCTGTTTCTCATTTGTGAAGTGTAAGACTGAGTTATTTTTTATGATTGCTCTGATAAACCATTCTTAAATTGAAATATATGGCTCAAATCTGTGGGTCTGTATTTCAGGAGTTAAATATTCTCAGATGGGATTTACCACTCCTGTCAAAGTAAATATGTTTTATGCTTTCAAGGATACATGTACACATTGACAGAATAAATCGTGCAATATATATGCAACATTTCATTTCTTTGTAAAGAAACAATACCTTCAAATTACTCTCCATATAAATATGGAGATACACACACACACAAACATGTTTTAATGTTAATAAAAGCATTGTTGAATACATGGTAGTTGGGTTTACCAAACATTTTCTGCAGTTTCCATGGTTCTAGCTGAGACAGTCAAAGAATCAGGTACCTGACTGTCAGTGGGCTTTGCTGATTCCACTATCCAGTTCAGAGAAGTGCCAAAACCATCTGAAAATACTTCTATGATGCTCCAAATGTGACTGGCAGTTGCTAGCTAATTCATTTCAGTGTGCCAAAGTAATTAGCAAAAAATTGGCATATACAAGAAATTCTACATGGAACATCTAAGATACATGTATTTTGCCAAAACAAAGGTTGTATCTGTATTGCATACTTCAGATGCACACACCTTTACGTATACAGACACAAATACAAGTATATACTCTATATATGTGTATGTATGTCTGTCTTTCAAGAAGAAACTGGGCATGTCTTCATAATCCTACTCAGCAAGGTACACAATTCCCTGATACCTCCCCCAACAGCTGTTGACAGGCAATACCCAATGTGAACTATGATACCTATGTACATGCTTCAGATTTCAAGATTAGCTCAGTTGTACCTGCTTAAGACATCTCTACATCTGCTCCATTTCACGGCATAAAAGTACAAACTGATTCAATTAGGATAGAAATTTAAACACAGTACCATTTAAATAAAGTTGTCTTCTCCCTTAGTCTTCTGCCAGTCTGTCTAAAGAATTCCTAATTTTACAGTGTTTTTTTTTTTTTTTTTTCCCTGTCTTTATACTACATTAACAGCACTCTAAAAAACATCATAGGTGATTAGTCATATGCTTGCATGGTATATAACTGCATAAAGAAGTGTAGCTACTATAATAGGTTTGTGTTTCTTAAGAATGAAGCAATGAAAAACAAGTTTAGAGGAAAATTCAACATTTTGTTTCTGAATTAGTCATATTTACCTCATTCCTCTACTGAAGAAACTTAAGCTTTGGACTACCATTTAAGAGGACAGTCTCTATAACAAAAGCCTTGTACATTAGTTTTAAAAGACACCATGTATTTATTCTTTCATTTAGAGTCATTGAGGGTTTAAACACTCTTAAGGATTGAGTTCTAAAAATCAGACTTTGGTGAAACAGTTGAAGTGCTTTTTCTCTGCAAATGTAGTTAAAAAGATAACAATACTGTGGGAGTTCAGACTCACTTATAAGAGGGGGAACATTTGATCTACACTTTTTTTTTTATTACTTATTTAAAAAGACAGAAAAATAGTGATTTTGGCAGTGTTTTTCATAGACTGTTTTGCTCAATGATTCACACCAAATTACTTTTAATAACTACTCAGTCTGAATATCTCCTTCACTTTTAGGAGGATGTTGCCTTGTGTCTGTGTTTCTTAAGGAACCCTAGCAGTCAGTGATTGTGAGATGGCATCTTAGCAAGAAGTTGTGGAGACAAAGTCTGTGGCCAAGATTCCCTCACTTGCTTATCTAATGGATCAAAATACCCAGTACTGGGTATGTCCTCCCTTTTTTTCATGCAACTTTGGGTATTTCAAACTCCATGACTTTGTCTGCAAGATCATTCTTTGTGATGAACGATTTACCACACAGGTTCAAGAACCAAAGATTAAAAGAAGTGAAATTTTTCTAAATAAATATCAGATACACATAGCCAAAGAGAAAAAAAAAAAAAGTAAAAAAAAAAAAGATAATAGTTATTTGTATTACACTTGTAACTAATATAACTATCACAGAATGGGAAGCTGAGGAAAAAGTTTTTTCAGTGACTCAGTCACTGGATAGATACCCAGGCCAAGGGAGATCCTATGGAAAGTCTGGGGGAGAGGACAGACTCAGGCTGGTCTTCTTGCCAGTCTGTCAGCAGACTGCAATTTCTAGGACAGCAATTTCTTCATAAAGTTTTTTTTTTTTTTTTTTTTTTTTTTTTACATCTAATGGATCAAGAGTGGGAATTTTCAGCTCTCAGCACTAAAATTTTATTTTGTATTGCTTTACCTCTTTCCAAAAATTAACTTCAGAAAGCATGTCGCATTCTTGCTGGTAAAAGCAGATGGGCAGGGAACATAATATTACTGCCTGAACAGCTCTAGCGTAAACAGACAAAGTGGTCACTTTCCCTTCAATGCAAACTCCTTGTAATTCATTGTAATATCTTATCTCTCCATCTCTTCATCAAAGAGAAAGAGGCATTCATACATGCATAGTATTATTAGCAATAAGACTCTAATGAGACATTATTTTATAAAGACTTAAATTGAAAACTGTCTATGACTTCTGATTAATGGCTCTAACAGTCACAATCATCCATACATTTGTAAAATCAAGTTACTCATTTATATATATTTCATTTTTAGCATGTGCTGTAGTGAAGTTAAACAATATTCAGTTTGCTAAATGCTGCATTTGCTTTCTATTGATTCAGTTTCAAGAGCGCCTTGAGGTTATTCTGCAGCAAGCATAATATACATACCTGTTATTATAATCAAAATTGACTACAGTTCAGTGGTATTCAGTGGTCATTTACTAGCAATGTGTAAGGTTTTTTTCCAGTGATTTCTACAGTTTACACATACTACCGATTTTTATGTTCTGCTATTTCACTTTAATACAGCCATTATCAGGAATATCATACCCAAGACTCTTTTTTATGAATAATATTTTTCTTTCCTTAGATAAAAATGTTGAAAGGATGTGATGACCAGTATGTTATGAGCCAGCCATAAATGTGAAAACTGTAAATGAAATAAGGAACTGCTGTTTAGAATGAAAACACATAAAAGGATGCTTTTATATCTCCACTCCACTGCCAGAATGAACTTATCCAGAGATTTCTCTGGTTTTCTACAACGATGGCAAATACTTGAGAGCTGAAGATGGAAATAGAAGTTGTCAAACTAAAGGTAATTATCATAAAGTGGGCAGATACACAGTCTGCTGCCTATCTGTGTAGCCTCACCAAGAGCCAAGAAAGACTCCTCGACAGGTGCTCTCATCCTTGACTGTGGATGCCCCACTGAACCCGCCAAGCAGGTTGTTGCGTTCTCAGTCTAGTCTCAAAATGATAAGTGAATTTTTAACTTTTTGCTTCTTTCTGTAGGAATGACACCAACAAAGAAAAACTTAAAAAGACTATTCACTAATGCTTTTCAGGCACAGAGGATTTGAGAGGCGTGCTGGCTAGACATAGTACAAAAGGGAGCCAAACAGAGTCGCACACATCACTGGGCCATTGACTGTAACAGTGTGTATTCTGTGAGGAACAATTACCCTTTAGTGAGCACACAACTCCTGCCCCAGAAAACTGTGGCTCATATTTTTACATGGCACATCCAACTGAAACATATCTGTATGACTGGCAAGAAGGAAGCAGATTAGGATCTCTCTCTTATGCTTTTTGGGAACTTGCTCGTTTTACTACTAATAAGAATGACTCCACCGCTCAGCTCTATGACATCTCACTTTGTATCACCCTTAGTGGGATTAGAAAAAAACATACTTTTGGTGCATCTGCAGACTCATCCCAATGCATGCATGAGACCTGGAGCCATGCAAGGTTACAAAAAACTTGGAGACAGTTAGAGAAGCATGGCTTCATAACCTTTATCATTTATTTGAATCACGTGTGTGTGCATAAAAGTGTGTGGGAAGCTATCTGCAGAAGTGAGGCCTTGGAAATCCTTCTGTAAGATAACCTAATGTCAAGACTGAATGTTCACTGGTTGACAGCAAACATAAAGCAAGATACCATTGATTCATAAATGGCATTTTTCTGGTACCACAGTAGTCATCACCATTAAAAAGTCAGTTACTACCAAATTACTGGAAGATAGTCAGAGATGACAATTGTCGCTCTGCGTGTTGGAAACAGGAAGTAAACCTGATGGTTTTGCAGGTCAAAACCCAAAATTAAAACTTGGCATTTTATGCAAATAGCATGTCTTTACATATTTAAGTGCAGTGCCTTGTTTGAAGAAACAGCAGGATCCAACCTGGTTGCCAGAGGCCAGGACTGACAGGGCACAGTCTGGGATGCGCTGTGCCAGCAGCAGGTTTGGCGTTTGGCACACTCACTGAGCGCCATCCTCTGCTTGGCGGTCATGTACCTGGCAGCTTCAGCAGGATGTGCAAAGGGTGCTGGCTGAGATGCTCATCTCTGGTGTTGGCTGCTGCTTGCCCAGGTAGTGAAGGTAATGCAGCAGTTTCAATCCAGAAGCACAGAGGTGCTCTGGCTGGAATATTTATCTCTGGCAAAAAGAGACAGGGAAAAGAGTCTGCTGCTGCCAGAGGTTCTTTATTTACATTTTGCCGACCAAAGATAGCTCTAATGTCGCCCAAACATTACTATAATCTTCCATCTGAATCATTACACAGATTTTCTTTTCCTTGGAAACTTGTGGCTATCCCTTCACACTCTGCAACTCACTCCTGTATATGTACTATCTGGGAGTTCTATCAAGCAATAGTGAAATGTTTCACTGCTCCCACAGAAAAACAGTGACTTCTATTTAGGACACTCCGTGTGCAAGTTTCAAAATTAAATTCTTGCTTTGACTTTTCTATATATAATTTCCATGATGTACTGCAAAGGCTCACAATTTTGTTCTACATTGGAATGAAAGCAAGACTTGCAATCAAAGCATGTTCACAAGCACAGTTTTATTCTAGATCGTAATGGTTGTCCAGTTTAGTTATTCCTGTACGTTCAGTCCCACTGATCTCTTAGTAAGCAATCAAATCATAACCACTCCTGGCGAGAAGACAAGAGCATAAATGGGATCAGGAAGCAAATTCCTTCTCTCCCCTGTGTTGTGTTTGCCCAGGCTGGAGCTGAATTAGGCAGAGAACCATTCTGTGTTATGTCAAACCAGGTTGCTGCCACCTACGTTGCACATTATCACTTACTTGCCAGTTCCTGTTGGCCAGTTCTTTGCCAACCCCTCTCCCAAAGAGTGCTTCTCTGACAATACCAAATAGGAAGTACATTCTCTGAAAATTGGCTTGCACTATACATACATACAGGTCCCCTCTTGCATTTGAAAAGCCAGCTAGCTGTTCTACACAAGTGAAGGCAAAGACTGGATGTAGTGCATAGCTAACATCAAGCTATTACAGCATCAAGACCTTTAGGTGGCTATAGCGTCATTAATGTCTGCACTAACATGTATGATGGAGAAAGATGTAATGTGGGCATGAAACAAGCTTCATTGCAATATGGGAATGGAGACTGGGGACTGCTGCAATTGCACACCATGCTTCAGAATTGAGTTGAATATCTGGAACATCTATGACCAAAGACGTTTCCATCTAGATAGATGCAGTACACAGAGCAACTTTTTACTTCACTCCATGGAAGGAGCCTCTATGAGAGTCTTTGTGATAGGGTGTCTGAACAGCAGTTTTAAGGTGAAATATTTCAGTCCCCTTGAACACTGGATGTTGTTTTCCTACTGTAAAGTAGCCCTGATGTTGTCAGCTTTGACAATTTTATTCTGATGGTTGGTGTATTTTTAAAGTCTCAGCTGCAGTAATTTTGTCTCATTTGAGAATTAAGCCTCCATATAAAAAAGAACTCATAGATTTTTGTTCTTCTGGCTGCGGAGTATGTATGCATATATGTGACCCTTATGAGATCTAATTGGACCAGTAAAGAAGACTAATAAAAGTTCTATCTACTAAAGTGTATCATGGTTTTTGAATGTCCAGATCTGAACAGTCTGATATTCATCCTTGTATAGCCAATTAGTCCAAAGTTTGTAGCTCTTAAATCCAGTAAGTAGGACAGAAATATTCTTTTGTACTGGTTCCCCATGGCAAGAAAATGAGAAATATTATGGTGATACTTAACATAAAAGCTGTATTACTACAATACCCAATCAGTCACACACAGGAAAGAACCTCAAAGGTTACACCAACTGCAACAGAAATGTGAATGAATGAAAGAATAAGCAAAGCCTCCTGCAGCCTTCTGAGATTTTCTGCTACTTGTGAAAACCCATGTGGATTTAACAGTTGGACTTACTGTTAAGCTTGATTATGCTATGTTCAACATATAAAGAAAGAGAGGTATTGCATAGAGCAATGAGAAACTTACACTTTGACACGACTTGTGTGCCAAAATGATCACCCTTCAGCTGTGAAAATTGCTTTTGTTTTCATCAACATTTTCGTTCAACAAAGCAAAAAGACTGACATAAAGACAAAAAAAATGCCACCCTGTTTAACTTTTCCTCAGAAGAATGGAAAACAGGATTATTATTATTATTATTATTATTATTATTATTATTATTATTACCATTTTTTTTCTTTAATGTAGTTGATATTTTTTTCTATATGTGAATGAATCTGGGACTGATACTTGAATTGCTTTGTAAGAAGTGCCTTACTTAACGGGCTACATCTTCACTTCTTGGATGCACAGAGTCACATGCTGAAGGGACCTGGCTCTCCATGGTCCAGCTGCTTCTCATAGTCCTTCAAGTCATCCACTTGAAGAGCAAGTTCAAACTCAAGCCTTTTTGACTCAGAGAGGTAAAAATATCGTGGCACCCCAGCTACACAGGTGGCCACATGAAAGCTTTCAAGAGAGAGCATTCCCTGACCTGTCATCCAATCAAAAAGAAACAAGGAGCTCAGATTCTCCACCAGCAGTAGATTCAACCTGGAAATTTCCAGCACAAGGACTTGTTCTGAGGCTCTGCAAGTCAGGCTCAGCACCTGCAAGCTCAGTGCAGTGCCCAGGTGGAGAGGTGCTCTCCAGTGCTATTCTGCATCTGCATCTGTTGCCAGGAGTCACCACTGCCTGCTCCACCGTGCCCCTGAAAAACATTTCACTCTTCCCTGCTGTAAGTGAAGTAGCAAGGGGAAGAGTCCCTGGACTGAAAGGTTTGTTGTTTCCAAGCCCAGAAAACTTCCTTCTGGTCTGTCTTCATTTAACAATGGAGAATCAGTAAGGGTGTCCCTTCTACCAGGGCTATGCCACTGTCCCTAACCTTTTTCTGTATTAGAAGACTATATATTATGGGGCAAAGAGGCTGAGGCAATTGTAACAAATATACAGGTACATACTAAGATTTTCTTTATCTTTTACACCTGGATATCCATAAAAGGCATCTGTTCTATGGAGAGCGATATTAACTTGGAATGACTAGAAATCTTCACTGCTGGGTCCTGCATTCCCTTTTGAGGGTGTTCTCCCCAGTGCAGCTGAATGTCCTTGAATTCACAAACTGCAAAGTGATATACAATGTCATTGGTAAAAAAGTATGTGCGGGCCATGGTCATCACTGCAGGACACATGAGTTGCACCGAGATGAAGACAGTATTTTCTACTTCCCAGTTTGAGAGGACAGTATTGCTCCCCCCCCTTTTTTTTTTTTTTTCAGTATCATTCTTTCATTGGTTTCTTCTTCTGTGCAACTGCATTAACCCAAAGCACATCAGAATTTCATTCTCTCACTATTTTCAACACAACATTATTTCAAAACAAAACAAACATTATTTAACTTCTATCAAGTGACTTCAGGTGGTATAAGGGATGACATACTACTGCATATGCCCTTTCCTGAGGAAATGCATATTAGAAAAGTACATGGCATATTTTGGCTCCAGTTAGGATGCTTTAGATGAGTTTTCTTGGAAGGAAGCTAAGGAAGTAGAAAATATAAACTGACAGTTTTGTGGTACTGATACAATTCCCTTGAAGAATGTTTCTTGGACATTACATTAAGCCTGAAAACTGGTTCCTTGCCAACAGAAGTGACAGCTTTAGAGAAGAATTAACTGTAAGCGGTTATCCTTCTCTTTTCATTGTTACATAACTATTAACAAAGACATTAAAACAAACTACAAGATGCTGTCATTCACAAGTGTTTGCACAATGTTCCTCAGTGTCTAATTTCACTTTTACAGAACTCAGTGTTGAGCTCTTAATTACAACCATGTGACTGCCAAGATACGATTTAGCAAAAATCACTACCACTAACAAGAACAGAATACAAAGTAGGAGAGATCATGCACTTCAGTGTGTATGGATGGATTGACACTCCTGTTTATACCATAGGTAATCCCCCACTTTAAAAAGCAAGTTTCTCATCAGATATGTTAATAATTGAAATGAAAAAAAAAAAAGAAAAAAAAAAGGCCCCAAGTTTTCTTGTAAACTTCAGGAAAATCTAACACACACCCCCAAAAGCCTAGAACAGATTAAAAAATTCACAAATTTCACACCACTAGTAATTTTTTAAGTACTGCAAGCTCAAAGGACTATCTGCATTTTGAAAACTAAATATCAGTGTTAAGTATGAATCATAACCTCACTTTGTCTCTGTCTCTCTCTCCTTTCCTTTTAAAAAGGCAATAAATGGTTAGAATTCTAGATTTCATAGTATATATTTTATATTATGGCCACTGGAAGTTGACTAAGAAATTTTCCCTCCACCATATTGATTCTCAGCATTGAAATGAACCTTTCAATAATGAATAATAATAATAAAAAAAACACAAACAAACAAACAAACAAAAAACACTGAATTATCTCTTCACTTCTTTTTCTATTCTTTTTGCTAGAAATGGTTATCTTTTGGCAACAGCCTCCTTGATGTAGGCAAATGACACCTTCAGCTTTATACTGAGCCATGAAACTGGTTCATGCGGATTCTTGCTTTCACAAAGTTTAGTTCCTCTTCATGGTCACTAAAAATGACCATTTTATGGACATGTCTGCATGAAGGTATTTATGCAAGTCAAGGTGAAGAAAATGGCTGCCAGATCAAGCCATTTTAAAGAAATTTGAGATGTGAAACTGGAAATAAGTTTTCATTTTCTTTCTATACTTTTATTAGACTTTATGCATGTGTTTATACATCTGGGATGAATAAATACCAACAAAATTAAGGGAAGATTAAAAAATATCAATTATTTCCCAGTCTCAAAGTTAAGATTATCAGACCTCTGTGGATATCTGGAGGGCTGGGCAGAAAAGGCTCCAAAGATGTCACAGTGTCCCAGACTTAAAACGGGGTCTGACCCTCATTTTTGAGAACCGCTCCCCACCAAGTTGAGCTGTGAGCTACAGAAGACTTAGTAGGTCCTTAGTAGGTGAAAGGTTATACACATAATCAGACACAAACTGAGGTGTTTTAAATGTCAATTTTCTAGCTTTATGGTTTCTCCAAAATACTCTTCTCTTCACAACACCAGATGAAGAGATCAAATGGCCAGATGACCTGTAAAATAAAATCGACCTTGTTTTGCTGAGTTCTTGAAGTGTGAATTGTCTGCCTTGTCACTACTTCATTGTACATGGTTATTTATTTATTTCAGACTATAGCTAGACTGGCTGCAAGCTATGACTAATCCACCTGCAAACAGCTTAAATGCACACAACAGAATCTTCACTTTGGAATATTAACGTGTTGCACAAATTTTTACAGTTCAGTTTGAGGAATGGGACTTACTTTCCTTGTAACAACATAATTCGTTACTATAATCATGGAAAATTATCAATTAGTCTAAACTGTTGGCAAGTCATAATGTTGTCTGTACCTGCAAACATCAAGTTATGTTACTTTAAATAACAAAATTTAAATTCCCTGTTGCTGCTCTCAAAAGGAAACAAGGCCAGACTTTTAAAACACTTCCCTTCATGGCAAGGATCCCACTGAAACCAGTCTGATAGAAAGCAGGATCAAGCCTCAAGAAAATTGCAGACACTATCCATGAATTTCACTGTAGTTCAGTGTGACTGAGATGATCAAAACCCTCATACCCAGTCAAACGTGTTTCTTTCAAAACTTTTTTGCACTTAGCTTTGTGCTGTTGGGTCACAGGTTCCAACTGCCAACATTATGGTCCTACCAGAAATCCCCTTCACTACCCTGTTAGCACAGGAAGGGTGTAAAGTGTATGTGTTTTTTTTTCTTAACATATGAAAATTTTCAAATTTATCACCAGTTACATAATACAGTGTTTTAAACTTTACCAAATGAGCGTGGGCAAATCTTACTTGAAAGAACTGGAACTTTGAATCACTTAGAAAGAGGGCTTGTATATGAAAGGTAATTGTGTGTCTATGAAGACAGCTTGAAAGCCTATTCATTGGTCAACATACTTTTAAAATGAGTTTGCAGAACATTACTTGTGGTTAACTTCCTTCTGTTTTGCATGTCTGAATGGTATTTTAGGAACTGTATAGTATAGAACCATAAAACACTAAATGAACAAAGTAGTGTGTATATAGCAAAACAAGAAGAAAAAAGAAATTAAATCTTATTTCTGGGGCCTGCAGAATGCTGAACCCAGACAGTAATGAAAGAAGACAAGCTAATAGCTAAATAAATTTCCTAAGTAAGCAAGAATACATTATTATTCCTAATAAGGAGTTCTTTATGAAATGTCTTTTCTTCTTTTCTTCTTTTAAAATCATTATTTATTTAATACTTGTGAAGACAAAAAAAGGTAGGAGTGGGAGGTTGTGTGGTTTGGGGTTATGTTCTTTTGTTTGTTTGTCTTTAAGATTTGCAGAAGAAATCCACTCCTTTTATAGGGCTTGGGAATTTAGCACAATTTGGACTCTCATTTGCTTTCACCTTTGTGGTACTATCTTTGTGACATTCCCCCGGAAATTCAAAGCAGGTTTGAAAAACTGAAGTGAAACAGGGAGATAAGACATTAAATAACATTTCATGTTATTTAGCACTTTCCTGAATGGTGAATCAGGTATCAGTTCCTTTGCTTTGAGCATCATTACATATTACTGCTGAACTAAGGAATGTTCCCACTCCCAGGAAAAAAGAGATATTTCTTCCCCACAGAGAAGCTTCAGTGAAAGTCTATGTCTCAGATCTTCTTTCCTTTCATTTACTTACACATCCATAGATGGGAGAAGTAGCAGAGAGGGACATCAGTTACAAACCTCATGATAACATCAATTTTTATACCTTAAAGTACAATCAACATAATAAAGAATTGTTACTGTTCAGGAACCACCTCAAATCAGCCTAAAGACTACAAATAAGTGTATCTTTATAGTTATTTTATGGAGAACTGATATATCCACTGAAGAAATATGATGCATCTTTCCAGGCAAATATTAATACTCTTTCATACAACATCCACTTTACTTGATACTTTAATTGCTATTTTTATGGTGTTTATAAAGGTTTAAAGCTCATACCACAAGAAATACAATTAATGGTGTTGCAGATACGTGTAAGTCTTGGAAAGGATAAATTAAAATTGCAAAGTAAACTGAAATTAATGGGACAGAAGCTAAATGCCTGGAAGCAAAGAGGTATAGTTACATTAGAAGACTATCCACTCAAATGTTGGAGCAAATAGCCCTCTTGATGAAGCCTTATTGCTTCCCTGGTATGATACAATGCCATGCTTATATATAAAATCCCTACTTCTCCAAAAATCAATGGGTGAGCTGAGGCTGGGCCAGTTGCAGTTACTTGGTTTTGCATAGGTAGAAACCTGAAGAAAGATAAAAGATTTACCTTTCAGAACTGCAGAAGGGATTAATTTTTTATTTTTTATTGTATTTTATTTTTTTTTATCTATATATGGGTTTCTGAGAAAGGATCTGCTAAATCCCATATGTCCTCAGGGACAGATAATATATTACCTTTTTTCTATCCTCCCCTTTCATTCAATCAAATTTTGTTTTATCTGCTGCTTGAGTTTAAATTCCCTTCTGAAAGGCTGCAGACAGACAGGCTGTATGTGACCAAGCAAGCCTTGCTTCCTCTGCTTACTACAGCTGAGGGTGACTGTACTGTTGTTATGCTCCTCTTCATCTGCCAACAAAAAGGCAGCATCTTTCTCACCTCACCTGGGTGAAGTGAATGTCTTCTGAAAAAAGGTGATGCCAGTCAGTACCCAACAGCAGGGGAGAACACTGTTGCTAAGCTCAAGTCGAAAGGGAGCTGTATAAACTTGTTTTTCTTAGTAACAGCCTTGGCCTTACCTGGACATGCCTTAGTTTGGCCTGAGGGAATAACTCCTAAGAAACAGGAAATTCAAATAACAGCAACTTCCTCATCAAACAAGACACCCGGGGAGACTCAAATAGCAAAGAGCCTGCAGCATTATCTTTGCCCTTAGCTAAAAGGAAAATCATACAGAGACCTAAGTTTCTTTTCCTTGTCCATTCTTGTTTGAAAAATGTTGGTGGACTTATGAGACCAGAGTTAAACATGGGGTCTCAGTGAGTAAGAGGAAAACAAAAACAAAACAGTAAATCCATTAGCCTGAAGCAATATTATTCTGAACTGTGATCTATACTTGCCCTACAGGAAAATAGAAAGCTGGAGATTTTCCTCTTGCTTAATGACCTTGCTTGGCATCTTGCAACTTTGAAAAACAACAAGGAAAGCAAATTCATCAAGAAAATAATAGATTTGTCCAGCAAAGCTGGATGTACTGTCAGACTTAAAAGCGTTCTCTAGATCCATTTTTCTCTTCTGCATTTATTCCATTTAGTGACTCCCTCACTGCAGCTGTAAACCCTGTTGCCAGGAAATTCAGGAGCTGAGGACTCCCCAGAGATTGTACACAAATGAGGAATGCAGAGGATACACGGGGTACATCAATACCTTGTCATATCCCACAAGCTTGTTCATACCTGGTAAGTCTATTCTGATATGATAACATGATAAAACATAGTGAATAATCTACACCTGTTTACAGATGTGAGGGCAGATGTCTGAATACTTTCCAGAAGCACTGCCTTCAGTTAATTTATTCATCTTTTATCACTGTCATATCTTTCTTTGATCTATACAGGCTTAATATACAGCAGTGGAGAAAATACTGTAATTTGGATATGAAGTATCTCCCTTGAGTGATCTATGTAACAAGTTGCACCCTTAAAACATTTTCTTTCCTATAGATTATTTCTGCAGAAATATTTTTCATATTTCCTTATAAAAAGAATACTAGTAGAAGAATTCAGATTATTTAGAGATAGAATAAAGAAACTAGGGCTAAGAAAGCATCTTTCTAGAATACTTTTGACCTCTCTCATTGAATCTTTATTCTTAAAAATACTTTCCTTCTATGTATTTCAAAATTTGCATAAAGAAAATCCATTTCATATAACACTTGACATGTTCTTCCCTCTCCTTCTCTCAAAGCTCAGTCACTTTTTCAAAAAATGCTGTTATTCCTCTTATCAACTGCTACACCTCCTGACACTTTGCAAGCAGTGGTACTTTTCTAACAAAATGTTCAAAGTGGCTTGCCTGTAAATGGCAAGGGAGCCTATCAGCTGAGAAAGGCTCCCCAGCTGAGATCTTTCATGTGAAACTGTGCTGCCTGAGAGGTTCTGGTGGTTAAGCTTAAAGGGAGGTAACCCATCTCTGGTGTTCCCCTAACCACTTACCTGCCCTTTGTGGATGCACACAATTCCTTAATCAATTGTTTTACCAGAACCTGCTTGGTACTGCTCTATGCAATAATCACCATTGACATAGAAGCACTAGTAACCAATGCAGAGAAAATGGAAAAATGTCATTGTCACAACTGAGCTTGCAATTTACAGGTAATAATCCAAAGCTGATTGCAAAGGAGCTAGCAAAGCATACTAGGTTATTTAGTGGAAGCATTCTAAATTAATTCTGTATATTTTGCCACACTTTTGTTGTTGTTGTTGTTGTTTTTTTTTTTTTTTTTTTTTTTTTCTTTAGTATTAACAAAAGATTCATTGAAAGTATTTGAACAATTTTACTCACATAGTTTTACGTTAGAAACTTTCTCAAGATTTTAGTTTGTTCTCATTTCTGAGAACTTTATTTTGAAATGTCAGAACTGTGGGGAGTACAGAAGGTCAGTTTCTCAACTACCACCACGAACCTATCATTCAGATTTCCTCTCATTTTTGGCAAAGGGGAGAAAAGATCTGTCCTTGGTGGCAGACAATGAAGACTAACACAGGTCCTACATATACTGCTCTTCTCTTGATGGTCTGACAGACTCGTAAGAGAAGGACACTAAAAATCCACTCTCTGGCTCTGAATGATGACAAAGACTGCCACTGATATAATAGATAGACAAATGCTTTGAATGTTTGAACTATCTGTTAAAAAGGAACATAATTCCTTTTATTTTGTGACCATCAATAAAGAAATTCAAAATCACAGAATCACAGAATTGTAGGGGTTGGAAGGGACCTCCAGAGATCATTGGGTCCAACTCCCCTGCCAAAGCAGTTTCCCTAGAACAAATTGCACAGGTAGGCGTCCAGATGGGTCTTGAATATCTCCAGAGAAGAAGACTCCACAACCTCCCTGGGCAGCCTGTTCCAGAGCTCCGTCACCCTCACTGTGAAGAAGTTCTTTTGCATGCTGGTGTGGAACTTCCTGTGCTCCATTTTGTGGCCTTCGCCCCTTGTTCTGTCCCCACAAACAACTGAAAAGAGGTTGGCCATATCCCTCTGTCTCCCACACCTCAGGTATTTATAAACATTCACAAGATCCCCTCTCAGTCTTCTTTTCTCAAGGCTGAACAGGTCTCTCAGCTTCTCCTCACAGGGGAGATGCTCCAGGTCCCGTATCATCTTAGTCAGCAACTTCAGATAGGGTTGCCTGAATAATGGATTTCCAAATGTATTCAAACAAACCAATGAATTAATTAACTAAGTATATTTAAAAATATTACATAGATGTATTTACGAATTTGAATGAATGCCATCCTGGGTTACTCTGTGGCAAGGAAAAAAAGAACAGCAACATTTCAGGACCAGCAAAGTATATTGAGTTATCCTAGAAACCCATTTTGCTTCTCTTTAGGATCATTTCATTTTTCCTTTGTACATCCATTTTGAAACAATAACAGTTGTTTTGAAATAAAAAATCAAAATGTTTAGATTTACTGAATTTTTTTCTGCCTTGTCTGGGCAAACCTTATCTGGCAATTTCCAATAAAACGAAAATGGAAGATGATAACTCAAAAGAACTTTAGTTTGATTTGGAAGCAATAAATAGAAGCAGCTCTGAGCAAATCACTCAAACAAGTCAGCAAATGCCTTATTAAAAGCTTATTAAAAACTTCATGAACTGTTATACTTCTATTACCTATAACAATGGTTACAGAAATTCACATTCCCACTTGGATTCTACTTTGATAGCTATTTTAAGAACATGGAAAAATATCCAACCCACACAATAATCTAAACAAGCTTGGGTCAAGATTATGTTAGTTAAAAATGAAATATGGAAATGAATAAACCCCTAATTACTATGTTTAAATGAGATGGGGTAACATTTCAAACCTCTGTGAATGTGAAAAAACAAGGCTTCTAAGCAATCAGGTGCTTTCAGGAATATTATCACATCTCTCTCTTTTCTCTCTCTCTCTCTCTCTTTTTTTTTTTTTGTTAATGGCTATCAATGGTAAAACCTCAATAGGTTTCAGTGTGGACAGGATCTGACTGTCAAAGCTGGAACAAAAGGTATCTGTATCATTGTCTTTCAGGTTTGTCTTGCAACAGACATTCAGTGATAACATACAACTAACTCCACCACTCATTTCTCATTCTCATTTTGATTTCTAAAAAAAAAAGAAAGAAAGAAAATGAAGGCCTTCCCTGGAGACTTGACCTGTCATTTGGTAGTCAAGAGGAAGGGCTGAAATGAACTGCAGAATTTATTAAAGAAATACTAACACAGTATCAGACAGAAAAAACGTGTACACTATATATGGCTATACTGCAGCAACTAAGACTGAAGTATCCTGCAGTGAAGCAGCAGAAGCTGACAGAGGCTAATTTGAAAATTTTCTCTCCAAAATGTTATCTAGGTAAGACTGAGAATACCATGAAGGATGCTTTAAGTGAAGCAGGAATCAGAACCCTCATCTCAAGAAGACATCTAGAATAAAAAAAAGGGATTGAAACAAATGTAAAATAAAAAAGAAGATAATTTTTCAGACAGTGAACAACTTGTCTACACAGCTTTTATCAGACTAGTTTTGAGATAAATTATTTACCAATACCATAAATTTTATTGTGTGGAGAACACAAACATTTCATTTACCTTTCAGACTAAAAGAGATTTGGAAGGCGAATTCAATAAAATCCATTGGGAAAAGAAAGTGAAAATCCCCTGATGAAAAGCTGCAAGCAATGTTTCTGAGATGAAGGTGGCCTGGAATTTCACTTGTTTTAAAGAAATTTAGCTATAATAACTAGTGACTTTGCTGTTATAAAGCAAAATTTAGATATATTTGCTTCTGTATGAATATTGTGACATATATACTGAACATTACAGTCCCATACACAGGAAAAGATGCTGCTTGGATAATTGTAAATTAGGAATTTTTACACAGATAATAAACTGATGGACATTTATTACTGAGAGTAAGCTGACAGTCCATGATGTTTCATTCTATGTTAGATTTACACTGGAAATACACTTTTTCTTTTCACCATCAAGTCATCAAGAATAAACACGCACACAAACGTGTATTTAATTTTTCATTCATGCTTTTCCAATAAGCAATGACAAGTAGAGTCCTATAAAATTTGAGAATAGTCTTATTCATTCTGATTTATTATTCCTAAACCATCTGTTATGGTAGAAAAGCGTAATATCTTCATATTCTCCATAGCAGTAGGGCCTTTTCAGGAAGGTAAACTAACATCACTCTTAGAATTAATATGTTTGCAGTCAGCTGTCTGTCTTTTCCTTTCCTTCACCTTTCTCCAAATTTCAAACGTTATTATTACAAATAGTGCTTTCTTTATGCAAATAAATAAATAAATAAATAACAGTGATGTGCTGGCTTATAGTGTTTACTACTATTGCATGCAAATCTACATAAAACCATGGAATGACAGAATTGCAGAGTTGTTGAGGTTGGATGGGATTTCTTCAGGTCATCAGGTCAAACACCCTGCTCAGGTAGGGCCACCTACAACAGATTGGTCGGGACCACTTCCAGGTGGCTTTGAAGATCTCCAAGGAAGGAGGCTCCACAAAATCCCTGGGCAACCTGTGCCAGTGCTCAGTCACCCGCACTTTAAGGAAGTGCTTCCTGATGTTCAGAGGGAACCTCTCTTGTTCTGGTTTATGCCCATTGCCTCTTGTCCTGGCACTGGGCACCACTGGAAAGAGCCTGGCTCCATCCTCTTTGCAACCTTCCTTCAGGTACTTTTAGACATTGATAAGATTCTCTCTGAGCCTTCTCTTCTCCAGACTGAACACAGTCTCAGCTCTCTCAGACTTTCCTTATAGGAGAGGTGTGCTAGTCCTTTAATTGTAACCCTTCATTCGACCCTGTCCAGTAGCTCCACATCTCTCTTGTACTGGGGAGCCCAGAACCAGACACAGTACTCCAGGTGTTGCTTCACCAGTACTTTTTTTCTGGGCAAGTCTGTCATTTTATTAATATCTAATCTTGATTTAATCCCAAGTAATTAAAGTATAATTTGGATTTCAGGAATAATACAAATATATATATATATACATTTTTAGAGTAGTGGAAAATCTATATACTACTCATGTGTCTACTATTTTCTTACTGCAAAAGGAAGACAAAATATTTTTAAAATTTATACCACTAGATTTCCAACTAATCCAATAAAGAATACTTTTCACCTTAATTTGTTCAATTTTTTTATCCATTAAAACTCTGGTTAGAGGGACTATTGTTTTGTTTTTACAAGTTTTATGTTTTACTGCTGTTATTTACATTTGTACACATGTCCTGAGTACCTTTTTAATTTATTCCTGTTTATATTTTCCCTCCTTTATGTTTTAACTATGATTAAGGAAAGAGTGACAATTTATGAGTATACTGCCCTTACAATTTTATTGTGTTATTCTTTCTAATTCTGCATCAAAATAATTACAACTACATGAAAATTGTCTGCATGCTGGCTCTTGTTACCTGTGTTTTGGAGCATACAATAGGTCTAGGCAATTTCTGTTCTATTTCTAACATGTGCTTAGAAGTATAATAACATTTTACTACAAAATAGTTTTCTATATACTTAATAAAAGCCATTGTGCTTTTGAACGCCTGAGCCTTCATAAGCAGATCTTGCATGCTCAACTAGAGAAAGCTATTTGTAGCATTTCTATTGACTGCAAAAAAGACAGTAACAGCAACTCGTTCCATAAAGAAACACAGAATATTCATGCACATTTTGTACCTGAGAACCATTTGATTGAAATATTTTAAGCTGTTATAGAAACTAGTCTTTCAGACATCTGCTGCTCTTAGCATGACATCTCCAAGTTGCCTTTCGAAGAAAAGCTCCAGTATGGTAATGAACATCATCTGACTCTCCACAGTTGAAGTTCCTAGTTGAATTTCATTGTGCGCAAATTATTCTATTTCCAAATGTCTAAATGTTCCTGTTAGGTGAAGCACTGGCAAATTCTCCAGCCATGGTGGTCCAACTCGCCCCTCCTTCCGCACAGTGAATCTTTTAAGTCCTATTGACTTAGCTCGTTCACTGCTGGGCACTGCAGATGATTTATGAATAATTGCCTTCCTAGCAAGACCTTTTGAAGCTACAAATCAGGGATGGAAGCTACTGCTTCTAATTCTTGCTGCACTCATGCACCCTCATGAGGCTTTAGGTTAGTGGGGTATAATCTGAGACAGTGCTCCCATTTCCAGCAGGTTCTACAGAAAAAGCTGGACCGGAAAAAAAATGCCTTTCCACCAACGTAGGCAGGTGAGGCATCTCTTGCCTGGATACTAGCTATCTCAGGACATTTCTTTTAGCATGAAGCAGCCTACGGTTTTCTGGGAGATTCAGCAGAGTTCCTTCACAACACGCCAGGTACCACAGCTCTCTGCAGGGGACTGGTACCCCCATTTTCAGGCTGTTCACATGGCTGGATGACTGACCTGTGCCCAACAGCGAGGACTGAAGGGCAGTGATTGTCAGGGCCCTGGCATGTACCAGTTGTACAGCTGAAGCACAGCAGCAACACAGCTGTACTTCTCGCTCTGCCTATTCCCAGTCCTGTCTCCTGCTTTTCCTACTTCCTCACCTCTTGGCCTGTTCTCCTTTGCAAAGCTGCCCAACAGTTGCTGCTCCCTGAGGGGGATGGGAGTGCTCAGTCACTCCCAAGACCAAAACCGAGCTGGTTTACTCTCCCTATGGACAGGAAATATGAGTCAATGGAAAGTGGTTTATTTATTGTACAGCAAAGGGACACTAAACAATGCTGAATAGATAGAATATAGCATCTTAATGAAGTAGACTACCTTCAACTCCCTTGTGCCTTTTTCTGAACACATTTCTTCCCAACTTCATTTATATGCGAGATCAGTTATTTATAAATAAATTTAGTTGTGAGAAGTAGTCCCTGAAAGACTTAGGCTTACAGTGAGAGGAATAATAACTGAAGTCTCTTTTAACTAAAGGTATTTCCTAAAGCCATAAATAATTTACTGGGACCAGTTTCACTTTCAATTTACCTTGTTCACTTTGTGGACAAAATTAGAGAATTTGTCTCCAAATACAATTTGGGCAACATAATATTGTCAATCAGACCTTATATTCTGACAATTTTCACAAGAATAAAGTAACTTAAGATTTCAATAGAGATTTTCAGGGAAAGAGCACTAGGGAATATTTCTGTAAACTCTTTTCTGTCCTAGATGTTGCAGGTTAACATCCATGCGTGGTTACACTAGAATTCAAGTTGGAGGACAAATACAAGATTTGCATCATTTGTATTATCAGCCTATTGCACTTCCTCTGTATGGTTGGCAATTGCATTGTTTCGCATACCACGTGCTTAGTAATTTGGGAGCTCTTGATGCAGGTCTGGTCAGCTCAATCAATGCTAGTGTCTAATGAAAGATTCTGCTTTCTGCATGCTATTGGCTTGTGTAATTGACTGCTTGATGCCATCTCCCAATTTCTGATGGATTGCTATGTCTTTTTTTTTTAATATATATACATACCTTTTCGCATTGCTATATTGTCATTTTTGAAAAGTATTTTCGCATTCATCTCAGGGGCAGTTTGTTTTTGTTAGTGTGTTTTTGCTATAGTCTGTGAGGCCTGGTAGTTATGCAATGTATGATCTTCAAAAGATTTAAATTTCCTTGTTCATGTCACCACCATTGATAGGAACTTCAGATTTATTTTGCTTATGTTAAGTTCTGTTGAACACTATTGCACTGGCACTCTATACTGCTTAGGTTTCTTCCAATACTTTTAACAGAGTCCAACATGTGATGAAGGTTTTCGGAGTGGCTGATGCTGTCTGGCTACACTACCATATAGACTCATTAAGGTTGGAAGAGACCTCCAAGATCATCTGGTCCAACCGTCCCCCTACCACCATCACCCACTAAACCATGTCCTTAAGTATGATGTTCCACCTTTCCCCCAGGCATGACTCCACCACCCCCATGGGCAACCTGTTCTAATGCCTAACCACTATTCCTGAGAAGAAATGTCTCCTTATTTCCAAACTGAGCCTCCCCTGGTGCAACTTGAGGCCATTCCCTCTAGTCCTATCACTAGTTATCTGTGAGAAGGGGCCGACCCCCAGCTCCCCACAGCTTCCTTTCAGGTAGCTGTAGAGAGCAATAACGTCTCCCCTGAACCTCCTCTTCTCCAGACTAAACAACCCCAGCTCCCTCAGCCCCTCCTCACAGGACTTGTGTTACAGGCCCTTTACCAGCCTCGTAGCCCTTCTCTGGACACGCTCCAGGGCCTTGATGTCCTTCTTGTAGTGAGGCGCCCAAAACTGAACACAGTACTCGAGGTGTGGCCTCACCAGAGCAGAGTACAGGGGGATGATCACCTCCCTGGTCCTACACTACAATGGCTACACTATTCCTGATACAAGCCAGGATGCTGTTGGCCTTCTTGGCCACCTGGGCACACTGCTAGCTCATGTTCAGGCGAGCATCAACCAACACAAAGAGATCCTTTTCCTCTGCACAGCATATGCTCCCTTTTCTAACTTAGTTTCTCTGTTCTTAGTCCAAATGGTTGTAAAATACTCTGTTTCAGTGCAGTTTACCTTTTTTGTTGTTGTTGCGACATTGTGTGGTTTTCAAATAGCAAGCACTGCAGATAGTGATAGTACAAAAGGAAACAGTCTTATACTAAAAGAGAAGAGATATAGGTTAAATATTAGGAGGAAATTCTTTACTGTAAGGATGGTGAGGCACTGGAACAGGTTGCCCAGAGAAGCTGTGGATGCCCCATCCCTGGAAATGTTCAAGGCTAGGTTGGGAGGGGCTTTGGGCAACCTGTTCTAGTGGCGGGGGGTTGGAATTAGATGATCCTTGAGGTCCCTTCCAAACCAAACCAAACCAAACCAAACCAAACCAAACCAAACCAAACCAAACCAAACCATTTTATGATCTGTGATTCGTGGTTTTGGAGCTTCTGCTCCTCATTTGTACCAGGTTGCTACACTACTTTGCTATTCTTAATTTTAGTATTTCTAGCTATCATTTTATTTCCTCTGTAGATAAATCTAGTATAAAGCACAATTTTGCTTTTCTGTTCTATTCTGTTTTCTAAGCTACTGTCAGTTCACTGGGAGTACTGAAACACTTTTGACACATAAGGCACATCTTCCATCTACATTGCCTTTAGCTGTCATCTCAGTGCTTTTTAGATTATATTGTCTCTCACAAGAGCAGGGCATATACTGTATTGTGTTGAGACTATCTTACATTGTTGGTAGGAAGAGCCGTCAGTGTTGTAAGATAGGGAATTATTTTGGTCCTGGTGATTTGAGGGGCAATGCCTCTTCTTCAGCTGATGGTTCTTGAATCTGAATAGCAGACATTTTAGTCACCTGGATGTTTTCAGCAGTGGCTTTTTCATGTTGCTTCTGAAGCTCATGATCAAAACTTACTGAGGTACAAAGCAGATTTACCTTGTGACGATTTCATTCCAAAGAGCACAGCTAGTAGCTTCTTTTCTGTATGTTCGTACTCTTCCACTGAGTTTTTAAACACTTTTTATCAATTGCACTAAACTATTGCCTTTCTGATACTAGATCTCCCTGGATAAATCAAGTAGTATGTTCTCAATTGTTGGGAAGATGTAGCAACTTCCTTATTAGGTGCTATTCTTCAGCTTTGGATCTTTTTGGAAAGAGCAGCTAGTTGCCAAGAATGTGATGTCATAAAAACAAGAAACAAAGCAAAACAAAACAAAACATTTTCTTCATTGAAACAAAACTATTAGGATTTTCTTTTTCATGAACAAAGAAGTGAATATAATAGCCCCAGATTAATCAACATGACCAAGATTAGGATAGTAGTATGATACTAGTATGTTCTAATAAGCAGGTTATAGACACAGTTTTACAAATTTTCCTGTTAGGGCGCTTGCATTTCGTATTATGCTCATCTGCCTCAAAATGACCTCTGTGTCAAGTGCAATAAAGTCTAAGTCATGTCCCCTTTTGTTTCTTGAGGTTTTAAAACTATTCTTGCTTTTCCCTATAAACAGGTCTCGTAACAAGCACAAAGTCAGATTGCTCCAGTCCATTTCTGCCCCTCAGCACTGCCAGTACTGAATTACAGATGTCTTCCTAATCCCCATGTGATTTAACTGTTGTTGATTTAACAACACAGTGGCAAATTTGGCTGTTGTACGACTGACAGCCTTTTCATGCATTATGTGCACATTGAGAGTCATAAAATCTGTTAAAGCCATACTCCAGACAGTCTTCTTAACATTACAAGGATTTAGTCCTCAGTCACGCTCATATTACTGCTCTTCTTGGGGGAACCCACTTCTTTGGAATGTAAAATGTGTATGCATCTTATCCCCCATGGTCTACAAGTCTGCTGCTTGTCTTTGTGCTTCTTGTGTTGCTTTCATGATGAATTCTTTGAACCATTCATGGTGCCTAGGATTTTAATTCTTTTTCTAACTCACTTCCCACATTTCTTTGGATACACTACTTTTGTGAACTGCAATTGTGAACCCTGTTAAGACTGGCCTAAGATGATGGGCACAATTCACCTACAGGCATTTCTGTAGGGGAGGGCTGGTCTTCTCAGCTTCTTCTCCAGTAAACTTAAGTAATGTGTGTAATTATCTGTTATTGTGCAGTGTCAAAGACAGGATATTGGGCTAGAAGGACCTGTACTCTGTCCCATTGCAGTCACACTCATATTCTTAATAAAATTAAGATTTCTTTGACATCAAACCAACAAAGCGTTTTCCTTTTCTTTGCAAAAATGATCTACAGAAGTTTCCTAACAAATGGATAAAAATGGAAATGATTTTTTTTTCATGTGTGCAGATGTGAAGATTACGTAGCCAAAAAAGGGTGTAGGTTAGTAATCTCTGTAATGTATTTTCACTTTCTTAGTGAATATGCTGCCACCATTAACAATGCTATTAGCATAGCCTATAAGAATGGCAGAACAGGATCAAATAAAACACTTATTTCAGAAAGCACTTCTCCCCCTATCCTGCATAAAAGCATCTATATCTTTGCATGTAATATCAACCATTTTCCTGATGCCTACATTTAGGGCACATTGTCCTGCAGTGGTCTGCAGCTGAGGAAATTCTATAAAGAAAAAAAAAAACGAAAAACTATAAACAATGTCCAGGCTTGAGCCACTACCAGTTGCTCGAGACATAAAAGTTATGAGAGCCAGCTATTTAATGCAATAACGTTTCTTTCACAGAAAGTAAGGAACACCATTCTTTGTTTGCAGCAAAAGTAATAATTAAAGTAGTCTTAGGTAACTGTGGTTTTGTTCACAGCTCCATACCCATTGCAGTAAACAGTTCATTGAAAACTTACATTATCAACTCCTCTGCCTATCAATGCAATCTCAGGACCTGGCTAGTTAAATAAATCACCTTGCGGTAAGGAATGACAGTCTTCCATGTCTTACTCTGCCTTTGCCTTGATTTAGGTCATTGCCATACAAATTTGTTTTCTGGACTTGATCTCAGCATAGGAATATGGGTCTAGATGGAGCTGTGGTTGGACACAGTAGAGTTCGGTGACAACAGAACTGCTTGGCAGCTGCAAAGGAAGGATGAAATCACTCTTGATTTTCTGAACACCTCTTCTGCGGTTATGACATTTTTACGAGTTCTTTAGATAGAGTTATTCCAATTCTCAGCTCTGGAATATGACTTTCACTATTTTTGAATGACTCGATGAAAAGACATAGGTAAGAAAATGAAAGTATTGAAAGTGAGATGGAAAAGGAACCAGCCATTAGTAAGGGATAATCAAAGTCAATGGTGTAAAGGATTCAATACTGTCAGACTTAATAATAACATCATCTTGCGTGTCAAATAACAGCCGATAACATTTCAACAGCCCCTTCTTTGAATACCTTAAGCCACTTTTATACATTTTATTGCACCACCATCCAATATATATTATCATCTGCCTTTCTCAGATTGTGCACTCAGATGCAGTGCACTCTTCCCAGACAGATGCAAAGAAATATTTATTTCCTTTACTGGCCACCAGTGGCGGTAGTTGGCTCTGGGAACTTCCATCTCCAAGGATAAACCTCCACCGCCATATTTAACTCCAGCAACCACAATGTCTGTAATCCTCCTGTGACTCAGCCACATGCCTGGAGGCAGGAGAACAAAACGAACAGATAATCCCCTGGGCCCCTTTCACACTGAGTTACCTTTGAAGGTAATCATCAGAAAACAGATAATGTACACCTCCTTCAAAGTCACATTCTTTGGGAAATTCTTAAGGAAGGAGAATACTGCAAGTATGAGATTTCTTTTTCAGTTTTTAGTGTTTTGGTAACCACATATTGTCCATTGATTTGCCTGCTTGTTGCGGTATCAAAAGAGTAATACATTTGGGTTTCTGGAGTCAGCCTTCAGTGTAGGGATGAGTCATGATGCTGCCTATAGCTTTACACCGGCAGCAAAGTGAAACATTTCCTATTGAGCTGATACCCCATTCTTCTTCCTGAATCAGTTTCTTATGATACTATTCTATAAGTAGGGTCACAGAACAGACCTGTTCTGGAAAGTGCCTTTGGGGACTTCTAGTCCAACCCCACATGCAGAGCAGGTCAGGCAGTATTTTTATCAGCTGCTCCTTTCATGGCACTTCCATGCCAAGAGGGAAACCTGGCTGACATGGATGCCCTGGGTCCCATTTCTTTGCATTTTCTCCAGAGAGTGTTACACTGCAACGTCTGTCCCAGGGTGTGGGGAGGAAACTGAGCCAAGGGTACTGCCACTCCAGTCCTGTTCCTGGCCTAGGAACAGGAGATGGGAGGCTGGATGGGACTTCACTGACCGGAGTGAAGGTTTAAGAGAAAGGAAAGATTCTAGGGACTGAAATCCAAAAGACCAAATAAAAAGCAAACAGGAAGAAAAAAATGTATCTATCTTTCTGTCTACACACAGTTTTAGTATGTTTTTTTTTGACACATGCATTTCATGTATATGATTCAGATCTTCTGTGTTGACCAATCTGTGACTGAAACAGGACACTTTACTTTATGTACCCACTGAGAACAGCCAGTCTTGCCCTAATCCTACCTTATTTGTAAATAGTGGCAATTTCAGCTTTGACCCAAGCTGTAAAATGACATCTCCTGCTGCCAGTGATTCCAAGAATCCAGGAAGAGGGATCCACCTGTCATACTCTTAGTGTGACCTGAAAGAAGAGATTCTGATATCAAGAGCATCTCTGTGTAAAAGTATTGATAGTCACAACTGTCTGTTTTAGATGCTGTTGTCCTCCAGATTAGCGAAAGAGACACAGGAAGGAAGTAGATCCTGAGGTTATGAAGTTTTTTTTTTTTATTATTATTTCTTTTCTATGATGTCATATTCTGTCGTAACTAAATTACTTACGGTTAATTAAAGTTAAAAAATTCTTCAGACAAAATATTTCAGAAATAAAGTTTATTCTCAAGTTTAATGATTTATGTACTATCTATGTTTAGTACACCTTTTAATTAAAGCAATTTTCCATTAGTAGCTAAACAAACTTATTAGGTAAACAGGAAAACTGGCCTGGATGCATTTATTGCAAATATGCAGATGAAAGATAAAATCCATGCTGCTTCCCCCCATCCTCCACCAATATATTTCAGATGTATATTTATATCAACTTTTTTTATAATAGATCAAGAAGTAATAGTGCTCTGCCTCTCTGCGTGGTTTGGTGACCACCTAAGAGCTAAACAATGAAAACCTTGTCCCTTAAGAATATGGAGCTGTATAATAACATCG
Source organism: Cygnus olor (assembly GCF_009769625.2). NCBI lineage: Eukaryota > Metazoa > Chordata > Aves > Anseriformes > Anatidae > Cygnus > Cygnus olor. Next base: position 67,827,157 of record NC_049198.1, on the reverse strand, counting down.
TTGAGTAGCTTGATATTGTAAACAGGTTTCATATAACAAACTTATGAAATCCAAAAGCTTTCCACTAGCTATTTCTTCCTTTTCCGTTTTCAAACTAAAGACAATTTGGCTATGAAAAACAGCAGATGTAATTGCCTGTGTCCTGCTGGTGCTGACTAGCTGTCCAGAGGCATGTGGTAACGGTCACCAGCGGCTGTTCAAATTGCAGGAATCACCTTTTGGAATGTGCTGGCCACAGTCATTTACAGGAAAGGGGTAAATCTGTGTCAGGATGGTGGAAAGAAATCACTTGTCTTCATTCAGCAGTAACACCGATAACTCCTTGCAACTCACACTGCATGAAAACAGCACTACAGAAGTCTTGAAACTTGACCTGGGTTCACTAACCTTGAGCATGACTGAGTCAACTTGGAGATGACTCCTAGCCAAATCTTAGGAAACTCATACAGGCACTGATGGCCTCAGATCAAAGTCACGAGGAAACGGAGCTGTTTCTACGTTCATTTACATCTAAAACTCAAGAGGATGAAACTTACATGAAATGAAATAGACCAAATATTTTAACTAACCCTTCTGGGAACTGCTGCAGAACTTCACATATCTCTGCAAGTAAAAACAGAGAATATGAATAAGTGATGAGTCCAAGCTATCAAGCTGAGAAAACAATGTGAACTGCCCATTCCCTCCAAGGATATTCAGGTTAGGTGAAACTTAACCTTAAACTTAAGGTGAGACTTAGCTCAAGTCTATTTATACTACTGTGTATGAGAGCCTCCACATACCTGCATACACAAACCTGATTGTGACAGCAGTATTTACACATCCTGTAAGTACCTGCACTGAACACAGCCTATATGACTGAGTATAGTTCAGCCTGTGTCTGTGTGGTACTATCTGATGAATAAAGACAACACACATTTATAAAACTCTATATTAACAGCTAAGATATTTAGTACACTTGCTGTTCTACATCAAGATCTTAAATGAAACCTTTACCATTTTATGGATATCAAGGGCTATCTGCATAATCTGAAAGTGCAGGGATACTATAGCCATCCATCAGCAGTAGACCAGGGGCTCCAAAGGGGTCATGTCTAGGTAGGAAGGGTACACAGAGATTTCATAGGACTTTCAGCATTCAGGAATAGAGAACAGGCATTAAAAAGGGACAATGTAGTTCTTACTTGTTTTCACTGGAGTGATAGTGATGGTAGATGCACTTCTATCTGAGATGAAGCAGTGGGAATTCATTAAGTGGTCTGCTCCACGGGGACTCCTGTTACTACTTTTCTAACTGCATGGCTAATGTCCACTCACAGATTCCTCCCAAAAAGTGTGAATTGATGGAGAGGATTAGCATAGCAAAAGACCATCTTGAAGTCCTTAGAGTTTCAGCCCTGGTTGTCATTCGTGGCAGATACAACCCTTCCCAATATCATACCAGTTAGTTAGCAATCTGTTACAAGATTCTGATACCTGCCCAATACTTTCTATCTTCAAGCTAGGGCACAGCCATGTGATTCTTTGACGGAGAAAAAAGATCCTCTTAAATTCAAAAGGCTTGCAAGCTTTGGAACATTTTATTTTTCAAAAGACGTGTTTTTGGGAAGGCGTGGCCCTCACATTAGTGGATATTCTTGCATTCTAATAATCTCCACACTATAATTCCCAAAGGACTATCCAACCATTTCATTTGTATCTTCTGTCTTTCTGGGCCATCTGAATTGTTCTCCTAAATGTTATGTTAAGTAGGAAAATAAAAAGTTTTCATAATGTATTTCTAACAATGCAACTCAGAAAATGACTGACAGTAAGTTACAGTAAAATAGCAGTACATTCTTCTTTTGTTAAACCAAGGATTGCTCAGGAGAAGAAAGAATGGGGGAAAAAAAAAACACACATATTAAGTTATCCTCATAATAAATACAGGGGTTGAGGTGTCATTAACTGTTCTCTTTGTGAAGGGAAGTATACTGCAACTTCTTTATCCTGACCATATAACTTCAACTGTTTTTCATGTATTTATAGCAAAAAGATGAATCTTTTAGTCGTTTTACAGGTTTTGCTTCACATGCTTCTGATTAAAATGTAGTATTTTGCATGGGAACAGTTCAAAAAATACCAGAAAACGCAGAGCTGCACTGCTTGCACAGTCCTGAAGAGTTCAAACAATATGCAGTAACAAGTAAAAAATGGATGCCAAAGAGATTTTGTGGAGCAAAAATGAACTGGTTCTCTATGATCTGGATCATGTGTTATTAAATCAGGAGACCAGGGAATGAAATAGGTCACAGGGGGTTGGCTTGGATGCAGTTCCTGCTACGTGCTTGTTCTGTGTCAGGTACACCAGAGCAGAGGTGTCTAGGTGTTACTACAGGCTAAACTCAACGTGTCACCGGTCAGCATCAGAGCCCAGACATAATAAAAGAGTATAGGCTCACCAAAACACACTACACTTTATTTATACAGCCCTTTCTTAATACAGCTAAACCTTTATATGCATTGCTTTTACATCACCTCCAGCAGGGACTCAAATTTTCCCACTCAAAACTTGACAACTCTTGCATATTTCAAGTATGTTTTCCTAAAAACTTATCATGTAGTGCTTTCTAATGCATCTCAGATTTGGCCTGGTCAGGGAAGCTGAAGGATTATCTGTTATTAGGAGCTTTTTGCATGCTAGTAGTAATGGCACTGCCCCATAAATATTAACCTCCCATGTGAGGTTAATAATCCATAATCTGCATACCATGGATGTGAAGAAAACTTCTTATGTTGATCCAGTCACATTATTGCTGAGGCCTAAAATTTGATTACAAAAAGGCTAGAAATTGGCCTCAACAGAACTTAGCGGAGTTCATGGACAAAGGTGTTTCCCTTTGGATTTGTGGCTGATGGAGAATTTTTAAGCAAGTTTATGCTAAACCAGATAATCATTTTATGAACTTCACTGTTATTCAGATGTTGAATTTCAGAGATAACTGCTCACGTTTCAGTATGTAAAGATTAGCTCCTGTTCATAATGCATACATCAATATTACTGTTGATTTCAGTGGAAGTAGAAGTTGGGTTTCAAAGTAGGAAACTGTGACCTCAGTTTGCCTTACAATATTCAGTGAAAAGAAATCACTTGCTGACCTAAACTGAATCTCAGAAATAAGACAGGGTCATGTTACAGACATGCTTTGAAAAGGAAAAAATAGACAAAAGAATGAAGGACAACACAAATAAAAACTTAAATTTATTGACAAAATGAAAGCTTGAGAATTAGAGACAGATGCAAAGCAAATCACTGCAAATTTGAACACATTCACTTGGTCTGGGGCCAATCTCCATTTAAGACAGAACAAAATACCTGTGCATCTAAACTGAATTAAAATAAAAGATCTAGTTTAACCTGTGTGGGATAAACCTAGCAAAATATGACTTTCAGATCATTTCTAGAGAGTATGAATAGCTTGTGAAACGTGTCATAACTTTGGGGCATGGCATGAGATACTGTTTCTGCCTTGTAGATCTATGCTTGTGATGGAAGCAGTATTCAATATATGAAGTAATAGCTGTCTACACATTAGATATTTTGAAGAAATTTTTTTTTTTTCAAATTAAGCGGGAAAGGTGCCACTCTGAAGAGGTTTCTTTAGAACACCAGAAGTAAAAAAGGACAACTTTATTTATGTGGAGTAGAATGTTTAGGTTGCCTTCCCTTAGCTGCACATTAGCCTAAGAAATTGCAAAAGGAATTACAAAAGATACATTTTTTCCCCCATATCACTAATTTCTGCCTTACTTCAGGCATTGCTAAAACATCCAGCTTAGGTACTAACCCCCAGAAACTCTGTGAACTCCGTACCACTCGCAAAACTTAAGTCCAATCAATTTGTTTCTGAGGGATCTGATACCGCTTTCCACATCTGCCACACAGGATTTTCTTTTTATTCATCAGTATACTTACTTTTCTTTCTCTTTTCATTTGTTTTGAATCAATGTATTAACCCAGACTACTCAAAAGGGAAAGTAAAAAAAAAAAAAAACAAGAATGAGAAAATTCCTTTATTAAGTTCTAGGCTGTGTTTGGTTAAAAACGTACATGTTTATGCACACATACACACACACACACAAGAAAGAACATCACAGTTCACTGGCAGTTAGCAAAAATGTTAGAAAATCACTGCTTAAAATGTATTCACTTAGGAATAGTCATACTTCTTGGCATGAAACTGGAATACAGCCTAGTCTCTCAATTAGTCCATCTAGCCCTTTTTCCTTTTAATCTTAACTGAGTTCTCTCACTACATCACTTCTATCTCCAAACTCAACACATCAAAAGGAAAAAGGGTGCTTTTAGAGAAGCAGCAGCGAAATCATCATTCTCAGATGATGAATAATTAGTATCAGGAGGGAAACACATTATATTTCACAGCATCAAAGACCATAAAATATTCTCAAAGACTGCATTCTCCTGGATAGAGCAGAATAATCAGTATTTACTCAGAAAACAGTCATATCAGATTCAGGAGATGATTTTCTTTAACTGTAGTAGGAGTAGGAAGTTCTTTTCTTCACATCTGGGTAAATGAGACAACCATGGAACAGATATCAAGGAGATGATTAAAGATTTATATCTTCTGCAAATCTAATAGTCATTACTGTTGTTTTTCATTGTATTGTAGTAGTTTATAAATTTTCCTAAACAGCAAACTCACTAATATACAGTAGTCAGACTGCTGATTCTGTTTTAACGAAGGAACAGACTACTCAAATCTGAACAATTGCCATAAATTTGTGCTTTCCATTTGTGGTTCTATTACAAACATTTCACAGCTGGACTCTGAGTTAGGGAGGAGTTGACTGCCTTAAATGTGGAAGCAGAATAGAAATGAAAATCGAAAAATAAATCATGGAATCATAGAATCATAGAATATCCTGAGTTGGAAGGGAAGCAGGAGGATCCAACTCCTGGGTCCCCGAAAGACTACCCCAAAAATGATGCCAACCACCTGGGGGTCACCTAACTAGTTAAATAAAGCAAGCCAGCCCCTTGATCATCCTTATAGCACTTCTCTGGACTCATTTTAACAGGTCCATGTCCTTCTTGTGATGGGAGCCCCAGAGCTGGGTGCAGCACTCCAGGTGGGGTCTCATGAGAGCAGGGCAGAGGGGGGGAAATTACCTCCCTCGACCTTCTGGCCACAATGCTTTTGATGCAGCCCAGGAGTAGGCTAATTTTGCATGAAACTGTTCTGGGAAATGCTCTAACAAAGATTAGAATGAGATGTCATTACAGTGTCTTTTTTTTTTTTTTTTTTGGTAGTGTATTGCTATTACTGTTTTTTATAAATGTAAAGTCTAACACTTTTTTTTTTCTTTTTCTGTGTTTTTTTTTTTTTAATTATTTTTAGCAATAGTATTTATCTGCTATTTACTACTTTTGAACTTTCTCAGAATTTTTTGTTTAAGCTTAGTAGAGCACCATGTTTATTGATGGCCCCAGATCACATTGGCAGTGCAATGACTGACAGCATTGCATGTCCTTCCTAAAGTTAGCCAGCTGTGTACTCTTTTGCAGCTTGTATGTAAATAGCGTGCCTTATTCATGCAATTGTTGCTGATGACAAATTATGTTACCTGTATGCACTTCCGCTTAGAAGGCTATAGAAGGGCAGCAATTTTTGCTTTTTTTTCTGTGAGTATTTATTTCTGGTGTGCAAAATCTAAAGATACTGACACAACTGGAGAACTAACAAGAGAAGAGACAGGGAACCAATCTTATCACACTATATCTAAATATCAAATAATTTTAATGTCTTGTGGGAAATTGGTAGTTTATTAAAGAGAAATGCTACATGAAGATTTTCTTCAGGCTGAAGTGTGCGCTTGATTCTACATCAACAGGCTTGACCTTAAAAGACTAACTTACAAATAGGAGAACGAAAAACTTCTGAATAAGTGCCAGGTTAATTTTACCTGTCTGTCTTTTGTTGTTGTTTTTGTTTGTTTGTTTATTAATAATAATAATAATAATAATAATAATAATTTACATGCTGCTTCTACAAAAAAACGTGTTGTTTTGCACTTAGTACTAGCAGTGTATAACAAATCTGAGTGGATCATTTACACCCAGTTTTCATGTACGCCATTTGTTATTAATCACCTATTATTTCAAATAGTAAGTTTTCTGTGAGGGGAATTAACAGAAAAAACAATCAAAATAAAAGATTCAAATTCACAGGTGTTTTTGTTTGTTTGTTTTTGTATTTATGAATTTCCTGTTACCAAGGACGTGTGTTTTAAATGACCTGTGTCTAATACAGTATTGCGAACCTGGACTGTTACCAGTCAGGAAGCCATTCGATAATCAAACGTTTCCAGGAGGAAATATCCGTTCACTGAAAATGCAGGCAAGGGGCTATTTTCTTAATCTTGACTTCTCATGGGGGTGGGTTAAGAAGAGGGCAATGAAGTATGTCATTTTGACATACTGTTTTTGTATTTCTATTTTAAAATCTCTTAAGTATAAAGGTGATGCGTTCTATGCCTACTGAATCACTACACTTTTTAACTTTTAGTTAAATTTGCACATCATGATTTTGGTGAAGTGATTAAAAAAAACAACAACAAAAACAACATAAAATATTCTTAAGGTAATAAGTAAGTTATTTCTTGGCTATGTCTAATTTTCTCTGGATATAATAGCATATTGGAGAGGGAAGAGAGAATCTCTTCTGTAGTCTAGGTCAAATTTTTCCCCTAGGAAAATAGAGGCAAAAATGTTAGTGATCTTCCTTAGATGAGAAACTATCCATTTAACACATGTAATTTATTTATGATTATTTGATTGGTAATTGATTTAATGAAACAGCTTTGAACTATATACGGTTTTGTACCCAAATTCCAATTTCATACTCCTGAGAAAACAAAACATTGCATCTTTATTATTTATTGCTCAAGAAGCATACAGTGTGATGATACAAAGGCACAAGCACACTGAAAACCCAGTCTCAGACAAATGATACATATTAAACAAACAAACAAACAAACAAACAAAAACAAACACAAAACAATAAGCATGCATGCAGAAAAGAAAAATAAAGTTCACTAATAGGAAATATCTAGGGATGTCTATATCATATATGTGCATCTTGTGTTAATACAACTAAAGTTGGAATCATTTTCTACAATAAAACCTGGTATAATACTGAGATGAGTATTTCCTACTTTAAAATACTGTCACCAGTTCGAAACAAAGCCACAGCAGCAACATTACTGTATGATCACAGAATCACAGAATGAGCAGGGTTGGAAGGGACCACTGAAGATCACCTAGTCCCAACCCCCCTGCCTCAGGTGTTCCTTCAACAATGGAAGTTACAGGCATAGGACCTATCCTTGAAACAGATTTAAATACATGCCTTTTTCGAATCAGTTTAGGTGTTCTATTTCAGCCCCTGAGAAATTACAGAACCATAGAGTCATTAAGGTTGGAAAAGACCTCCAAGATCATCCAGTCCAACCATCCCCCTACCACTGATATTACCCACTAAACCATGTCCCTAAGCACCATGTCCAACCTTTCCTTGAACACCCCCAGGGACGGTGACTCCACCACCTACCCATCCCAATGCCTGACTGCTCTTTCTGAGTTGAAAACTCTCCTCATTTCCAACCTAAACCTCCCCTGGTGCAACTTGAGGCCATTCCCTCTAGTCCTATCACTAGTTATCTGTGAGAAGAGGCTGACCCCCAGCTCCCCACAGCTTCCTTTCAGGTAGCTGTAGAGAGCAGTAACATCTCCCCTGAACCTCCTCTTCTCCAGACTAAACAACCCCAGCTCCCTCAGCCCCTCCTCACAGGACTTGTGTTACAGGCCCTTTACCAGCCTCGTAGCCCTTCTCTGGACATGCTCCAGGGCCTCGATGTCCTTCTTGTAGTGAGGCGCCCAAAACTGAACACAGTATTCGAGGTGTGGCCTCACCAGAGCAGAGTACAGGGGGATGATCACCTCCCTGGTCCTACACTACAATGGCTACACTATTCCTGATACAAGCCAGGATGCTGTTGGCCTTCTTGGCCACCTGGACACACTGCCAGCTCATGTTCAGGCGAGCACCAACCAACACAAACAGACCCTTTTCCTCTGCACAGCTTTCCAGCCACTCTGCCCCAAGCATGTAGTGCTGCATGGGGCTGTTGTGGCCAAAGTGCAGGACCCGTCACATAGCCATGTTGAACCTCAACCCATAGGCCTCTGAATATTGACCCAACCTGTCCAGGTCCCTGTGCAGGGCCTTCCTACCCTCCTGCAGATCGACACCTCCCCCCAGCTTGGTGTCATCTGCAAATTTACAGAGGGTGCACTCAGTAAATTATGAAATTTGAGAAATTATGAAAGGAAATACAGGTGACAAAGAGCATGTCTTCACTGACTTCTCCTGTGCTTTAAACATTTAGACATTTCTTCTCAGAAAGAGCAGTCAGGCATTGGAACAGGTTGCCCAGGGAGGTGGTGGAGTGCAAAGTTAGAGTGTGATTTATCTGGAAACTTGCTCATAAGGTCTTAAGGAAAACAAACAAACAAACAAACAAACAAACAAAAAGCAAAAAGTTGGAAATGCTTGTAAGACTGCAAAATTTTTTCTACTATTAATGATTCTTACCATATACACTATTAGAAGTTAAAGCCTTCCTTTAATTAGATGTCTTGCAGTAGCTTGCTAATAAAACAGTAGGCAGTGACCCTAAAATCACTGTTTGCAAGATGACATAGTAGCCACCAGCAACAAACCTTCAGTGCCTACAGCAACACTTTTTCCAAGGAAATACCCACTTGCCTAAAGCAAATGTTACCATGTGCTAGGCTGGCCAGGCATGAAGAGGCCACAGGCATAGGTCTTCTGTATCTGAAGGACATACCAGAGGCAATGCTGACAACGAAACTGGGACCCAAGAAGTAGCTTCTTAAGAAACAATCCTGTTAGTGTCGATAGCATATCGTATTACTTATTCCTAACTGGAATGGTATGCATTTGTTACAGCTCTGTATATACTTACTAGATATGTATTTTGTAACTGGAATGTTTTTGCTCTAAAAATTCTGACCTTGATTGCAGCTTTTCCTTGACGTTTCTCAGATTCAGTTGCATGAGGTCATGTAAAGCAAGTTATTAGCTCAGAATCAAGTTATTTCAGAATGAGTTCAGACCTGCTAAAGTGTTTATTCTTCCCTGGTTATTCAATCCACAATTACATTTCCAAAACTGATTGCCTAAATGTCTGAGCAAATAAAGAATAGACATAAGAAATAAACAAACACAAACACACAAGGCAGCTCATGAAAGAAATAAAAACTGAAATCAGTTCTGAAGCTTCAGATCGTTGTGCAGAAGGTATCTTCCCAGAACATGCTTATGTTGTTTAGCTATTAAATAGAGAGCTGGTAGAGAGCTGGGTTAGGATCTGGGGGCGGGGGAGAAGACAGGGGAAAGGAAGAGTAGGGGAGGGAGTACTTTTTTCAGCACACTGATAAGTAATCTTAGAAAATTTGTTTCCCTTCCTCTCACATCACTTACATATCTGTATAGCTTAACTTTTTTGGTCTAGATTTTTTTTTTCCTTGACGAGAAAAAAGAAGACAAAACACCTGAATGCAAAAGTCAGTTCTTACAACCTCCTTACCCCTCATCAGTGCACTTCATTTATTTATTTTTAGTAACAACCATAACTATTTCATGGCCAGCCAACACTGCATACAGCTAAGCAAGTCAGAAACCTGAATACATGAATAACATCGGATATGGGATCCCCTGAGGTTTTCAGACTGAATTATGCCCAAACGGTAAGTCCCGCTGCCTAAAGCTACACCTGACCCACTTCATTTAATACCAAGACAGTCTGAAGTGATGCTTTCTGAGGTGATGAGTAATGTCTGAGCTCCCCATGCCACTGCCCACCCTGGGGCACCTCTCTGCATGCCCGCCCTGCCCCTGCACCACCCATACGGCTGCGCTGCTTCTGGGCCAAGATGCAGCATGGACCACCGGGTGGTAGCAATGGCTGGACCCCGGGACATCTCCAAGCCAGGCATTCAGCTATTCCTGCCCTGTCTGCATGCTGGTTGTAGAAGCAGCCATGAACAAAAAAGTTTTTTTTTTCTTTTTTTCTTTTTTTTTTTTCTCTGCTATTTGCAGGTAGCTCCTGTAATTAATAAGAAGATGGGTCTGAAATCCATGCTTAAGATTTAATTATGAAAAAATGACCCTACCCACTTTTTGATCCGTATGTACAATGTAGATTGCAACACGTGCAGACTCCACAGTTGTGGGAAACAGGTCTCAGATCTGGGGTGCCATCCCCGGTCAGCCCCTACCACAAAAGAAAGATGAGCATGCCCTTCTCAGACCTGAAGCAGAAAAACAACCAAGCAAGCAAAAAAGCACAGAAACTATGATCTGCTGTTTCCCTCCTGACACTTCCTTGCAGCAGGTGCCCCAGGCTGCTCTGTCAGGCCAGAAGAGGACTTTGGGTTCAGAGTGCCCCCAAAAGTTGAGATTTGGCCTTGCTAATATGAAGACGTAGCTAAAATGCACAAACCTGACCCCAAATTATGTGCGGCATTATGCTGGAATAAATCTTCAGTAAGAATGTGTGAAAACTTTTAAGCAAGGTGATCTTTGTTCACTTAATGATTGCTTTTTGGAGATCAGCAGAAGCCAAACTTTGTCCATTCATTCACCATGCATCACTGTTTTATTGTTTTTCATGCAACTTTAGATAAGCCTGAGCAGAAAATCCAATCCTACATCTCGTTTAGGCAAGGTCAAATAGGATTTGCTTATCACTTTATGGCTGAAAAGCTGGTCATTACCCATTTCAATGACACAATGATTTTATCAAGTTATTAATCAAAAAAAAAGAATCTGTAGTAGTTTAAAAAAAAAAATAAGAAAGAACATAATTCTGAAAAATGGATATGTAAACCCAGGTAGGTGGGAAGCGATTTTAGGCTAACATGACTGGTTATGTTGTAAGTATTCACATAAACTTTAGACACTTGGGAAATTATGTCCCTAGAAAAAGTCAGGCCATTCTTAAAGTAACACTTCAAAGTGTTATTTGACTTAATTTCATTACATTAGAGGAAAGGGGGATGAAAGAAATCCATCTAAAATTAGTGCATACTCCCATTTCAGCACTGACCCTCAAATAACAAGTTATTAGTTTGCTCTTCATTTAAAAATTTTACTGCATCTTTAAGTACAACCTTGCCCGCATTTTATTGAAGTTAGAAAAGTAAATGTCTATGTGGCAAACATATTTATGTTTTACATTTCAAAAAATAATTTATAAATGCAAAGCCAATGCTTTCTTTTTTTTCTAACCTGTGTACATTTTATATACTTATCAACACCACATTTTCCATGAATATGATTCTCGGCAGAATTCATTGCTGAGATATGGTTGGGACTTTGCTTTACAGAAGGTATGGGGTATACCTCAAAAACAAACAACCAAGCAATCAAAACAAAACAAAACAACACAAAACAAAACAATTCCTAGCATTGTAACACTAGACTCACAGTGATGAAACCAATTGACCATTGAGATATTCCATCATTACTGAGGAACAGTGCCAAAAGCCCACGGGTAAGCACAGGAGACATGCTATGTTCCCCTACAAACACTTTCAGCAATCAGAAATTGATGGGTGTTCCAGGTCAGATGTTACATAATTTTGACAGGTATTAGAAATCTTCAGTTCCATTACACATTCCTGTTATGTTCTTCAACCTAATTATAAATTTTCTGTCAAAAATTCCAGGAATTATTAGTTTAATATATTTTCCATCTTACAAAAATAAAATCTTATTTGGGCTTTCAAGTTGTTTCTTGAATATATCTTTGTTTGTCCCTGTACTAATAGCAAATGATGATTTGTTCCTATTGACACTCTCTTGTATTGAGTTCTCCCACTCTTTTACAAGTGAAAGAGATGTAATCTTCACATAGAAGACCAGTATGTTTGATCAATGTACAGCAATCACCTCCTTTTTAAGATGAGTATGCAGAATTTCATGTACACTTGAATATTTTAAAACATCATAATTACTTTTTTTTTTTGGCTAATTTTTCATAAATATTTATAAAAGTAATGAAAACCTGAGAAAGATTACTTATAATAATTTTCCCTTTGCTGAGTTCTGTGTTCAGGCAAGACATATTTTTACCTTAGGCTAACCAGAACAAAACCAACAGGAGAAAGCTTCTATGTTTTGACTGTGACATAAATTTGGCCAAGTTTGATCATAGGAGGGAACAGAACTTAGCTTTTTGGCCATATTTTTCATCAAAAAACTTTTTCAAATTTTTTTTTTTTCTTTCTTTCACATTCTTCTGTCAGATGTAAAGTAAACGTTATTTTATGTTTAACAACTTTATTTTTTAGGAGGAAAAAATGCTCAACACTGAATTGAAACATTTTTCTAGAGATCCACTTTTTCACTGAGACCTGTTTGTTTGGCTTAAACCTTGTTGGCTTAAACTTGTTGGGCCATTTTTCTCTGGTAATGTCAGAAAAACTAAAAAGTTGTTATTTGTACAGTTCTATTGCTGACTGTTTCATTTTTATGCCACAATAAAAATATCAATGCCCAATCTCCAAGATTGTTTTTTTGGGCAGTTACTGCATAATTAATTTATATAATTCTGGTAACAAAAGAACGAATGCTCATTGCCAGAGAAGAGAGACAGTTTTTCTCCAAAATCAGTAAATTTAAGCTCTTCATCCTTCTTTACTCATGCTCTATCTGTCTGCACAGTGGTTAAAGTTGAATATCTAAAGTGGAAAACAACAACGATCAAGATTATTTACATAATGAATACGCTGTAAGTAGATCAACATTTCTCAAGAATAAAGAAAGGTTCCACATGGTGGTAATGTGATCCACACTACAGGCATGGCCATTTTGTTATTGGATTTCTGAAGCAGAAAAAGAATCAGAAAATAAATAAATAAATAAATAGTCTTATTTTTTTTTTCTGTGAAATGACAAATCAGATTTTCTGGTTATATCTTCACAGATATGTAATTATTTGCACAAAGACCTGAGCTTCTGTTATCTCTATATGACCTCTAAAACATACACAAAGGTTCCCTTTTATGCAAGTGATTCTTCATATGAACATTAGAAGCATAATCCTTCATTTGATAAAGGCATGATTTATGCTTCTGTTTTCAACTCCAAGTACATTACTGATTCTGTTTTATGAATTAATGAACATGCAAACACCTGAAAACATGCCCTTTCCCTGTGTCCTTGTATTGGAAGCCACTGAAATTAGGTTGCAAACTGCAACAGAAAATAAAAGCAGGGCAACTATGTCTGAAGCTATGTGTTTAACTTAAATCTGTCCTAGCTCTGCACACAAGACAATGGAGCTTAAGAAATCCTTGTCTGTGATTGGTTAACAAGATGGACCAAAAAATGATTACCATCTATGTTCATAGAATCATAGAATGGCTTGGGCTGGAAGGGACCTCAAAGATCATCTAGTTCCAAGCCCCCTGCCATAGGCAGGGATGTCACCCACTATATCAGGTTGCTCAGGGCCTTGTCTAACCTGGTCTTGAACACCTCCAGGGATGGGGCATCCACAGCTTCTCTGGGCAACCTGTTCCAGTGCTTCACCACCCCCTGAGTGAAGAATTTTCTCCTAACCTCTAATCTAAGTCCCCCTCTTTTAGTTTAAAACTGTTCCCTCGTCCTGTCAATGTCTGCCCAAATAAAAAGTCACTCTCCATCACTTTTATAAGCCTCCTTTAAGCGTTGAAGAGCTACAATGAGGTCTCCCCCGAGCCTCCTCTTCTGTAGGCTGAACAGCCCAACCTCTCTCAGCCTTTCTGTGCAGCAGAGGTGCTCCAGCCCTCTGATCAGCTTTGTGGCCCTCCTCTGGACCTGCACTAACAGATCAAAATCTTTCTTGTGCTGGAAAGATGCCCCAGAACTGGATGCAGGACTCCATGTGGGGCCTCACAAGGGCAAAGCAGAGGGGCACAATCACCTTCCTCGACCTGCTGGCCACTCTTCTCTTGATGCAGCCCAGGTGCAGTCAGCCTTCTGGGCTGCAAGCATGCACACCTGGAAGTAATAGATGTTACTGTTTACACTAAAAGATTAAGGAAAGCAAGTGTCTATGTATGGGCAAAAGCGAGAAGGATATATTTCTCTACTATTCTAAGGTAAATTCAACGTCCGCTCTTTTTAGCAGGAGCCACTGTCAGGGTTTGAAGGAAGCGCACGGCAGCACTAACTGCCTCTGCTGCTAACAAATCGGCAGCAAACCTAGATGATGGGTGACTGGCATTCCAGAATTGTTGAAGGTAAAACTATTTCCCAATTGAGCACCAACAAAGATCTATATTGGATTCTACTCTTTCACACTTAAAATGTTTTGTCACTGTATGACATGGCTACTCAAGAGCAAAATTATCTAAGTACTGCTTTTCCTCAGGTATTCATCCAAAATTCAGTGCTCTGCTAAATACTTTTATCTGAGAAATCACAGAAGTTTCAGTCTGATTCCAGTCTTGAGTCTTTGTTGTTGTTGTTGTTGTTGTTGTTTTGTTTTCTTCTCAAGTATTTTGAATATTCTGTTTTTAAATCACAATGCTAATTTGAGGGCAAAGACAAAAATTCCAGCAATTCAAGGTGAAATATGCCATTAGCAGATTGCATAAGGCAAGCAGGGTACTGCATGTGAAATAGGGCACTGGACAGTGCAGTAAATGGAGGACGCACAGTACCGTCAGCACCGCCAAATTAATATATGTGGGTTTTCCTTTGAAGCAGCTAGCCTTTTTTCTTCATGCAGCCACCTGAAGAGTACGACAGAGTTTGGAAAGTGAAAACCTCATCTGACTGAAAAGGAAAAGCCTTTCTTCTGACAGCCGAAGATGGAAAAAATTCTTGCCCGGGAGCATGCAGTGTCCAAGGCACTGCCCCCTGTTGCTCTCAAAGGAATCCCAGCTGCATCCAAGGGTGCTCATAAACCTGGGGGGGACAGGTCTGAAACTGTTATTATTTACATAACTGAAGGGAAAGAAATGAAAGACAGAAGGGGACAGCCCTTGGAGCATCCCTCCACCCGACACACACGCTGACTGCTCTCCAAGACTGCTGAAGGGGACGTGGACTCAAGGGAAAAGCTGGAATTCATGTAGCAGGGGAGCATCCCAGAGTATGCTCACTGCATAACAGAAGAATAAACCTTTCCTGACTGCTGAAAATGGTGGTTAGAGGAATGGACTCTGCTGTTTTTATTCTGAGAACTAGTACCTCCAATGCACTTTCACTATAAATCTTCCTGCATTCAATTACTACTGTACTTGAACTGAGAGAGCTAACTATTTAGTGACCTAGAAAATGTGTCACTCTCCACAGGATGCAGTTCTGCTAACCATTATCCATCTACCTGCTGTTACTCATGAAATGCACATTTTGCTGACTACAGCAACTATAACCACTTTATTCTATTTTATTTCTGCACATCGAATACCATCTTCCCAAAATGAATTCCTGTAATTAAGATGCTCAGCAGAGCTGAGGAACTCTATAATATGGTTAAATGAGGCTGGAATATTATCACATTATGTAATTTACAGCTTACAAAGTGTAAGCAGTCCAGGCCCAGAATACAGAATAGCCTTCACAGGTTTACAGTCCAAAACTTGGGAAGAAATTCTGAGCTGCCAAGATCAGAATCTTAACTGAAATGGGTCAGACATCTTAATTACAGTGGTTTCCAATCAAAGTTCAAGTCTTCTGTCTCCTTGGAGATTTACTCTACCCTTCTCCTCAGATCCGTATATTAGTCCCTGGTTCATCTATCTGTCATCTTGGCCAGTTTTGCCAAAACTGACACTCACTGGAACCCCATTCACACTTCTTTTGTACTGCAATTCATTTCCTCTGTATCCTGTCTCCACTGTATTACCTCTGCTTTCAAAACCCTGATCACTGTCACCTTCACTGGCATGATTCTCATCTTCTGGGATGCCATACTGCTTAACTGCTCTTCTTTAGCCCCTCCATCCAGCTGTGCAAAAAGTACTTTTGTTTCCCTGCATTGTCCAAGCATATGAGTAATTTTATCACTCAACATTTTTTTTTTCCTGGTCTGCATTACGTTACTGTTGCTTTGCATGTATACATGCAGATTGTAGTGTATAGTATAGGTCTAACCCTTTTTTTCAGACTGCACAGGTTTGTTGAAAAATCCTGAGTAAAACTATAAATCACAGAATCACAGAATCGAAGGGGTTGGAAGGGACCTCGAAAGATCATTGGGTCCAACCCGCCTGCCAAAGCAGGCTCCTTAGAGCAAGCTGCCCAGGTAGGCGTCCAGACGGGCCTTGAATATCTCCAGAAAAGGAGACTCAACAACCTCCCTAGGCAGCCTGTTCCAGTGCTCTGTCACCCTCACCGTGAAGAAGTTACTTCGCATGCTGGTGCGGAACTTCCTGTGCTCCATCTTGTGGCCATTGCCCCTTGTCCTGTCCCCACAAACCACTGAGAAGAGGTTGGCCAAATCCCTCTGTCTCCCACACCTCAGGTACTTATACACATTGATAAGATCCCCTCTCAGTCTTCTCTTCTCCAGGCTGAACAGACCCAGGTCTCGCAGCCTTTCCTCATAGGGAAGATGCTCCAGGCCCCGTATCATCCTTGTGGCCCTCTGCTGGACTCTTTCCAGGAGTTCCCTGTCTTTTTTGTACCAGGGAGCCCAGAACTGGACACAGTACTCCAGGTGAGGCCTGACCAGGGCAGAGTAGAGGGGGAGGATCACCTCCCTTGACCTGCTGGCCACACTCCTTTTAATGCATGCCAGGATCCCATTGGCCCTCTTGGCCACGAGGGCACACTGCTGGCTCATGGTCAACCTGTCGTCCACCAGGACCCCCAGGTCCTTCTCCTCAGAGCTTCTCTCCAGCAGGTCGTCCCCCAGCCTGTACTGATACACCCGGTTGTTCCTTCCCAGGTGCAGGACTCTACACTTGCTCTTATTAAACCTCATTTGGTTTATTCCTGCCCATCTCTCCAGCCAGTCCAGGTCTCGCTGAATGGCGGCACAACCTTCTGGCGTGTCAGCCACTCCTCCCAGCTTCGTGTCATCGGTGTACTTGCTGAGGGCAGACACTATTCCCTCATCAAGGTTGAAGATGAAGATGTTGAACAAAACCGGACCCAGCACCGACCCCTGGGGAATGCCGCTAGTCACAGGTCTCCAGCCGGACTCTGCACCACCGATCACCACCCTCTGAGCTTGGCCAGTCGGTCAGTTCTCAACCCACCCTTACTGTCCACTCCTCTATCCCACACTTTCTCAGCTTTGCTAGCAGGATGTCATGGGAGACAGTATCGAAAGCCTTGCTAAAGTCAAGGTAGATGGCACCCACTGATCTGCCCCCATCTACCCAGCTGGTGATGTCATCATAGAAGGCAACGAGGTTGGTCGAGCACGACTTCCCCTTTGGTAAATCCATGCTGACTATTCCTCATAACATTCTTCTCTTCCAATGGCTTGGAGATGACATCCAGAACGAGCTGTTCCAACACCTTTCCAGGGACAGAGATGAGACTGACTGGCCTGTAGTTTCCCGGATCCTCCTTCTTGCCCTTCTTGAAGACTGGAGTGACATTGGCTATCCTCCAGTCTTCAGGCACCTCTCCTGTTCTCCAGGACCTTTCAAAGATGATAGAGAGCAGTTCGGCGATCACCTCTGCCAATTCCCTTAGCACACGTGGATGCGTCCCATCGGGACCCATGGATTTGTGTGCGTTGAGCCCACTCAGGCGCTCCCCAACTACCCTTGGGTCAACCACGAGGGAGCCCTCCATTTCCCAGCCCCTTTCTCCCCCCACCAGGGTCGAGGAGTCCCGGGGGGGAGTCCTTGAAGCAAAGACTGAAGCAAAGAAAGCATTCAGTATCTCCGCCTTCTCAGCATCTGCCGTTACCAGGACACCCCCCTCGTTCAGCAAGGGACCTACATTATCCCTAGTCTTCCTTCTACTGTTTACATACTTAAAAAAAAAAAAAAAACCTTCTTATTATCTTTTATCTCTTTTGCAAGCCTCATCTCTAGGTGGGCTTTAGCCTTCCTCATCGCGTCCCTGCAGGCCCTGACAACACTTCTATACTCTTCCCAATAGAACAGGCCCTTTTTCCACATTTCATAGACCTTCCTCTTCCTTTTGATCTTATTGATTAGCCCCTTGCTCATCCACGCAGGTTTCCTGCCCCCCTTCCATGATTTCCTACTCTTAGGGATGCACCGATCCTGAGCTTGGAAGAAGTGCTGTTTAAATGTTGCCCAGCTCTCACAAGCACTCTTGCCTTCTGGCAACGTAGCCCAGGAGATACTTCCAAGCAGGTCCCGGAAGAGGTCAAAGTTGGCTCTTCGAAAGTCAAGGGTAGCAATCCTGCTTTTAGCCTTACTTCTTCCACCAAGTTCCATCTTGAACTCCACCATCTCGTGGTCACTGCATCCCAAGCTGCCCCCAACCTTCACATCCCTAACAAGCCCATCCCTGTTGGTAAGGACAAGGTCCAGAAGCACCCCGCGCCTCGTCGGCTCCTCCACCACCTGCGTCAGAAAATTGTCTTCAACGCATTGTAGGAACCATTTGGACTGCTCGTGCCTGGCCGAGTTGCTTACCCAACAGATGTCTGGGTAATTGAAGGCCCTCATGAGAACCAGCGCCCGTGATCGTGAGGCTACTACCAGCTGTTTGTAGAAGGCCTAATCGACCATGTCCTCCTGATCTGGTGACCTGTAGTACACCCCCACAACAGTGTCTCCCATACCAGCCCATTCCTTAATTCTCACCCACAAGCTCTCCGCTTGTCCTTCACCCTCTCCCAGGTGGAGCTGGGTACATTCTAATTGCTCCCTCACATAAAGGGCAACCCCACCCCTTCACTTCCCCAGCCTGTCTTTCCTAAAAAGGACATAGCCCTCCATGACAACGTTCCAGTCATGCGAGCTGTCCCACCATGTCTCTGTGATCACAACAAGATCGTGGCCCTGCGACCGAACGCAGATCTCGAGCTCATCCTGTTTATTTCCCTGTTTATTTATTATATCACCCTATTTATTTATTATATTATTTATAATAATCCTGTTTATTATATTATTTATAATAATATTTTATTTATTAGTATTAAATACTACAGTACTGTTTTTATAACAAGCAGCCATGCTTCCCAGGGGTGCTCCTGTCTAATCATGAAGAGATACGTGATACTATGGGGTGGCTCAAGAATAAAGGGAAAGGAAAAGTAAAAAGAAGGATGCTCCGTAAATAACATATGCAAATCACTAGGCAGATAAATTTGGGCATGATCAGTTGTGGTATTTTGAGAAGAAACAAGAAAAGTTCACTGTTAATAATAAAACCTCCATAAAAATGAAAGCGGTTTCCAAACTCAAGTGAGCAAAAGAAGTACAAAAATCATGCTATATGTAATCCATTTATGCATTTGGAGAAGTATGAAAACAATAATGTTGTGAGAGTGGTTTTAGAAAAGCATGACCAGTAACTTTATTGGCCTAGGTATTAACAATGATTTTAGCATTACCCAGGCACTCTGGTGCTGATAGGATCTAGTGAACTAACTTGCCTTAATTCATTATTATAAAATAAAACAACAAACACCCCAACTATTGAACACATACCCCTCAATATTTAAAAGCAATGCTCTGAGTTGTTAAAGAAACATACAGGCATGAGGTGCTTAAGGACGTTCATACTGAAGATTCTTACATCCAATTGTAAGCACCCAGGGGTTCTTCCATGAAGACGAACAACTTCAGCACACTGAAGTGCTGAACTGAGTGATGGACAACTTCAGCACGCAAAAAACTTTGGGTTTTTTTTTTTTTATTTATTTTTTTAATGATTTAATTAGCTGTTTAGCAGCCTATGAATACTGTAAATATCATTTTTAAAGTAGGAACAACATAGCTGTTAGATTTATTTCTTTCTCTCTCTTCCTAACGTTTGTTAAATAATTACTGATTTGCTAAGGAAGCATAGGCGATCCTAATATTTCATAACTGAAATTAAAATAGATGGAGTTTTGGCTCCTGGATACCATCTGTAGGCACACTGCTTTAGTTGTTCTTGCTGCATATAACAAACTTCTGCCAAATTTCAATATCTAGTATTTTTTTTAGACATAACAAAAATCAATTTAACAACATATGTTACAGAAAAAAAGTAAACATTTTTACTTTGAAAATGTTCAAATGAATAAACTCATAAATTTCCACCAACTTTTTCATCAAAAATATTTTGAAATGTTTCTCCCATGAATTTCACAATAGAGTAAGTAGAAGTTCCAAAATAGGTCAAAGGGCTATAGTAATTTCTTCTGAGTTAGGATAACACAAGTGATACCATGTTTTACATTAGCCTAGGATATGGCCTTTAATTTTTTGTGCCAAATAACATGAATTAGACCTTGATGAAAATCGAAAGGAGAGGGAAATGCATTAGGAATGGCAGGGTTTTATATAAGCATGAATACTGCAGAAATAGCCTACTGCCTCCCATAATGCTGTGTTTTTGACTTTGAAAAGCATCCTTGTTCTTCTAATGTCCAAAATAAAGCTAAAATCATACAGTTCTTCATTCATTCCCTTTTACCCATTCCCTCCCTCTTCTAAATTGACCTTTATGTCTGACTGAGGCACTGATCTTCCTGTCTGACAAGACATCATGAAACTGAAATGGTGGCTGCTTTCTGCTTAATTTATACGAATATTTTTAGAGTGAATACATTTGAATAAATGGTACCAGAGAGCTCTTTTTTTTTTTTTTTTTGGTAGTAAATGAAGGTGACCAGAAGCTATTTTAAACCTTCCAATTAAAACTACTCTGCTTTTGTGTAACTGTAGCAAAATCATCTTCCCCATTAGAAGGCCAAATTTTGGAGGAGAATGATTCCTGAAAGATTCCAAATCTATGCTCACAGTTGCACAGGCAGAAACAACCATCTGTGGAAAAAGATGGATTTTGCACAGATTTATTCTGCCTACTGGCTGCACTGAGAGAGTCTGAGTAACAGCCTTCGAAGCTGCATCAATATTCTTCAGAGACAGAGCACCAGGCTCTGCACAGGGCTCTACGTGAGCAAAGGGAAAAGCAATCTCAATGACTCTGGGAAATTTGGAACACTATTCTTTTTCTCAGGCTGCTATCTATATGCAAAGTGAGGAGCATGCTGCTTCAATACCTCCAGATTTATCATTAAAATATTCATATTCTACAGAGGTGAGATATTCTAATTATTCTACATTCACTCCTCAGACTTCATGCTTTTGCCTTTAAGAACACGACAGTAGCATCTACTCTTCTGATACAGTTAATAATATCCACATTGACAGAAACCACTTTGGGAGAACTATTTGCAGGAAAATATCACTTTCTACCTTTGGGGTACCCATAGCTCCTTTTCATTATTCCAGGAAAGCACATGCACTGTGTGCCTCTCCACTTGAGTGCTTTCTCAAGACGTGTCAAAATTAATATTTGATCAACCTATAGGTGTGTCACTTATTCACATAAACTGGTGACCTGTTCTTTGCACAATCTAGGGCTTTTTTATAGATGTGAGACAGGGCTCTCTCAGGGAATTGACGGGGCTCCTCTTCATCAAGTACCTGGCCATAGCTTTCCAGCATCCCCATATTTCATGGCCTTTCAGGCCTGGGGCCTCACCTGCTTCAAAATCCCCTGCCTGGCAGTAAAGTTCTTCTGTCCACCAGAGTGGAATGAGAGAGAACACAGTGGCCTGCATGATTAAACTTAAGCATTTAGTGAGCCTGAAAATGATCTTCTTGTCTAAGGATGATTTAATTCACAGTGAGGCAGTAAACACACTAGGAGTCAAGCTCAGAAACTTGTTATTCAAGAATGAGATGTGACATTTGTGTCAAAAGCTTCCATACAATTTCTAGTGGTACTGACATATTTTACACCAGAAAATCACAGCTGTATTAAAAATACAGATTATGTAAAAGAATTCGTGTTAAGCTGTGATCATCTATATATTTATTAAAAAACGGTATCCCATCAGTCTCCTGCTACATAACAGATTTTTCTGTGTTCCTTTTTTTTGCCAGTCAGGAACTGAAAAACACTTTTAGGCATGTAAATTCTTCTTCCAACATCAAAATAAACCAACGTATTCTATTCAGTTTTCGATAGTAACATCCAGCTCTTTCTTGATAAAGTCTCCTTTTACCTTTACTAGTGTAGCTCGTGTCACAATTGTATTGACAGTAATAATATACAAAGTTATTCCTTTTGTTTCCTGTTCATATACCTTCTGATTAATTAAATGTACCACAGTTTTTTACTATGATAAGTTCTCATTGCAAAATTCCATACCAAAGATCAGGGAGCAATGATGAAAATGCAAAAATGAAAGATTTAAGGATTCAAAAATGAGGTTGTGAGCAAGGCATGAAGGAAAGTCAAGTGCTGATTCCATTATTTCAAGGAAGATGCATAATCTAAAACGGTACATTCCCTGTGACAGAAAATGGAAGCTTTTTGGTGTTGATATTAAAAGGAGACAACAGATCTTGTAAGTTTGTTTAAGGTGTCTTTATCCTCGGCAAACTGTAGGGAGTGGCTGCAGAGTAGCTGTATGTGATGTTTCTTCACTGAAAGAAATCTCCCTTTTATTTGTGAATTACCATTTCCCTTTTTCTGGCAAATTATTTTCCTACAATTGTATTCAGCTCTGATTGACATTATTGTTTTTCCAAACCAAAAAATAGTGAGGTTAAGTTTATCATTTCCAAACAGTAATTCTATCTCCCTTTAAATGAAAACTTCATTTGATGCTTAGGGAAAGCCAGGGAGCAAACTGGAATGTCTTCACTGAATGAACTGCATCTCTCTCTAAATGATGGCCCTGTTTGCTCTGCATCAAGTTTAAACATGTTTTGACGTGTTGATTCGTAAAAAGTCCAAAAATTTTAGTTTATTCTGGAAGTTTTAAGAATCAGCAGGTCGAGTGGCTCTAGCAAAAGCAAAGATTTCTCTAAATGATTTTACTGCTGTGCACTTTGAATTTAGAAGAAGCCTGAATTTCATAAAAGGAGTAGTCAGAATTTACTGAAAATCACATTCCTTCATGCTGTAAAATCTAAGTACCCACAGTCACCTCTTACTTTTGAAGATACTATTTTGAATAATCAGATAAGAGTCAAGCACATGAATTAAATGCTTTAAATCTGTGGGGATCTACTCTCTTTATTTACATATCACGTTGTATACATTTCTACTCATTCCAACACAACTATTCAAATCTTCCTTTTTAGTTTGAAGAACAGTTGCTTCTGGTCTCAAAAGCATAGCAGCTATGATAGCCTTTACTCATTTTCAGGCAGCCAGACCTGATAAAAATACAAGATCTGACAAATCCTAATTAATTACACTACCAAACCTCTGGATAAGACTTTTTAATCAAGAATAACAGATTAAAAAGCAGAAGTATCACTAAGAAGAGGGGGTGTAGGGGAGGAGGAGGAATGCTGTCATCCATAATTTTTTGATTTTCTCCTCTAGGAATGTTCACGAGATGGTCTTTTTTTTTTTTTTTTTTTTCCTCCCCTCAATATACAGGTGCTACTCCATCAAATTCAGTGAAGTTACACATTAAATATAGCTGTTTAAAGACAATAAATTAGAGTCAGTATAGAAGCCAGTGGCAAGACTAGATAATTATTTCTAGACATGTTGCATGGATAGGAAGTTTGGTTATATCTGATGATATAAAAAATGTCTCTCTCCATAGTAAGCTGAAACTTGGGGTAACTGCCGTAGTGAAAATCACTTCACATAGCATTGCTGCACATTTGGGGAAGGAAACTAAGTTAGTCTGGCTACATGAACACAACATCAGCAACAGTCAATGTCACAGCATGGAAAACCTTCACATTGCTTGTATTCATTTGAATGAACCGAGACTGTTCATAGAATCACAGAATCTCCTGATTTGGAAGGGGCTCAAAAGGATCCTTAAGCCCAACTTCTGGCTCCAGACAGGACCACCCAAAAAACAGACCCTACGTCTGAGAGTGTGTTCCAAGTGTGTTCTTGAACTCTGTCAGCTTGGTGCCATGACCACTGCCCTGGGGAGCCTGTCCCAGTGCCCGACCACCCTCTGGGTGCAGAACCTTTCCCTAACACCCAGCCTGACCCTCCCCTGTCCCAGCTCCATGCCGTTCCCTCGGGTCCTGTCGCTGTCCCCAGTGAGCAGAGCTCAGCGCCTGCCCCTCTTCTCCCCTCGTGAGGGAACTGCAGGCTGCCATGAGGCCTCCCCTGAGCCTGCTGTTCTCTAGGCTGTTGACTGCAGATACTCAAAACAAAAGCACAACTCTATAGCACCTTCAAAGGGTTCTCTTTACAATGGCTGTTCATTGAAGAAAAAGGGGAGAACAGTTCATCAGTAGGAGTCTTGCAAAACATAGTTAGAGGATTTCTGGTCCAATAGCATTTACTGATCAAGGATTAAAGGATTATATAAAACACTGAGAAAGAGAATTCCCATACAGAGAAGCCAGATGTGAGTTCACAATCATCCAGGAAGAAAAATGATCTTAAATCTAGCCTTTTCCATTAAAAAAAAAAAAAAAAAAAAAAAAAAAAACAGCAGGGACATTAGGTTACGGAAGACCACCACAAAGTGTGGTGTCTTCTTTACTCACATCTATTCATCAATATTTTCTTGTTTTTTATTTTATTCTCCCAAGCACAAATACGTAATTTCTGCTCATACAGAAAATTTCCCCTTACAAAGTGCTGAGATCTTTTCTCTTTAGAAAATTAATACATATATATGGACATAGACAGTGACACTCCGAAGTAATACCTTCCTTGTTTTTTTATTTTTTTTTTTAACTGCTGAAACAGAAATAGTAATTACACCTTTACTGTCTTACATTAGTAGTTAATACTTTCTAGGTTATTAAGTGCAGACATTTTTGAGATGCCTAATAACTATTCAGGGGTTTGGGATGTTTCTGTTAGTACTCTAATACTAAATCAAAAGTACAGAGAAAACTTTCACAATATCAGCTTATGCAAATCTGCAGATGTGAAGTACTATGCATTCCAAATTCACAGCAAGAATGCTAGGAAAACAAGTTAAGTAGGCGGTAATGAATCTTTTCAGAAGGAGGAAGACAAAAGGTAGAATGAAAGACAATTTGGTTCAAAATAATTCCCCAAACCTTTTTAAAAATAGAATTATCAAATTGCAACTCTGAACCTCCCCTTTTTGCTGATTAAAAACATCTCATTACTGCACACAGGATCATCATCATAAGACATATTACTCTATTCTCACTGACAGTGACTTATTGCCAACTCCGAATTGAATATTGATGTTTTGCTATTAAAATGTCAATGCCAAAAATTACTCATAGCTCTCTAGAATCAATGGCACCTCCATATTTAACTATAACACTAACCAAAAGAAGCTCAGTACTGCCTATTTCAGCTAAAAAGTGTTTACACTAGCTTTTTAGAACACAACTAAATGCTGTTTGTCCATTCTGTTTAAAAACATTTGGGGTGAGGGGGAGGCAGCATCTATTATCTTGCATGAGAAACTAATCCATCATACATTATGGAGAAAGACCAACACTTGCCTAAATGCTTTGAAAATTTTACTCATTGTCTTCACTGTCACTTCTTCAGCTGCCAAGAGCATAATATATCTATATTCAACAAGTGTTGAAGTACGTGCTTAAACCTTCATTAAACATGATGCAACTTAATCACAAAAAAAATGTATTTAAGCTCTTGTAAAAATTATGGCTGTGGCCATTGGGCTGTTGATTGCTAGTGTTTTCCCAGATTCTGCTGGTTTTGCAATCTCACAATAGACAAGGCCTATGTAACATAACACAAAGTCTTTGAAGTTGTACCAGCACCCCTTTGAAAATCAGTGTCACCCACACTTTTCTAATCAGTCCTATTGTTCAAAGCATAACAATCTATATGGAAAATAATGTGTTTGGGCTTCTCATTACAACAGGAATTTTTCTACTGTTTCCAGAAGCTGACAGAGAGTTGGTAAAAATGGACACCCTTTTTCAGTATTTACAAATGGCTTCCATCCTCAGAAGGTGACTAGAAGGAAATGCTGCTACTTTTCTTTTTACAATCACCACCCACATCTCATAGCAGGGTATCACTCACAGTAAAGGCTGATTCACCCTTTTTTCTCTCTATACTAAAGAAATACAATACATTAAAATGCACAGCCTTGGGTTTCAGCTTGTTAAATAAATGCTGAAGAGTAGAATATTCACTCCCCCGTCTTAGGTGCTGGGAAGGCTGCTGATTTTATTTTTCAAAAGGGCCAATTTTCCACCTTGAATATACAGCTCATAGTGGCACTTCTGTCAAGAGGGGGTAATTCTTCAGCTCAGCACTCCATTTAAAAGCATGAATTTGGAGCAGCTTTTGCATAGCTTCTGGTTTGATTCTTTGTAATATATAATAAAAAAGCTTTTGAAAACCTTTTTTCACCATGTGTAAAAGAGCTAGTTTCAATGGCAGAAAGATTCAGAGGAATGTTCTTTCCTACAGACAACTAACACAACTTCAAAGATAAAATTCAGAGGTGAATAAAATCTCGAAGGAAAGAGAAAATATTAAGCCTAGACCAAAGCTGAGGAAGGTATTCAGGGATTTAGTTTTCTTGGCAGAAGCAGCACTGTCTCTCAGGCTAACAAAATTAATTATCAAAACAAGCTAGTTTCCCTGAGGTATTTTCAAACTTTTGAAAACAAAATTTTCGAAATACTTCATATGACTACCTTTCCAATATAAATCAAATATCATATTATAGAATACTGTAATATAAAATGCTATGAAGAAGTATGTGTAAAACCTGGTATAAGAACGGCTCATTTTAAAAACTGTACAGCAATAAGGATCATGAACCATAGCCATGTACATCTGAAAGATCACTTTTAGTCCCCCATCTAATAAAATTGTCAAGAAACACAAAATCACCAACAAGCACAGAAGACACAAAATATATCTTGATAGAAAAAAGGCATTCATATTCAGATTTAAATCTTCAGGCTCAACTTATTTGTTTGTCCACTCAGATGAATGGAAATATAGGAACAATAACACAGAAACTCACAAAAACAATAGGTCATGGCATCATTTTCCTTCTTCCTGAAAATGTACTTGCTAATCAATCCAAAGCAAACTTACTGTATTTATTTCAAGGTCTGGGCCACAATTCATTGCTAAAAGTGTAAATGAAACAATAAACAAGGGTATTTTCTTCAACAACTAGAGTTATACAACTAGTATATTCAACAACTAGTATTATAAGGTCATTTTAGGCACTGGAAACTGTAGAACAATAAACTATTGTAGTCAGTTAAAATGGAACATTTACCTTGCAAAATCAACAATCCATGGATACAGGCAGGAAAGACAAAGAGTTTACTGCCAAGTTTTCCAGCTCTGCTGCTCGCTTACTAGAAAACAAGAAGAGGAAAATACATTTAGACTTGTCCATTGTACCAAGGTTTTTTAAATGGCAATATTCTTAGGGAAGTTTCTTGAGATGGTTTAGGATCATATGCAGCTCCTATCCGTAAAGGAACAGAATGTATGTCAGCACCATAAATATCTCTCCTGAAGTAAATAGCAGAGGCATGTGAAAGCTCCCAATAATACCAAGTAATACTGTGTACTCACTGGCACTCATGGGGAGCAGGCAACTGCATTAACTGCCATAGCTTAGAAAGCAGTTTACTAAGGGATCTGAAGGTGAAACTGACACAAGTATTAAACCAAGAATGGACACTGAGTGGAAAAAAAAATAAAGTCTTTTCAACATCAGGATAAACTTTCTCTGCTGGTGATGGAAATTGGCACCTCTACAGCCTTTTCCATACATGTCTCCAACTCCATAGACGAAGAAAGGAGCATTTCTGAGCTTTGGTATCCTCTTGCTGTATTGAACTGAAATTGGAACATTACATTCATGTTAATGGAACATATGATAAAAACTGTCTTCAACAGCAAAGGAGTTAAGAAAAGTTCTTGTATGTTTGCCAGGACCAGAATAAGTCCTGACAGAGCAAAATAACTATAGATTAGACAATAATCCAAACTACACTGATAACAAAGACTATGAAGGACTGTTGCTATTTCTGAAAATTATTCTGAAATAAATGCCATGTGTTCTTCTGATCAACATGACCCCCTATGACTTTCAGAAAGCAAGCCAAAAGAACAAAATGCTTTGGATCCTGCTGTGCAGAAATGACCTTTATGAGACCTTTCGAATTGCCTGAAAAAGACTCTACACCTCTTCATAAAGCACACTATGATCTGGGAAAGATTGTTTTGAGAAGTGAAATAATGAGATATAAAAAGAAATAAACAAATATACTTAAAATTTTAAAATATACTTAAGATATTATATAAACATTAAACCGTAATTATAGGAAAGGCCAGGTATTTTAAGTAAATACATATTTCATGATGAAACATAATGTTGTACCTAATTCTTATTCAACTAATTTGTTCTGAGGCACACAAATAGGTGAGTTAATTCAATCATTGTATACTATATGGTTGATCATGGATAAGATAACAGGTCAAAAAAATGATTTGTTGAGGGAATCTGTAACATAAGGAAGTTATGCAATTTGCAGAAGACTTGGAAGGCAGCAAAGAGCTGCCAGCACTGCAAGTAGCCTAGAACTCCACCTCTTTGGTTTACATGGAAGTGTTTGGTAGCAGGGAGACTGCAGGGATGGCCTCTGTGCGCAGAGCCCAGCAGCTGCCCCATGTCAGAGCAGAGCCAGCTCCAGCTGCTTCAAAAGGGACCCACTGCTGGCCAGAGCTGAGCCGTGGGCAACGCTGGGTGGGCCTCTGGGAGAGCAGAGTTAAGGAGGGAAAGAAGTGCCGGGCAACAGCAGCTGAGAGAGAGGGGTGAGAGCCAGCCCTGCAGCCCCCAAGGGCCGTGCAGCAGGAGGGCAGGAGGTGCTCCAGGCACGCAGCACAAGTTCCCCTGTGGCCTGTGGAGAGGCCCCTGGCGGAGCAGGGTGAAAAAGTGCTAAGAAGGAGTGACAGACTTGAAGTGTTTGGAATTAAGAGCACCACCATTCCTCATCAACCTGCACTGCTAAGGATTGGGGCAGGAAGCAGAGGAGATAGGAATGAAGGAGTGACGTAAAGCAAGGGTTGGGGGAAGGTAATTTTTTTTTTTTTTTTTTTATCATCCTACTCTATTTTTAACTGCCAATAAATAAAAAGAATCTTCCCCAAGTTGAGTCTGTTTTGCCCATGATGGTAATTGGTAAGGGATCACCCTGTCCTTATTCCAACCCTCAAGCTTTTTTGGGTCTTATTTTCTACCAGTGTCCTGTTGAGGAGTGAGAGAGTGTCTGGGTGAGGGTCTGTCAGCCAGCCACAGTCAATTCACCTCTGTTTCTCTACATGTTCCTGCCAATTCTTGATTATGAAAGACAGACAGAGGTGTCTACTACTACTAAGTGATGCTCCCACTCAAGCCCCCATTATGAGGACAAATCAGAAAAAGCAACACTATTTCAGTGCTGTTCTGTGGTAAAGTTTACAACAGAACCACACTGCTTTGGTAAAAGCATATAGTTGGTTATTCAATGCATGTGCTGTTATACTGATTAGGTCAACTCTTGTAGAAGGCAAAGGGTAAGCAAGTTGTTCCACCACTGCAGTATCTAACATCATTATTTTTGAGCCACTTTGTTTCATTTTAAGAACAGCAATCTTTTCATAGTGCTCTCCCACAGAAGCAGCAGTTCTTTCACACCACACTGGAAGAGCAGTCTAAATATGTATTTCACTGTAACATTCTACACTGTATTGAATTCCTGTATTTATTATGTACTATTATATTAACTAAAGAGCAAGCTTTGCTTTCACTACTGTGTAGGTTATAGTATATTCAAAGCTAACTTATCTGGTGATTTTAATGGAGGAGGGGAGGAGCTTTACTTGAACTCATGGTAATATATGTTTTTTCAGGTTTTCACTTCCTAGGGGCTATTGCAACTATTTTTGAATCTTGCCTTTTGTTAGTTTGGGTTCTTCTCAGACTAAATACAGAATAAAAATAGAACAACAACAACAAAAACATAAAAATAAGCAAACCCACCATATGTCTAAAAGTTTATTTATTTATTTATTTTTTTCTGAAACAAATGGGAAGTGTTTTAAATATTGTAGGCATTTCCTTTTACCTTTGGTTGCAGACATAGCAGATTTAGAATGAAGATCAGCCTGAGTCTTCGGAAGCCAGGGAGAATTTAACTCTGAACTGTGCTTTATATTATATCAAACCTTCAAAGGACATTTAAATATAGAGATTCCCATCCTACCCAAAACAGTGGGAGAAATCTCATGCACGGGAGAAATACAGAAATCATACTCTCAAATGGTGAAAATATCTCTGTCTCAACAGTCTCAACAGTGCTTTATTTCTGAAGACAAAACCCAGGTGGCAGTAGGAGACTAAAGGACTGTCCTGACAGATTGCAACAGGCATTCAACGGGTCTGTCACAAAAGGGTCCTAGAGAAACTGTTTCTCTGGGACAAGAGAAGAGATACTCATACAGACAAGTGACTGCCTAAAATCTGAGAGACAGAGGAATTGATTTCCCTTGCAGTGGGGTGTCACCAGTGTCTCATCTTAGAGTGAGCTGCCCTTGGTCCCAAGCTGCTCCCTGAGTGGTACCAAGATGAAGCTGTAGAACTGCACACTTACTACCAAGTGTAGAAAAGTAAAGGAAATTCAGAGTTGCTGAGTGACACACGTGGAAAAAAAAATCCGTCTCAGTACATAAAAAGTAGTGGACTCTGATCTCAGTACCACCCCTCAGAACTAAGACTTGGGAGACTTAGAAAGCAGGTCAGAGAGGATGTCAGCTTACGAATCAAGAAAGCAAACCAAAATAATAAGAATTTTTGTGAATAGAATAGAGGAAAAATTTGAAAAGTTTTGAGAGACAGATGGGGGTTGGTTACCACAATTTTCTATGAAATCATTAGTGGCGCAGATAGTAGTCACTATAAGAACTGGTGGGAACAATATGAAATTCAGCGGAAGAAAAGTTGAAAACAAACAAAAAGATGCACTTCATTCATGAATTGTGCAGGGAAAACACAGAACATTTTGCCCAGGTGCTGAGCTTAGTCAAATTTTAGGGAAAAATCATCTGTGGCAACCAACCATTGGTAGCTCTGGAACACTTCAAATTTAAATGTCTGTATTACAATGGCATAACTACAATCTCAGTCTAGCTGTTGCTTGAAGGAAAAGGGCAACTGTCACAAAAATTGGATATCTGGGAGTATCACTATATCAAAACAGGAAGTCACCAAAATACACAACTCAGGGACAGCTTGGAGATATCACAGAGATTTTAGTTGGATTTTTTGAGCCTGGTGTGTACCAGACATATGTGAAATGAATGAAGATAGTTTTGGCCTAAAAGCACAAAATATGTGTATAATAAGTATGTTATATATTCTATATAACCCAAGATATGGCAAACATTGAAGGCCACAGAGCTAAAATGTGGAGATGCAACACAACCAAAAAACCTTACTGCTTTAACTGTCAAATAATAAATATTTCAGATTTTGAGAAGGTTTCAAAATTCTATTAATAATGCTGAAGATCCTCCAGATCTATATCTTGACACTATAGTTAATTGGTTTTATGTATAATGTATGGCAGGGTTTCAGGCATAAAATAATGAATTGTTTTGGCAATACATTTTTGTAAGGCTAGTAGTCATGTTTTCCTTCATATAAAATCACTGACTTTTTTTTCAAAGATTTCCAAAAAGATGTTATGCAGGATTCATTGAGGAGAGCAGTTGTTTGTTTCGTAAGTCTGTCTTAGTTCAAAACATACTCTTAAAATGCATGTTTCTTGTCAGGCATTAAAGAATTAAACAAATAAAAAATCCCATATAAGCCTAGTGAAGTAATTTTTTTATTTTTTATTTTTTTTTTTAGCAGATGCATTAGGTTGTTTGGAATATGTATTTAGCTCAGAAACATTTTTTTTTAAAACATAGATGAACTAGCTAACATAAAAGTAAACCTTATTGGATGCAAATACTTTCTCCAAATGTATATCTCAAAGACTTGGTATTAAAGAAATACATTTAAGAAAATCTGCTGCACACTGAGGTCTGTAAATACAAATGTTCACAGTCAACTCTAAGAATATGTTGCAAAAAAACACTTTACTGCCCTTAGCAGAGTTGCTAAGTTGTGCCAGATCACCTCAATCGAAAGGCTGAGGTACTTAATGCATTCATTACCTCAGTCTTTAGTAGTAAAACCAGTTGTTCTTTGGAGGGCAAAAATGAAGCCCTCATAATCCAAGAGGAAATGTTTAGCAACCTGCTACATGACTTAGATGTACACAAGTCTACAGAGACAGATTGATTCCACCCAACAGTGATGAACGAGCTGGTGGAAGCGGTCACCAAGCCACTTTCCATCATTTATCATCAGTCCTGGCTATCAGGGGAGGTCTCAGTTGATTGGAGGCTATCAGATGTGACACCTATCTACCAGTAAGGTCAGAAGGAGGACCTGGAGAACTACAGGCCTGTCAGTCTGACTTTGGTGCTGGGGAAGGTTAAGAAGCAGGTCATCTTGAGTGTCATTGTGTAGCACATACAGGGCAACCAGGTGATCAGGCCCAGTCAGCAGGAGTTTATCAAAGGCAGGTCCTGCTTGATGAACCTGATCTCCTTCTATGACAAGGAGATGTGCTTAGTGGATGTGGGAAAGGCTGTGGGTGTTGTCTACTGAGACTTTAGTAAAGCTTCAGCATTCTGGAGAAACTGGCTGCTTGTGGCTTTGGATGGGTATGCGCTTCACTGGGTAAAAAACTGGCTGGGGGGCTGGGCCCAAAGAATTATGGTGAATGGAGTTAAATCCAGCTGGAGTCTGGTCACAAGTTGTGTCCCCGAAAGTTCAGTACTGGGGCCAGTTCTCTTTAATATCTTTATCAATGATCTGAATGAGGGGATCAAGTGCACCCTCAGTAAGTTTGCAGATGACGGCAAATAAGTGTTGATCTGCTCGACAGTAGAAGGACTCTGCAGAGGGATCTGGATAGGCAGGATTCATGGGCTGAGGCCAAGTGTATGAAGCTCAACAAGTCAAAGTGCTGGATCCTGCACCTGGGGCACAACAACACTATGCAACACTACGGCTGGGGGAAGAGTGGCTGGAAAGTTGCCCAGTGGAAAGGGACCTGGGGGTATTGGTTGACAGCTGGCTGAATATGAGCCAGCAGTGTGCTCAGGTGGCCAAGAAGGCCAAGAAGGCCAACAGCATCCTGGCTTGTTTCAGAAATAGCATGGCCAACAGGACAAGGGAAGTGATTGTCCCACTGTACTCGACTCTGGTGAGGCCACACCTTGAATACAGCATTCAGTTTTGTGCCCCTCACTACAAGAAACACATCAAAGTGCTGGAGTGTGTCAAAAGAAGGGCAATGAAGCTGGTAAATGGTCTGTGAGGAGTGGTTGTGGGAGCTAGGGTTGTTTAGCCTAGAGAAAAGGAGGCTCAAGGGAGACCTTATCGCACTCTACAACCACCCTGAAGGAGGTAGTAGTGGAGTGGCGTTTCGTCTCTTCTCCCAAGCAACAAACAATAGTACAAGAGGAAATGGCCTTAAGCTGCACCACGGGAGGTTCATCAGGTTGGATATTAGGAAAAATTTTTTCACTGAAAGGGTTGTGAGGCATTGGAAAAGGTTGCCCAAGGAAGTAGTTGAGTCACCATCCTTGGAGGTATTCAAAAGACGCATCAATATGGAGCTTAGCGACATGGTTTAGTGGTAGACTTGGCAGTGCTAGGTTAGTGGTTGGACTTGATGATCTTAGAGTTCTTTTCCAGTCTAAATGATTCTATAATTCTTCTCCTGACTGCATTCCGTTCTCCTTATCTAAGGGAGTTTCACAGTAACACAGTGAAAGTGTAGCTTTGTAAGAGGAGGCATCACACTCAAATGTCCACTGCTTCCTATTCAGTTATGGGATACACTGGGCTCTGTGTACATGTAATTGCATTTTAGCATTTCAGACTCTGCACAGAAAAATTCTGGAAAATAAACAAAACAAAACAAAACAAAACAAGGACAGACATTAAAGTGGGTGCAACTGGAACTAGTGAGTTTACATTGCTGGAAAAAAAAAAAAAAAAAAAAAAAGATTAAACTTCCTCTGGGGAAAAATCTTCCTAATTCTAAGGATAGTTTGTCTGTACTGACTATGGCAGCTGTGGAACCTCCAGTACTACTGTCATTATTAAACTCAGATAAACATGTCAGAAATGACATGTATATATCTAGATCACTACTGCAGGAGAAGGATGGGTCATATGATCTTGGTGACCTATCAGACCTATCTTCCATGATTGTATTTATAACGTCTAGCATTTTAACAACAGCAACTGGATATAAGCTTGGTATATACATCTCTCATTAGTTTATTTCAATTACCACAAGTGACCAAAATTCAGCTGTGGCAGTATTTTCAGGTTTATAACCACGAGGATGCTCAAACTATTTGTTCAAGTTTCCCTTTTTAAATGTCCTCAAAAGTTATATGTTCTTCACTTCCTATAATTTCTTTTTAATCAGGAAGCCATTATATATAAGTTTTGGAAACTAATAAGTTTCAGATTTCTGAAGGCAAAATATGTATTATCTCATTGGCTTTGCAGAAAACCCATGCACATTCATTGATGCTTTTGTTGAAAGTCAGATACTGAGGCATTCTGCAAAAAGAGAATTAAATTCTATCTTTCTCTTCATTTTTCATCATCATATAACCTTCAGTTAAAATGAATGCTAAGTTTAATGTTTAAGAACTACTACAGACAAAAGTGATGTGTGGAGGCATATGTCTTTGTAAAATTGATGTAAATTCCCATCAAAGCCCTTATTTCTTATCACTCTCAAAAATTTGCTCATTTTTCAATAAAAGTCACAATAATTGTCACTCTGCAATAGTATCAATATGCCACAAAATGCAAAATAAGAATAACAAGGAAACAAGAGCAAAAGCGGTAAGAGAGAAAATACTGGAATCCAGGATAAATGTACAAGTGACAACCAATGAAATCATCATCATCTGTCTCTCTTCTTTTCAGTGTTTGTTCTACACTAACCAGTTATTTATCCACCAGTTATTTATCCACCAACGTAATTCCTCCATAAAGACTACACAATTGCTAGATTTATTCTTCTACATACTGCTCAAATGCTGCCAAAGTTTACAGCCCTCTACCAAAATCAAATGACATATATCCTGAAAACCAGACAGCAGTGGTGTTTATGCCTCAAAAACATATATATATTCTCTGTAGGTATTTATTTCTTCTGTGTCATTCCGAACTGAAAGATAAGAAATATCCATGTATGCCTCCTATTCAAAGATCTCAGCCATCCCAGCCCAGCCCAGCCCAGCCCAGCCCAGCCCAGCCCATCCCAGTGTCCTTGAATGGTGGGTGAAATACTGCTTGGTGTGTTACATATGAGTAGGTTATAGCTATTAAGAATTGCCTAATGATCAACAAATATTCTGAGTATTTCTTGCAAAGAGCAACATCACTTCTGGTAATCTGTGACAACACCACATGGCTCCACGTGGCTCCACAGCACCACAGGTTTTCTTACAATTATGAAATATTCGATGGCCAAGCAGATTTCTGGAAAACACTCTTGATTTAACTTTGTTTAAAAATTTGAAGGCTTGTATGAGTGAGTGATTATAATAGCTGAAATTATTAGGTCAACTATCTCTATTTATGAGATATTTTTATCATTTATATCAGGGAGACAGTCTTTTATGAACCAAACACTTGACAAAACTATATTAAATGCCAATTCAACACTACCATTCAAAATAATAATAATAATTTAAAAAAAATAAAAAGTTAGGGGCACAGTTTAAACATGTTACACTGAACTGAACAAACTAAATATGAACATCTAAAATTCCCAATATCCACTTGTAGCATTTGACATTCAGTCATTGCTATTAATTGGAGGCTTCATTAGTCTTGGCAGACAAATTTATTTTGCTGCATGATAATTAGTACAACGAAATCACACATTGACAGAAAAATATAGGAGTTAACAATAAGATTGTATAATGTAATATTAAACTGCTGCAACAGTCCATTTTATAATCTTTTCTCCTCAGGTCAGCAAATAGAATTTGTCATGAGAAAAAGTGAACGAATAAGACCTTTATTCAGGAATGTTTCCCATTTCAGTTAGATAGGTGCAGAGGCAAGAAGAGATGAGAAGTTACAAGAACAGGAATTAAGAAAGCATTTATCTGTCTGAGCATAAGCCTCTTGTATTCTTCAGTACTCTTGTATTTCTTATAGTTGCATATTGGCTTTGTTCTTCAGGTGTCTTCCACCTCTGAAGTTTGCCTGCCTCTATTATCTGCAATAGCAACAATGTTTTCCATGACATAATGCCAATTTCTTGTGTAAAAATGAGTATTTACTTTCCTGCTATTCAAAACTAGGCATAACTCACTTTCAGATCTTAATGACAAATTCATGACAAAAACAGACAGTATGTGTAATTTCAGCAACACCTAAAAGTAGGCCTTGTGCCCAATTACAATAGTCAATGCAAGTCAGGGCAAATCCTTCAGTTAAGCTGCTGTTTGTTAGCCTGTATGGGTAAGCATATTTAATGTTTCAATTGTTATTCAGAGTGGACCTGCATCTCCTCTAGGTCAGAGAAAAGTATGAAATACATGTAATAATTCCATGGATGCTATTTACTTTAGCCAGAGGTACACAAACAGAGCAATTTGAGAGCCGCTGGTATGGCTTAACGATATCACAAAGTGCTGCTAAAATCCATGGGAATTACCAATGACAGAAGAACTAATCAAGGGCTTACTTTGCTTACCACTTCTCTGGCATACTATGAAACAAAGAAATTTGAGTTACCTTTGAGATTTCCTCTTTTGTCTTCCACACTCAGGATTTCTCCTTATCCATAGTCATACATGCAAGTGCCTGAATTAAAAAAGTTACACTTATAAGGCAGCATGCATACTTAAGATGCACTTCATTTTATAGCTGTAATCTACCTGTAATGTAACTGATATCTTTTAGCAATATAAAACAGAATATAGAACTGTCACTATAACTAAATCAACTTTATATGAATGTTCTTACACTAAAGCAAAATGTTATTTGACCTTGCACTTTTAAGATGATGGATGATTCAAGTGCAGACCTGATTCATTTTAGCAGGCTGTGTTTATAAAACACATGACATTTGTCTTCAGATTGGGGAACTGAGCTCTTGCCCCTGAGGTTTGAAGTAATCTTAGTAGAATAGTAGTCTGGAAGAGAGTACCAATACATTTATGCTTTCCTTACCCTTTGGCAACATTAGTTTCAGGGTAAGAGCTCTAGCAGCAAATATTTTGTTTCACAGTCAAGAGCTTGGTGCAGCTAGTCAAGCAAATCAAAACACTCTAAACTCCAGACGCTTCATTTCAT
The DNA here is from genome assembly GCF_009769625.2 of Cygnus olor. Lineage (NCBI taxonomy): Eukaryota > Metazoa > Chordata > Aves > Anseriformes > Anatidae > Cygnus > Cygnus olor. Next base: position 67,789,480 of record NC_049198.1, on the reverse strand, counting down.
GAATTCACCCCAAAGCAAACAGATTACCATCTGGGCATATGAAACAGAAAGATAAAATATACACTTAAACTAGTCTGTGTTTGTGAATATAGTGTGTATAGTTTGAGTTTAGTATATCAGTATAGGAATAACATTATTTTAAGAGCTAACATACTATGAATTACAAGTGTTTTCTGCCTGAATGGTATTTGAGATATTACTCAGATTGTGAGCTGAGATTTTGGATAAAATATAATATGCTTTAATTCAGATGATAAATACTCCCAGAATATCAAAAACTTTTACCAAATGTCATTGATAACATCTGGACTAGTGATTTATTTTTCCAATTATTGTTCTTCAATTCAGATATTCAGAGAATATATAGAAGCTATTTAAAGCGTATTACTTCTGAGAATGAACTGTATCTGCCACCCAAGATTGAACACATATTCCTGGGAGGCTTTTACAAAACCTTCCGCTCATCTATGTACAGGTTAAAAGCTCACGCTACAAATATGTACAAAGCAGATCTTAAACTGTTCCTGCACAATTTTACTTATATGCACTTCATTCTTTATAAACAGCTGAAGTTTTTTCACATGGTTTTGAATAAATACCTATTATGAAATTTTGAACCCACAGAAGATCATAGAGAAGAACTTCCACCAATTCTAGCTGGGCTCGTACTTCACCTTTTTGAGTCCTTTGCCACAGAAAAGTATTTCTTTGCAGACTAAAGCATGTGGAATAATGTAGGCTGATTTTTTTTCACAACATTTTGCACTACGGAAGTACTTAATGTCTGTACCACAAGGCAAATGCACCAGCAAAACATTATCTGAGGACTTAGCTGAATCTGGGGAACAAGGTAGCTACTTTTTTCCTGCACTCAAAAACTCCCCGCAAAAGCAATGTCTGTGGAGGTGTTTCTCCACAGTCTTGCCAGAAAAAGGAATCATGGGAATTGTGGTGCAGGGAGGAGAAAGACTTCAAACAGAGTCACTTTGGAGTTCATGGACTTACTACTGATGGTAAACAGGGCTTGAGCTGATTCCTTTGGTTCCCCCTCTGGAACCAGTGCTCCAGGCACAGTATTAGGAGAGGCTTCCTCCGTCTAGGAAATGCAGACCCCATTCCTATCCCTACTGCATTTACAATAACACAGCTCCTGCAAATTCCCTGATGGTTATGGTGCAAACATACATTACTGCAAGAGACTGTCACAAGTTTATTTTGTTCATCCGAGCAGTGACTTCAGGTCATATCCATTACCTTTAATATAAACCAGCATGAATCACCGTGAGCCTGAAAATCTGATCTTAGCATGGATTTATTTCTTTTGGTTATTTATAAGCTCAGCACATATCCTAACTAACTATACTGCAAAATTAGGTACAAAGTGCTTTATATGGTATTTAGCCCTGTAGACGTATGAAACAAGTATTAATAGGAATTTGCATTCTTTCCATTGTGCAAATTGTCATAGATCTTTCAGTGGATTTTTTTCAGTGGTGCTGGTATTATTAGGGAACACAAGGCAAGATGTACCATGCATTAAAGGCAAGTGCAGTTATCAAAGCTACTGTCATATGTCTAAGGCAGTATTTAACTAAGAAGACTCTGGATTGAAGAAAGAGATACACATTGCAAAAGACAAAAACAAAACAAAACAAAACAAAACAATAAAACCACCACAACAACAAAACAGGAAGAAAAACAGTACTGTTAATAATGGAAAAATTGCTATGATCGTGTGATGAAAACAATACAGTGAGCTTTTCTGTGGGTATGAATTTTCTCCAAATGTTAACAACCAGTTAATAAACAGTCCAAGAGATCTCTTAGGAGGTCGTATAATCTTGATATCTGATTGGGGTTGGGAAGAATAGCTTAAACTTTTCTCATGCTTTATTTAGACATATACTCTAGCTCTGATTCCTGGGGATGCTTAAATATGCACACAAGTCTAATTCTACTGAACTCAGGTACTCAGGATGCTGAAGTTTCTATTCAATGCTAATCTGAGAACTTTTATCCAGCCTTTTTTAATACTAATACGAGAACATTAGGGATCATCTGCTTGAGAAATTTTTCATCTGGTTTTCAGCAAGTCCTCAACAATTATAGTCTCCTTTGAACTTACAAATGAAATAGATTCATGGAACAAATCTGGAAAAGCCTACAGTTTTCAAGCCCAGAGGAAACGCAATTAGTACACCAAATCTACAAGTTTTCTCCTTGACCTTGGAAAGAATGTATTAAAGGCTCTGAAGTTTAGCTCACAATCTGAGACAGATCTGCAGAGTTTTAATGACACTGACTGGTACAGGAGAAGGTTTGCATGTTATAGATCTTGTCATACTGTGAAAATTATATTCTCATATGCCTCTAACGATCATTTGAGAGCTGGTTGTTGTCATATATAGTCTGAAGTTTGCAACTCCATAGTTAAATTATCTGCTTTCTTCCAGCTTTTAATGAAAATCGGCAAAGCAGAAGATCAGCATGACATATTGAAAAGGGATTTTGAAAAAGATGAAAGTTCTACCCAAATGTGTCAGCAACTAGAAGAAACTGAATGAACTTTGCAGTAGTTGAAGGTTATTTTTCATTATTTCAGCTGAAGAAAATTCTCATACATGGCTTCTCAATTTTTTTTTGTTTACTTTTTGTTGTTGTTGTTGAATATATGTTCCAAAGACTCTGTCGGGAAATTTGATGTCTTTTGTTGTTTCAGTATATGCAATCCAAACAAAAAGATGTAACTTTTGCCAAATTAGTATGTTTTCTTTCAGGTCATCAGTATCACCTAACAGTTGTAAATTAAATAATATATGTTTTTTTCTTTTTCTTAAACATTGCACTGGGTTCTTAGTGTTGTATAGATCCTGTCTGACATACTTTTAAATGTGAAAAACATTTGACAATGGGAAAAACATCCTCTATCAGCTGCTCAGAGCCATTTAATTCCTCCAGTGAAAACAATTTACACAGAGGCAAGTCCTATTCCAAAGAGAAGCCTTTTCACTTCTGGAACACAACAGAATCAGAACTGGAACTGCTTCCCTTATCCAGCACTGCACTTGTAGTGGGAAATACAAACTACCACCTAAATAAGTCCAAAAAAAATCACTTTCATTTCTATTCAGTGAATGAAAATGTTCCAATTCCAAATGAAGTGACTGAAATTAAATATTTAATAATCTTTAATAATCTATAAATATTATATAAAATATTGAATCTATAAAAAAAACAAAAACAAAAAAAAAAAAAAAAAAAAAAAAAACCTCACACATATTAGCAACCAAGAAGCTATTGCTTGGAATACTACATTCATTCTTTTTACTAGAATCTCGTACTCAACAAAACATTTCTATCTCCTTAAAAATTTGATTTAGTGAAAAGAGGAGAAAATTCTCAATGATATAAATAAAGATGACTTATCAGTAAATGCATAGAGAACACATTTGATCTTTTCTCCCTTTTCTCCTCTGAGGCAGGCAATATTGTCTCCTCTCTGAGGAGACAATATTTTCCAGAAGACTTTGTGAAGTTTGACACTGATTTTTTATTATTAATATTATTTTACAGATATAAAAAAAACAACAATCTTTCTTAAGGAGAGGGAAAAAATAAGGTGGAAAGATCCGCATTTATTGAGAGCTAAAAGTTAATAAGGTTTCAGGAGAAGTTAAGTCAGTAACTGTGAAACTCAGACTTGACAACCAGGATATGTAACCTCTGAAATGCTTGTCTTCTCCTATCTGTGCTCCACAGCTTCAAACCGTTTCCCTTCTCTCTATCAGAAAGGATTTAGTATAGCAACTTTAGATGTAGGAGAAAAGACAGGATCCCTCTTCCCTTCCTGTAGAAATAGGCACAGAAATTAATTCAATTGCTGAAGAATAACAGCAGCTATAGGATTTAGAATTTCTGAAGGAAGATATCTATATACCACAATTATTTTTTGCCTATGTTTATTGGCAAAGGTATGTGTTCAGATGAAAGTGTAAATTATTTCTTATACAATCTGGTATGTTGAGTCACAAGTGTAAAATGCTCAAAATATGCCTCCAAATGCATCACAGATTTTAAAGGAAATAACAAACTGTAAGTGAGTAGAATTACAGAAAGAAACTAGTCTGACACACTGAATAAACTTTAGTATGTACCAAAAAATAAGTTTTAATCACTTGGTATCATTGAGAAATTACATGGCAGTCCATAAATACCAACGCTAATAGTCTGAATTTAGCACTTCACGATCATCTTGGGGAGTAGTTACAGACTACTGGGTAGCCCTAAGTTAAGAACTCTTCCCCTTAGGTGATATTGCTTCCTTGATCTGTACACATCACATTCTTTATGCTGTTTAACTTTGCTAAGGTTGTTTTCAAACTACGTGAACACTTGCTTCCATTGAATTGAACCCTCAGCAGGGTGAAGTCTAGTCTGAAATAACAACATGAACAGCTAGGCTCAGAATAAGGCATTTTAATGGAAGATATAGCAGATGGTATTCCAAGTTAATGCTAGCTTTGAATTTAGCCATTTGATTTCTTTTGTATAAAAGGAAGTAAGTAAACCAGGTGATATTTTAGAGAAACCATGCTACAGAAAAATAACCACGGGAAGAATGGGTATGTGTAAACAAGGTCTTCATTTTCAAAGAGCCTGAATATTATGGCTGTATAAGAACAGGTTGAAAAAAGGAAAAAACAAACAAACAAACAAACAAAATAAAAACATTGTTTAAAGAAGAGTTTGATGGCTGCTGCCAGGATATAGAAAAGTAGTGATTCCCTTAAAATATATTAAGTACTTCAGTTAAATTGCTGTAACAAAACAAGCAGCTGTAAGAGATTACTTATTATGGCTATTTACATGGCCAAGAAATTTTGCAAAGCTAACACACTTTTTGCCTCTTTTGCTTGCAAAGATGCATTGAAGCTTCTTGGATACTTGTAAAGTTCTGGAAGGAACAGGGTTGGTATTCTCCACATGTCATATCTGGATCCCGAGGGACAAAATTTGAGCCCATGCAAAGATGATAAAAGACTGATCACTTTCAATATCCACGATCAATTTGACTCGGAAACAAAAATGTACGTAAAACACTGTTAACTGGTATTCTTTTATACAAATAAATAAGTAGTTTCTAGCGTATTCCTGTACAACCAATATTTTTGATTGGTTTACCTCCAAAAAACTCTGGGTAAAGGACACTTGTTATAATGCAGTTATGTTTCTGAAACTAAAGATCACTGCATAACTAAGAAGAGTATTATACTAAGAACACTATTTTATTAATATAATTTGTGCACAAATGTCACTTCTTGTAGAGTGTGAAAATGCAGGATGAAACATGTATGAGCAGCACCATGACAAAAACAGGAAACAACAATCCGTCTCACAGAGTAGAAGGCAAACCATCTGCTTAATGTTTGTATAAGTAAAAATAAGTGGTTTTATGTTGCTGCTGTTTTTTTGTTGTTACTCTTTTTATTTTTTATTTTTTTTTCTCTCTATCTAAGAAGCTAATATTACTGTGAGTGTAAATCAGATGTCTAACAGTGTTTAAAACACACTGAACATTAATTTTTCAAAATATCATTATATGTTTGTCTTCCCTATAACAAATAAACGTGATTTTATCAAATTCAAATGATTTGGGTAAACCATAGGCATCCCCTTTGTGGTATATTTTTACTTGATAGCAAAGGCTACAAAATGAATTAGTCTTCCCTGCATTGCCTAGGAGAACCAGAAATGAACTGAAATTCAGTGACTGACACTGTTAAGAGTATCTTTCTATTACTAATAAACCGTAACAAGCAATGCTTTTGCTGTTCTGTTGCTGATTCCTATCAACTGTAAAAAATGACTAACTTTCCGGTCAAGGTTATACTTTTCAGAGACACAATGTAACTAGACATTTCAGTAGCTTATTTAGGAATATATGAATGACTCAGATTTTTAGGCACATAAAAATACGAAAGCCCGTTTAAGCATATTCATTTAACATTGAAAAAAGTATAAAATACAATAAAGCAGAGACTTACTGACTTTTGCCAAATCTTAATTATAGAGTTCTATTATTTTCCGTAATTAATTTACAGTTGAATAGCGTCTCTAACAGGACATGCAAATCAGAACTACAATGCTGTGCAGAATTCCAATCATGCTTGAAAGCCCACAATATGCCAAAATAAAGAAACTCTGCTGAAAACATTTTAATGTGAAGAAAAAAAAAAAAAGGTTAAATTCTGACTGCTTGCAAATAGAACTCAGAGACTCTACTTCCTTTTTTTTTTTTTTTTAAAATTATTTATATATTTTTTTAAAACAAGTTTCTTTGGCATCTGAACAATAAAAATATCATCTTCTACAAAATTTGTATCTATCAAAAATGATTACTATGTACTTAACTGACTTTGGATCAGAACTGCAATATTTATTGGAGTGAACAAAATAGATGTTTTTAACAAATGCTGGAGTTAACTTATATAGAGAATATACTTGTCTTCGGTTATTCTAAAATGTATGAAAAATATATAAGATGTTTCTTTGTGTATAAAGAATGGTGAGATTCACAAATTCCTACTCACAATTCCTTTCCAGGAATTAGTGCCATTTGAATGGCCATTTGAATGCCATGGGGCTGTTTCATTGCTGAAGATTTAAGAATATAATCTAGAAATTTAAGCAGGATGTAGGCACTTAGAGAGGCCATAACAGAAAACAACCCCCCAAGTATCCTTCCCAGTTTCTCTATCTGCCTCAAGGAGAGAGAAATTCAAACAAGGATGGGAACTCTCCTTACATCTAACAGAACAAAGGAAGAAGAATAAAGATGACCAGTGGAAGTCCTTTTGTGCAATAATGTTTGAGAGGAATCTCTGCTAAAAAGAGCTTCATAGCAATTAAAAAGTGTGAGAAACGTGAAACTTCATACACAGAAGTGAGTCAACTAGCTGTGTTGGTGAGCCTGGGGTAAGCATTAGCAATAAGCCAACATCTCCCAGCATTAGGGTCCAAACCCTGGAATGGAAGGAAATGAACACATCTTAAGGTTTTCTGCCGAGTGTAAAATCAGAAAACCTACTTGATGGTCTGATATAAGTTCAGAGACTGTCTTATTTTTAGCATGATATATATTATTACAAAAGCGTGATGAAAAAAAAATCTGTTGGTAGAGCTGTAACAATAACCTACAGTGGCTCTGAAAGAGAGGCACGATGTGAAGTGCAGTAGACTGAACAGCACAGTGAAAAGTGTGGAAGAACAAGGCAAACACCCTGTCAATTAGCTGTGGTACTGGAGAAATTCAAAACATGGTTAAAAGGAGCAGTGAGGAAAAAGGTTGTCAGTGAAGGGAGTAGCCAACAGGCAGCACTCATACTGCCAGGTAAGCTGCACCTAAATCAGGTCTTAATGTCCACCCAGATTTAATCGTCTCAGACTGTGAATAATTACTGCAGGATGGGGAGGAAATGAGCTGGACTAGCACTAACCTCTCTACAGGATAACATCATGAAATTGCTATTTGTATAGTTACTCTTGCAGATTCAGTTCTTGCAGCCCTGTGTGTCTACCTTCAGTATTTCAGTGTTTCTTTTTTGTTTGTTTGTTTGTTTTTTTGTTTGTTTTTTGTTTGTTTTTTTTTGTTTTTTTTTCCCTCATTGAAATATCACAGGATCAAAGGGACCACTTGAGGTCTCCAGTCTAACACCTTGCCCAGGGCAGGCTCAGCTGTGGGGTTGGACCATGTTGCTCAGGGCTTTGTCCTGTCAGGGCTTGAAAGCCTCCAAGGTCTCTAGGTATCTTCAGCCACCTCCCTTGCTGTACCTTAGATTAATTCAGTTATCTTCAATACAGATATACTGGTACAAAATCTGTTCAAAAAGATTTAATTTCTTTGATTCCATATATACATACCCAAATATCCTCCATTTGCAGTACTACAAAAAGTCTTCTCTAATCTGTTTGAATTCTCAGGAACTCTAACTAATTATACACATTCCAACTTTACAAGGTATTTTAGAAAGATTAAGGTAGTAAAATGTGAATAAAAATGAGCACTCAGGACTGATTCACAGACCTACTGAGAAGTTGTGCCTAGCAGAAGCAGGGTATCAAGTTCCTTTTAAAGGTCTGGCTGCAGACTTTAATCCACCTGAAGCCATACAGACTACTTTTGATCAAGTTGGGACCTGAAATATGATTTGTGAAGTCCAGGCTACTCTGTCAAAATTCTAACATCCATAATTTATTTTAGCTGTCAAGTAATCCTATTATATAGTTCCTAAAATAACCACAAGAAGCAAAACTTACTTTACTACTTCTCCTCTGAGGTTTATCCTGAGAACTCTTTAGGAGCTAATTTTTGGCTCTTTTAAATTAATGAAAAGGTTCACTCTAACCTTAGTATTGTAGGAGTAGGGTCTTGGACTACTAACGATATTTTCATTTATTTTCTCTAACTTGCAATTCTAATTGTGCTCTATGAAGTGCAGAGACTTTGCCTTATGTGTTCTGTGAAGTGCTTTATGCATTTACCATGGACTATAAATAATGAGAATGAAAGGTGGTTATTTCAAGTAAGAAAAGGTGTTTACAATAGAAGGAAAATATAGTGTTCCTTTATATTCTCTGTGGAACACAAAGCAGAACCATGGTGTCCCCTCACTTTTCAAAACAGCATGAACAAAAAGGTCATAGAAAGAAATAAGGAACAATGCACAGACGAACCACCAGCAAAACAGAAGAAACGAGACAAACTCAGATTTCAGTTCTCCCCTCAGAAAGAATTATCTACAAGGCAAGTAAAGGCAACTTGCTGTCAGACCTAAATATTTATTACAGCATCTGAAAAACATGCCTTTTCTAACCACTGTCTCCTGCTAATCCACCAAGACTCTGGTGAACCTGGCTTGACTGAGATATAAACCACAACAAAGACTAATTATTTTGCTTCAGTCCTCCTTGCACGATCATTTTGAAGGAGTATATATAATCTCAATTCACTCTGGCATGAAATGAACATGAGGAGCGTTGGAAATTTTGTCTGATGTTTGACACAGAGAATGCACATCGTGGCATTCAAGTCTGTCTGATACATTACTTGGTCAAAACATAGGTGCTGGGTTCTGGCACGAGGTAAATTAAAATAATGATTTGCCTGTTTCAAGATAAGTTCATGCTTGCTTTCTAATGACCTCTTAGCTGAAATAGCAATGTCCTTGGTGCAGCAGGTTGTCTCCAAACACATACCAGCTAACCCACAGAGCTGACCAGCAGCTGGTCACCAGACCATGGCTACTTGCAAGGGACAGGCTCACTTTCCACTTCTTCCCTTTTCTTTCTTTCTTGCTCTCCAGCACTCCTGGCTGTATGACCCTGTCACCAGCGTTCTTCCAGCTGCAGACCCCGTTAAAAACTTTGATGAATAAATTCAGCTCAGTGGTCCAGCTGGGTTAGTTTTCGGGTGGGTCAGGACACTGTCAGGTTATGGAGGAGTCTAATGACTAGCAAGGCCATAAAAAAAATAAGCCAATAGGAAGATGCACAATGTAAGCACCTGAGCAGGTAGATTGTGAAAGGTAGGAGTAGGGTAGGGGAAGCTTGGGAAGGGGACTGCCCCTTTCTGCAGCTCCAGGTTATTAACCTGGCTTACCCCATTTCATGGAGCTGCACCAACATTCCATCACACTACATGCTTACCATGGGAATAATTTTTCATGTAAATACTCTAGAGCACATGGATATACCTCGTGCAAAAGAATAGAAAGGAAGGCACATAAAAAGATGACCGTATAATAGTTTACAACAGCTTGTAGAAAAGAAGGACTAAATTTATTTTCAAGAACTTGGCTAGCCCATCAAACACGGTAATGAAAAATAATAGCATTAGCAGTTACAGCACTACCAGACATTACATAAATGAGTCCTCACCATTCTCCTGAGATTAAATAAATAAATAACCTCTCATTCCACAGAGACGCATGGAGCAAAGTCTAAAAATATTCAATTATTCAAATTATTATTCAGCCCTTTTTAAAAATCCCCATTGTTTTTATACTATCTGTATTCACTTTCTGCAGATTTCTACTGGCACACAGGAATCATTATCAACAGGAATGACTGCCCTTTTCAGCAAATACTGCAGAAGGCAAGTTCTCAATTCATAATTCACATGGGGAGCATGATTCATGGAGCTGCTGGATTCATCCTCCAGCCAAGTAACAGAAATATATCATATCGTCCACGGGGCCATAAAAACACGTTTGAGTACAGGATACCCGAAGGAATACTTATAGCAAAGATTGTGGGAGCAATTTATTGTCTGAAATAACCTACTGCATTCATGAAGCAATCAAAAACGAGCAGCACACTATTAGAAGTGGAAATAATTCTAGCTATTTTTTTCAATTGATAACAGAACTGTATTTGAACTACTTTGTACACCTTACTCTGCTTACATAGTGAAAGAATCCACAACCCTGCAGGAAGCTCCAGACATTTTCATTTCTCTCTTACAACATTAGGCCTTCATCATATTCACATAGGCAAGAAACACACCATCCTCTTATTTCATATTATGACTACTAAACATTTTCAGGTCATGAGCAGCTTGTAAACAGATGTTGTATGTTACTGTGAGCATGCATGAACATAAGTGAAAGTTCCTGCATGCTAGTGAGACTGTGTGGAGGTTGAGCTCAAACACGTAAACTCACAAAACTGCGTTCTTTGCTGAAAAACTATCACTTGGTAGCAGTTGTTCAGCTGCAGTTACAGAAGTTGATTTCAGCATCTTTTTGAGTATAATCTGCAGTGTCAGTGATCTAACACTAACGGACTTCCCTGAATTCACTAAAGAAATTACAGGTAAAATCTAAAATGGAAGCCAGAAATCTTTCCTCCAAACTCTTTACTGCAACAGTAACATCAAATTCAGAAGGAAATTGAAGTTTGGGACTGTCTGTAAAACAACTCAAACTTCCACTCAAATCAGAAGAGATTTCACACTCCATTAATGCCCCCCTCCCAAAAAAAACCCTAAGGCTGCACAGTTTTTGATATAGTCATTTTGATATAGCTGTTATCTAACTATCTAGTGAGAATATCTACCTGACTGAAATGTTCAAGATTTTCTGAAATATCTCATCTAAAACAAAAGCATGCAGAAACTGCCAATTTTGTAGGGACAGCTAGGTGACTAGATTGTTTTCTATTGACATTCTCTGACTAAGGCTGGGGATTTAGCTAACAAATAGTCTGACATCCCAAGAAATTGGAATTCTTTTTAGTGACAAAATCAACACTGGACTTCTGTAAATGTCATTTCAAAATGAAAACCTTAAAATTCATACTTATTAAAGTCTCCAGGATTAACGATTTAGTAATTATACTTTAGTCCCCAGCTTGGCTGCAAATTGAGCATTAATTCTGTTCATGAGGGCTTCTATATAGGGAAGCTGTATAGGGAAGCATGAATATATATATGGAAAAAAATGAGAACGTCATGACAACGACCACAGTTTAAGTTATAAAACCATTATGACAATGCATATGAGCTTAAACTTATTCACACAAATTCTGTATAAGAACTTGGAAGTACGATGTTCTATTTTGGAAGAAAGATGAAATAATAAATTATTTTATTATATAAATATTATGTAAAAGTTAAATTATGAAAACAAACTACCAGACAGGAGATTACAAATACAACCAGCTACAGAACCTATCAGAAATTCACACAGCAATGATAGGTTGAGACCTTCAAGACTGTTGTCACACAAATATGACAGAATCAGAAGATTATCAGAAAATAGCTGTCAGGATTTATAAACTATAAACAGCTACTCACAATTCGAGATCCACTTTGAGTTTACATCTCTAAAAGCTAGCTAATGCTGCCATACACAGTCTGTTACTTAATGTGATGGTGGCATCATGACTTCAGAAGCCATAAGCAATATTGCAGGAAGGGAACAACTTCTCCAGCAGTCTCCCAGTAAGATGGAGGAAACTATATAAAACCCAAAATCTGTCCTTGGTGTTAATATGGAATGTATCATTTTTGTGGAAAGATCAAACCTCAGTGACAAAAACTTTGAATCAGAAAAAATGCAGAAGAGAGAGGACAACTCAGAGCCTAGTGAAGAGGTGGTAGATAGGGTGGAAAGCAAAGAGTGCAAGGCTGTGAAGCAAAAGAGACCTTAGGACCAGTATCACAAGGTGGTAAGGCTCCCACTCCTCGGTATGTGCACAACTACAAGTAGGGAAACAAGCAGGAAGAACTAGAGTTTGACATGCAGCCATAGACGAGCCACTGCAGTGGCTAAAGTGTGGTGGAACAGCTTATATGACTGGGGTGAGCAGAGGACAGGTAAAAACCCTTAAGTATAGATGGACAGGGAAGAGGAAGAGGGAGTGGTTTCTCAGTGTGATGAAACAAGGTAGACACACAGGGCCCCTCTATGGGACACGCAACAAGTCAGGTGAGAGCTGGAGGTCAGGTTCAGAAGAAAGAGCAGTGACACAGCAGTGACACTGTGGTGGGGAGCGTGTTACCAACCACCATGTCAGGGAGCGGGAGTTGACCAACCCCTCGGGTTCAACAACCTGAGAAAATTTCTGGGGTCACTGATACTGGTTGTCCCTGGGTGTTTTTACCACCCTGTCATCTCCTGTTTGAGCAGTATGGTGGGACAAAAAAGCTGTCTAGGAGCTTGGGGATAACTGCCTGGTATAGGTGCTGGGCGGGCCAACCAGCATGACACACAACTGGATCTACTGTCCATTAACAAGTAGGAACTGTCCAGATGAAAGTGACTAGTAGCTGAGATTGCAGTGGTCATGAAATGAAGAGTGCAAGATCTCTGAGACAGCGAGGGAGGTCAGTAGCAGAGCACTGACCTGGGGCTTCAGGTAAGCAGGTTTTGTCATACTCAGGGACAAAGTGGAATCCCAGGAGTAGAAACTCTGAAAGATCAGGTAGCTCAGGGAGCTCGCAGAGCTTTACGGCAAAGTCTTTGGGGTTATTGGTAGATGAAAAAGTGAATATGAGCCTGCAATGTGCCAACCACATCTCGGTCTGCGTCCAAAGTGTAAGTCGAGGGAGGAGATTCTCCTCTCTACTACCCTCTCTTGAGGCCCCACCTGGAGTACTGCATTCAGCTCTGGAGATCCCAGCCAAAGAAAGACAGAGACCTGTTAGAGCAGGTCCAGAGAAGGACTACAAAGATTGTCAGGGGGCTGGAGCACCTCTCCTGTGAAGACAGGCTGAGAAAGCTGGAGTTGTTTAGCCTACAGAAGGCTCTGTGAAGAACTTTTGCAGCCTTCCAATACTTAAGGGGGCTCCACAGGAAAGATAGAGAGGGATTCAATCAGGAAGTGTAATGACAGGTCAAGGGGTAATGGTTTTAAACTAAAAGAGAGTAGGTTGATATTAGACATGAGGAAAAAATTGTTTACTATGATGGCAGTGAGGCATGGGAAGAAGCTGCCAAGCTGTGGAAGTCCTGTCCCTGGGAAGTGTTTAAGGCCAAGTTGGATGGAGCTATCTGATCTAGTGGGTGGTGTCCCTACCCATGACAGGAGGGAGGTTGGAACTAAAGGATCTTTTAAAGGTCCCTTACAACCCAAACTGTGACTGCGATTCTATGATCCTACAAGGGCAAGAGTGGGCTATCTGCATACTCAGATAAGCCAGGCTAAATAGAGAATGACTGCTGCTTCAGTCTTCATCAACAAGGCATCAGGGCTGTGCCTAAGGATTGGGTTCAGGGACAAGGAGAATAACTACCAGAGGTTGAGTAAGGGGTTACTTTTGAGCTCTCCACAAACCCACGTGCTGCACCCAAATGTACTGAGAGAGTTGAATGCTGTGCTTGCAATGCTGCTCTGATCGGAACTAAAGGAGCAACACCAGAGTGTCAAAGGCAGCTGCTCAAGATATACTGAGAAGCAGAGGGCAGTAAAAATTGCCAGCCCTAATTCTGCACAGAATTAACTCAGGTCCTCCTCTGAAAGACAGTAATCAGAAGTTGAGATGCTGCTTGGTAAGTTGTTGCTTTTGACTATTACAGAAAAATGAATTTTGTGGATGTGAGAGAAAGCTAAGAAGAATTATGTTCATTTTCTCACCTTTTGTTTTTCTTCTGCATCTCCACAGTTCAAGAACTTAAATTTTTTCCTTCACAAGAATTAACTAAAATTCTTTCTACATTACAGCTTATCTGTTATTAAAACAGAAGACAAAGCTGTCAGTATTGGAACATCTGTTCCTTCAAAGGCAACGAGTCAGGTCAGGAGTTACAAGCAGGCAATCTGCAATCTAAGAGGAATTTGGGAGGGAGGTCATGAATTGAATTGCACCTCTGCTTCGGTGTTGGTATGACCCCCGCAGCAGAATCACCTCACTAGACCAGATTAGTATCTTTCTGACAGGAACAGCAGTAATATAGATCATAACTCCAGGCAAAATGCCAAATTGTTGCAACACTGTACACACCAATCCCTAACACAAAGCCAAAACAACATGTTTAGTACTACAGAAATGAAATTACAGAAGGATCAATGAGACCTGTTCTCAGTGTGACCTGTTGTAATTTGTCATAGAGTTTATCATTGTATTTGCCATACCTGTGTACGGTAGGTACTAGCGTATCGGCCCCAGGCTAGGAATTGTTCAGACAAATACAAAGTGGTTTTGCACTCTGATTATCCTTCTTCTCTGAAGTGAGATCTCCAAGTCTAAAAACATACAAGATTTATCCATTTTGATTGAATTTACACATTATATTTTCTAGTATGAAGTTGGAGCATGGTTTTCTTTCTTAGGTACAGTTTATAATGGGTTCTTTTATGCTCTGCCTTATAACTGATCATGAACTGATTAATGTCTACTACACATGCTGTGAACTAAATCCCGGCTAAGTGCTCCAACAAATTATAATATTGGCAATCCAATTATTATTATTCAAAGAGTAAGAGATTAGAAAAATACATTTTCAATATAAAAGCATTAGAAAAACACTATCTGTGTGAATGTAAAAATTCAGTTTTAATATCAACTGCACAAATTTGTATATTCATTTCTAATACTTGGTCTAATACAATATTTAATGGCAACTTAGAAAACAGTAAGACTATTGGCAACAGGGTTTTTCTCATGCATTCGATAAGTTAACAGGGTGCATCCACCCTCCATTTACAGCATCCTAGCTTCGCTTTTCATAAAAGATAATCCAGCACATTATTTATACTATTTTATGTTTCTACCTATCACGTTTTATAGTAAACCAAGTCACTGTTATTTTGGTGTCTACAAAGAGCAGTGGCAATTTCAGTTCTGGACCATTAAATGTTAAATAAAGGTAATTTTAGAAACTAACCAGATCAATGATTGTGATCTTCCAAATGCAGCAAGTATATTAAGCATGTGCTTAGTTATAAGCATCTATATACACTTACATGCAAGCTATAAGTGCATGCTTTACTGGAACATAGCATGAGATTTAAAGGAAGATAACCCGAGATCCTACTCTAAAAGTGATGTGGGAATAGGCAAAAGAACCTAGGAGAATTTGGAAGAGTGAAAACACCTTTAGCCTAGTATGGAAAAGATGTTCAAATTCCTGCCACTGGGGGCATCAGCAAACAGAGTCACAGTGACAACAAAGAGATGGCAATTTTTAATTCTGTACAACAGAAATATAAGTAATGAGTATACACAGAAAAGGATCATTCATATGCATCATTCATATGCAAAATGAAGGAAGTCTAAGAAAGATTGCAATGGCAACAGATGAATGTTCAAATCTGGGTTACTGTACCAGAACTAGCAACAGTTTTTGACAGAAGTGGCTCATTGCTAAATAAATTGGGGAAAAAAAAAACAAAGCAAACAAGAAAAACCCACACCATAAACAGTGTATTACATGTAAGTTCATGGAACCTGAGCACTTGAATCTCTTTAAGCAGAAATGATATCTAGAAGCAGAGAGAGACCACAATAAGGAAAACCCTAAGCTGAACCTCAAATTGTGACAAAAACCTCAAGGATAATATTTCAGAAATATTTTCACACAGAATTAAGGATACTTGTAAGTAACAAAACAGCAGTCAGGCACTGAGTTCCCTCCAACCTTCTCTAATTCAACGCTGATACATTTCATTTTCTTCCATCTGGCTCTTTTGCAATGAAATATTCTCAATATAATGAATAAGATCTATAGATTCTTTGACATGCTGTGGAAATGCATTAACATATTGAGTGAATAAGCTTCTGCAAACAAATGTGTGGAAAGTGCTTAACTGTATAACTAAGAAGCAACAAAGCAGCTTTGCCAGCATTTATTTGCCCACCAAGTAATAAAAATCCCTGCTCTCTAACAGTCTGTAGGCAGTTAATGCAAGCTAGTTTGGGTTGACAGATTGGGCACAGAATGGCAGTTTGAAATATGCTTTAGAGGGTATCCAAACAGAGGTGAACGAATGACAGTAGTGCAGCTCATTTCCGTGTTTACAGAGCCACATTCCGTGGAGGGCCAGCCAAGACCAGACTGCTTACAGACAAAGTACTGCTAGTTTGTAACAAACCAGAAACATTTTTCCAGCACCTTGGCAGAACATTTCAGATATGTCCTGTTTTTGCAGTTACGTCTGCAAAAGCAAACAAACAAACCAAAAAATCGAACTAAAACCTGAAAACACCAGAATAAAAAACAGCACAATATCTCATGCAAACTGAATCAAAACTTCTAATTCTATTCCTGGCCCGCTATCTGGTTCATTAGAAAGAGAAAAAAAATCAATAAATCTTTATAGTATACATATAACTTAATGTTTTCCCTTCTGGGCTGCTAAAATGAAATACTAATAATGTATTTGTCTAACTTAGAGAGATATGTGAAGACTGATCAATATCTTAAAATTACAGGGATTCTCCAAAGAAGAGCAATGAAAAGGGCAAATTGAGTCTAATTCTTGATGATACTCAGCTTGCACTTTCTCTTTCTCACAGTAGGAAGGTAAAGGATATGTTTAATATTCTGTATCATAAGTATTTTCACCCGTTACTGCACTTGTCTTTTATTCACAACAGACCTGAGTGTAGATGAAAGATCCAAATCACATCTGTAATGAATTGAAGAATAAACTATAGTATTAGAATATATATGTGTGTATATGACTTTTTGTAGCAACTGATGACTTTAAACAAGCTGCCTTATGTTGAAATGAGAAAACTGTTTAGTGAGACATAGAACAGCATTTGAGGGATGGATCACCCTGGAAACTGGAAGCTATTCAAAGGGACAGATGCAGATTGATGACAGATTCATGGCTGAGGAAGGTGTTAAACCCAGGTGCAAACCCTGAAACGTCTGGCTGCTCTTTTGAGATTCTGGCAGCATGTGAGCCACAAAACTGATTCATACCAACCATTACGATCACCTAAATAAGCCTAATGTAATCTAAACCAATTCTTACCTATCAGAAGGCAGATAGTTTTACTGAGCAACTCCCACCGCAAACCCAGGAACTGCTGGCTGAAGCAGGATGTGTTTTCTGGGAAGACTGTCAGCCACCCAGCTCTCATCCTACCTAGTAATGGAGCAGATGCACGATTACAAATAAAAACTCACTGTAAGAGCTCTACTATCAAGTATTCTTAGTCTTTCAGAATTTCTTTTTTTCATTAAACAGAAACTTAAAAAAAAAGAAAGCCATGTAAGATATTGCAAGGCAAGAAGCAGAAGTAAGATATTCATGGGAAATAAATACAGTGCCTGCATTGCAATATGATGTTTAGGTAAGGGTCTTAAAGTACTTTACAGATGCAAAAACTGGGGGGAAAGCTGGCAAGGCTAAAAAATGACTTTGGAACAGCTTATTTGTCTGCCTGTACTGGACATGCTGACAATGATTAGTTTTTCAACACAAAACCTGTATCTACATTAGCAAGCAGTGCAATGTAACAGGAACAGGCTTGTGGGGCAAAACTTTTGGGTCTGAAGACCCGCAGCTCTGTTTTGGTCTAGCTGTAGACTGTTTGCATGGACTGAATGCGTGTTACTGTTTAGAGCATGCTAGCTGTGTGCTCAAACTGATGTTTTAGCTTTGGTTTAGCTGAAATGAATCCATTTGGTGTGTTCTGACACTCCTATGTGATGTGAATCAAAGGGCGCCCCTGACTGGGGTTCACTTCAGAGTGTAGTCCATAAATGCTGACACAAAATGTTAACACGCTTTAAAACTTCAAGCTTGTCCTGAAGATTTAGAGAAAAAAAAAATGCATACCTGGGGCCCAAACGGAAACTAGAAAAGCAAACCAAAAAATGTCATTAAAATGTCATATTCCTGTATGTTTATTTCACTGTTACTTAACTTCGACCAGTCTCTGCAGACAAGATCTGTCAGCCCTCAAAAATACGCATGAATCAAGATCCTGAATCTCTCCTTACTTCCCCAACAACCTCCCCTCACTTGACAGCATGTCCCCAAGCTGCTGCTGGTGTCTGAAGTCATGCTGGGCCTGTTGCGAGTGCGAGGCTGTGGCTGGTGCCAGGGGGCCCTTCCCTCTGTCCGCAGGTGAGCGGGCAGGTCTGACCTGATGTGACTGGTGCTGGCACAGAGGCACCCTCGGCGTGAAGATAATTGCTTCAGTGCCTGCACACTGCAGGACACTGCAGTGCGACTGTCCCCTTTGACTGCCAGTATAATGTATGAAGCACCACTGCTATCTGGTGCTCTTTGTCCTTCAGATTTTCCTTCTAAAAATGTCCAAGCAAACTTTTTGTGCCTGTCCAAAGGGAGCGTGAACAGGAAACCAGGATGAAAAATGGTTAGGACTATATATGTTACTGTTAAGGGAAACAAAGAAATGTGTAGTATCATCCAGACCGAGGATGACTGTGTGCTACAGGACCATCACAAATCTCTTGTTACCCGGACTATTTTTGTCAGTTGGAAGGAAGCTAGGAAATTAACTTCTACTCTCCTTTGCCAGTGTGGTTATTCATGGTGCATATATAGATGAGCAAGCACTTTCAAAAGAGAGCAAGTCTACCTTTTGTCAAGGGGTTCACACTAAAATACAGTGATGTACTCCGAGACACAGAGAAGTCCCTTGCACAGCTAGCTCTTGAATGGTTTTCAGCAGCTTCATCTACCTGGTATCTCTTCAATGTTTATTTGTACGTTGGTAGAAAATGGATGTTTAACATGGTAACAAACTCTGAGTGGAAAAAACAAAACAGCTGCAAACAGTGATTATTTTCTAGCAGAAGAAAATGTAGTACCATTCTCATAAAAGGAAAAAAAAAAAAAGAAAAAAAAAGAACAAAACCAACCTAGTAAAGCCAACTTAGTAAAGCATTTCTTAATTATTTTAACATTATTTTGCATTGATAACGCATACAGAAATCAGAGACAGAAAAATTATATGATGCTTTGGAAATTTGAAATTCTTAGTTGAAGAGATAAATGGTAGCAAATCTTACTTCTGCAATCTCAGAAAAATGAATTTAAGACAAAATATGCCCATAAAAACTAGTGATGGTTAAAAGACCCTAATCCTTTCAATATTTTGTTCAGGAATTTCATGAAGGTATATTAGTCCTGTTCTATTTAAGAAGATATTAATATATCAGATTTTTCTTTTTTTCTTGCCACATCAGTTCTTCTGATGTCGCATTTGTACCAACACACTTATTAGAGTCTAGAGGCATCATTCACAGGTCTCAAGTTGCTATCCTCCACTGAAAGCAGCTAACTTAGTTTTAGCTGTAAAATAATAACATACATAGATTTATTTAAGACTTGAAGAACTGCAAAAGAATTAACATATAATTGAAAATGTCACAAAACATTTATAATTAAAGATAATGAAAAATAAAATATTCAGTATATTATACAGTCTATATGAGCTCAGTATCATTCTGACATTGTACAATGGTTGATGTAAAGGGACTAAAAGCAAGCACATAGCTATAATGCCCTCTGTATCCTTTCAGATTCCAGAAATCTACAGTTTAGGGAAAGCTTGCGTTTAAGCTAATAATTGGATCCTTTCATTTAAAAGATCCAACTGGTCAGCCTTTTTGCTAAACTGTGAAATCATCCTTTGGCACTATTCATTTCTTAGCTTTTGCAAGATCCTTTGCCTATGACTTCCACAACTTCAGGAAAACACCTTTCATTCATTCTATAACTCTGGCTAGAAAACAACATCCAACACTTCTTTCTTTCTATGTTATAAGAATCAGAAAATAATAATCCTCTTCACCTTCGTGACATTCAGCTTGCCACATCTATGTTATATCTCATTACTTTCTTCTAGGCTCGTGAATATCTATCTGTTTAATGTCTTTATAATAACAATGTTTCACAACCCTAATCTTTTTTTTTTTTTTTCCCACCTTCTCTGTAGTCTTTATTTGATTTCTACAGTATCCCTTTTGAGAAGAGAAGAAAACG
The DNA here is from genome assembly GCF_009769625.2 of Cygnus olor. Lineage (NCBI taxonomy): Eukaryota > Metazoa > Chordata > Aves > Anseriformes > Anatidae > Cygnus > Cygnus olor. The sequence continues at coordinate 67,769,008 of NC_049198.1, read as the reverse complement.
AGATACTCAGTACTTAAGGGGTGAGAGCATATTCTATTTTGTTTTCCTTTCTTTCCTAAGATTCTGCAGCAGCAGTGTTCCTGGCACACTGTAGCCAACACTACTAACCAGGATAACTAGGAAGTAATTGAAAAATCTGGCTAAGCAGAGTTCTAGAGAGCAGCCTGGAGTTTATGGTGCAAGGACATTTTAGTATCTTCACAAAATATCCAGCCTGGGCTAAGTCAGTCAATGTCAACCATTTAAGCCCTCCTTATTGGGACAAGCTCAGATCCAGCATGACTTAATTGCTCCTGCTTCATGCAAGCTCTGTAGAATGCGGAATGGCCTGGAGAGCTACCTAGAGGCTGTAGAGGGAATATTTATTTGGTAGGTGCAGAGATAACCTCAACTATGAACTTGCCTTTCATGTGCTGTTGGCTTGCATAGTAAGGCCCTGAAACTTGAGATGTTGGGAACAAGCAAGTAGATGATGACTCCAAAAGCTACCTCCTGGGTAGAAGGAGGCCACACACAGAAAACATGCACAGCTGGTTCTGAAAGACCTCGTGCACATCTTCCCAGACTTCCCAGTTTTGAAGGGAAAGGGCTGCAACCTGTTTCACTTTTACCAATAAAAACTGCACACCTTATAATCAGTTGGAATGCCAAGGAAATCTCTAATGATAATGCAACAACAGAACAACTCAGAAAATCTAATTTCTGTATCTTCAGGTATGCAGCTGCTCTCTTTTTCCACTTACGAAATGCACAAAGTATTTCTAGTGTGCCTCACCAGAGTATTCTGGGGCTTATCTTGATATTCTTGTACTTTTTTTATGTACTTCTATGTACTTTTTTAGAGGGAAAGAATTATAGGTGCATGTAGCTCTGAAACCACCAGGAAACCCAGAAAACAAATTGTTTTTTCTGCTCACACTAATCTCATTAAGTCAGTGAAAACACTGGTGTGCCTGATACAAGGGCAGATGCCATCTTGTCTTTATTTAGACTGGTGTATACTATGTACAGAAGACTACTACTAAGAAAACTCAATCTGCACTGAATTTCAGAAAATACAACAATAAAGAATTCTATTAAAAACTCTCAAGCAGCTTACATTATCATATCTTCTCTACAGATAATATTCTGTAGTGCATTACACAAGAAAAAGATTAGCGATAAATAAATTAAGGGAGTGACTCGCTCTCTCATCACTATCAGTTTTGCTTCAGAGAATGATTATTGTGTATTTATTTATATTATGCTTTCAATCATCATGTCCATAAGCTTTTTGATCTTAGTAATAATACCAGAGGGGTTTCCAAAAGTGGATGTTGTATTTGCTTTTGAACTTCAGCAGAAAAAAATGAGACAATCCAAATCTGCTGGCCATGCTTGAAAGGTTTCTCAATTTACATTACTATAGTTGCAATATCTACATACACACAAAGATGTGTGTCACCCTCCTCTTTACGAGAGAAGTATGGCAAGTCAACTTCTCCAAATAAAATACCTTCTTCCATGTCATGGGTTGTTGTAGAATTATTCCAGTTGAGATCTTCCTCTTGATGGGGATAAAAACTTTTAACTTCAGCATGACTCAGAGAAAACTTCATTTCAAAGGGACCTCAGAGAGTCACCCAGTCAGCCCCACTACCTTAATCCAAATCAACTCTCCTGATACCTTACTCACCTGGCTGAACTACTTCACCCAGAAACTCTGTTCAAGTACTTCCATACTTTTGCAGTAACATTTGATTTTTCAATAAGCTTTCTTAAATTGTACTGTAGTTAAATTTCATTACATATTCTCTAGACTATCAATACACACTATTCTCTACTAAGGTGCAAGAGGTTTTTCTTGTTCCTAAAGTCTGCTATAAGGATTTGCCATAGAGTATTTCCTAACACTGAAAAAAATAAATAAACCCTACTTTATTTATACTTGATAGTACTTGTATTTGTACTTGATCACTGGAAAACAAAATTTGGACTAGTGTCACTCTAATGAAGCACAGAGCCAAGGTTCTTCTTGTTAATGAGTTCTCCTTCAAGAAAGAGATTAGACCTGTCCAAACTAACCAGCAAAAAATCATGAATCTCAAGCTTAATACAGATGAGTGAGATAGGGATCAATCTTTTTCAACAAGATATGCTAATTTTTGATAGCCTCAATTCATCCTAGTAGACAGAATCAATAGTGAGGATTCTTGTTTTGCTGTTTTTCCTCTCATGTTTCAGTTATACAGTATTCCTTCTCAGGAATCTTATAAAGAAAAGTACCTAGCTGAACTTACAAGGCCTGAAGAAACTATCTATTTCTTGTGCTTTTCTTGAGAATAGAATTTTTGATTCCCATCAAGTCTAAGCAGTTCTTCTATCTCCATGTGCTTTTTTCTGTGTCTAGCTTATGATCACTGAAAGCAAGTCTGACAGGCTGAGCTCCACTTCCAGTATTATATTTCAGTACATTAAAATTGACAGTCTTCAAAATAATTTCTAGAGGTCTGTTCAAACAGAACTCTCTGTAATCATTTGGCTGGTATATTTTTGGTATTGACCAGAATTTTAAAGAATGCTGAACGTGAAATGTGAAATCTTTCTTTTATGAATGCAGTAAATTTATATGGGCAGAGGATGTTTTTGTCACATTTTTAGACATTCTGTTCCTTTCACTGAACATGATGCATCATTTTGGTTGCAGAAATTTGGTAAACTGCTGCAGTTATTAAACTGTCTCAAACCCATCACTGCCTGGGTCAAAAACGATGATCACCTTCTGCTGTCTTTCCCATACAACCATACTTACAAAAAATGGTAACATCAGTAATCTACCACAAGGGTATCTTCATATGAGTCAGGGCTTTAATTCCCTTGTTTCATGCCTACCATTGGATTCAGCCAAATTTTGTCTAATCCACATTTAAACTAATGACCCACTCCCTGGAATGAACTGCATCTGGTTTCAACAGCTTAAAGTTGTGTAGAATGGCATTTTAGAAAATAAACTACTGTTATCGACCATAAATTTTAAACCTCTATAATCAACATTCAGTTTAGGTTTTCTCACATAGTCAATGAGCAAAAAGTCTAAGGATGGTATGTTGAATGAAATAATTCAGCAAAACAATAAAGAGCTGATACAACTGGTTACTGTTCAAACATCACTGAAAGCATGTGCTTCTGCAGGCGCTTGCAGCAACCATAACAAGGTGCTGGGCTGTATAAGCACAACTCTTCAAATTAACATATTTTTGTCTCTCAGATGTTTATATAAATATTTATATTTACATTTGCAACTTACACAGGAAAACTACTAAGCCCAAATACCACATTTTAATATGAATTATTATTGACAATGGAGTTAATCAAAATGGTGTACCTGTACAGAAAAGTCACTATGTTCCTCATTTATTTCATGTAATTTTTTAAAGTGAAGACTCACATGTAAATATCTCTGCACCAGACTGAGAGTATTTAGAGATCTGTATATATGTAAAAAGCTCATCAGGAGTGAAGTTCATACAATAATGTCAGTATGATTATGCCAACATTTATTTATTTCCATTGACACAACTCATCTATTGCTATCATTGTATCTGACAAGATAATTCAAGATAATTGAAAAAAAAAAAAGCCTAAATCAGACTCTGTCTCTCTTCTATGTAATAAAATGTTTTGCATTCAACTATCCATCCAATCAGTATTAATAATGGCCACATGGTTGATCACAGAATCATGTAAAAGATTAATGAAAGTAAATAAATGAAGTGAAGTTAGGTGGACATTCGGTAGGGTAAGCCAAGCATTCTCAACAAATACAAACTGCCAAAATTAACAGACGGCAGCTCATACCTTATTGAGCCATGACAGTAAACATTTATCAAATGAAGGAGAAGAATAAGCCAACTCTACAACAAACTCTTCTTCTAAATTCTCGTTGAACAGCCTGATAAGTCTGTCCTAATTAACAGTAAATAACAACAGAGGGCTAGAATACTGACAATAGTTCTATCCAGGCTATCACTAGGATATTGAATGCCCTGAAATACAGACGACCTTAAAATGACTGGATAAACAAATACTACACGAACAAACAGATGGAGACCTAATAAATCTCAATGAAAGGTTGCAAACCGTGCTGTATCAGGCCAGGCCCTGCTGCTAATACTGATCCTTCCATACCCTCACAAAAGAAGCAATAATCTGAATCCGTACTGAAGGCAGCAAAATTCATTCCTGATCTTGTCAGGTAAAGGATTACCTCATTTGGAAAGATAAGCCCAAACACTGCAGTATGTTTTGCTAGTGTATAAAATTCTACATCTAGCTTAAACCACAGCAGTGTTAGCTATTACCACAGGCAGAGGTTTGCCACAAAGGGGTATTACAGAACCAGTGAAGCTCCTACAGTGACTTTATAATCAGATTCACAGATGTGGTTATGGATAAATGATGGCCTTTAAATATGGGATGAAAACAGCCCTGAATGGCAATTAACAGGAAGTGGACCTTGACTGCAGAGCACAGTTCATCACTGTTGATGTCATGGTATGCTGTGGTTACTCTCATAATTACTCTAATTTTAAGGCACTGTATTTCCGCAGACTCCATTCACAACACAGACCTTAATATAACTTGAAGTAACCCACTGCCTAAACACAGGACATGATATAAAATTTCTTAAAAGTAAAAAATCTAATGTTCATGAGAAAATATAATGCAAGTGTTGTTCCTGTTACCCCATTCCCTTCTTAGCCTCTACACATACAGCCTTTAATTGCCATAATATGATATTGTCAGATCACGTGACAATCAGATAAAACAATGGAGTTAGTATATGTTGGAATATAGGAACAGGATCCAATGTTCTCTGTATTGAAATCTGCTTTTTTTTTTTTTTTTTTTTTTTTTTTTTTTTCCAACTTGACTGTTGTAAGTTTAAAGAGGAAGTCAAATGGGAAGCCAAGGGTGGGGTGTGTTACTCGACATAACTCTGTTCTTTTGTAGCTAGTAATCGGTAGGGAGCATATCCATTTCCCTACAGCTTTTATGGCACTCAGGCTATCTAACTTAACAGAGAAAAATGAAATCAGACAAGCATCTGATTGCACGGGATTGAAGCAAAGCTCTTCCTTTACTAGACTAATACCTCCATTATGATTACCCAGGGAAAGCTGCTTTGGGTGCAGTTTATCCAATATCCAAGGCACTACAAATCTGGGCTGTTGCCTAAAGGGTCTATATCTTACCTGCCATCCTGTAACAAGCTCTTGTATGTTGTTTTATCGAATTGCCATTGTTACAGATATTTTCACCAACACTTAAACACATCATAAAGTTCTTACACCATCACATACTTGCACAGTGGAGATTTTACCAGCTATAACTGAGCTCACAGATACAGGCATTATAGAGAACAGAATGGAGTGCAAAAGTGAGGTAAAGGCCACTTCTGTTTGTCAACATACTACAAAAAAAAAAAAAAAGAAGAAGAAGAAGAAAAAAATCCATCCTGCTTCTGTTTTCCTGGTAACAAATAATCTATATTATTCTTGGGATTGTATCCTGTTATTCTCTTGAACCTGCACAGAATTGTCCTACCACTCACCACTGAGTCGAATGACAAAAGATTTTTGGCAAGTTTTATCAAGTTCTGGTGAAGACGGACCCCAAGGCAAGTGAGGTGCTCCCCCCTTAGCTCACTGCATGAACTCTGCACAAACACCCAACAGGTACTCTCTGCATGTAGAGGTGTATGGAGCTTGTACACAGGTGAGGCAGGGAGGGCCAAGCACTGTGAGACAAAAGGAGGACTCAATTCTGCCCAGTGTCGGGCTGCAGTGACTCTATGCCAAGTGCATGTCAAAAGTCACCTTCCAAAGATTTTCTGGGGACGCCCACACCTATGCCCAGGCATCCTGACGTGTTAAAATGAATTTCTCTTCAAGGAATCAATAAACCAGGACCTGCATCTCTGCTAAGACTTTAGCTACCATCTGCTATATTGCTGTAGCTCTACTTGATAACAGTATTTACTGCTTAGCAGGCAAAGTTCTGGTAAAGTTTCAGCTGAAAAAAATAATAATATTTGGTTTAAACAAACAAACAAAATGGTCCAGCAAGATGAACATACTGTAACATATTTCACTCCTCTTTTGAAAACTAGCAAACCTTTTGTGCAGTTCACATATTTAGAAAGCTATATGTGTCTTTTAGTTGTACAATAACTGAATAATAAAGCTATATTTTATTTGTTCATGGGAAGATGCACTGCTACTGGAAAGTTGTTCTAAAGAACACTTTGGATTGTACAGAACAATGACTTTAATAGATGTCAGATTGCCTTTCAGGATTAGACCAGCCTCTTTGCTAGAACTCTGAATATTTTTTTACACAGAAATTTGCATTCAGAGAATTGCAACAAATACTCTCAGAAGATTTACACTATGCACTGATAGCATCTGCCAGAAAATCAGAGCATCAACCAGTGCAAATGCATGTTCTGAAATATCAAAGTTACAGATAAATGGTATAGCTTCTTTACTTTTTAAAAAAGCAGTAAGTTGTGAATAATGTAAAAATGACAACCATCTGTTCATACTGAAGTAGGTTAAAGCTACGTCTCTAATTTTTTGAAAGACAAAGGCCTTTTATGCATTTCTGTACTGAAATATTCCTTGTTGAGTGTATTATATATAAAGAATTATATCACATACAGCATGATGAAAAGTGAAATAACTGCAGATGGCTGAGAAGAACTTTTCCATGTACTGATGTTGATCTAACAGAGAGCTTCCTACATGAGTATGTAACTATATATACCCGCAAAACCAAGAAGTTAGCAAAGCATTTGTGTGGAAGACCATCAAATGAGAATGTCCTTTATAAGCTCTGCTTGCATTTGGAAGATTTAGAACAGAAATTAACACATTTGTTTTCCCTGCATAAACTGGGGCTGAAGTTCTCCTGAGGAGGAGGAGACTGAGGGAAGAGATTACTCATCCGCTCATAGCTTAAAAAAAACAGGGTCAGGAGGTTGGTTCCCTGTCAGACCTTTGTTACCACAGTAAAATCATTAAACCTTCTGTTCTGTGCCAAGCCTCACATCGGCAGAATGGAAAGGGAGAGGACAGGAGAGCAGAAGAGAAGGGAGGGGAGGACTTAGATTATTTATGTATGCCATTTTTAAGGCTGCATCCTGCTATGTTTGCAATGTCATGCTTTTTCTGGAGACACCAATTAAAACAAACAAACAACAACAACAACAACAAATTAAATAGTGTCTTGTTTTCATAATTTCCAGTTGAGACCTGTTCTAGATGTATAGACCAGTTCTGCTTCCTTTATTATAATCCAATGCTAGCAAAAATAGAAACAAAAGCCATCATGCTATTACGACCAGTGAAACTATCAGATAATTCTACCAAACTGCTGATAAATACATCTAAACTCAGGATCACTTTATTGGAAATGAACTACATGGGAAATATTTTCTTAATCTTTTATTTCCTTCACAGCAATACAGGAGCATGACATATTCTAATGTGATGACTCATCATCACATTAAAGTATCCTCAGTGCTTTAAATGTGATACAGTTGAGGCAAATGGCAAAAATCCAAGAAGTAATACAGGAGGGGAAGCCAGCAGAAAAGACAATTGAAAAGACAATGTAAATTCCCCTGAGGGCTGCACATCAGAGAGTAGTTTGGGAACTGACTGGCAGAAGAAAAACAGCTGCCAGTGCTTTGTGGTATTTCTTTCAAGGACAAGAACATCAGCTCTGTCAGCTGCAAAATGGGAAACTTGCACATCCTGGCCCTCTTGTTAACTTCTTCGTCTCTGAGCCTGAGGGTCAGGACATGAATAAGCTGGCACTTTCTACCTGTTCCCATGTGCTTCTCTCACCTGCTTCTTTTTCACTTACATACCCTTGCTATTGTGTCGTTTAAAGGCGAGGTGCAATTGGATAAGCAGTGAAATGTACCAACCCATCCACCTTGTCCTGCTGATCACTGTGAGAAGTGGTTGTATTTGTGTCAACACAACGCAACTCTGTCTTAACAACTGGGCTATAACAAAAAACAATGTCTACTTCTTGGTGGGCAGCACTTACTCTTGTAGACATAAAAATGGTAATTCAAAAACTGCATAAAAGCAGTAACAGTAGAGGAGACCCTACACCCACCAGAGATCTCCATTAGTAGCAGCTACTTCCATGAAAAAAAATGTTTTTTGAATTTTTATTCTGCCCTTGCCTGCTACTGTTTTCTTAAGCCCTTCACACCAGATATGTAAGTACTGGAATAGTGGAGAATTGATGAATAGTTTCGGTTGATACAATGCTACTTTCTTTATACTATCTGTGATTTATACAAATAAAACAATGCTAGGTCAATATACAAGCACTATATGCCAGCGTACTGAAGTATTACCTAATCTCTATGTAAATAGTATTAAAAATTTTAAGGGAGTTGCCGTATGATTTTTTTTACTCACAAAAGTATATACAGTACTTTTGCCAAGTACTGGCTTCTTCCTAAGAGGTATCACCTCGGTCCCTTACTGCATCTTGTTGTATTGGTATACTCAATTCCACTGTCCCTTTGTCACATAAACAATGATAGACAAAAGTTAAATATTTATTTCATTTTCAAAGTCTTCTGTATCAAACTAGGAATCCAAATAACTGAATGCTACCAACTGAGAATATCTTTCCTTTGTCAGCTGATAGTTAAGAAAGACGTCGTGGTTTTCTTAGTTTCTGTATTATGTATTATTTAGGTGGCTGTCAGAGCAGGGCAACTTCTTTACAGTCCAGTCACAAAGCTGGAATGAACTATTTACAATTCATATTCTGCTGCCAGAGAAAAGGAGTATCAGAATGTCTGCAAAATGCACACTGCAAAATTAGACTAACCTAGTATGAGTTAAAAGACCCTTAGTCAGCAACAGTATAGTGGTCAGTATTCATTTAGTCAGCGCTTGATCTGATTCACAAGTTTTGGACAAACACCTCGTGACTAATTAAAAGCAGCAAGTAGGTTTGAATATTCTTTCTCCACTGAACTAAAAACATGTCAATTTCAGCAGGCAAAGGTTGTGTTGTTTATGAATTTTTGATATTTAAATTTCTTCTTATTCCTTTTCAGCACACAGTATTATAAAACATTCAGCTCTTATGTAGCTCCAAACCTGCAGTCTCCTTTCCAAATGAGGAATTAACCACCAGCAGACTACAGTAAATAATGTGCCTGATTTCCATATTGCCAATATAGGTAGTAAAGCCCCCAGCATACTATGTTTGGGAACCCTGCTTTTTTTTTTAGCTGCTGTTTGGGGGCAACATTTCTCTATCCTTCCTGCTCACCCTCTATCCTTCTTCTTTCTCCATCTCTCATGTACACATACACACCGAGTCAACTGCTATTTATACAGCTAGCATAATTTTAGCATGCACCACAATGAGTAATAAGAAAAAAGGTGTCAAAGCAAGGAGTCCTTATCCTGGAAATCTGACAATACAGTAGCACAGTATAGTATGGACTTACAGTAAACAAGTACTGAATAGCAAAGGGTCATTGTAGACAAATTGCTTTATAAAGCTATTACATACAAAATACTAATAAGCAAATAATACAGCAGTATGATTAGGTGGACCTACCAGTGCTCTATTAGATTAACAGGTGAAAAAAAAAAGGCAGTTTTTCTATTTATCTGTAAGCTAATACCTGATGTGAGTCTTACTAAACAGACTATTTGCCTACTTTACTGATTCAATTGCTGTCTCATCAAGCATTAAATGTGTGTTGCTGTTTTCATAGTACATTCTTGCCTACTTTGCTAAATGGAAATAATCCAAACCAGGTAGTTAGGCACATAGCATGTGATTTACTGGATGGAAAACGTTGTCTTTTCTGCAAAAAGCTGAAATCATGTGAGACATCTAGGAGGATGAAAGAAACCAGGGAAAAACATACATGTGAAGTTGAAGTTTTCCTGAGATAACTGCATTAAATCTGTTGCATTAAGTGTTGTCTAAGAGCTTAGTGACTCTCACAAGGACATTCTATAGCCTCAGGATGCCACTTGCACCACCTCTGGCACCAGCTCTCACCTCTTGGGTGAGCCAAATTGACCTATAAGCCTGCCATAAAGCAATTTGCCTCTTTGTCTGGTTAACTCCCTGACAGTTTGGAAAGATGAATCAATCCACTATGCCATCAAATGAGCACCAAAATTACTGAATTACCACAAGGGAAAAACAAAACAAAACAAAACAAAACAAGACGACACAGTATGGAGCATGGTGTCAGAAGGCAGTTGATGGTGGGTATGAAAAAGAAATTGGAGACCTCTGACAGCAGTGATTTTTTAATCAACTCTGCCATGTTGTGAAGCCTCACCATTAATTAGGACAGGAAAAATTGCATGAAATAGAGAGGTGCAGCCTTTCAACTTTCCATAGGTCATCTTATAATTTTAGGCTATATGTCATCCTGACAGAGAAAGTATTAAAGTATTATACTCCTGGAAAATGACTGTGTTACACTGTGTATAGTTCCTAAAACTCGTATGAAAGACTTTTTTTTTTTTTTTTTTTTTTTTTCCCCAGATGTAAAACCCAAAGCTTTACCTTTATCAATGCTATGATAAAATCTGGAACACATAAAAAGAAAAACAAAAGCATTGACATTCTGGTTGAAAAAAGTGATTGCTCTCTGTTTTTTGTTTGTTTTGCCATCTGCCTCCTCCCCAGGTTTGTATATGTTGCTGCCTGGTTGAGGGAAGTGATGGAAAATGGTGTGGGAAGGAGGACAAGGAACAATTTCCCTTACTGATCTCATTTCTGAGTAGCTCCGCAAATGAAGATCCCATAAGAATCCTAATCCCAATGAAACTAGTACAGTTTCCTCAATTATTTTTTTGTAGAGTTCATGAAACAAAAGCAATTTTTTTCCTGTTTTCTCTACATCTGAAGTGGTGACATGATTGCTTTTTTAATTATGGCAGTCCCAATATACACGAGCACTATGTACTGAGACATCTTTGTAGGTCAGATAAGCTCTTCACCAGCAGAGCATTATGCAGTACAAGAAAGAACATGAAAACATAATTCTAGAAATCTAAGCATGATCATGTTTTACTTAGCAAATAGATTATGATATTCCTGACAGCAAATGTATTTTAGATAGGAATTGCTGAAACCTCACAGTCAAAATTTCTTTTTACATGAGACGAATTTCCATACAGAAGGCATATTTCCATTTATTCAGATTTTATTATTTCTAGTTGGTTCCATGGTCTGCATATGCCCTCAGTAGGTTTAAAGGAACATAGTTACTAAAATTATTGAAAAATATATGTATAAAATATGGAGATTTTTGAGACAAACTTAGAAAAAATGCCTAATCCAAAATCAATCTGAATTCTGATGAAAAGGCCCAGGCTGTACTGCACATCAGCAAGACTTTTCCTTGTGCAACAGTAGCATCTGTCTTTTTTTTTTTTTTGCCACTTTATATTTTTTTTTAACTTCTCTTGCTTTCCACTTTTTCTTCAAAGCCCAAACCTTTAAGACAAAGAAACCACAACAACCCCACAAAAAAAAAAAAAAAAAAAAAAAAAAAAAAAAAAAAAACCAAACAACAACACTTTCATAGCTAAGGAAATAAAGAATTCATTTTTCTGCCCCACCTGCAGGAGATTTTAGGTCAGAAAGGAATTTAAACCAACCATAAAAACATTATAGAATGCATAAAGTTTTGCTTCTGCCATGAGGCTCCTCTGGCATTGTGCCACAGATGCTGTACATCTAATTTCTTGACCTCTTGGAAAGTCAAAGTGTGCTTTTTCATCCCATGTTACCCACGTAGTATATGTATGAGGCCACCACATTTAATGCATCCCTAGTTCTGAATCCTCCATGGAGCATGAGTTTTCTTTTTACAGACTCATAATTTTCTTTTTCATCCCAGAAATTCCTCATGCACCTCCCTTACTTCATGTGGTATTAAACCTTTTCACCTGAGGTGTAGTCATCTAAAGCTGCTTTTCATAGCGGTTCAATCATTCTCAGCCACATGAGCCAGAAACCCCAAGCCTGGATGCCATTTCCTACTTACAGGGCTCCTGAGGCTCCTGCTGTGGAGCTTTCTATCACTGCTGCCTGTGGAGAGCTTGGCCTGAAGCCTTCCACCTCTGGCCTTCTTATGCTGGAGGGACAGATTCACAAGTACTGTCCTGATGACAGCATTTCCCACACCTGTCTCATTCCCAGAAGCCAAACTATCATTGAGATCTGTACATTGTAGAAGCAGTCATGATTTCCCATCATCATTTTTGACCTATTATCCATCTCCAGTCATAAACTCAGAGTTGCAAAGTTTTCTCTTTCAGGCAATTTTAAATAGAGAAAAACAACAACAACAACAACAATAACAACAACAAAAACTGCATGAACAGGAAAACACTCCCTTTAGCTATAAAGAGGATTGGGTGATAGAATAAACCAATCTCACAAAAGAGAAGAAGAAATAGAAATGACAAAGACTTGTACTGCCATGCCACTAAGGTATATGTAAGATGTTTTGTACACTTAGAAGTGCTGTCATTGCAATAAAAAAAATGCATTTAAGATAACAGCAGTCTTAGAGGCTTTCAAGAGAACCTATAATAAAGGTAGAAATAAGATTCGTAAGGTAGAGTGTTCTTTCAGAGATCGCTTGTGGAAAAATGTTAATGCGTACACTGCAGGACAACTTTCGAAATGGGATCATTTCAAGCCTATGCAACCTTGACAGTGTCCCTCTTTACTGGAAATTAAATTAAATACATCTTCATGCTATTTTTCACAAAAAAAGGTAAGCAGTAAAATGGTTGATACAATCATATCTATTCAAAAATAAAAGCTCATCTACCATACAGCTGTGAGTGAACACCTACAGCAGCAGCAAATTGACCATATCACATGGGCTAAACTACCTCTTTGACCAGCAAGAGCAATTGTATTATACCTGATCCAGATACATATTAAGGCATACAGGAAAAACACGTGCAGAATTCAAATGCATGTAAATTTGCAAAAGTGTTTATTATATTGAAATAGAGAGAAGTAGATGACTGATGGAGAAACTAAAGTTATTCACCATACCTTTGAGATTTGAGTGTATTATTAAGGAGTTAGAAGCAACGAAGCAAATATATTTGTTCTAGGACTATACTTGGAAATTTGCAAAAAATACTATTGCAAGGTCAAAAGTAAATGATCCTTGTATCTGTGTGCAGGTAACACACACTTCTTTGCATCTAGTAACAAACAGAGGGGTTTGTCTAGCCCCTGGAGATATCTCTTTATACACATACATGTTCTTACATTTGCCCATGTATACAGGTCCATAAAATGGATTCAGATGGCTCACTGCCACTGAAATGGAAAAAATCCAGCTTTCCCTTTTACTTTCTCTCAACCTCCTGCTTCTGAAAGGGAGGCATTTAGAGCATTTCTGACAAACAGAAAGCCAATTCCTCCCACTGTAACACGAGAAAATTAACCCAGTAAGGAAAAAACAAACAAGCAAACAAACAAACAAACAAACAAAAAACACAGCTTTTTTATTTGGTTAATGCTTAAAATTTGTTAACTGTACTATCAGAAGAGTTTAAGAGCTGGGAAGGAGACAGCATGGTGAGGAGTGGGGAAGGTTAGGAATGGTATTGAAGTCCTTCCCTTTTAGCAGCTTGGAAATCAGCCATGTCCAGAGATGCCTCAGTTGAAATAAAAATAAAAAAGCACTAATTAGCAGCTGGACTGCATGGAACCTCCACTGACACAAGGCTGCAGTAGTCTTACCTTGGTGGTTTAGATGTATAACTTAACTATTCTGCTCCTAAATGTTGCCAAACTACGTTAGAGACCTTCTTCAGTTCTCAGAGGAAGCTGTAACAAAATTCAATTTCCTACAGTTTCAGGAAAGATTACTTCCTCTTGTAGGCATTCTTTTCACTATAAAAGACGCTTGATACTTGCATTCTTCCTTTTCTAGTTCTTCTCTTGCTTTCCTATTAGGGACAATTAGTTTCCTAATTTCCTATTTCCTATTAGTTTTTGTCCCCAAAACTTGGTGGTACGGCAGATCGTAAACCATCGATGCTTGTAGAGCAAAAATTCCTACCTACCACAATTACTTTCTCACTCATTTCAAACAACGAACATCAGTCTCGAAGATCCCTCTCAAATAGGCCTGCATAGAAATATTTTTCACATTATTACTAGACTATCGCAAAGTTGCTAGAGGCCAGCATGACTTCCTACATTTTTGGGAAAATCACAACAGCACTCTTTAGGTAAAAAGTAAGGAAGGGATATTTCTTGGATTGGCTGGGTGTGAAATTGTTTCAATGGCTACCAACTGAAGGGCCATATTTTAAAATATTTCTAGTAGTCCCTGCCATCAGCAAGAACTGGAATAGTTCATTATGATATCTGAATGTAGACCTGCTTTGTGATTTTGAACTGATATCAGTAGTGTGCATTGCAGTCTTTAAGGTGCGAAGTAAACTGGTACAGAATATTTCCCAGCCTGTGTAAGTGTGTTCACACAGTTAACTAATAAATTCTAATTTTAAACTTATTTAAATTAAGTGTGTTGAGGTTGCTGTATTTCTACTTTTGATCTGAGTCAGTCACTCTTTTTAGTATCAAAATATATATAGAAAAAAATTAGCTTTTGAGAAACATTTTTATTCTCTTTACACATCAAAATTCTCTTATCATTTTCCTTTTTTTTTTTTTTTAATTCTTAAAATGCTCCAAATAAAAAGTATTTTTGTGTAAATATATGGCTTTTTATCTTTTTAAAAATATGTTAGAGATTAATCTATTTTAAAAAATGCCCAGTTAACAAGGACTCACAATGCTTCTAAACCTTTAAATACAAAATAATTTAGCTTCATTTGCTATAATTGTATTACAACTGTTCCCTCGCCCCCCCCCCCCCCCCCCCCCCCCCCAGTGGAAGGTAATACAAGCAATGAGTTAATCACATTTCTATAAAAAATCATTGTATTTCTTGAAAATTTATTTTTCATTTAACTGAATGCTCTTTTCTAGATTTAGTAATACAATCCATCTAGTCCACTACTCTCAATATCCTCTTGCCTTAGACAACACTTTTTTGTAAATTAAGTTTAATTCACAAATTCTCCATGTTGTAAACAAAGCAATTAAAATTTATTATTTCACAATGTAGTACCCTGTATTAGCCAGCCCTAAGACCATGGCAAAAAGACAGAACTAACATATGTTTCTAACAGAAGAGCTTCCTCCCACCTCTCATGGCCCTGCTCACTGTTTCAGTACTTATTTAGTAACGCACATGATTCATTTAAAGCCTAGGAGTCATTTGCATTTAAATTATATGCCTAAAAAGTATTAGGCATTCGCTCATGTGTTCTATGAATACAGAATCTAATTTAGTACTTGGATATGAGAAAGTTAACTTTTGCTGTCAGACTTCTTAGAAACATACACACACACACACACACACAAAACAACCCAAATCAAACAGTTAAAGGGTAAGAAAAGTATCCTTGTGTATTTGAAAACATGGACTAGAACAGATTACCATGGAAATTTATCAGCTGCTTAGTGATGAACTGTGTTTCTAGCTGTGCATCTTTCAGGAATTCAGAATGGTACTGTTCCAGGGCTGAATCTAACACATCCATTTCACAAGAACATCCATCAAAGTGAACGGTAAGCTGTAATTAACAGTATTCATTGTTTCCTAGTGTCCATTGCTCTTCAGAAACCAGACCTGTGCCCACAACAGAGGTTGTCCCTCTGACTGCTACAGCTCATTGGCTTTACCTCATATTTAGCAACATGCTACTTATTAAGTATTGATAGAATCATAGAATCATAGAACCGCAGAGTGGTTTGGGTTGGAAGGGACCTTATAGACCATCCAGTTCCAACACCCTGCCATGGGCAGAGACACCTCCCATCAGACCAGGCTGCTCAAAACCCATCCATCTTGAACACTTCTAGGGATGGGGCATCCACAGCTTCCCTAGGAAACCTGGTCTGGTGCCTCACAACTCTTATGTTAACATGCCTATGTGTTAATAAAAATTGTTTTAATACTGATCACAGTATTTCATATTTTTAACTGAAATAAAATGTCTCTTTAGATTAATGAGTACGTATAGGGAATGGCCACTTGATAGCCCCTCCTCCTATTGCCTAATGAAGTCTGAAATATTTCTTTGAAGATCCCTGAAGATGGCAACACTGAAGGATATGTTTGTTTTTTTCCTTAGAAAGAAAGAAAACTGCTGATTATTTTTGTTAAACTATTCACTGTTCTTACAAACTCTTGCTGAATGTTATCTAGAGCTGACCTGTTAATGTTTGAATATGTTTGAACTTGAGTGAATCATCAAGACAAAAATCCTAGGTATTGCCCCAAATTGCATCCCTATCCCCATAAGATACAGAATCAACATACAAAGAGGGGTAAAGAAAAAAAAAATA
The DNA here is from genome assembly GCF_009769625.2 of Cygnus olor. Classification (NCBI taxonomy): domain Eukaryota; kingdom Metazoa; phylum Chordata; class Aves; order Anseriformes; family Anatidae; genus Cygnus; species Cygnus olor. The sequence continues at coordinate 67,752,487 of NC_049198.1, read as the reverse complement.
GAAGTTTTCTTTATGACACCCTGCATATATTTTAGAAGTGAGCAATGATTAGAAATCACAGTGTCTTATTGTCCATTGAGTTCTTTCAAATGGATCTCAGTCCCAGACATATGCAGAAATGTTGGAGAACACATTTAATTCTTCTTTTCCTCATTACAGAGGAATCCTCTGTGATTCTCTACCTACTAGGTTTCCATGAACTACCAACCAAAAAGCATATCTCACACTCTGAACAGATGAGATCAAAATGGAGCTGAGGACTGTCACAGCAGTTGTCAGTATCCTCCACATCAGAAAAGTGGCACTGACTGCCTGTGATTCTGTACAATGTTTGGCATGGGTGAGGACCTGGAGTTTTATAATAAAGTAGACAAAACTCCTCTCTGTTGCCATGCATTGTAACAGCAAAGCAATTGTGTTTTTCCAAGTTTTTTATTTATTTATTTACTTATTTATTTATTATTTTTTATTTTTATTTGGTGCATCTGGCTGGGAAGTCCACATGAGAGCAGTGTAAGTAATATACCCCACAATATGGATGTCATGAAGACAACTACAGCTCAGGGTGAGTAACATGAATTATGCTCATCTGTATCCTGAGTCAAAAAACATTGTATAACTCGAGTTTTGGTTGCACACTGAAAACATGGCAGCTTCTCTATTAACCCATTTTATCTTGCAGGGAAGTGGATTGCTGCCCGTCAGCAACCAGATTAAAAGCTCAAGATCAATCAATCATACGTGTACAAGCTTGTCAAAAAGTCCATTAGCTTGCTTTCCTTTTATTCATTAAACCTGTTAAATCAATGTGTAATCTATCATAATATTTCCTTTTCAGGAAGCAAGAGTACCTGAATTATTCTGTACGTCATGTTGCTGAAAATGCACTTCTAAATTTCTGTAAGATTTCTAACAGTTTTCTAATAGCAAACAAGAAAGGATGATATAATATACAAGTGCACAGGATGCAATCTTAAAATACATATTCACCAAGCATATATTTTCATCTAGAAAATAAATAAGCCCATGCAAAATCATATTTTAAAACATGAAGAAGACAAGTAGTTCTGTTACTAGTTTAGCTGACAGAAGAAAGAAAAAAAAAAAAAAGACTATGGGAACTGCTGGCTTAGCAAGGAAAACCAATGAGGTGTTGAAATAAATTCTGGGTTTTCTCAGTGTGATTTGTAAAGCTGTTAACCACTCACACTGCTCGTGAATTCATTACACTCACATGCAACATTCTCAACATTCTCTAGTAATTCATCTTTTGATGTATTTAGGCAAAGTAAGGAAATCGCTAATTATCTAATGCAATGTAATTAGGTAACAGAGAACGTACAAGCAATTATAAGGTTAAAAGTAACTGCAGTCGGGGCAATTTTGAAATATTTTAATTCAGGTTGATGTAAACTCTTTTGCTTTAAGAGGAGTCTCGGTGAATTCCAACCAGGTTAGAGTTGATAAAAAACAAACAAACAAACAAACAAACAAACAAAAAAACTTATGGAGTTTATGGAACTTCAGGAACAGTTAACATGAAGATCAAAGACTAAGAGAAATTGGTTCCAAAAAATCCACATAATTTTTGTAGGTGTACCGTTAACTTAGTAGAAGATTACTGTGACTCTTTCTCAATATAAAGATTTCTATCAATTACAGTTGTAGGACTACATGTAACTGACCCATGGCCGCCCATAAAAGCAGACACCGAGAGCAGCAGCAGAGCTCATAGTGAGATAAAAATCAAAAGCAGAACGTTGGTGCAGGGAATGATGAACCCAGGCAAAAACACAAAAGCAGAGCAAATCCTATAGCTGCACTTTGATACTTCTCCTGACCTCACCTGTACTACCAACAATTGCAGCTGAATTTGGGAAATCCAAGAATCTAGGGTGCAGTTGGAATTAGTGAGAGCGTCTTCCTGAGAAAAGTTTTATCAGGATGATTTCTAAGATTTCTACCCTTAAAGCTGCTCACTTCTGTTAGGTAAGAAGCAAAAATATGTGGATTCCTCTACCCACATACAGAAGACTTCATTCTCCATGTGTATGTACTGAAAACAGATCTTTTTATAAAACCCCTTGGTTTTGGTTTTATTAATGATTGAGCACACCCGGCCTACCTGAAACTGAAAAGTACATCTGCATAAAAAAAAATTGCAATTTACTGTCAATGGCAAGTATTTATAAGTAAGTAACTTAAATAGTTGTTTCTTCCAGTAGCTGGAAAGAACTTTTAAACAATAAAAAACATGGAAGCTTATGATCATTAATTTAGCACTGCATTCATTTTTTTGATTGTTTAAAAGAAAAGGAACAGTTTTACCCAAACCATGAAAAAACTACATTGATGTCCATTGATTAAAACCAGTAGCAGACGACTAAATATCTAAGGCATATAAAAGATTTTTTAAAATGTTCATCAATGACTTTTTGAAAGGTGAAATTACCTTCTTATTTGTTAAGGATTTCTTGATGTAAATCAGATAAAAAATATAAATGTAAGTACCAAAATATGTCAAATTGATGCAGAGTACACTGCAATGGCAAACTTGGCCAACTGAAGGAAAGATTCCTTCAGTTCCAGTTTAGACCTCTACTTTGCCTGTGTTGCTGCACTGTTATACCAATGGCAAGGAAACAAGCTCAACAGTAACTTGTGTAAAATGACTACCAAACAGGGAGAATATTGCTATTGTGGAAAGACCGTTCAATCCCTGTTTGAAGCAGAACAGATAAGAAAATAATGAAAACAAATTATCCAGAGGGCTGCATTTCTGTCCTACCAATGTAAATGACAATAAACTACACCAAAAAAGTCACTGTGAGATATTGCCACTGATATGAGTTAAAAAAAATAAATAAAAAATGGATCCAAATCTATGAAAAACAAATTTTAACAGCCTAAAGCTTTTTTTTCCTTTTTCTTTATAAGTATCAAAATATTCCAAATACTAGAAACAAAAACATAAGACGGGCAAAATCGCCTTGCCGAGGCGATCGGCTCCGGGGCAGACGCGTTCTGCAGCGGAGCGGGGGATCGGGACAGGCAGGGCTTTTTTTCCGACATCGAGGCCGCTCAAGGGAGCCGCCAGAACCCGGCATCCCTCGTGAGGGAGGCTGACGAGGCGGCTGACGAGGCGTAGGCGGAGCCAGCAGTGCCCCCTCCCTGGCCGTTCAAAAGCAGCCCCTAGGGAGCGCGAGCGACCAGGAGCGCGGCAACCAGGGTGGGCAAACAGGGCGTGGCGCGTCAGAAGGGCGGGGCGCGGCAGTTCGCGCAGGCAGGGCGAGCAGGGAGGGCGGAGAGGGCAGAGTTTCCCCCGCCCGTAAGAAAACACCTTTAACGGCTGTCGACTGCTAACTAGGCAGCAATGGTCTACACCAGGCAGACTGCTCTCTTTGGAAAGTCTGTATCCACCCAGACTGACCGCCTGCTCAACAATGCGGCAGTTCAGGTCTCTGGGTGCAGGGAGTGTCTGAGCCTGTTGCTGCCATCTGAGGGAGGCAGAGGCTCCGTGTGTGTGAGGTGTGAGCAGGTGGATGACCTGGTCCGCCTGGTGGGAGAACTCAAAGAGGAGGTGGATAGGTTGAGGGCTATCAGGGAGTGTGAGCGGGAGATAGACTGGTGGAGTGACTCCCTGCAGGGCTTGAAGGAGAGGTACCAGGGTGAGACACCCCAAATGGGGGTGGACCCCCTGCCCTGTCGCTGTCGGGCAGAGGGAGGCGACCTAGGAGTTGAGGAGGAATGGAGACAGGTCCCTGCTCGACCTCGCAGGCAACGCATCCCCCCACCGGCCCCTCCTTCCCAGGTGCCCTTACATAACAGATTTGAGGCCCTGGAGCTTGAGAGGCTGGTGGGTGAGGACGAGGTAGAAGTCTACCCAGGAGGATGCCTAGGGCGAGGAAGCCGACTCCACGCCTCAAGACAGCCTCCACCAAGAAAGACGGAAGGGTGATCATTGTAGGTGACTCCCTTCTCAGGGGAACAGAGGGCCCTATTTGCCGACCTGCCCCTACCCGTAGGGAAGTCTGCTGCCTCCCTGGGGCCAGGGTCAGGGATGTTGCCAGGAAGCTTCCCAACCTGGTTCGCCCCTCTGACTACTACCCTCTTTTGATAGTCCAAGCTGGCAGTGATGATATTGAAGAGAGAAGCCTGAAGGCTATCAAACGGGACTTTAGGGGACTGGGACGGTTAGTGGATGGAGCGGGAGTACAGGTGGTGTTTTCGTCCATCCCTGCAGTGGCAGGGAGGGGTACCGAGAGGACACGGAAAGCCCACCTGATTAACACGTGGCTCAGAGGCTGGTGCCAACAGAGAAATTTTGGGTTTTTTGACCATGGGGCGCTTTACTCGGCACCCGGCCTGGTGACCGCAGACGGGTCCCTATCTCCAAGGGGAAAACGGATCCTAGCCCAGGAGCTGGCAGGGCTCGTTGAGAGGGCTTTAAACTAGGAAAGAAGGGGGACGGGGCTGAAATAAGTCTTGTTGGAGCTCTACCAGGGGGAACAATGGCAAGGCCAGGGGAGAAGGCAATGGCCCGACTGAAGTGCATCTACACTAATGCACGCAGCATGGGTAACAAACAAGAGGAGCTGGAAGCCATTGTGCAGCAGGAAGGCTATGACTTGGTTGCCATCGCGGAAACATGGTGGGACCACTCTCATGACTGGAGTGCTGCAATGCCTGGCTATAGGCTCTTCAGAAGGGACAGGCAGCACGGAAGGGGTGGTGGTGTGGCACTCTATATTAAGGAGCGTTTTGATGTTGAGGAACTTGAGGCTGGGAATGATAAGGTTGAGTCTCTTTGGGTTAGGATCAGAGGGAAGGCCAACAAGGCAAGCATCCTGGTGGGGGTCTGTTATAGACCGCCGAACCAGGATGAGGAGATAGATGAGGAGTTCTACAGGCAGCTGGCAGAAGCCGCAAAATCGTCAGCGCTTGTTCTCGTGGGGGACTTCAACTTCCCAGACATATCCTGGAAGCACAACACAGCCCAGAGAAAGCAGTCTAAGAGGTTTCTGGAGAGTGTGGAAGATAGCTTCCTGACGCAGCTAGTTAGAGAGCCTACCAGGGGAGGTGCCCTGCTAGACCTTCTGTTCACAAACAGTGACGGACTGGTGGGAGATGTGGTGGTCGAGAGCTGTCTTGGGCGGAGTGACCACGAAATGGTTCAGTTCTCTATTCTCGGCGAAGTCAGGAAGGGGACCAGTAAAACCGCTGTCTTGGACTTCCGGAGGGCTGACTTTGAGCTGTTCAGGACACTGGTTGGCAGAGTCCCTTGGGAGGAGGTTCTGAAGGGCAGAGCAGTCCAGGAAGGCTGGGCACTCTTCAAGAAGGAAATCTTAATGGCTCAGGAGCGGTCTGTCCCCACGTGCCCAAAGACGAACCGGCGCGGAACTAGACCGGCCTGGCTGAACAGAGAGTTGTGGCTCGAGTTTAGGAGAAAAAGGAGGGTTTATAATCTTTGGAAAAGAGGGCGGGCTACTCAAGAGGACTATAAGGATGTTGTGAGGCTGTGCAGGGACAAATTTAGAAAGGCCAAAGCTCATCTGGAGCTCAATCTGGCTACTGCCGTTAAAGATAACAAAAAAAGTTTTTACAAATACATCAACACAAAAAGGAGGACTAAGGAGAATCTCCATCCTTTACTGGATGCAGGGGGAAACTTAGTTACAAAAGATGAGGAAAAGGCTGAGGTACTCAATGCCTTCTTTGCCTCAGTCTTTAGCGGCAAGACCAGTTGTTCTCTGGATACCCGGTACCCAGAGCTGGTGGAAGGGGATGGGGAGCAGGATGTGGCCCTCACTATCCACGAGGAAATGGTTGGCGACCTGCTACAGCACTTGGATGTACGCAAGTTGATGGGGCCGGATGGGATCCACCCGAGGGTACTGAGCGAACTGGCGGAGGAGCTGGCCAAGCCGCTTTCCATCATTTATCGGAAGTCCTGGCTATCAGGAGAGGTCCCAGTCAACTGGCAGCTAGCAAATGTGACGCCCATCTAGAAGAAGGGCCGGAGGGTAGACCCGGAGAACTATAGGCCTGTTAGTTTGACCTCAGTGCCAGGGAAGCTCATGGAGCAGATTATGTTGAATGTCGTCACGCGGCACTTGAAGGGCAACCAGGCGATCAGGCCCAGTCAGCATGGGTTTATGAAAGGTAGGTCCTGCTTGACGAACCTGATCTCCTTCTATGACCAAGTGACGCGCCTGGTGGATGAGGGGAAGGCTGTGGATGTGATCTACCTTGACTTCAGTAAGGCTTTTGACACCGTTTCCCACAACATTCTCCTCAAGAAACTGGCTGCTCATGGCTTGGACTGGCGTACGCTTCGTTGGGATAAAAACTGGCTGGATGGCCGGGCCCAAAGAGTTGTGGTGAATGGAGTCAAATCCAGTTGGAGGCCGGTTACTAGTGGAGTCCCCGAGGGCTCAGTGCTGGGGCCGGTCCTCTTTAATATCTTTAATATCTTTATCGATGACCTGGACGAGGGGATCGAGTGCACCCTCAGTAAGTTTGCAGATGACACCAAGTTAGGTGCGTGTGTGTCCTGGTTTCAGTTAGGACAGAGTTAATTTTCCTCCTAGTAGCTGGCAGGGTGCTATGTTTTGGATTAGGATGAGAAGAGCGCTGATAACATGCTGATGTTTTAATTGTTGTAGAGCAGTGCTTACACCAAGCCAAGGACTTTTCAGCCTCTCTCTGTCCTGCTAGCGAGCAGGCTAGGGATGCAGCAGGAGCTGGGAGGGGACAGACCCAGGACAGCTGACCCAAACTGGCCAAAGGGGTATTCCATACCATTTGACGTCATGCTGAACAATATATAGGGGTGGCTAGCCGGGGTGGAGGGGGGGCCGGCTGCTCGGGGATAGGCTGGGCATCGGTCAATGGGTGGTGAGCAATTGCATTGTGCATCACTTATTTCGTACACATTATTACTATTAATACTATTATTATTATTATTGTTGTTGTTATTCTTTTCCCTGTCTTAATAAACTGTCTTTATCTCAACTCACAGACTTCACTTTCCAGTTTCTCTCCCCCATCCCGGAGAGGGAGGGGGGAGGGTGAGCGAATGGCTGTGTGGTGTTTGACTGCCAGCCGGGCTAAACCACAACAGTGTGTCAATCTGCTCGAGGGAAGGAAGGCTCTGCAGGAGGATCTGGATAGGCTGGACCGATGGGCTGAGGTCAACTGTATGAAGTTCAACAAGGCCAAGTGCTGGGTCCTGCACCTGGGGCACAACAACCCCGAGCAGCGCTACAGGCTGGGAGATGAGTGGTTGGAAAGCTGCCTGGCAGAGAAGGACCTGGGAATACTGGTTGATAGTTGGCTGAATATGAGCCAGCAGTGTGCTCAGGTGGCCAAGAAGGCCAATAGCATCCTGGCTTGTATAAGAAGCAGCGTGGCCAGCAGATCTAGGGAGGTGATTGTCCCCCTGTACTCGGCTCTGGTGAGGCCGCACCTCGAGTACTGTGTTCAGTTTTGGGCCCCTCGCTACAAGAATGACATGGAGGTGCTCGAGAGAGTCCAGAGAAGGGCAATGGGGCTGGTGTGGGGTCTGGAGAACAAGTCTTATGAGGAGCGGCTGAGGGAGCTGGGGTTGTTTAGCCTGGAGAAGAGGAGGCTCAGGGGAGACCTCATCGCTCTCTATAGGTACCTTAAAGGAGGCTGTAGAGAGGTGGGGGTTGGTCTATTCTCGCACGTGCCTGGTGACAGGACGAGGGGGAATGGGCTAAAGTTGCGCCAGGGGAGGTTTAGGTTGGATATTAGGAAGAACTTCTTTACTGAAAGGGTTGTTAGGCATTGGAATGGGCTGCCCAGGGAAGTGGTTGAGTTGCCATCCCTGGAGGTCTTTAAAAGACGTTTAGATGTAGTCCTTAGTGATATGGTTTAGTGGAGGTCTTGTTAGTGTTAGGACAGAGGTTGGACTAGATGATCTTGGAGGCCTCTTCCAACCTAGACGATTCTGTGATTCTGTGAAAAAGTACTTTCTCTTATGTGTGTTTTTTATCTTGGTACATTTTTCATGTTACTACCTATTATTTTTATTGTACTTCCATAGAGAACAAAATAACAATAGTAACTCTTTTACTGTTCAATTTTGGACTTTCACTCTATTCCGAAACCTACTGTCATCACTGTAGGATTTTGGAATTGTAAGAAAAAAAAAAAGACCTTTTGATATGTAGGCTACTTGGCATTCTTCTATTCCTCAAGTAGTTAAATGACACTACTTACACCTCTTCCTGAAGCAGATAGTTCCATTTTTTCCTCTCTCAGTTTCATATTTGTGTAATTCTTTAGGGAAATAATGCAAAATAACTAAGGGGAATTCAGAAAGAAAAAATAACTTGGCCAGTGATGAAAAAAACAAATAACAATAACAACCACAACAAAAGAATATGTTAAAAATGAAGTAATGAACTGTATTTCTTGCATAAAGATTTTTTTTTCCTATTAAATCACTAACTAGACTTTTTAGTACCTATGAGGTGATACATAATATGACTAAAATCTGGGGGAAAAAAAAAAAAAAGGCAACACAAAAAGTCTCTTACATTCAAATCTTTTGCATTGGAACCTTATTCATTATTATGAACTCCCCAAATAAGGACACTTGACAGAAACCACGTCGAAAGAGAAAGTAAAGATGAGCAATTACAAACGAACAAAGCTAACATCCATCTTGAACTCAGTAACAGCACTACCTTCTGGCATGCAGAAACTAAGATTAATTAAGTTACCAGCAAGAATCTTGTACTTCTATGTCACCTCCCAGAAGATATGAATAGCCATAAGCCATGTCCCCACACAGCTTTAATTATAACCATTGCTTGAAATGCAACCAAGTCTCTGCTCTTTCTTCACAATACCATCCAATTAGTGTTATAAAGTAAAATAAAAAATAAAAATAAATTAAAATTAAAATAAAAAATAAACACATTATCATTTTAAAATCTTCCTTGATTTTTACTTCTCCATTTACTAAATCTCTGAGATGCCTTTTTTGTGTGTGTGTCAGCTATTCCTGTTTTTAAGCTGAATCTACCTACCCTTTTGGCTTTCAAATCTAATTGATTAACTTTACATTGCCACAGCCAAAATAATCTGCTACATATTACACTTTTACAGAATAAAATCTCCCCTTCTCATGCGTGATTAGTCAATCATGCATGAGAATTATTTATGACCAAGAATTATTTGACATGTCATTTTGTTTTAACGTCATTCCAGACATATCTCCTAATAAAAAACAAAATCCAACTTGTCAATGGTGTAACTTTTGCTAGTAATGCTTCTACACAAGCTGTATGTATTTACTCTATACCTTGCTTTTAAATGTAGAGATATTTCAAGAGGTGGTGACATTGGTCTCTAGAATCTAACATACACATAAAATCAAACAACAGTTTTGAGATCATGACTGGTCATAACTACCACCACTACTAAAATCATTCAAAGATCTCATGGGGCTATCATTTCCTAGCCACTAACAATAATCACTAATTAGTAAATTTTTATTTTAATTTCACCATGCTTCTAGGGACAAATCCATCATTATTAATGGTAATTATAAGATTTCCTGTATTATTGGGCCATGGAAATAGGCTTGTATTGTCTTTTAAAATAATCTTTTTATTTTGATAAATACATTTGTGTTCTCAGAAAATAAGTAATTGGTTTTTACCATTTCTACATTTACTCTTGGAATGGTAAACAGACATTTGTAGGAATCAAATGCTGAATATTTTGATACTACTGTGCTAGATGAGGAGATTAAGATGATTTAGCACTTTCCAGGCATGTCAGATGAACACGTGGGTACATACATAATCATATGCTGAGTCATAACAGGTACACAGAACTGATGTGATATAGATTTTACAATAAAAACTAGTAACTAAATGACTTGATTTAGACTTTTTAATACTAAAAGCAACTACTAATACCATTTAGATAGAAGTCTGTATGTGTTGTAAAGTCTACAATCCTTGAGGAAAAAGATTATGTACGACTTAAGAGAAATGCCAAATACCAGGACGGTATAATAAATGCAATAAATGTAATAAATGGAGAGTGGACAAGAAAGGCCCTTATCTGAGTACCAAATAGGATGTCGAACAAAGGAGGAACATTTTTTTTTTCTGAAATACTTCATTGTCTCTACCAAGTCAGCTGACAGTGTTGAAGAAATAAATAATCTCTTCTTCCAAGGTATATTCATTATTCTCATACCTGGGGCTATCACCAGCTTTCTCAGAGAAAACAAAAACAAAAACAAAAACAAGAACAAACAAACAAAAAAACGTAGTAATTAACACAAAAAATGTGGTTAATCAGCACAACGTTATATTTTCATAGATTATTAGATTGTTGCTATGGGAGTATTTGCAATTAACTTCTATGATCTGAACAAAGATACACCAACCCATGATCCTCAAAGTTTTTGGAACATCAGGTTTTTGTATAATGAGAAAGCTAAACAGTTGAGCTGGTAAAAATATTTAAATTAGATTTCTTTTGTTAAAAGGAAAATATATTTAATGGGCAGACAAAATTAAAGACTTAATGCTGAACCTTTAACAACAATCAATAGCATTTTTGAAAATGAAATAAAAGTGTTTCAATTTAAAACTGTTACTCCATGTTCTGAAAATGCTATTTTAGGATTAAGATGTAATACAAAAATTAAAAATGAGATCTTTCTCTTCTTAAAGACTGAAACCTTTCACAGTTTCAAAGCAAATTTGAAGGGAAATAACATTGGATTTTTCTCCAAATCTACATATTTTCTATTGTCCTCTTCTTTCATAGAAATATTACTTTCTACATACATTTGTTGTGAGTGATGATGATGCCATACCAGACATTTAAGGTTAATTAACATTGAGAATGAGTGGTTTGGGAAAAGAAGTAGCAAGTGTACCTTCCCTGAGTTTATGTTTATAATTCCTTCTGTAAACACACTTTTGCAACTGTACTTATGGAGGTGGAAGGTCTCATAAATAAGCACTGCCTCAGTAGGCAAAAAAAAAAAAAAAAAAGCATTTTTGTCTGTAGATCTCTTCTTAGCAAATTTAAACATTTAATTTGTTTAACAACCACAATTTATAGAGTACTATTTAGGTATCTTTTTGTTTATCCATTGTCCTTGAGAGGCTAGGCTAAACCGTAAGCACTGAATAAATACAGTGAAGAATAATTCATCCAAACAGCAAACTAACTTCTGTTGAGACAAGTGGGGTAGTCACATATCCTTACCTACACTTTATCACCTACATATTTTTAAGGTAAAATCAGAATATTGTGGGTTCTGGAGATGGGAAGGTAATGAGGGGAAGGAAGGCCCTTTTTATCTTAAAATTAACATGCCATGAATTTCAGTAATCCCCACCACACTTCCTCTGGGGCTAAAACAGTTCTATTATAAGCAAACCCTTTTATTACATTCAGTCATGTGTCTTCAGAAATTAGTTATCAGATGATGTGTCTTTATTTGTAATAGCCATGCATTTCCCCCTACTTTATACGGTGGCACCTCTGCAAGAAAAAAATTAATTACAGCCAATAGTTTTAATTCAAGGGGAATAATTAAAGGCAGTGTGGGGGAGTGAAAGGAAGATGATGCCATTTTCTAGTTAACTGGAGCATTTAAAGATTCACTCTCCTATTCTTTGAGCCTAATTAAATCTATTAAAAATGGTTGTGAAGCCAATATATTCAAGATATGAAAAGTGATTAAGATTTTGTAGCTTTTAAACACAAACACTTTCAGATTTTTTCACAAAGTAACTTAAATTTGTGATTAGGGAAAAAAAAAAGGAAGTGGAATTTTGTGCTCATTTTAAATGACAGTATTGTCAACATCTCTTCATTGTGATCACAATCTATTTACAGTAGAACACAGAACTTCAAAGACACAGAAAACAAGCTGCATCTTGAATTTAGGAGATTATCAGCAGTAAAAGACATTAACAATGACTATAGCACCTGCTGGACTGGTCTTTTGACCTGTGATTATTTTTCCTTTTTTTGCTGTCTGACTTTATCTGAACTCAACCTAACACTGTATTCATCTGTGACTACATATAAACGAACACCCTTACTCATCTGTTAGACAATTGTGGCCTTAGAAGCCCTGTTACCTAAACAAATAAATTAAGTATATGTAAATATGGTATATACTATATTAAGTATAGTTTTGAATCCCACCTTAATGATACGTATTATCTAAAAAAGGGACATCTAAGAGGTTTTTCCCAGAGACACTTATACAATACATTAGGTTATTTAATGCAGAGGCATCCATGTGGCTTGAAAAACCAACCAACCAAACAAACAAAAAAACAGTTAAAAACATCTGATATGAAGGTGACAGTCATTTCTGTATCAACTTCCTAGTTGACATCTGCCAGGTATTTTCTTCTTTTCACTAAATAGTGTAATTTGACTTGTCAAAATGTTGGTGATTTTAGTCTAATGTTAATTAAACATTTTGAACATTTTTTTTTGATATGAACATTAAGGTAGAATTATTGACAACCACCATATATGCTATACCAATTGCTTATTAACAGAGAGCCATAGTTAGATCACTTTTTCAAACACTGTATTCCTTTGTTTCAGTAGAAACTTTGATTTATCTGTGGATAAAAGTTCACATATCATGAATTATGATTCTATGATCCTCTGAATTATCTTGGAGCTTTTGCAATGTGACTTGAAGGTGTCCAACCATCTGGCAGATCATGTGGAGACATTTCCTGTTATGATTTGCTGTGCACTCCAGTACATTATCTAAATGTAGAGAAGCTATAAGCACATATGAGTGTCTATATGTACAGCAACACACACATTAACCTGCCATGTTTGATAAATGACAAGTATCAGAAAGAAGATGATTTGAGGGGATGACATTACAGTTACATATATGGAGAATTTTTATTTTCAGGCTATACTAAAATTTAAAATCTGGTTTACTTTACACAACTGATTTTATGTCACTGATCACATTCTAAACCACAAGCAATAGCTTTACTGTTTCAAATGACTTTCAGGATTTAGGACTTGAGGAAACAGCTTGAAACTGTGACAGAGGAGGGTCAGGCTGGGTGTCAGGAAAAGGTTCTTCACTAAGAGGGTGGTCGGGCACTGGAACAGGATCCCCAGGGATCCTTGGTCACAGCACGAAGCCTGACAGAGTTCAGGAAGAGTTTGGAGAACGTTCTCAGACACATGGTCTGATTTTTTAGGTGGTCCTTTGGGGACCCAGGAGTTGGACTCGATGATGCTTGTGGGTCTCTTCCAACTTGGGATATTCTATGATTCTAAGTTTCTATGATTACAATCAGAGTTTTAGACTGATATCAACACAGGTCAACTTAACGTTCTTCAAAATGCCAGAATTTTAACACTTAAAATGTAATAATTAATGGTTGACTAATGTATGATTATAACTCAGAAGTACAAGCATTGTGACTACTGCCTAAGTCAGAAATGTATACTCCTAATGTTCATCTAAAAACCTTGTTTCCCTAAATGCTACACTCTTCCATCCAGTCTTATCCACTTGGATAAATTATAAACGTTGATTTCAGTAGAATTTGACATTAATTATAGCTTTCAGTTTGTAAACTGAAAAGAACATGGAGGTAAAGGAGGCTGTCAACAGTTAGAATATATGTTAATGTAAGCCTTAAAATTGATGAAGAGAAATTACATCATAAGAAGTGTTCCAAGGGAAGCCAGCTGTTGTCATCTTTTTGGATTTCAGCAAAGCTTTTGATGATTTTTCTCAAAATATCCCTCTGGACTATATGTCCAGCATACATCTAGACAAATAAATAAATACATAACACAGTGGGTGAACAATTGGCTGATGGATCAGGCTCAAAGGGTTATAGTACCATGGGGTTTTATCAGGCTGGTGGCCAGTCACCAGTGGGGTTCCCCAGGGCTCCATTTTAGGGCCAGTTCTCTTTAATGTTTTCATAAATGACCCAGATGCAGGACTTGAAGGTATTCTAAGTAAGGTTGCAGATGATACGAAATTGGTAGGGGCTGTTGACTGCCTTGAGGGTAGCAAGGCCTTGCAGAGACCTTTACAAATCAGAGGGCTGGGTAATCACTGACCTTGAATAACAAGATTAAGTGCCAGATTCTACACCTGGCATAGAGAAACCCTGGATATATGTACAGACTGGGGAATAAGAGGTTGGAGAGCAGCTCCATAGAAATGGATCTGGACGTTTGGATTGACAGCAAGTTGAACATGAGTCAACATTTTACCCTGGCAGCCAAAAGTGCCAACCACATCCTAGGGTGCATCAGGCAAAACCTGGCTTGCCAGTCGAAGGAAGGGATTGTCCTGCTCTGCTCTGCGCTGGTGCAGCTCCACCTCTAGCACTGTGTGCAGTTTTGGGTGCCACAATATAAGAAAGACGTAAAACTGTTACAGAGCGTCCAAAGGAAGACAACAAAGATGGTGAAGGGACTGTAGGGCAAGACGTATGAGGAACAGCTGAGGTCCCTTGGTTTGTTCAGCCCAGAGCAGAGCAGGCTGAGGGGAAGCCTCATGGCGGCCTGCAGCTTCCTCACGAGGAAAGTGGAGGGGCAGGTGCTGAGCTCTCTGGTGAGAGTGACAGGACCTGAGGGAATGGCACGGCACTCAGGGAAGGCTCAGGTTCAGTATCAGAAAAAGATTCTTCAACAAGAGGGTACTGGAGCAGACCCCAGGGAGCCTGTGGTCATGGCACAAAGTGGTCACGGCACCGAGCCTGCCACAGGTTAAGAAGCATTTGGACAGAGCTGTCAGACACACAGTCTGATTTTTGGGTGGTCCTGTGTGGAGGCAGGAGTCAGACTTGAGGATCCATGTGGATATTCTCTGTGTGGAGAATATCCTTCCAACTCAGGGTATTCTATGATTCTATGACTCTAAATTTTAGAAAACAGAAAGAAACATTTGCATATTAACAAATTATATTCAGTGCTATTTATTCACCTATCCAGTGGATTTATTTTCTGCAGGAGAGAACATAATGAGTCTTCTTCTTCTTAGGTTAATAAATAAGGGTGAAATTAAGGTCAGTGCATTAGAGTTATTCTGCACTTAGAAAATGTTGCTTTAAAGCACTTTGTATGTGAAATTCTACATCATCTTCAAAGAAATATGACAAACATCAGTCCCTTGCTACAAATGATAGTGGCTTTGCACAGAATCTGTTGATTCTCAGATTTTCTAGGCCATGTGCCTAGAAAATACTGGGTTTCTTTCCCTAGGGATACACAGTGGTCTTTTGCAACAGGGAGTAGAACTCTTCCTAACATCTGGACTTGGATACTGAGCCAGGGTTTGAATCTGCATTGCTTTTCGAGTTCAACAAAACATCCTAAATTTTATTTTTATTTGTATTCTACTACAGCTGTCTATGGTGTTTTATAAAACATGAATTAAGTTGCTTGCCTAACATGAGAATTAAAAATAAATAAATACAGCCATGGCAAATGCTTCTTCTACTCAAAAAAAAAAAAAAAAAAAAAAAAAAAAGTCATTTTATGTAACTTGAGATTACTTCTACTAAAAAAAAAAAAAAAAAAAGTTAAGCCAACCCGTGTATTTTATAAGACATTAATTTTATGCTAAAAATTTGCCCATCTGATCATAATGTTTGTACAATCAGTCAGCTCCTATGCACTTATGATTTAGAGATAAATTTGAGGAATTATTTTCACACATTCCCCTCAGCTTCTAGTTCTGCAGCACTTCCAAGAAATCTATGTGTACATTTAGTGTCTTCCAAGCATTCAGTACCAAAAAAATGGACCATGTTAAGCAAATTGCAATTTTTAGATGACATTAGTAATATTAGAAAATAAACTTAAAACACAATATTCTTTGCTTCTGAATACCAGCTTTTAAAAATTATTGACCTTCAAACATTTAATGTTTTACATAAACTATTTGATATGGCATAATATTATTTATTGTTGATGATGGATAGTAAGACTACTGATTAGATTCCAAAACAGATACATGTAAAATCATGCTATACTTCCACTCTAAGTAATTATCAGAGTCTGACTTGTATCACTGTGGAACTGTTATCTAGAAAGGTCAAACAATGCTCCTAAAATAAGCTAATGCCTCTGGCATTGCATGTACAAAAATAGTCAATTTTCTAATATAAAGCTGCTCTTGAGCTGCTCTTGTTTAACAGCAAGTGTTTTTCTTTGTTATAAAGTTTCTTTTAAATATGTATTTTAAAAAGTATGTGTTTTAAATTCACTGAAGGTGGATTGTTTCTGTTCTGAAAGATGATGAGTATGTCACATTTGGTACTTTCTCCATAATCCTCTGTGTCCCTCCTGACTTCACTCTAGCACTCTTCGAAGAAGTCTTTACCTGCTAATCAGGTCTGTTAGCAACATCTTAGAAATATATCTGAATAAAAATTAAACCATTCATATTGAACTTTATTAAATCAATAAACCCGTCTTTTCCTAATAATGAATTTCATGCCATCAGTTGTCTGAGAGTAACCAATGCAATGATGAGGCATATTTATGTAATTGTAAGGTAGAGACAACTTACAACTGATTTACACATTTATGTCATGGTGGGCTTAGACCAGAATCATTTGGGTTGAAAAAATCTAAAGATCCAAAGATCATACCAGTCCTCTGTGCCTTCTCAGTTCATCCTTTTCTAAGCCTACATTAGCATTTGCAGTCAGTCCTGTAGAGCATTTAAGAAGTTAATGAAGACATTTGCTTTATGTTTAATTCACAGTACATCTGTTGCTGCTGAAAACACAAGTACAGTTAACAGTGACATCACTGAAACTTCTTCTTCTTAATTAACAATAGATTTTAAGATTTATAACAAACAAACCAGGAACTACTGGCCCTCTTGTCTTGGTACAAAGCTGTACTAAACCATGCTCAGCCAACAGCAAAGTCATGAATATGCTGTGAGAAGTGCTATACATGAGATAGAGAATGTAATATATACCAGTGCTGATGTCTGTTTGTGTTTCAGGCTCAGACTTCTATTCCTGTCACCCAGCCTTCACAAGACATTTCTGAGACAACTCCCTTCTTTGCTACTGGGCAGTTTTCTTCAAATAATACAGACTGGCAACAGCTAGAGAAGATCAATCAGGATCAAATACAAATAGTTTGAAATAATTGTGATCATTATCATATTCACACCTATCAGCATTTTTTTCTGATTTTCATTTTTTTTTCTGAATAAAATCAGCTACACTCTAATAGTATTAAAAAAAAAAAAAGGAATATATCGAGTTCACCTTTTTAGTCACCATAAATTTGTTTACACGCTTAATCAAAGGAAATTTGAAAAGGCCACAGTGTCTTCTGTTTATTAAAAAGCTAGATAAAACATCTTTACCCTGCTCTCAACTACAATGCAGAAAGTATATAGATGAAAAAGTCTGAGACTACCTTTTAAAGTTTCAAGTATATAGGCAAAATGCATTCTGGGTCTTAAAAGCCTGGCTCTGTATGGACAGGGACGTCATACTTGCCAGCGTACTAGGGATTATGTCCATCCTCATGCTCACATTTTCTCAACATTCCAAACCCAATGGAAGAATTCATAGTATCTGGACCTAAACAGTTACACTGCAGCATCAATGAAATGGAAGAGAGTTCCTGACTGCCTCAGTGAATATTCTGTTTTTTAATGCAGAATTGATCTAACTGAATTATACTTAGATTTTTGGCATATGATGTTTTCCTACAAGGTTTTTGTGCAAAACTCCCATATTTTATTTTATTTTTTTTTCAATTAATTTTTCCCCCATGCATTTCTTTTATAACACTGGCAAATAAAGTCTAAATGTATTCACAGGCCTAGAACAGTTAAATTCTCTTTTCATAATGACAGCTCAGAACAATTTCTCAGCTAACAGGTGAGCCTTTGTCCATACTGTCTCTGCTGCCAAGTGTCAGGTCAGATCAGTTGACATAAGACAATGGACAAGAAGTGCATATAAGACACATCCCAAAGCTGATAGAGAAAGACCTCAAATGAGAGAGAACGTTATCCTCTTCTTCTGAAATTCAAGGCTTATGCATTCTGTCTTAGAATTGGGTAAGCTTCCTCTGCCACATGCACATGGTCTAGAAACCAAAACCAAGCAGACTCAGTGTGATTTCATATGAATTCTTTTGGGTGCTAGCATTTGCAGACTGCATCTCACTCCCTGTAATGAAGTAAATTAACCTGAGCAACACAGTTGAGCCAGTACTAAAATAAATAGAAAAGTTGAATAACCTTAATGCAATCTTATACTCATTAAATTAGATGAAGGAGTCGAGATTATTTTCAACTGAATGTTCAGCAAAATGCTGTTGATACCAGGATTAGAATGCATAGCAAATAATGGTTTCTGCAAATATTCCCTATGTAAATCTAGTCAATCAGTTAATTACTGCATATGCAGGAGATTCTATAATCTTACCCTTCTCTTCAGGTACTGATAGACTTACATATTTCAGTGAGCAGTCTCTCTTATCACTATATACGTTGCAGGTGTTTTGAATATGGTTGATTGCCTAGAGATCAACCCATCTGAAAAACTGCAGATGACATAAACAGAGTAAAAAATTGCAAGACTCATGGAAGAAAAAACAAGAGCATAAGAAGCTTCTTACCTTAGCTAAAATCATTTAGAACACACTACAAATCCATCTGTAAAACACAACTAAATTTTGTAATCAGAATCAGTTTTACAAATCAGAAGAAAGTACTTCCAAAATATATGGGACAGCCTGAGCATTACCCAGTATACCAAGTCAGCACAGAAAAATGTGTCTACAGAGACTGAACATAACCACTTGACTCCTATAAATTCTATGAATTCATACCTCTAAACATCAAACTGAGGTAATCATGCTTAATAGGTATTTTGTGCAAAAGGAGCTTCATGTTTCTGTGCTAAAGAGCAACAGGAAGCATCAAAAAGCTTTTAAGAACTCTCTTTAACTCTCTTTATATTTATATATATATATATAAAAATAAGTTATTCTGCATCTTATTAGTTAGCTACTACCTTTTACATATCACAAGAGATAAGCTGTTAAGATCCAAAATGCTCCAGGGTTTCACTTTAGGTTCTAGCTAAACCAAATCTGTAATCTTTAGCTATTTCATGCATGTTATACCTTCATCAGCAATATATTTGGGTAATTTCCATAAAAGGCATGTACACTGAAATATTCAAGATATTGTAGTGAGGTCTATAAAGCATGCATCATTCTAGAGCTTCTTGGACATGTTAATCTTTGTTTAGGCATATTTTATGCACAGAATGAAATAACACCCTACTTCCCAAATCCTCCCACTATCCAGTGCAAATCCTGTGTAGAAACCTTCTGCCTTTGCTAGCTTGAGATTCTGAACCCAAATCCCTCTCCCAAGCAAAGCAACACAACATACACAATCTACCATGTTTTACAAGTGATTATAGCAATGCTCAGTTCCTACAAATATGGAAGAAGATCTAAGCATTTAAGTCTGAAACTCTTAAATTGCAGAAAAATCTTACAGGAACTCAAACATAACAATTAAACTTACTCTTTCCTGAACAGTAGTAAACAGACTACCATACTTATTTTAAAAGCAGTTAACTCCTTTCCAATAGTATAAGGAGTTGGCATATGACCATGAGGTAGCCATGACTTTGTGTCTTCAGTTAACCACTCCTTACATTCTCTTGGTTTAGACTAATGATGTGACTGGTCTGGAATTAAATTAATATTTACAGAGAGTATTCTGTTTTAAACACCTGAATTAATATTATTAAACTAACCATATATCAAGAAACACAGGTCAAACTGTGAAGGAACAGGGTAGTCTGAAACTCCAGAATCTCCATGGAATTAATTTCTTCTTTCAAATCTCATTTGAGAATCATCCATCTTCTCTGAATCCAACAAAACTCAAAAGTAAGAAGGCATCTGCAGTCCTTGGGAAATGGATCACCAAAATCTCTTAGAGGTTTTATGGTTTCCGAACTGCATGTCCTGAATAATTTTTGAGATCTAGTATTGTAGGATTTGTTGGATTTTTAATCTTGTAAAAGTAGGATTTTCAAATGATTGGAGGTATTGGGGTAGGATTGAATTCTTAAATTTTAGACTTCTTCAGAACTCTGTATTTGTTCATCGTCTTATGACACTAATTAATTTTTCATCTATTTACAGCTTTTTGAAATACAGCATGTATTTTTGAAGACTTTCTTCAAAAAAAAAAAAAAAAGAAAAAACCCACAACTGTTTACTTTCTTTAATTTTACTGGGGGAAAAAACAAACAAACAAAAAAAAACAACAAAAAAACAGTCAAAGGAATTCAGAGGTCAGTTTTATAAACCATGATTCATCTCCAAAGAAAAGCGTTAAACATATGCTATTCATTTATTCACAGTTTGGTCCTGAAGTCAATGAACACAGCAGTGAAACTCATACTACCCTGTATTATGAAGAAAATACCATTTTTCAATTTTCCTCCATTTAGTACCTAAGCACAGTAAGCATTTTATTACGTCAATTCCCAACAACCAATATCTAATATGAAGCACATTTGTCTAACACTCTCATAAAATGGCTAAATGGGAATAAATCAATTTATGCAGTCACATTATTTTTCATTTTGCTTCTAAAAACAAATATAAAACTGTAGCCTGATACATGCATAGCCAAACAGTAAAGCAATTCCTATGCAAAACAGTATCATTCTTCAAAACTATATTGCATACAATTTTTGAAGTCACTACTGAAGAAGACCAGAAGCAGGGCAGGAATTGGGAGATACCTGCATTAGATGTTGCTGATACTGTACAAAGAAGATTCCCATTTTGGATGGTATACCCTCTCAACTAAAACAAGATGAGCTTAATTTCTGCAAAGAGTAAATTAAACACAATAAAATGAAACTATTTTTTCTGGGATCATATGTTGATACATGGCAGAGAAACATGGTCTAAGCATCCATCATAGCTTATAATACTGTTCTTTAAGTCACTTGTTGTCCTCCTTATTTTGTTAACTCAAGACATCCACTTCCTTCCACTTAAAGCTTTATTTGGAAAATCACACATTGGAGGGTCCCAGATAAACGCATCTGCTTTCCAGCTGAAGAACCGGGAAGGTTCTTGGCAGCAGTTTTTATAGGACTACAGATTGTTCAACTTGTACTCAACAACTGTGAGTGCATCTACAAACACAAAATCTTCAAATTTGCCAAAAATTCTACTCACTATCCCCCCCCCCCCCCCCCCCCCCCAAGGAAGCTGGTTTTGCATAAAAAAATAGAATATATCTATGCAAAGTGTCTGCTTTCAAAAACACTCTGAAATCTCCGAAATCTACTGATTTCTGGCTTTGGAATATCAAATGCTGGAAACTATTTGTCTTATTGTTTAACCATATACTATCAAATCTGAAACTTTCTTGTGAAAATATGTAAGAAAGCATTTTTTGTATAAACAGAGAAATATTCTGTAGAAGAGCTGAAAACACTTCCACTAATATACCATAATAAATAAACTACAGATACAGTTTCTGTAACCTAATAGCATTTCACAAAGTATAAATGACAGATAAAAACACAGTGTACATATTTTAATATTCCCAGGAATGTATTTATGACACATCCATGAAGCAGTATTAACCAGGTCTTTGTGGATTCCTAAAGTTCAATTAAAATGCATTTACCTTCACCTCAATTTCCTACATTTTTTCCTATATGTCATAGAAATGAGCAGAATTGCCTTTACCCTAAATGCAAAAGTACATTAGTTTTGTCATGTATGGTTCCTACTTAATTTAATTTTGCTTTGTGATACATTATTCAGTACAGATTTTCATCATGTTAAGAACTGTCCACAGTATTGAAGACTACAGAACACAACTCACCTGCAGTGATTTGTGTCCTTAGTGTTCTCTATTACAGTGACATCTATTTAAATCACTGATACGATTTGCACCCTACAGTAAATGACGAATGTGAAATTCAACTTCATTTAAATCACTGAAAAGTTAGAACACATTATAACATGATCTCAAGTGTCTTCATATAATTGCCACAAATGCTTACTAAAATGATTGCTATTTCCTTGCACAGGAGAGAAAATATGAAAAAAGTTGCATTATAAAAATCTTTCAACATTTTATGCAAATATGAACACTTCAATAGAGAAGTGATTATGAGGTAGAGTAAATTGGATAGATGACTTCTACTTTTGATAATACAGGATTTCTTATTAAACGAAGTGCAACTGGCATGAAAGGAATACTAATTTTCCAGATTTGAAAGCTGGTGTCCTGAAAAGACTCTAGTTTGATCTGGAAGGGAAAACCTTTCTATTACTAGTTTCTTATGGGTACTATGCAGTAAAAGATTAACTCTAAAACTCATTACATTTGTTGGAAAAAATCGTTTCCCAACTGTTTAGAAATTGCAATTATATTGAGTCTGCAAAATACAACACTGTTCCTCTGTATTTTATAGGCTACATCAGCAACGTAAAAGAAGCATGTTTCCTAGACTCTATTAATCCAACATTTATTCTGCCCACGGCATGCAGAGTCATTTGTCCTTTTTCACACCAAATTAGCTTATCTAAGGAAATGCAGATGTAACAGAAATGGAAAAGAAATATTATCTGGAGCTCTCTCTTTATATTCATCACATCACCACCTTCCTGCAAAAATGCTTGCAAGATACCACAAAGTCAGGGTTTGACTCTAGTCAGAAGAAGGATTTTATAATTGTAGGAAAGGAGAAAATCAGACTTTTGGAAAACTAACCTTAAAATTCACATGTGGAAAACACAGAATTGATCACTGCAGTTTCAAGATAGCAAAGAAAAATAAAAAAATAAAGAATCCAAGATGAAACATCCTGACCTCCTGTAAATGTAGTAGAGCTTACAAGAATGCAGTAGCTGCAATATTTAACACAGTTATGGAGGCTTCAAAGAGCAGAAATGAAAAAAATTCTAACACTATACACTGTGTCTCATTAACTCAGAAATTCATCTTGTTTCAATCATTGACCATCTTACAGAGAAAGACAAGATTAATATCTATGATCAGTTTGTGAATTAAGAATGCCACATACTTATATTTTCCAAAAAGCACAATCCGATACTATCAGCTCTATCTTCTCCACAGTATTTTCCATTTAGAAAAAAGCCTCATAATCTACAACAAGGTTAGGTCACAACACTGCCTATAATATACAGTTAATTATTAACTAAGGATTTCCCTCATCACAGCCAGATTGGTCTTTTTAATGAGTTTGCTTTCTTTGATATTAGGTCTTGAAGGAATTTAAAGTTGAAATAAACAGCAGTGCAGAGAGATGGGGACTGCTGCTCTCATTGCTCAACTTCTGTAAAAATCTGTATTGTAATCTTTTCAGACAACAAGGTGAAAATGGAGTGCTTATTTTAGTAATACAAGGGTTAATATTGCTGTCAATGTAAGCTAGGTAAAGAAGTCATTGTCTTGTATATGAGCTAGGAGTTAGCCTTGCTGAAGAAAGACTGACTTGCTTATGAGTATTACTGCTGTAACATGATGGAAAGACTGGATTTTCATAATTCAGATGTCCTTTTCTCCTTCTGAGTTCTGCTTAACACATTGTTAACAGGCATTTCCTTGTAAGACAGAGTAACTTCTTGTAAGACGCAGTCATTCCACTGTTGCTGAATATTAAGTATGTGATATGCCTGGAGTCTGCATTTTCAATGAGAGCAAATGGAGTGTATAATCCAAGACATTACTGCAGCTCTTGATAAGAAGACTGCTAACCTGAGAGTTACCGTCAACATCTTGCCCTTTACTATCTCTTCTGCAAAGGTTATTGACATCTCTTGGGACTTGTTTCAGCGCAGGTGAACTGCTCGGCAGTTTCTGTAAGCTTAGTCTTTTCTCTTTCAGTACTTCAGTACCTGAGGAAATGACAGGAGAAAGAAATAGTAGAAGCAGCTAAGGCGAATTTTTACTTAAGGCCACCAAAGAGCTACTCCTGACCATGAAAATTATGCAGAGAACATGTTAGAAAAATGAATGAGTCTCACTAGAAAGGCAAATATTTATTGAAAGGAAAGTTTCAAAATCAGTATTTTTTAATCTCTGTATATACTGCAATGGAAATAAAAGAAGTATCAATGCTCAACACATATAGTCAATGTTAACACTAATAAAGTAGTAAGTGGTTTTTTTTTTTTAAAGTTAATTTAATAAAAACTGTGAGAAAAGCCATTCAATCCCACAGATATTTCTGGTATATATTTTTCTTCTGCTAAATTCAGATAAATTATTTGATAAAAATGGTGTAAATTCATTACGCAAAACTAAAATTTTCAGACAGCCATTTGAATAAAAAGAAGCACATAATTTGTTTTTCTAACTCTTAGAAACAGAGACTGTTTGCCTCTGTTTCATGTCCGTGCTACTTCCACAGTCCTTATAAGAGTAAGAGATCTAGATGGTGGTAAATTTTGCTCAGCTGTTGACATTTCTGTTTATGGTGTATGAATGTGTATTCAACTATCTTGTCTTGTCATGCTATGAATAAACTATTATAACAACGACAACAAAAACTTATTTTAATCCCTTCTTCCTTTGTCAATTACAATATAAATTTTCATGTTTATGACAACTTTATGTTGTACTTTTATTACATTTCATTATAAAGTATAAATCCAAATACTTTTCTTTCCATATGACCATTTTTGAAATAACAAAACTTTTTAAGGTTAACATCACCACTTTTCTATTTCATCCTTATGTATTTTTAAATAATGTTAGCAACTCTGAAAAAGTTCATGTCACTGACAGAACGCTATTATTTGGCAAGGCTTGCATAAACAGACGAGCCAGATAAAAGCTTTTTTTTTTTATACTTTTAAAGGAAATAGATAAAGGAATAAAATCATTGTATAGTTTGACAAAAGTTATGAAGAAAATTAAAATTGGAAATTTAATTTAATTCCAATAACTAGGCACATCCTGTACCTGAAGGACAGTCAAGTCAGATCTCTTTCCTACAGCACAAAATAGAGAAGAAAAAGAAGCACCTTAATGTTGTTTAAATGCAAAAAGTACTGTGGAATACCATATACTTTTGAGTTTACTGTCTCCAGTTACTAGTGGAAACTATTTTTTTTGATCTAAAAGTCTCTAAATATTACTTTCCCTTTAATAAAGTATATTCAGTTTTGTTGAAAGTCTACAAAGTTCTAAAAATGCTCATTTATCCTAATAAATGCAATTACAATTCTAATTTTGTGATGCCTACTGTTTTGTAGCATTTTAAGTTTAAACACATATCCAGTCCATGGAGTCTGTGCTGAAACTCAGTGAGGCTCATTAATATCTTGTAAAATAATGTACTTATGTCATCCAGTACCCCCGTAAATAATGTTGAAGACTGTTCTCACTTGACGGTTGATTTCATTTATATGCATCTAGTTATAGTAAGGTCACTACAAACATTTTTGAATTCTATTGGTAATGTAAAAAGAGTATCTGAACATGCTTAAAGACGCAATAAAAAAAAAACAGTGTAGGTCATTAAGTTTAGATTTTCCTAGAGAAGGATATACACAATTTTCAGCTTCACATAACAATGAAGGCAATTTACCCCCTATTGGCAGTGTATAGGATTCTGCCTAGAAATTTGTACCCTGTGATCTGCTTCATATGCAAACAGAGGACTGCTGTGCTCAGATTCTGTATTAACTGAAGATGTCAGTAAGAAGAAATACTGGTAGTATACAAAAAGCATTGCTACCTAGAGATAATGAATATGCAACCATAACGATGACATGTTTTCTAAGACCCGACCTGTAGGAAGCTTTATAGCATCGCTTTTACAGATACTTCATAGATCACAATCCTTTAACTTGCCTAACAACTAAGAAGGCTGAAACCCATAGGCTTAAATGGCAGAAGTGTCATTGCTGCAACAATTTACATTTACGAGCCTTGGAAAGGAAATGCTGCCTTCTCAGTGTCAAGTATAAAAGGATCTAAGACTAACTATACTTCAGAGGTTTCTGAGTGAAATCAAAGATCTGCACAAAGAGTTGCTGAATCAATTTGATGTTTTTTTCCTTCTGCCAGGCAGCATTTATTTTTTCAGAGACAGGTAGATGCTATACTGTACCAGAGAGTCCACGTGGTGCAATAGACTTCAGGGTGTTTCTGTAATCCAAATGAAGTCTTAGAACCAGATGTGTTTGGTTCAAGTCCTACAAATTTATTGTAAAACATTTTGCCTTAAAATCCCAATGTCCTGTACTCCAAAGAGCTAGAAGTGTTCTCTGCATTAAACACCAACATCTGCCACTAAAGCACAAACTAATTGTGTGAGTGATGACCATGGGATCTTATTGAGAGTCCTGGTTCAAGCCAGCAATTTGACCACATGATCTCTGGTCTGGCCAAAAGTCCCACTTCCTCTTTCCCATCACCTTTCCAGTATGTGCTGATACACTTTTTGGACATATTAAGCAGAAAAGACCTAAAACATGTACATTTAAATGTTTCAATCCCATACAGAAATTACAGTTTCTCTTCTCTTCCCCTTAAATTTGAAATATGGTAAGGTTTTAATTGGTTGAGATAGCAATTTTTTCTTTATGACTACTGAAAAATGTCTATTAATCCATCTACAAGCAACATTTATGTAAATTAGAACAATCTGCAACTGTCCATTTATAAGACAAAAAAAGACAAAAAGTCTTGAAGGACAACCCATTATTTTATGTCTTTTTACTTACCCACCTGTTCATGTACTCCTTCCTGCAGAGGAAGCTTAGTCTCTTCAATTGCTAGTGACAGAAGCTTTATTTCTCAAGGAAAAGTGAATATAACACACAACATTCGTTAATTTGAATGTTCATGTGCATAATCCAGGTATTCTCCTTAATTAAGTAACATCACAGGTTTTTTTTTAAAGCCTTTAATTTTCCTTCACAAATGTTATGAAAATCTTGACTGAAAAGTAGTTATTTACATACACTCTGGTTTCACAGTAGCATACACTATGCAATATATAAAGACTCAAAGTAAATAAATTGGACATCTTTTATTATTACTGGTTAATACTGAAATTTTACTTTTTTTTTTTTTTTTTTTTTTTTTATCTCTAATCTAAAATTGTTCCAGTTTCAGAAGTGTTCGGAAGAAAGAGAATTCAATTTAAATTTAGGCATTAATAATATATCTATAGTATAGTAAAGAGTTTCATTTTATGGCATGTTTTTGTTTTAAAAAAATGAATGTTCACATCATTGTAAGTGATTTAGAGATTATATTGAATTTGCTCTTGCTGCTGCATCATGTTGCTATTCTAATGTTCACTCTTCAATAAGCAGAGAAAAAATGCCTACACAGAGTCTCTTCAAAGACTCCAGAATATCCTCACAATATATACATATTCTTCAAACCATAATCCAGTAACAGCTGCTTAAAAAAAAAAAAAACAAAAACAATGCTATGGGAAAGTGCGTACAGCACAGGATAGACAGCAAGAGTAGGACCCAACAGATCTAGCCCTGTTTCTCTCTCTAAACTATAGAAAAGCTGTGAACAATTAATTCTTAGTGACACTTTTCCTACTTACATTTACTGCTGATTTTGTGTGGATTTGAATGCATTGCCTCTTACATATTTGCATAAAACAAAATGGAAAGGTCCCTAATGGTGTCTTAGGCCTCCTTGTCACAGAGCAATTCAGTAAACCCACTAAATCTGTGTGCATTTTATAAGCAATAATTTCAGCACCAATTATCATATTACTTCCATTTTCTAAGAGAGCAGAAATGGCTATATCCTAAAATAAAAATGACACCATCAATTAGTTGTAGCATTAATGCAGTAAATGATATGGTGTTTCCTCTTGGTAACCGCTATCCAAATAACTGGGCTAAGATATCCATATATTATCACCACATAAAATAAAGGAGAATAACTGCTTTGAAAAATACACACAAATTTCATTGCACATTTTGAAAAAAACAAGAATTTTCTTTTAATTATTGTATCTGTATTGTAAGTGATGAATGCTGATCAGAAAGAGAGCAAGACTGATTTAAACAGTGCCTTTAATGAACCTTTTTTTTTTTCTTTTTTTCCTTAAATAAACTTTCTGTATGTTCCTGTTCTCGAAGTAAGCTCTTTCCTAAATAACACTCTATCCATGGGATTAGGTTTGAATTTTCATATTCTCTTGATTTCACTACCTCTAATGCTTTAATTAGAAATTGGGGGAACTCTTCATATAGAAGTGTAAACTATGCACCATGATTACTGAAGCCAATCTGAAAGAACGTGAAGTTTGTTGTACTAGTACTGAAAAAGAAAATGGACGTGTATGGAAGAAAAGAAATGAGGTCTTTTCCAGGATTCTTTTTCAAGAAGGCTAAAAGGCTAAAATTGTTATAAGAAATATGCAAATGACAAGTGACATTTTAGAGGGCTGAACACACTTAGACACCAGTTTTGAGAAACCCAAATTTATTTTTGAGTAAGTGCTGGGAAATAAGAAGAACAATGATAGTCAGAACACCAAGTCCCAATAATCTGAAGCCAACCAGAATAAAACAGAAAGCAGTTCTTCTACACAGTAAATTATGTAGGTTTTGGAGATCATTAATATTACTCAAAGGTTAATGCAGGCACTAAAAGTTCTTGCACTACTTAGAGAGTATCCATAGAATCATAGAATGGTTTGGGTTGGAAGGGACCTTAAAGATCATCTCGTACCACCCCCTCCTGCCATGGGCAGGGACACCTCCCTGACCAGGTTGCCCAAAGCCCCATCCAACCCGGCCTTGAACACTTCGAGGGATGGGGCATTCACAACTTCTCTGGGCAGCTTGTGACAGTGCCTCACCACTCTCAGAGTAAAGAATTTCTTCTTTATATCTAATCTAAATTATACACTGACCTATACTAGACTTAGAATTTCAAACCAAAGATAATCAGAGGTCCAAATACAAACGATATTTTGAGTCTCATGTTCTTCATTAGAACCCCTTAAAAGAGTATGAAATTTCCCAAAGTTGGCAGCTGGACAGCACTGTTATCAATCGGCTCCTGTTGGCTAGTCACATCTGTCCAAACTCATGGAAAAGCTTTAAGAGATGAAGAGCAGGTGAGATTAAATCTTGAATTAAGGCACATAATTTGTCCTAGCCAGCTGCTGGAACAGGTCAAAATTGTCCCATAACCTTGTGGAGTGCCTTGAAGTACCATTCTGGGAAAGCACCCCTAAAAGCTTTCTGCCCCTCTTTTCTTTAATTGCATTCTTCTTCCACAGATCGAAAGGAGGCAACAGCCTGAGCTTCCAGAATGAATATTTTTATAACATCCAGCATCTAGACATCATCATGACTCAGCTTTACTCCTTTAAAACTGAAAACATTGGTCAATTAATTCAATATAGGTCTTCTCTCATCTCCAGTAATAACCTGTTTCTAATTTATGATTTAGAGAGGACTATTCAGTTACCTGAATAACAATCAGCTCTGCAAAACAGATCAGTCTATTTTGAATGCACGCAACACTTAAACTCTCATTCTAGAATATAATTTTCAACATAAAACTCCCAAGTGTGTGGTTCTATCAATGCTGACTCGTTTAATGTCTTAACAGTTTTTGTCATCTTAATGCTCAGTGGACTGCTTCTGTCCTTTCTTTCCACTACCATGATATTTAGTCAAGAAGCAGTAGGACATGCCCTAAAACCTTACGTAAGATCTAAAATGAAATGGCCAGCAGCTTCTGTAAGTGCACACAGCCCTGTTGACAGGCAGCCCATTCACAGTAGGCTGTCCATGTTTTACTGGCTGCAGTACTAACTCCAAGGACCCCGCTGCTCGCAGAGCTTTATCTGAATGCACAATGCCAGCACAGGCTGATCTCTTCAGGACTTTGACAAGTACCTGGAGAATTCTGCAATTAATATTATTACATACCTTTTGCCAGAAATGCCCTTGAAACTATGAAATGTTCTTTACTGTATTTGGGAAGGAGACAAACACTAAGGGAACTAGGAAGAAAGAAGAGGTGATTTGGTAACTGGGGCTATCTTAAACTGTGAAAAAGCAAAACCCTTTTGAAAGTAATTGAGCTAGTCATTAGCAGAATTTTAACTACAGCAATTTCAGAGATTTGTGACCAGTGCCTGAAAAAGCAAACAGCCTCGACACATTCCTCTGAGTCTGTGAGATGCAGTGCTGCATTTGCATTCTGAGCAAGGATCTTAATGAGTATCTTGTAATCGACAGTTTGCTACCACTCTGTCGAGCTGTGAAGGGACAAGTTACATTTTAATCTCTCTTGGTTTGATTATAAGACATGCCTGAGTCCAGTTTAAAGAGGACACCCCTCCACCTGATTCTACTCTATAATTATTCCTGCTGCAGCTGTGAAAAAGCACTTCATGATTCCTTGATGCAAAATGCTGGAGAAACCATCAAAGTTGACCTTCTATGGCCAAATTTATATAAAGTTCCATTTAAAAGTGAAAAACAAAACAAAAAACAATTTGAATAAATTTCTGCATTTTTCCCTTCCCATTCAGGGCCAGGCTTTAAAAGTTTCTCATTTTTCATTAGGGGTAAAGTTAAATTTTAACTTAGTCTTCCGTATTAAATTAATTGAACTAAAAACAAATATATTTAAGTATTTGTAACTTACAGAAAGATTCGGAGCTTTTGGGAGTATTCCTAAGAATTACAATATTTCTCATCAATGCTAAAAATACTGAGAACAGAGGTAGAACCAGATGGCTTCTCAGGCAAGCAGAAATTTATGTATTGTACTGTATTGTATCAGAACAATGGTTCTGCGAATGGCCAATACCAGCTGCTTTAATGAAAAGTACAATAAACCCAACAGTAGGTTGTTGATGCTTTTCTTGAATCAGAAACACCATGGAGCCAAGTAATTTTTTTTTTTTCTTCTCAGCAATTTCTCTGTAATAAACACATTCAGAAACTATAATAACTATTATAAATGGCTGTGCATTTGAGCAAGAAAATTTAATTATTCTTCAGTAATATTTCACATTAGGCTTAGAGATACTCTAATCATCATTAAGTTGCAGAAAAAATGCACCCGAAGGACTCAGGCCTAGTGCCCACATTTTTCACAGGATGCCACAAATCTCTTTGACTATTTAGTTTTTGTGAAAATGGGTTTCTTTACATACTTTTAAAGTATTTGGGGGTCACCAGGGAAAGATAAGAAAAGAGGGAAAATGTCACTTTTCCTCCATTATCTGGAAGCAAAACCATACATTGCCACTAGCTACTGACAATTAAGAGTGGGAGTCAAGGATCAATAGCATTATTTTCCAAGGTGCTGAGCTGAACTAGGAAGGAACTAGTTTCCTTCAACCCACAGGAAAAAAAATGCTATCATCTTTTTTCTAGAACTGAGGCTTTAAAAAAGACAAGACAGAAACGAACCAGCCATCCTCTCTAAGAGAAAACAAAATCATCCTTTGTATCTTCAGGCTGTGTGGTCTCTATACGGTTCCATTTCAGAAGACCTGTGAACAGCACCAGTTACTGCATGTCAGTATGAAAACCTGGAGGTGACAAGCAGGTGAGAGCAATAAAGACTGTGGCCAGTCTGGCGTTTCTGCTGCTCCCCACAACTTGTTCCTTGCACACTCTGACTACAGACCTGTCACCATCCTCCTCCTACCAATACCTTCTCCAAACCTAGGTAGACCTAGCAAACTGAATCCAGATTCCAAATTCCATCCATTTTTACATCATTAATTCTGGTTTAAGTAAGTCTCCCTCCCTGTGTCACTAACGTTTTTCACCACAACACACAACAGGATGTTCGCAGACCCCGTAGCCCACCTGCTGAGACGATTTGTGTGCAAGGACAAGCAGGCTCTCCAGAGGTTCTGCGGTACAGAAGCCCACCTTCCTCACCCTCAAGAGTTTTCTGGGTTTACCAAACCCACACAAAAAAAGAAAAGAAGAAAAAAAAAAAAGAAAAAAAAAGTTTCAATACCACTGAGCTCCCCAGCAGTCACAGTGTAAGCTGTATGACACCTGCTTTGTCAGCACTAAGGGAAGATTCAAGCTAACTGTTAGCCGACAACTGACATTACCAAAACATTATCCATATTGGGTAAACAAACACTTAGGTGACATTTTTTCCAACCTACATTTAAGTTGCATATTGAAGGAAACAGAATGAACTACAGATATATTACATGTATATGCATGTATACACCATAAACCTTACAGTCTAAGCATTGTATTACAAGTTCAGAATCTCCCTTCCTGCACCTAAGGCAAACACTCCAAGTGCAGTATGAAGATGCTGTACCTGGCTGGTGTACAGAACAAGAAAACCTATTCACTAACTTCACTTCTTTGCCATTTTAATGTATTGCTTTTTCACTTTTACATAGTAAAGCCATCATTCCTTATTTTACCATCACTCAGATTGCTAAAAATGGGAACTATACCCCAAGACTGAAAAGATGTGTGTGTAGTGGGTATATGTGGCAAGGTTTTGGTAGCAAGGGGCCATAGGGGTGGCTTCTGTGAGAAGAATCGAGAAGCTGCCCTATGTTAGGTAACAGCCTCGCTGCTGGCCAGAGCCAAGCCAATAAGCGATGTTGTTTGCACCTCTGGGAGAGCAGATTTAAGAAAGAGGAAAAAAAATAACAAAAAAGGCTGCTTTACAGCAGCTGGGAGAGAGAGAGGAGTGAGAAACAGCTTTGCAGGCGCCAAGGTCTGTTAAGAAGGAGAGGAAGAGGTGCTCCAGGTGCTGAAGCAGAAGTCCCCTGTGGCCTGTGGAGAGGCCCTTGGTGGAGCAAGTTGTCCCCCTGCAGCCCATGGGTCCCTCATGGAGCAGATCTCCATGCTGCAGCCCGTGAAAGAGCCCCCAGTGGAGCAGGTGGATGTGGCCTGGAGGAGGCTGCAGCCCATGGACAGCCCCTGCAGGAGCAGGCCCTGGGCCTGAGCTGCAGCCCGTGGAGAGGAGCCCACACAGGAGCAGGGGGTCTGGGGGGAGCTCCTGCCTGTGGGGGACCCGTGCTGGAGCAGTTTGCTCCTGGGGGATGGATGGACCCCGTGGTACGGAGTCGTGTGGGAGCAGCTCTTGAAGAGCTGCTGCCTGTAGGCAGCCCCCACAGGCTCAGTTCAGCAAGGATTGCATCCCGTGGGAGGGACCCCCACAGCACAGGGGACGAGAGTGACAGAGAAGGAGCGGCAGAGACAAAGCGTTATAGACTGACCAAAACCCCTATTCCCCCGTTCCCCTGCACCGCTTGGGGGGAGGAGGTGGAAGAGGGTGGATGGGGGGAAGGCATTTTTTGGTTTCTTTCCTTTGTTTCTCACTTCTCTAGCTTGTTAGTAATGGACAATAAATCTTACTGTCTCCCTACTCTGAGTTTGTTTTGCCCATCACAATAATTGTTGAGCAATCTCCCCATCCTTAACTCTTGAGCCCTTTGTGTCGTATTTTCTATGCCTTCCCCTTTGAGGAGGGGGAGGAGTGAGAGAGCAGCTGAGGTGCAGGTTGGCCGCCCACTCGACTAAAACCACCACAGCTTGTAGCCACAAAAAGGCTTATAAGCCTTCTTGCAGAGTCAGCCCAGAAGAAATACACACAACTTCACAGAACTTATGTGAAGAGCCTTACTCATTTTTAGAGGTGTTTCATTATTCAGACAGATGCAAATTACTGTATGTACAAACAAATGACTGCAGGTAAAACTGGTTAAAGGAGATCAAGCTGCTTTAAATTCAATTGTTGCTTCACTAAACAAGCCTTGTACAACAGTAATGCTATATGCAAATATTTAATGCAAATAGTTTTTTATATTTGATTGACATGCACCATTGATCTAAAACTCAGGAAAGTCTTGATTTACAGTAAGGCAAAGTGAGTTTTCTTTTCCTTATGCTCCTTCAAATTAGGTGTTTACATGTTGTCCAAATAAAGGGGTTTACTTTCTCAAAATCATCTCAAAAAGTTTGCTAGTAAGGAGCAATTATTATTATTATTATTATTATTTATTTATTTATTTATTTATTTTCTTTTGAGAACTGAAGCTAGGTAGTATCTGCCTAATTTCCGACAGATCATTGCCAACCTGGATTTCCCTCGTCTCTCCACCAAGATTAGGGTATGCATGCATTGATAGTTCCACACAACTCACTAGCCTTTGCAATTTCAATTATATTAGCTTTGGCAGATTCATATTTGAGGCATAATTCAATATACAGTGTACATAATAGCGGGCACGACTATTCAATTGAAGTTGCATAAATATTTCCAGGGAAATATCTTGTTATCAACTACTTATAACTCGCACTTAACAGGCTGTCACATAAACCCTTGGTCTAGGTCTCATGTTGACAAGTAGAGCAGAATGAATTTGCTCATTACATGTATGAATGCGTGCACACACTCGAGCTCCTCCATCTCGCACATTTGCATTAGGATTGTAACTGCAGAGACCTCCTTCTGTGGTGGGCTTTTTCCCACTATTTCAGACACCTGAGCAAGAGCACATAATATTCTGTGTGTCAGGAAAAAACAAACAAACAAACAAACAAACAAAAAAACAGAGTCTGAGAAGGGCTGCAAGGTTACCCGGAGGAGTATACTCAACACATCTGTGCTGAGCAGCCTCTGCCAGAGATTGCACGGCACATCACTCACCAGCCACCATCTCGCCGCTGTGTGAGTGATGCATTGCAGTTCTGGGCAGTGGCGGACACGATGAGGAGGCAGGTCCTAGGTGAATGTATCAGACAGACTTTGACCAAAGTAACTGTTTCCTTATGCTAGTGAAAACTGACCTCGTTGCTAAGAAAAAGCTTGATGCATATGTGCTGAAAGACACAGAAAGATCTCTCACATATAAAACAGAGAAAAATTAGATGATTAAGTGTTGAGTTTTAATTATTATGAACGTAAACACAGTAGCTTCCCCACAGCAATACACATTAGTGAATCAAAAATAGATTATGCCACTGGAGATAACACAACATGCAGTTAACACAAAAATAAAAAGATAAGCAAGAAATACTTTCACCACCATGATGAAGGAAAAAAAAAAAAAAAAGAAAATGGGGGGGTAGAGGAAAATATTATTTTTAAAGATGATTTTTCAATTTTACAAAACTTGTATCAAACTTAGAAAGAAAGAAAAAGCAAGTTGCTCTTGTAAATAACTAGCAAACCACAGATATACCTTTGTGGAAATCCAGTTTATACAAATTGCTTTTTAAAGACAATCCTTTCAAAGTGAAGAAGATTGCTTGTATACAGTATGACAGCATAGAGTACTTCATGCACAGATTGCAACTGCTCATCTAATTACCAATTTTCAGTTGTGCTTTTGCTTCTTCTCTCTATGCTGTCCTGGTGAAGGGGCCCAATGTCTCCAGAATTTTTCACAGAACTCAGCATCTCTTCTTAAAGATTTTTTCTCCTTATATATATATATTTTTAATAATAATATATACACAATACTAGCTTCTGCCCTAAGCTACAATTAGGTACTTCAGCACATCAACCTTTTTTTTCTTTTCCGCATGACAGTACAGTTTCTTATCAAGTCTAGCTTTAGGAATGTCTAAAACTTGTCCCATTCAGTTAGTCAGTAAATCCACATGGTGAAAAGACACACACACACACATGCACACACACTCAAGCTCCTCTAAAATAATCCTAATGAACTGAATTCTAGCATTGGTCCATTATTTCTCATTCTGCTTTGAAGCACGAATGCATGTGCATATGCAGCTACTCCCTGATTCTTCCCTGTGGCCAGTGCTGTTCGACTCCGCAAAGTGACTGTGCCATTTACCGGGGCTATGCATCATGCACAGTGAGTAATGTAAACCCATGTCCTTAAAAAGACACTGCAAGCCTGACTGGGGATGGTTTTTGTTCTTGTTTTGATAGCTTGTTTGTTATCAGGGAAATGGGAAGAAAAGGAAAGATGCTTTATGTGTCAGAATAGTGGTTTGCAAATTTCTAGAGGAAAAGCTATATTTTATATATGTTCTGCATTCTCCAGTTAGCTTATTTTAGTTTTATATATATATATATATATATATACATAACTAAAGTTTAAAATCTCTTTACAGGTCAGAAAAGAATCTAAATATTTTGATTTTGAATATTTTGACTTTATCCAACTGTTATATTTATCCTGATTGTTAATTTTTAAAAGAATGTATTCTCTGTGCTTGCTTTGTGTTTATAATATTTCAGCAATTCAGAAGACGTAAAAGTTTGGAGAAAATTTACAAGTGTTTTTTCACTAAAATTTTGACCCTGGTGGAATTAAGATCCATTCTGGAAAATTCTGACTCACTAGACAAACAGGATTTTTTTTTTTTATTATTTTATTCTCTCCTCTTCTCATACCACATCTGTTTCCTACTGACCTCATTAAAAACTTTCCTCCCTTTCGATGGGGCAGTCCTTGTACTGAGGAGGATTTTCTCCCCCTATCAGCGGCTGATACTTTTCATGAAAAACGCAGAAAACCTGAACTGCAAGTGGAGAGAAAGTTCAGGGCTTACTTTGCTGGAGGCAAGGTGAGGAGAGGCGGGGAAAGGAAAAGGGAAAGGATGAAGCAAAAAGTTTCAAAATGAGTTTTGGACAAGAAATTATGTATCTGAAAGACTTGAAAAAGAAAATTGCTCTGTCACTTCTTAGGCATTTTTATGCCGAAGATTCCTCTCAGGGAATGACTTGGGAGGGACCAAACCATGTCCAGTAACCCTTTTCACTGAAGCCAGCTTA
This sequence comes from Cygnus olor, assembly GCF_009769625.2. Classification (NCBI taxonomy): domain Eukaryota; kingdom Metazoa; phylum Chordata; class Aves; order Anseriformes; family Anatidae; genus Cygnus; species Cygnus olor. The sequence continues at coordinate 67,715,628 of NC_049198.1, read as the reverse complement.
TTAGGGGTGGCAGGGTGGGCCACCACCCTCTCTCTCACAAATGCTGAGGTGATGCTCTCACGAAGGGTGAGGGGCTGAGGGCAGCCATTTCAGTGGCAAAACGAGAAGAGGCACGCTGCTGTTATCTGCCCTCGTGGGGAGAGAGAAGGAGACGTTAAATTTTGATGTATGCTCATTCTTTTCATTCTTTCTTTCTTTAGCACTTCAAAAATCGAGCAGATAATTTCATCTACAAACATCTCATCCCCTTCTCCTGAAGTTATGGGTCATCCTGTCAGAGGTATTCAGGGTGGCAGGTAGCATTCTCCTGTTCAGTTCTTCATAGACTTTTCATCACTCCCTACACTACCAGTTTATACTGGTGTACTCTGATAACCAGAGTACACTGCGAGCAACCCACCCCAATCTCTGGTAGGCATGCTGCATCTGAATTTTACAATAAGGACAAAAGGAAACAAAACACATTGGGTAGAAAGTCAGAAACACAGTAAGGCCCCAGCACTCCTCATGTACCAGACTTAGTCACAGGAAATTACGGAAGAAGTAGTCAGAGCAGTAAGCAAAACGTGCTCTGTACTGTTTGACAGTTGCAGAGGCTATTGCACGGTGAATCCCAACCCCAGCAGCCTCATGTCCCAGTTCCTAAAGGTTTCATTTACTGTTTTGAGCCCTGCGCTACACACGAAGGACTCCTACGGCAGGGCAGTACAGATGAACCATCACTGCCTCTAAACACCGCTAGTTACACACAGTCATCTTCAGACTTCCAACAAAACATATGTTGACGAATACAGCAGGATTTCACTCCTCCTCAATTTGCCAGTAATAAATGCATTGCCTGAATTAATCATGTGCTTGTCAGGCAATGAAAAATCTAGTAGCTGTCACTGAGCTAGGCCTCTGCAGTGCCAGAAACCATGTGCACTTGGGCACTGGAAGCTATCATTGCCATCCCGCTTGGATGAAACACACAGCACTGCTTGAAACTTTTTATGCTTCAAGACAAGTTCTACTCCAACAACAAAAAAATTTTGGGATTCCTTGGCCAGACTGTGACAGATCCAGGGGGAACAGGATGCAACGAAGGGGAGGGATGGAGCAGAACAGGTCCCTGGGCTGGCTGCATCGGGTCTCCATATCGTTCACACACCACACTACACTTGGTCTTCTGCCTCACTTTGACAGCAATGTGACATCCATAGCTACTGGTGTGTAAATAATAAGTTTCTGGATGACAAAAAAAAAAAAAAGGTAAAAAGAATGCAAAATAGCATAAGGTAACATTTAGCATAAATATAAAACTACCACTAACATACTCCAATTACTGCCCTCCTGTCCTCTACTGGTACCCAATGATGCCAAAAGACAGTATAGCAGCAAAAAATCAAAATACTGTAGCTGTTTTTTCTAAACAACACTCTCAGAACAGAACATGTGAAGACTCAAGGTGAAAGAGCCATAAATACCCTAGAGTAATACTTCCATTTGCTTATGCTGTTTGACCATAGAGTTTTATCAAACATGCTATATTCCAGTCAAGATTAAAATACTGAAACTAGATGTGTCTCAGGTTGGCTTCTGTAATTTAATTTTCTATTCTCCTAACTAACCAGTAATATAACTAGAAACTAGGTGTCATGATATTTCTTTAGAAGAAATCAAATTACATTTAACATTTGTTTATGATAATTGCAATATACTTTGCTTTCCAAAGGAGCCAAAATAATCATTGGCAAGTTTGGAACTACTTTATGTTCTTAGTAAAATAAAGTATGCAAAGTCAGAAATCAAATGTCAAAGATGAATTCTTCTCCACAGCACGCATATCCAGATGATAGTTTCTCAAAGGGATTACCAATGTTTAATCCTCTCCAGCAAAAGTGCTCCCCTATTTACTCTTTAATACGCAAATAGACTTTTGATCCTGCTGATATTTCCATAAGAAAGTACATTGAACATTTCTGGCAAGTCTTCAGAAATGGTATCACTCAGCTAGGAAATCACAGCTGCTCAATGCCTGCGTAGGACATAGTAGTTCAGCTGAGTTATATGTTCCTACAAAACCATTTAGTCATACTGCTATTTAAATAAAACAGAACTCCCATAATTAAGAAGATCATGGGCTCGTGAGTACGCTCTATGAGGGTTTTGCTGATCACTTGCAATCTTACCAGTCATCTTGCAAACCCATCCTACTAGGCATACTGTTGACTGCTGTGATGAAAATCAATTTCAATTTTCTTGTACTGCTCTAGGGATTAATCATTGTACCAGGTTGTGTCTGTAAAAAAAACACAGAGGAAGCAACAGGAAAGCGATCTATTTAAACAGAAGCATGGAACTTCGTGCTGATTTGCTTTCCAGAAAATAAAAAGACTTTTTAAAAATCATGTTTTGGGTAAATACTAGCAAAACATATTATTTAAACTGCTATTCTAAACTACTTGGGAACAGCCTACTTCCTTGGTATCCAGGCACTTCAGAGTTTCTTTTTCCTCTCACTATGCAAACAAATTGTTTTTGGAAAATAGAAAGGAAGACAAGACCACCAAATAATTTTTAAGATCAAAACCACTATGTTTTTAAGATCAAAACCACTATCAAAACCACAGTAACAGGATGTTACCTTGCACTGCCAATTGATGGAGATACCTTGCTAGCAGTTATACAACTATTTGTGACTACTGAAAAAAGCTGCATGTCAGGATTCCTTTTTTTTTTTTTTTTTTTTTTTTTTTTTTCTTATAGGGGCATCTGCTATGAGAGGAGGTAAGAGAGTATGGCCCAATGCATGGATTTTTGGTCTCATTCTGGAATAACGTGAGGACTTATGGAAAATGTGTCTCAGATGAAAGACAGTATGTGTGTTTATGAAACTTATTCTCAACATACAATACCAAATTCACATGACAGTAGCCCTAAGATAAACCACCTGTGTGTCACCCTATTCTGACTTATTTCAGAGAGGGAAGCAATCCTAACTACATTCAGGAAAGACTCTGAGACTCCTTTAAGTCACAGCAGCAGCTCTGATCTGACCTGCCATTTTTAATACCCTTTTCAATACCCAAGAACATTTTCTTCATAAGGACTAATAGAGAAATGTTTGGAAAGCTAATCAATTTTTATTTTTTATTTTTTTTCAGAAAGTACTAGGGTTACCCATTCTGTGGAGACTCTAAAAATACAATGTTATTCAGACCATTAGGCCAGTGATTCTTTTTCCTGATATTCTGGGAGCACCTTTGGAAAACCAGACGTTATTAAGGGTGTGAACTCAGTCCAGTGTATGTTCCTCTTCATTAAGGATACTCTTGGGATGCAGTTGTGCAATTTGATTGCATAGATACGACCTGGGGAAACAGAGTTGCCAAGTGCACTAGTTTCAAGAGTTGCATGACAACTGGAAAGATGCCATGTGAAAGTGTCAAAGATCGTGTTGTTTCAGTAAAACCTTTATTCACATGAATAACTCTCAGGGTTCTGACACTGCTTCAGAGTGTTGTCCAAGACAGAAAATGCAATTTTTTTTAATTATTTTTATTTTTTTTTATTTTTTTTACCCACTTGTGTTTCAGTGTGAATAATGATGCTGCAGAAACATGCAAGGCAATCTGTACAGAAAGGAAATAGTATCAGAGATGAAGTCCTACATTCTCACCCCACTCAACCAATCAAAACACCTTTACCTGGTATAACTGGGAAACCTCAAGCCTACAGGGATATTAAAATATTTTTCAGAGCAGCTGAGCTGCAGAGATGATCTCAGGACACAGCTGCCAGTTCTGACATAATAGCCATGTAGCAGCTTTGGCTTACCTCAAACACATCTCCCACTGAGATAAATGATGCTAAATGATGCCAATAATGATACCAAGGAGTATTGCCAACAACAACAACAACAACAACAAAAACAACAAAAAAAACAGAACCCACAAGCCAAAGGCAGTACCTGTCACATGCTGCCAGCCATTCACTACCACTTTCTGGAACAACTTTCCCTTCCTCACCTCCCCGCTTTCATCTTGTTTACCTTCGATGCTTTACCTTTTTACTACAGGTGACTTCACTGTTCGAAGAACATTATCACTTTTCCTTAGAATGCCAATGCATATTCCAGCAACACAAAAGCACCCACATAACAGAACACAGTTTCTTCAGCTTCACATCCTCCATTTTTAGGGAGCCAGCTATAATGAAATGGCAGAGTCAAAACTAGACTGCTGCAGCAGAGTACTACAAATGCAAGTCTGGCCCCACTCTAGTGTCAGGTAAAGGCTTTCTGCAGAAACTCTGACTTCAGACAGTAGACTTTTTGAGGGTTCTCACGAAGTGTAAAGAAAAAAAATCATTAGCTTTGCTTACATCTGTGCACTCAGTGTTTGCATTGCCATTAAGTACCGCACATTTGGTGAGGGCCCTACTTGCCTTCAAGGCAGGTATTCTCAGGCTTTTATAGAGTATGTGTTTATTTAAAATGGCATTCAGGAGCAATATGAATGCAATAAATGTGATGTATGAAGTAACCTGTAATTACCGTGAGCTTATGGTCAGTGTAGGCATGAGAAGAACTATTCATCAGCCCTCCAATAAATGCAAACTGAGTGACACACTTATTGAGAGGCAGCTGATTACAGCTAAATAGTCCACTAAACTGTGGCTGCTGATGAGCGAGCACATTTTGAGAAGCAAAAGTTAACTTCTGCAATACTGTTACTTCTTTTTCAATTCCTATCTAGAATAACTCTCTGTGACACAGCACCTAAACTAAGCACTTCTATTTTCCAGACTCTCAGACTTCATTAAATTATTTTTGCTAGACTAAACAGCTACTGCAAACTATGAGGTATGGAAGATGCAGAGAAGTGTATACCTTTCATGAAGTTGTTCAAAATCATTTGTATACTTTTCACTTTTGGTAGCAAGATTCACTTTAGGTTTCCTCTGCTCACTTAGTAAGAAAGGTAGTTCAAGACGAAAAAGAACATACCCCATACTTTATACCACCTGTGTAACAATACTATCCACTGAGAAATAACACAGTGGGAGTCTCATTTCCATCTTGCTTCCCAGTAACTTGAATGATCTATTGCAGGCCATGATGACTAGAAAGATGATTTTTTTTTTCTCCTTAAAATATAGTTCTTAGTGAACAATCAATATGTGAATCACAGGCATATACTATTAATTAACAGCCATTTTTATTATTTATCTTTGCTGTCATACTGCAGTAGCAATTATAAGCCTGTTCTTCAGGAAGAAATAAAAAATATTAAAAAAAAAAAAAAACAAACATACATGATATTAAGCTTTTACCTAACTGTTTGATATATAAAATAATCATACTGAATCACTGTGTGATTAATGTACATTCAAGTACAATGACTCACAAAGCACATAAATGTGAATGTCTTTCAGTTTAAATGTAGGAATTTCATTCAAAATATTCACTTATCATGAGGGAAAATGAGTTCCATGTTGAGTTGACAGCACAAAACATTCAAATATATGGTCTGCTTTTGCTGAAACCAGTGTGAATTTTGTTTTATCTTTTATGTACAAATGAAGTAAAGAGAAAGAAAGGGGAAAGGAGGGAAAGGAAGGAAGACAGCAAAGACTGTTGTGTGCAGACAGCTTTATTTCTGAGTACCACAAATAGAAAAAAAAAAAAAAAAAAAGATGGATGAGCTTCTGTTGCAGGGTACTTTAAGTGTGCTTTATCTAGTGGGTGCCGGGAAGATATAAGTCCATAATAGAGTTGCAAGACATTAATGCTGCTGACTACAAAGATGAATTGGTAATTAGCAATTTGTTTTTCTCATGGACTGTTCATCAGTACTCATTGGGAAATGTCCTTTTTTAATTGGTAGTCACTCCTGTCCAAACATTTTCAACAATGCTATTCATTTCACCTAAACAAATTGTTTTATAGGTTTGTAAATTACTTATGAAATCAATTTTTGATATTTGAATACTATCTGTCTCATTTTCATGTTTTAGCACTAATTATAATGAGACTACTTTCTCTCAATATAATACCTATTGGACATTAATTCAATTCAGACTTCAGTCTGCCTGAATTATCAGAGAGGCTTGAAGGAGTTTTGTTTCAGGTCAACAGTGCTCTTGATCCTTCTATTGTTCAGACCCTTTAGCAACATAGTTCCATAAGCTGAAGGAGCAGTTAATTCAGCTGTGGGAGAACAGCCTGTGTTTCTAAGATGTCTAATTCCTGAACAAAATCAGGAATCTTTAATCAAAAATGAAAGAGAGGCAAAGTCATATTCATAAAACATTAACACAATTCAGTTTAAAATAAAACTAAATGAAAACAGAAAATTCTGAGGTGATTATTTTGAAATTGTTATCCCACAAAATACTGTTATTTTGAACCTTCCACTCTGGCTTCAAAACAGACAGTCCAAATTACTCTTTTTTAAAATTTATTTTCAAATAAATTCTGGTGTTTTGCCCTGCCATAGAGTACATTTTAATCATTAACAATAAATAAATAAATTAATTAATTAAGCATTAAAATATTAGTAAAGACTGAAAATACAATTTTAAAGATCAGTTATTACCTTACAATGTAATCATAATGATTCTTTATAATCAATTTATCAATTTGAATATAAGCAAGCCAGGAATTTAAAATCCTGCTCCTTGGGCCCTGCCAATTTGTTTTTTTCCTATGAGTGGTGATTAAAAAGCATAATTACTTCTGTAGTTAGAAACTGAAAATTTTTAAACTAGGATGAGGAAGTGATATAAAACCTAGCAATAAACCAAGTCTCTTAATTATTTAATAGACACCACTGTGTTTCTCAGGGAGACACAAAAACGACACATTCACAGGTGCAGAACAACTTTTGAGATGTCGTCTAGAGCCAGGGTGCCTGACATCCTTTGACATCCCCCATGATTTCGATACTCAGAAATAAATATTGTCAATCCGAGCACTGACGATACAAGTGCTCAGCGGGCGCAGCTAGTTTTTCTCTGGCTGGCATTGAGATGCAACTGGCGTTTTGGTGAGAAGACCGAGAAGTGTATTAGTTGCTTATAAGGCACAGTTCAACACATACAGAATCACGTGATGATTCTTCTGCAATACCTCTGATACATGATTGTAGATGTAATCTACGGATGCTTGAGCAAGTGAATATTAATTTTGCCTATTCAAATATTTTAACAAAAAACACATTTTGCTTGTCATCTTACATAAAAAGCTTTCTAAAATAAGCACTCAGAAGTGCATGGTTAAAAACTCATTCATATGCTAGAAGTTATTCAGTCTATTGTAACCAATCTTTTACCAAGCCTATGAGCTAAAGACAGTGAGAATTCTGAGCTAATAGAAAAGTAATGCAACAGAATGAAGACCGTGACAGAAAGAAACAACCTGTGGTTCAAAATGCATGTTTAACCCTGCTGGGTTAGCCCATAGAAGGATAAGTAGGTATAAATGATCCACACACCTCTAAACAGAATTTGGCAACTGCAGTCTTCCAGATACATTGGTCTGCACATTACCTTCTTCTGAGTCACTGACCAGAGAACAGAGACTCATAAGGAAATAAACAACATGAGCTGGGACTGTGCGCCTTAGCTCAGGTAACATTTTCTTTGCAACTGCCTACTGTAACAAAAAACTCCGCAGTGGGAGAGAAGCTGGTCTAGGTTCTTTATTGCTGTAGGGTCAGCATGTAACTCCAAGAGACTAGATCTATAAAGACAGATTCATGGAGGAGAGCAACATTAGTAGTTATTATTTCATCAGACTAGGACTCAGCACAGTTGAGTCTAAAGGGATCAAGAAAATTGCAGCAAGAGAGAAAGAAACCTCATTTCATTGCCTGGAGTAGCCATGAAAACAATGAAACCAAACACATTCTGACAGAATGTTCTTCTGCATTTCCTTTGAACCTTCTTTTCACATAAACAAGAAAATATCACAGTGGCCAGTCAAGCCATTACTTTTAGATTTCTGTATTCCACCCACCTAGTGCATCGACTTCCCATTTCTCAAAGTTCTCCCAAGAAATAAAGACAACAATAAGAACAAGTTTTTCCTTGATATCCTAGGGAAACTACCATGCGGGCTAAAAAATACTTCAGTCATACATGGTTCAAAATTTATTAAAACTTTTTTTTTTTTTTTTTAAATCTGAAAACTATGTTGAACTTTCTAGATTTAAGGCAACCATTTAAAACCTGCAAGTCATGTACGTTGTACACAAGTATAGCTTAGTAAACAGTGTAACTGAAAATGTGGCAGAAGACTGTGCTGTTTTATTAAAGATAATACACTGAGAATGGCTAAGCCTGAGTACCAGTAAATCAGTGATTTCACCTATCATTACTGTTGAGTGTATCATATGCTTCTAAGAAGCAGGGTAGATGCTGGGTAATAAGGTGAACACCACATTAAAAACAAAAACAAAAACAAAACCAAAACAAAACAAAAACTTATTAAAACAGAAACTATTACAAAAACTACCACTCAATCTCTCTGATGGATTTTTTTTTTTCTGAAGTAAAAGTGACAGTTAAGGAAGGCCCATTTGTTTTCAGAATCATACACCTCCACGGGTTGAATTTAACTTGACAGATTACTGAAATATAGTTCTAGTGTCCTGCTAAATAAGGCACATAAATTCCACATTTTCTAGCTATAGCAACCAAATAATTTTCTATTATTTATAGAACTGAACTGTACAATTATTTCTTGTATTTACTTATATGTCAAGTACTCAACTGAACAAGTCTTCCTACTATAACAGTTGCGACCCTTATCTTGGAAATCAGCTTAAAACCTACAACTGGCAGTTCCAAAAGAGTGTATTGCCCAGTTAATCCTCCTTTTAAGATATAAAAGGAGGTTAATCTCAATTTCAAAAAGGAAACGGTAAGAATAAATAACTGGCACAATGTCATAAAGAGATTTGAATACAGAAGACTGGCTCTAGCATTTTGGATGTAGGTTTTCCACCTACTTAAAAATGTTGGGATCTGGCACTTAGCAGTCTCAGGTATACACGTGTACAACTTTTGCAGTATTAACCCTCTGTCCTCTGCCAAGAAGTCAATAGATAATCATGATGATGGCCACTATGGACATCCCTGGTGGTTTTAATCCAGCCACAACACAAGAGATTGGACAAAATTAACAGAGAACACCTGAGATGCAGATCACGAAACAACATGAATCAGCTTACAGTAGGCTAATCAAAAGGCTCTACTGGCTGAGCTGCTGGGGACATTCATATCAGGCTGAGAAGTGTGTGTGTTTTGCAGGGGGACCGGCAGTGCCCTGCAAAGAACAATTAAGTAAGCTGAGCTAAGAAGTATTTGCAATTCTACAGCAGGAAAAATCTCATTGAGACCCATGCTTTCATCAGCTAGGCGCAGAATGCAAACAGTCTCCAGCCACGGTCTTGTAACTGACAATGAAAGCAGAAACTCACACTGCAGACAGTAGAATGAATTTCGCACAAGACTGATGTCAGTAAATCACTCATGGCTGAGTGTGTCTTGACCACAATTCAATATGAGACTAAACAGACATTACATTAATGAGTCAACCCTACCGTTAGATATGAGGGTGGAAAGAAGAATGCCTAAAGTGTCCTTGCATGAAAGTTTCAGTATTACTGTTTGTTTTAATATAAATAATACATGTCTTGCAATCTTATGATTTTGAAAAATATAATAAGGAAAATCAATTTTAGGAATATCGAGGTAACTTTCCTATTAAGTGTGATGTACTGCTAAGGTGCATCATGCCATGAATAAATGTAGTTCATCATATGGAGCATGTTTGAATACAAACAATAAGACAGATCAGCAAAATACGTGTGAAATAAGGTTTGTAGTAGCACATCAACATTTCTCCCATTGTGATGTAACTTGAGTGAGACTCTTCTTCTGACAGTCAATCTTGAAATTGTTTTCCCTTCTCAGCTCTGCAGAGTAATTTCATCTATGAGTTCTTCAGACCCTGTTATGTGCAATTTCCAATAGCATGACAGGTTAAAAAAAAAAAAAAAAGGCTCTAAGCCTATAAGTAGACTGGAAGTCATTGCTTTAAAAGAGGAATCCACAGGAATCCTTAGCTATTTTAAAAGGTCAAAATTATACAAGTACTGCTTCCTAGGGACAAATGATTGTGCTTTTCAATCTCTACAAGCACTTGTGTTAACTTAAAAAACTGAAGTAAAAAGTTAGCACATTTTTCACAATATTCCACCACCCTTTTGTTTAATATATCTGCTTTTCCATATGGGAGCAGTTTCCTTTCCTTCTGATTTTCGGTGTGATTTTATAAGATTATTGATTTTTTTGTTGTTAAATTCATCTAGGGTGTAGATGAGATGGTCAGGTTTTGAGTGTGAAAAGTTGGAATTCATACACGGATAATAATAAGAAAAGCTGGATTATCATATCACTTCAATCAGCTATCAATTTATCAAAATCCATTTCAGTAACCAAATATATATATATATAACTTTCTTCCTTGATGCTCGGTGCTAAACTTATTTTGATGGAAAGTCCCAGTAAAAGTAGCAGCAAAAGTGTATTTTGATACATCTGTATCATGTTTTACACTTACATGAGATCTTCTAATCAGCAGCCACTATAGGCTTTATATATGAAAAAAATATTAAAGCACTAATGAAACCAAAGAAGGTCAGTGTGTACATTGAAGTGCAGAAGTGACAAATATTTCAAAAATCCTCTACCTACAGCATATTGATTTCTAAATACACTTATCAGCAAAGGGTGTGTAAAAAGCACTAAATCCCAATTAATGTAGAACGAAGGCACCTGCTAGATTTTTTCGCAGATGGCTTAGACAGCAGGGTAACCATAGATTACATATTTTGTTAATTACTTTCAGTCAAATAGGAATGTCCATGAGTTACAACCTCACATTTTAGACTCTCAAATCACTTTACAAAAGATGAACATACAGAGTTACAGATATTTGTCCTTATTTTTCATTTTATTTCCAGAAGACTAACAAGTTAGCGACCAAAATATTAGCACAACTTCCTTCCTAGGGGTTTGAATCAGACTTCTCAGTTATCAAGCATCAGCTCTATTCATTTATTTATTTATTTGACATTCCAATGAATGGATTTGGCTATCACAACGCACCACAGACAGAGAGAGAGAGAATAAAAAATCAAGTGCATCATACCTGAAATTACTGAGAAGAAGAAGGAACAGTCTTTAAACAAGATTTTGAGAAGAAAAATAAAAATAAGTCAAGGCGGGGACAGATTAAAACTTGTCCTGCAAACTGGCTGTGAATAGGTTACTAGAGGATAAGAAAACAGTGACTTCCACTGATGGGACAGGGCAAAATCTGAATCTGAGAGCACAAGTCCAGGGAAACTGGAAAAAGGCTAAGCAGAATTTGAAGCAAAGAGACAAAGCTAAGTAAGGGAGGTGGAATTTACTCATGGGAAGTATGGAAGAAAAAGGACAGACCAGCTAAAATGGTGGCAGAAATCAAGGAGGAGTTGAAGGTGAAGAGCTGAAAGAATGAAGTTGAATGGAGTTGAAAGAATGAAGGGAGACTGTGGAAGCCTTGAGTACAGAGCAAGCAACATGGCCAAAGAAGAGGAGATAAAGGCACTACATCTCTTCAACTCTGAGTGTGCTCGTGAAGTTCTTGTTCATTAGTTCTTGTGTTAGGCCTGGCTGTGCCAATGCATGTGGGTGAGAGAGCTTGGATGCAACAGCCCTGAGAAATACTAAGCAGCAGTTGCTGGTCTGAGTTTCTAAAAGACAATAGTGCTGCTCACTCAGTGAGAGAGCCATTAGTGACAAACCATGAATGGAGAACCATTGTCTGCCGGGTAACAAAGGCACTTCTCAAGACTACTCCGAAGGAGTAAGCACAAAGCTCCAACAGGTGAGATGGGCGATGACCGATATAAACACATGCATCAAACTCACAGAGACTCTGTATGACTAAACCAATGGAGAAATGAGGAGGAAAAGGTAGAAATGTTGGGACTGGTGACTCACAGAAAAGTTGAGGGAAGTGAAAAGTGGGAAAATAGTGGGAAAGGAAACAAGGCAGGACAGAACACAGCTAAAAGGATTACTTAGCATATTAAGAAAAGTGGAAGTGGAGCTTTGTTAAACTGAGCGAGATAGGGAGTCAGTCCATAATACATTGCCATGGAGGTGAAAGATAGTCAGACAGTGGTGTTTCAAAGGCAAACAGAAAAGAAAAAAAAAAAAAAAAAAAAGGAAATGAATGAATAAATAATCCAAAAACAACAGAACAGAATAAAAGAAGCAAGGGAGAAACCTGCTGCCCAGTCCTTTTGCAGGTAATCAGACTACTCAAGTGGCTGTAAATCATTACAGTGGCATTGATGTTAAAGAAACTGACACTTTGTGTCATCTAAAGCACTAAGCAGCAACTCAGGAAAGATGGTGCAGCAAGGAGCCTTTGAGAACAATAAGCAAAGTTATGGAAGTATATATGGTGTGGAAAGTATTCTGAGTGTTCATAGCAATACTTGTAATAAATCATAAGACTACTTACTCTTACATGAGAATAGTGCTCGGGTAATAGAGCGGTTATACTTCAGAGGTATACCATGCTGAAGGTCTGGAGAACAAGAATGGAAACATCATTCTGGTAACAAAGACGTTCACCAAAGTTACCAAACAAGAATGGCAGTTGTACAGAAAGAGGTAACTGGGCTGGGAGCTGAGAAGGATGAATATGTCGAGTCAAGCAATGACGCCATAAAACTAAAACCCACCTGCTTATAAAATTGTTTTGAGTTATGGCTTGCTACCAGTTTGTTAGGTTACCTTATCATGATTTGCTAAAAGTGGGCCTACTCATCCGCTATGCACACAGTTACTACAAATAAGGTTTTTAACAACCCAAAGCTGGTTATATATAGAAGGTTTGAGGTCTCATAATTGAAATTACTGGATCATTAATCAGTAACACTTCAAAAAAAACGTCTTGTATTTCTTTCTTCCACATTAGAGAGAGAGAGAGGGCAAATCTCAGGTAAAGTAAGGAGTCTAAGGATTTGACGTGCATCTCATGAAACTGTGGAGCTAGCTTGAAATGCATGTTGAGAGACTGCTTTTGTAACAAGCAACCTGGAAGCCCTGCTTATGCTTTTCAATGCCAAAATCAAATAGTACAAATAAAGCACTGCAGTGCAAGTAATGCAAGCATATGCATAAAAGGTCACAGTAAATTTCCAGACAAAGTATTATTTTTTAATTGCAAGATTAAATGCTTGCAGAAGAAGGAATGGAACATTTTCATTTTATCACAAAGGAAAGGGATTCATACTAAAAATATGTGTCTAAAATGATGTGATGCACACAATACTTTCTTTGAAATTTCACACAGCTCTATAGAAACCCTCAGTGTATCTACAAAATATTTTTCCTTGAGATTACAAAGAAAGTAATTACATGTATGTTAGTATTTCATAAGTGAAAAGAACTAATAACATAAAAGCATTTTAAAGACAGTTTTCACAGATATTCTGTTTTGCATGCAGAGTCTACTTCAAAAGTATCAAATTTATTTCCTTTTTCCTATACAGCATTTCTACACAACATAGGGAAATAAACATGCTAATAGTTAAAAGCATGTCAGTTATGTGCAATCTACCTTAACCTGTAGCAATCTCTTATTGGACTTCTGATACACAAAAGCAAAAAGAAAATTTTCAAGTGAAAAGCAGACTATTTACCTTTCTCCAAATTTTAAAAATACAGTATTATTACTGGAAATATCCTACTATGAGAAACATAATGTGTTTAAGTAGTGGACATAGGAATGATGCCAAAAAGTCACTTACAAAATAATATATGATGGGGGACAAAATTTCAATCCCTAACTAATGATTAGTTACAAAAAAAAAAAAAAAAAAAAAAAAAAAATGTATACTAAGTTAGAACTTGTAAGTCAAACTGCTTTCTGGCAGTCATATCAGTACATCAGTACAGACTACCACAGAGAAGATACCATTTTAATACCACCTTACCATTTACTCCTCTAACTTCCCGGATCACTTATTTTTGGGATGAAGCTTCTTCTCTACTTACTGTTGAACCTTTTTTTTTTTTTTTTTTTTAACCTCCCTTCATAGAAACAATATATCTAATGCTTCTTCTAAGCATGGGTGTTCTTGACAGTCAGTGCATTTCAATAAACCTTGAGTTGTTGCCAGACATTCACATTGAATGGTATCTTTAGAAAAGCAAAACCTAATTTTCTCCCTTTTTGCTCATGATTACGCCAACAGGGAGACAAGAGACAGGTGAGCAGGTGCAGCACCACCTCTCCCCACCTCCACCAGCCACCAGAGTGCCCCCCCCCCCCCCCCCCCCCCAGCCCCGCCACCCCTTGTCCCACAGAGCATTTCAGGATGAGAAGTTGGTAGTGTCAATTGACCTTGTTTTCACCCATCACTATTTAAACAATATTTTTAAAATATTGGCCTGTTGCAGAGATCAGATCCAAAGCTCCCTGCACCCCGTGATCATCTCCCATCTACAAGTTTCATCAAAGCCTTCACAAGTACTCTGAACCTTTTTTTTTTCTTTTTTTTTCTTTTTTTTAAATAAACTATAAGTCTAAAATTGTGCTCTGATTGGACAATGTTGTGATGGTTTTAAGGGTTTGTGGAAGTTACCGGAATTTTCAAATGCAGAGAAGCCTGAATGAAGCAACTACACCAAAACTTTCATGATACAACAACTGTTGTATGCAAGCTTACCTTTTCAAAAAAAAAAATGTGTAATGTAACATTATCACCATACATTTTAATGAGCTCCTGTTGCTTTCCATGTCACACAGCTGAGGAAATGGAGAAAACAGAGCAGAAACCACAGTATAAGCCTGCTCAAGGCAGACTGAAGGTTTTATTAAAAATATTTTTCTATGAAAATCAACTGACCATTAAAAGAATATTCTGAAAAAACAATGTTGCTCAGTTTTGGTTCATAGCAATGACAACACTATCAAACTCACGGGAACAAATGCTACTTTAACTTCAACATATGTACTTGATAAACTCAGCAGAATTATGTAAATAATAGATTAAATGCACATCTTTCAAACAAGGCTAAGAGGAAACGATTTGAGACACAAAAAATGACTTAAACCACTTAATCTAAGTCCTCATACTACGCTTGTTTTTAAGCTTCTTATGTGGAGGACAGGCTGCAGGGCCAGCTTGAACTACAAAAACAAATAAATTCAACAACTAACCCCTTAAGACCCGTACTTTAAAAAGAAAACAAAATACTTATGAGCAGGCATGAATACAGACACACCCTGGAGAACTGAAGAAATGACTTGGTTCAGGGGGAGGCTGTTTTTACATCACTGCCTCACCTCCTTCCATTCTGCAGTGCTGTTCCTGCCCACAGCAGGTCTAGTTCATCTGCTATTGGAGGAAGGTCTGCTGGGACTGCGATGGGGATCTGTCTTGTCTGTGCTTTTATTTTGCTTTCCTAAGCTGTCCTCTGAATTCAAATACTTGTCAATTGTTAACTTAGAAATACATCTCACCTCTTGAAATCTCTGTGGTCTGTGAGCTCATGTACGTGCCACACTATTTTTTAGAAATGAGTTAATTTGTAGGTTCGTAGTAACCTGTTACACAGTGCTGAGAAGAATTTGCCTCATAAATGAAACACTGGCTATTCAAGTTATTAAGTAAAATCACAGAGCTGTGTCTAATAATCTGCATCATACTGCTCAGTATTAAAAAACAAATGTACGTGTTTGTACATTGGCCTGTTCCATGGCCAAGAAAAACACTGAAGTTCGGAGAGTACACAGAAAAATATTTGACTACGATAAGTGAATCTAATCTTCTAATTTTTCTCCAATAGATTTAGCTTGCTTTGCTAAAAGCTTGGTGGCTTTGGTGTATGCTTTCCTTTGGGGAAAAAAAAAAAAAAAAACACAAATAAAAAAATCAATATTAAGATACTCATATGATTTTATTTTTCCCCGAATGTGATGAAAATGAGAATACCGTAAATCCATAAATCACCACCACAAGCTGTTCTGAGAGTAAGGAATCACAAGAAACACTCAGAAGGGAAAGGAAAAAAATATATTTTTTTTTCATTCCCCTATTTACTGACATCCTGCAATGTTTAAAACTGTTTAAGCCAGTGACACAAAAGAGAGCAGAGAAATGACACCACAAAAGGAAAGAGCTTTTTCTTAGACTGGCACAGATCATGAAGGTTCGTTTCCACACACAGAAGGAGCAATTGGTATTCAGAAACTGACCCTGACTGTGAAGGGCAGGTACTTCCCATGACTTCTGAACTCTGTGGGAGCAGAAGGTCAGAAATAGCTGCTCTGCTTGGAAATAAACTTTGCCTCTAGTTGAGGCAGGAGCTTGGGCTCCCATCTCTTACTGAAAGAAGATCCTGAACTCCCTGTAAACTGGGCACAACAGAAGAGCTGTGATTCAGGACCCAAGAGCTCCTGACTTTTGACCAACAATATTTACCACTTAAGAAACCAGTTCCCAAGATTTGTCAAGCACCAGCTTCTGATCAGCTCTCTTCAATTTGAATACTTACCAGAAACTTAGTGGAATGGGCAAAGTTGTATGGATTCCTTAGGGGCTGGAGGTCTCTGTACAGAATATTCGAAAGGTGTCAAAATATTTGAGGTGTGTAATGGCCGACAAATCCTATGCAGTAACTACTCTCATCTTCATGTAGTGAATCAGAAAACCAAGAAAGGTATTTTAAAACCTGTGCTTCTCAATTCATGTCTAAATTGCTAATATTCATGGACTTGAAAAATTATAACTGCACACCTCTGCCATCATCAATGACGCCCAAAACTGTGCAATGAGACTGTAAATTCACAGAAATTTACATAATTAAATACTTAAAGGCTGAAATGCTAGGCTATGATTTAAATGTAAGTTAAATAAATAGTTATACAATGATTAAATTGATCTGTATTTTAAAGAGATTTGAAAATAAATAGAAGACTCAATTAATATGACCACATCTCATTAGGAACATTTGCCAAAATAAAATAAATTTGCAAATATATATTCTATGTTGAAGCAATGTTTTAGGCATTTAGAATAATTCAGGGAAGAAGCTGCGGCTGACCATATTACCTAATCAAAAACAGAGGCTAGAGAAGAAAAAATACTTTATTACATCCCCCTGGGAAATGAACTTGCAACCTGATGGTCATAAGGGAGACATGTCAGTTAATTAAATAGCACAACTGGCAAATAGATGGATTAGTTTGTGAGAACATATGAATCCTTACTCTGAAGGCTAATTTGTTTCATAAGCAATCGTGTGAAAGATAAGGCAATCGTTTTGTGGTTGTTATATAAACAGACATTATATTCTAACCCAGAGCATCTGCTAATCAGTTACACAGTCTAACAATGTAAATAGTGCCTCTCAAGTAAAATTCTTCTCATTATTTTTTTAGTAAAAGAATATGGGAAGGAAGGAGAACTTAGAAGCCTTTGCCATAAAACAGACTGGCAAAAATGGATTTGGTATTCTCTCATTATAAATTTCCAGGAAGAATTTTTGTCAGAATCATGAATAACTGAGCTGTAGTACCACAGGCTTTTCTCATTACAATAACAAATCTTTGGTACACAAGTCATTATGTTTGTCTAAAACAGCTAGAAATAATGGATATAGCAACAAATAACGTCAAACAAGATGAGCAAGTAAGAGCAAAGAATTTATTTCTCTTTCATTTCTGTGAACCTGTAACTATAAAAATTGTTACAAATATAAGTAACTAGTTTGCACAAGGCCTTTTAAATCTATTTAAACAATTTTGGAAAAAAAAAAAAAAAAAAGTATGACTAGACCTAACAAAGTCATGGTCCACTGATGAATATCAGACTTCATATTTTTAATGCCATTGGAAATTCCTGGAGATTTATACGGGAAACTTCTTGCATATGTTGCCCACTATCACAGCTATAACCAAGTATCTCCACTGCTGCTCAGTAACTGTTAGTTGTTGAGTTAAAAGTAACTCTCTCAGACCGTTGTCCTCTGTCTGTTGGAAATGTAACAGAGAAGAAAAATTACCAATAGAGAACAACCCTGTACATTTGCCAATGTATTTACTCTCACATTTACAGTAATCTGGTGTGTTCACACATAACAGGCACAACCTTATCTTATAGTGTCTCATCATGAAGGGTGAAAGGAGAGTATTTTGAATAGCCGAGCATTTTAGAAACATCTAAAAGAACAAAATGAGCATACACTTTATAAAGAGTTTTGTAGGAGAATTCTGTATATGGATTATGGATATATGGATTATTTCTCACAAAGTGTTGTGGTTTAACCCAGCCGGCAGCTAAACACCACACAGCCATTCGCTCACCCTCCCCCCTCCCTCTCTGGGATGGGGGAGAGAAACGGGAAAGTGAAGCCTGTGAGTTGAGATAAAGACAGTTTATTAAGACAGGAAAATAATAATAATAATAATAATAATAATAATAATAATAATAATAATAATAATAATAATATTAATATTAATAATAATAATGTGTATGAAACAAGTGATGCACAATGCAATCGCTCACCACCTGCTGACCGATGCCCAGCCTATCCCTGAGCAGCCGGCCCCCCCACCCCGGCTAGCCACCCCTATATATTATTTAGCATGCTGTCAGATGGTATGGAATACCCCTTTGGCCAGTTTGGGTCAGCTGTCCTGGGTCTGTCCCCTCCCAGCTCCTGCTGCATCCCTAGCCTGCTTGCTGTCAGGACAGAGCGAGAAGCTGAAAAGTCCTTGGCTTGGTGTAAGCACTGCTCTGCAACAATTAAAACATCAGCATGTTATCAGCGCTCTTCTCCTCCTAATCCAAAACATAGCACCCTACCAGCTACTAGGAGGAAAATTAACTCTGTCCTAACTGAAACCAGGGCACAAAGGCTGTAATCAAAAGAAGGTGATATTCATTTTCATATGGGACTCATGATATTGCAGAAAAAGATATGACACTCTATCACTATGTTTAAATGCAGATAATTGGCAACACCTTCTACCTCAGGGTTGTATAATTTCAAAAATCAAACCAGTATCTTCGTGGGCTTTCATCGAGAACTTCCCAGTTGTCAAGTAGATGGGAAGAAAACACATAGCCTAACCCAGCAGCCCCATGGATATCCACTCTTGCTTTCTGGTTCGTGGCAGGAGAACAAATGCTCTTTCCTGCTGGAGATTTCATTCTGCAGAAAAGAGAAACGCTGAATGCATTGCAGTCAGCCATAGAAAAAACAAACAAACCAACAAACAAAACCAAACAAAGCAAGCAAAAAATAATGCAGTTTAAGATCATAAATGAAGAAGGGAACTGAATTTCCAACATGTGGTCCAAAGACTGGATTAGTCCTCTCTGTAAAATATACAAATGATCTTCAAAGCTGTAAAAGTTCTCCAATTGTTTTGGACCTCTTTGAGTCCTTCAGCTCCTCGCTTTCACAGCCAGAAACAACAATGGGTAAACAGACCAGGAAATAGGAAATAGGAATACACAGAATAAGGATATATATCCTGGCCTATATTCTGAATAAAAGGTTGGGGGGGGGGGGGGGGGGGGGGGGCTTGAGCATGGTTGCAGCTGTAATGACTTAAGAAAATTGGTACATACTGGTTTAAATTTTTCTGTAGACTCTGTAGTGGAATACAAGCCTAAGATACCTGTGGACATCCACAATAGTTGAGGCCCTAAAGAAACTTCGTTCTGAGAAGCTCAGGTATCCACAGATATAAGACATCTCCAGAATTAGGCAGGATGGGACAGGAGGCTTGGGGATCACAGTAGAATTATAGAATGAGTTGACTGAACTGCACTTTCTTTAAAAATGAGTCTTGTCCATATCTGAGCCAAATCTGTTAGGTCTTTAAGAAAATATTGGTATGAAAGAGGTGGCAAAGACAACATTAATATTTCCTTCAGCCTAATTATTTTGAGAGTATGACCAAAAAAAGCATACCCTCATTTTATTATGTTAAAAAATAAAGATAAAAATGTATAAGTAACATTCCTTGGGAGCATAATCATTCTCCTATGCAACTTTGCCCTACAGAAGGCATTCTTTAAAATGTATTGTCCAAGAACTGTAAACTGCATTTAACACCATTGCTATACTTACTTTTTTCTCTTGCATTTCAGCAAAAAAGCTGAGACCAAAAAATAAAACTTTTTTTTTCTTTTTTTTTCTAAAGATATTACTGTCATGGTTTAGGCTGGGACAGTGTTAGTTTTCTTCATAGAGGCTCACACAGTGCTGTGTTTTGGATCTGTGGTGAAAAACAGGATTGATAACACACTGATGTTTCAGTTGTTGCAGAGCAGTACCTGACCTGAGTCAAGGCCTTTCCAGCTCTTCGTGCTGCCCCACCAGTGAGGAGGCTGGAGGTGTACCAGGAGCTGGGAAGGGACACAGCCAGGACGGGTGGCCCAAATGGACCACAGGGATATCCCATACCATGGGATGCCATGGTCAGCAATAAAAGCTGTGGGAAAGAAGGATGAAGGGGGGACATTCGGAGTGATGATGTTTGTCTTCCCAGGAAACCTTTACACGTGATGGGCCCTGCTCTCCTGGGAGTGGCTGACATCTGCCTGCCAGTGGGAAGCAGCAAATGGATTCCTTGGTTTGCTTTGCTTGCATGCACAGCTTCTGCTTTACCTGTTGAACTGCCTTTATCCGAATCCACGAGCTCTCACACATTACCTTTGATTCTCTCCCCAATCCTGCTGGGGAGAGTGAGTGAGTGGCTGTGTGGTGCTGAGCTGCCTGCTAGGCCCACATCACAGCACTTAGAAACATGCAAAATTGCATAGCAGGATGCAGCAGAGCAAAAATGTATTAAAGAAAGTAAGAACGTCACACATGGTTAAGGTTCAGCTACGGCAATGCCTCTGGCATCACCTTGCACCAAGGATTCCAAGGACCTGCAGGAGAGAGAAAGGTAGCTCGATCCATCTCCATTTTGTATTAAGGAACTGGACTCAAGGGTATCACATGACCCAATGTCAGAAGAGACAGAAAAACATGAAATCAAGCACTAATTCTTAACTATTCCCTCCACTGTGCTTGAAAAGCTGTCACTGGATGTGTGATACTACAGATCCAACTTCTGAAGATTTGTGTTCTTCCTGTCAGATCACTTATTTACGAGGAATACATCATATTTGAATCCCTTGTTGCCAAACTACTTGACAAAGTTTTACCTATAAGAAAAGGAAAAAAAAAAAAAAAAGCTAAACTGATTTTGGGTAGACAAAAAAAAAAAAAAAAAAAAACACAGAACCTAAGAAAATTTTCATCAGGGACAACTTCAAAGGGTAGTCTGGGAGGAGATACAGAGCTGGAAGTTACTGTAGGTAATTGCAAATTCCACTATGCAATCAACTTACAGAAAAAACTGCAAAATCAAAGATGGCAACTCAGCTAACTTTAAAAACATTTATAGTACAACAGTTTTGAATACAACGCAGACTGGATTTAGGGTCCTGCTTGTGCTAGACTGTCTTACAACCTCTCTTCTAACAGAAATAAGTAATTAATGGCCATTTCAACTTCTCATGCCTGAGGAGTTTTCGACTTAGTTCCACAGCTTACAATAACCTGTGTTGCCCTATCTGAGGTTACCTACAAAACTAAATAGAAACTTCTCATGTTTCTTTGAGACTCCATATGCCTGCAAACTACTTGATATGTGTCCTTGTTTTTTTGTTTGTTTGTTTTGCTTTGTTTTGTTTTGTTTTGTTTTGTTTTGGAAGAATGCCTGTATTTGTCCCAACCTTATCATGGACCACTATTGGAATGCACACACTTCCTTATGAAGCATTCAGGAGCATGTCATGACATGATAACTAGAACTATACAGGACCAGAAACTCTTTGAGATGAGGAAAGGTGACAAAAAGGGAGAGAAAAACTGAAAGAATAAGAACCATCACAATTAAAAGAGTCCCAAGAATCAATGGCACAAAAGACAGAAAGTTTAATGTAATTGCTAGGTACTTTCCACGAAAGCAACAGATCTATTTTCCTTCCAGTTCTTTGTTTCAGTCTTCTTCTTTCCCTTAACCAAACTCTCCCTGACTGTGAAAATAACATACGAAATAGCTGATTACTCCAGATGCTTCCTAATTCAGATTCAAAGATAAGTTCCCTTTTATTCCTTAATCTCCTTCACAACAACGCTAAAACATTATCTTGCTTCTTATACATTTCTTATGCTTCTGATACTTGCTACCTTTGACATAGATACTCTTATTCTTGTATTTATTTTTTAATCTAAAATGAACACGGAACTTTACATTTATGCACAGGATCAGCACAGGATCATCAGATAATGGAAACCAGAAGAGGATCAAGACAAACCAAAACCAAACCAAACCAAACCAAACCAAACCGAACCGAACCGAACCAACCACCACCAACAAAAACCAAACCAAACCAAAACGAACCAACCACCACCAACAAAAAACAAACCCACAGACTTACAGTAGTTTTTCCCTGTCTTCCTCCTCCTGCTGCTATTTACACAGTAACTGAAGTTCCTAATAATTAAAAATTACAGTTCAGCTGCCTCTCCCCCTGAGATTAATTTATAAGCAAGGAAAGATTGATTCCTAGCTTTTAGGTTTTAAGAAGACATTTAGAACACTTTTCGAATTTATTTCTCTCTGTGTTCTTTTTGTTTGCATTTTTTAAAGAGAACAAAAGCTCCTGCCTAATCACATGATCCAGATGCCAGGATCAAGGATAAACATCAAATCTCTATACAAATCATGACAGTGAGGAACACAGCTGTGAAAAGACGACAAAGTGCTTATCTGACAACATGTCATTCTTAGTTTGGACAATTAGAAAGTAATAGACAATATTCAGGATGAGTGGGTAGTATGTCTACTGCCTTGACATGTAGCAACCCCTTCCCTACTATCACGACAGCCCCCCCCAAAAGCAGCTGCTGTTTACTCTTTGGCTACCTGTTGGCTAAAGGATGTACTTCTCTTGTGCTTCAGATCCTCTTTATCATCCTGCACTCCTTAGGCAAAAGAGCACCATTACGACAGATTGTTGTAGCCTTTTATCTACACATGCATTGACACATGGAATCCATTGCTAACCAGCCTGCTAAGTGAATAAGAAAAGGTATTTACGGTTTACTAGTAATGGATTTGTGTAATGGAAGGCAGCATCTAAAATGTGTAATTCTTGTACATCCTGATGCTCAGCAACAATGCCTTTTTAACATAATTTTATACTTATTTCTAACACAACTTGAATCCAGCAAATGTGTCTCTTTCCTGCCACTCACAGAGACAACAGATTCTAGGATGCTTCCTTCTTTTTTTTTTTTTTTTTTTTTTTTTTTGAAGCCTGAATTTCATTATTACAACAACAGCAGATACTCAGGTTTCTCCATCTGGACTCTAAAAGCAGTACGCCATACATATAGAGGCACAGAAAAATTACTCTTCTGCGAAAGATTAATGTAAAAGCAGCTTTTCAGCACAAGGCAAACATTTTGCCGTGCTGTTCTGACAAACAAAATGCAGCATGCATTTGCATGCAGAATGCAAAATGTGCAAAAATGCAGCCAAGATATGCACATGCTCTAGGAAAAGAGAAAATGTCCTGCTAACGGTCACAGAATTCTGCCTCAAGATTCACTAACGGTTGAGAGGAAGTAGGCAGCAATGTAGACAGAAGGTTTAATTCACAGCTACATTAAGACAGTAAATATTAGTAGAAACAATACTTAGGCTCATTGACTATTAAATTAAAAAAAAAAAAAAAAGGCATCTGTAACCACCCTTGTCCTTCTCAAAAGAAAATCTCAGAAGAAAGTTCATGCATTTGTGTTTATAAAAATATCCTACTTCTAGTATATGTCACCAGCAACACAAATATTTTACCTTGCTGTTATCCTAGAAATTGTTTTCTTCATTTAGTACTACCTGCATATTCCTATGCTTTACAAAATATTGATGCATTATAAATTTTGCTCAATTTAAGTAGAACATTTTATAAAATATGGCATTTTGCTATGTAGTAATTAATAGTGATTCTAGAGAATTGTGTCTAAATGCATTCCCATGAAATTTTACTGTGTCTACATCATGCAATTAGTAATTAACTGGAATTGCAATTTTAATCCGCACAAACAAACATTCAGTGTAAAACAATCCCTTGTGTGATCTACCTTTAACATGGTGTTAACAGAGTATGGCTCTGATCATGAAAAACGTTACTCTTATGAGTTAAATCTGCTAGTATGAGTAAGTCTTATGAAGTACAGTCAAGGAAAATGCAGGAAGAAGTTTCAAGAAACCTCAGTATTTCTGCTTTCTATTCTGTTTTAAGAAGTCTTGTTGCAACTGCAGATTTATATCTGCAATAAACACCACTAATTTAATCAACACATATATACAACATCCCTTATTCATTTCAGTGCTTTGGGGTTTCATCCTATTTGGATTTTTCTGCTTGTATGAGGAATTTATTACTTCACCTGTTTTATATAAAAGGTGATGTAAATGTAATTACCCCCAAACATTTTTAAACACCATTGATTTATTTACATACTCCAAAACTGTAAAACTAAGTAATTATACGATAATTGTCCCCTAAAACTGTTACATTCCTACTTCCACAATGAATGAGAAACACTTTCCTAAAAGCTGATAGTTATTCAGCAGCACATTCCACAAACAGCTGATTTTACATTTTCAAATTCATCTGTGACCTTGCCATTGAATTGATTGGTCTGCAGAACTTAACTTCAGGTTACAATCCCCTTGACTTCAAGTGATACATATCCATGTCATTCAAGTGTTTTTTCCGAATATTAATGTGGCACGAACAGGACACTAGTATATTTCTTTCTTGAGAACAGAAAAGTCAGGAGCTGGCTAGCCAAAATGTCTCAGTATTTAACAAAATTCTACTGATATACTACTGAAATGTCAGGCAGCTGATGACTATTTCTCAAAACAGGCACACATCAGACAGCATTCAAAGAGTTCATATGCAATCTGATCTCTAACATTGGCCAACTATGCATCTGCAAAAACAAAACAAAACAAACAAACAAACAAAAAAACTTCAGCAAGTGCAAAATATCTTATTTGACTTTAAAGAAAGATTATTCAGAAAGTATGCTAGAAAATAAGTTCACAATTTGGCATATGTAAGTAACAGGTTTTTATTTTCTCTTGGTGCAATATAATATTGATTCTAAATTTGGAATCATTTCATATTCATGCAGCGCTGTCAAATTGAATATAACTATCTCAACCATACCTTTATTACATGATACTGATGTGTACCTTGCCTTTTGTTTTGCCTTGAAAACAACCATAGCAAAAGACAACCATAGTAAAGACAGTGAGAAACAATGCCAGGGTACTACAAAAAAAAAAAAAAAAAGCTATAATAGCTATAATCAGGTGAATAAGTATTTAATACCACATACATAAAGACTGAGACATTTTGCACAGGTCACTTTTTACCAGTTTCAAGTAAGTGATTATAATACGAAAGCACAGACGTGGCAAAATCACTTGGTCATATGGTGAAGCAGATGAGTTCACCGCTTTGTTCCTTTCTCTTACTTGAATCTGCATAGACTTATATGTCAGAGGTAACAGTAAGTCCACTCTGATGAAAATCTTGTCTTCTTTTGCCAGGGTGGGATTTTAACATTGTTGTAAATCTCACTTCTACCACCTCACTTTCGCCCTCATTAGCATTACACCTGACTACTGGTAAATTGAAGTTCCCCCCCATTCTGAAACCAAACAATTACTCACCTGGCTTATGAAGAGAGAAATATTTAATAAGAACAACATGCTATGATGGCACATATGTATTTTTAGACTGAAAGGTGTGGAAGTGAATAAAATATGATTTTAAACATTATCGACCTCACAAACTCATGAACAAAGGGGTTCTTTGTTTGCTGTAGGACATTAAGTAGAAGACTTTGCCTGAGCATTTCATAGAATCATAGAATCATTAAGGTTGCAAAAGACCTCCAAGATCATCTAGTCCAACCATCCCCCTACCACCAATATCACCCACTAAACCACGTCCCTAAGCATAATGTCCAACCTTTCCTTAAACACCCCCAGGGACGATGACAGTTTAGGATTCACCTCTATAGTACTACTATTTACTTACAAATATAAAGAAATCGAGGAACGCTTTAAATCTTATTATTATATTAATCACTATGCTTCAGTATCACCTGCCCTAAATAACTGCTGGATGGTCAGTGGCTGAAGATCAGTGTACATGTGAACAAGTTAAGTTTTTCCTTTCTTGTCACTGAGAAAAAGAGCAAAACAAAACATTTACAGTTTCTGTCTAAAAAGCTAAAAGTATATTTTTCGTGGAATGGAAAAAAAAAAAGAGAAAAATCTGTGTTTTATGAATAAATAAATGTTTGACCTAAAAACGAATATATTATAATCTTCCTGCTTTTGCTGTGCTTCTTCTCAGAACTGTTGTCTTCCTTTTTTTTTTTTTTTTTTTTTTTTTTTTGCTATTTTAAGTTTCCAAAATCCAACGGATTCTTCTACTTCAGCCTTAAATAAGAAGGCATTAAAGCATGTACCTAAATTTTAAGAGTGTATTTTTGATATACTAATTTGCTTAAGTTCTCTGAAAGATGGGGGACATCATGTTCGGTGCAGTTGGAATGAGTCCATAGAGTTGACTATTTCAAAACTTTAACTTACCAGAATCTTTTTCCTGTACTTCAACAAAAGTAAAAAGATACCACCAAGCCCTGCAGGACCACGAAGAAAATATGCTTATACTTAGAATCAAAGGATCACAGAATTGTTAAGGTTGGAAAAGCCCTTCAAGATCATCTGGTCCAGCCATTATCCTACTACCAATGTCACCCACTAAACCACATCCCTAAGCATGTTCAACCTTTCCGTGAACAACCCTAGGGACGGTGACTCCACCACCTCCCTGGGCAACCCGTTCCAATGCCTGACTGCTCCTTCTGAGAAGAAATGTCTCCTCATTTCCAACCAGACCCCCCCCGGCACAACTTGAGGCCATTCCCTGTAGTCCTATCAGTAGTTACCTGTGAGAAGAGGCTGACACCCAGCTCCCCACAGCTTCCTTTCAGGTAGCTGTAGAGAGCAATAACGTCTCCCCTGAGCCTCCTCTTCTCCAGACTATACAACCCTAGTGCCCTCAGCTGCTCCTCACAGGACTTGTGTTCCAGGCCCTTCACCAGCCTCGTAGTCCTTCTCTGGACACATTCCAGGGCCTAAATTGAAATCCCCCTGAAATGTCCACACAGCATCTTGTGCCCATTACTTAAGCTTGCAGGCACTATGTGAACACAGCTAAAACAATTATCAACTCTTCTGGTGAGATGTTTTTTAATAGTTTTCTGCGTTGAAAAGATTATATTCCAAGATTTAAAAAAAAAGCAAAAAAAAAAGCTGTGTCTTAAAATACAACTACTGTATATTTGGTTTATATTCCATCAGATAACTTAATAAGTCAATTAAAATCTCAGTATAAAGAAAAAAAAAGAGAATATTCCAGATCCTGAGCATTGCAATGTAGTGGCATGAAGAAAATCATGCTTGTCTACTTAGAGATCTAATACCCAAGAGGGAATGTGGGGTTCTGATTGTGACAATAGATTGGGACTTACAAAATCCAAATTGAATTTGCTGTTCTCTTGTAATCCCCTCTTACAATGTTGTGCAATATGTTTGTTTATCTTCTCTGTTCACTAGTCTCTTTTCTTTCCTTCAGCACATTTAGACTTTTTATTGCTAGAAAGATTGACAGTGGAGAGGAATGACCTGACTGCGTGACTTCTATTTGGTAGAAATGGAAGGTATAAAAATGCACTCTCAGCTTGCATTTACATACATGTGCTAAATAACAGCATTCACCATCTTGTAGAAGTGGTTGGCATGGGAACCACCAGTTCACTAAAACATACAGTATTTTTCATGGAAAACTTTCAAGGCCTGCATCTTAACTCTCAAAAATAATCATGGTCTTAATGTCTTTTCAAGCGAGTACATTGAAACAGGTACAGACATATGGAGTACTTTATAAGGTTATGAAATTGTAAGCCTGATCTGCTAACACAGTCGGTCTGAACTTACCGTGTAACAAACAACTGCATGGAAAAGTGCCAGGTGTTGACTTTTAGTTCAACCGCCCCATGGTTTCAAAAACAGCCTGAAAATGTAAAAAAGCAACCCCCCTCAAAATAACCCACAGCAGCTGAGATAATAACTCTCAGCAATGTAATTTATAGTTCTTTAGAGCAGAATCCACAGGTTTTGCTGACTTCTAATTGTTACTCAAAAATTTCCTGATTGCCTATTACTTGCTCTACCACCACTGCAACTGCAATTGTGTGCTTGCTTTCCAACAGGTACTGCTGAAGTGGTAACACAGGAAAATTGTTCAAGGCTGTTGTTACAGGCTGAAGCCTACCTGAAAGCCCCACATAGGTAAGTGAGACCTTGAGTACATCTGCCCTTCTCTAATTGTTTAGGAAAAAAACAAAACTAACAAACAAATAACAACAACAACAACAAAAAACACAATGGAGATGGAGTTTGTTATTTAACTGTGGTCAGCTTTATATCCTTATAGCACATTGAGAACAAGGAGTAATTGACTTTATATATGAGGAAGAATACAAAGCAGCCGGTTGCGATATGACTAACAAGGCTCTGGCTGCCTATAATGGCTAAAACACAACAGAAGTGAAAATAGCCCCACGGGACATTTTCATACAGCCAGATCTGACAGTGTGCACAAGGCTGAGCCTGAGGGGCAGCCGTGGGGCTGTGGCAATGGCCAAGCCACCAGCCAGTATGTCTCAGGCACCTATGGTGGTCCAAGCGAACATCCTCTGTGGGGGCTCTGGTTTGTGTGGATAAGTCCTGTGGCTGCCCTGCAGGACAGAAATCTCAGGAACATTAGAATACAAATCTCTATGCAAACACCCTTCCTGCTTAGCAAATAAATTTAATTTTTTAAGTCACTGAAAGGTGTGATTCTGTTCTTGTAGCTACCCCACCCTAAGTTCCCACATGACATCTGTCTATACCACACGCAGTAATAAAAGAGAGTCAAGGATCTGCAGAATCTGCAATATGTTCGTGTATGTGATGCCTTCAAGACTACAGATACAAAATAACTTAAGAAAATAAGAGATTTGCCTTCCTGCTCATAAAGCAGACAGAAGACAATTTTCACAAGGCTCAAGAGTAAAGTGACTCAGAAGTGACAGATGTATGAAATGAAAGTAGGTTTGCTTATTAAACTGAACAAACGTTACAGAATTTTGAAAATGTCTTTCATGCATGTAGCATGATAAAGGGGCATTTTGTATTTGTTTTAGTCAAATGATTTCATTTCTAGGAGAAACCAATCTTCTGACTCAGTAAATTTTTTGGTAGGACGGAACACTGTTGCTACTGCTTTTTTTATCTCAGCATAGCAAGCTTTTGTCTAGGACCTCCTGGCTGTCACTATGGAAAAACAGAAATATGACTTTCATGGAAACTTAACCATGTTAAAATCTGTATTGAGAAATATAATGTTTTTTTTTTTTTTTTTTTTTTCCATTACTTTCAGTATCAGAACACCAGCAAGTTCAAAACCTTTACAACTTGGTTGCTCAAATGAAAATTAAACATGCTTGTACATATAAAGCAGTAATTCCACAACAGAAGGAAACATATGCACGTGTGCCTACCATGTCACTGAACAGGACTAACAGAGGTTCAGTTTTTGTAGAGTTGCTTTCAAATCAACACTTTAAAAGTCTACTTAGCATTATTGAGACTTTGGAAAAATAGTAGTGGGATACACAGAAGTAATTTTAAAGAAAAAAAAAAAAAAGTCATTCTAGCATATAAATTACAGAACTAGGTTACCAGAATTTAAGACATCTCTACTTTGTTGAGCCAAATCAACAGACTCAAGGATGAAAACCACATTTATAAGCTCTGATTTGGGTATCAACCGTATATGATTAGATAACACCAGCATATAATGAGCTACAAATCATCAAATCACCACATGCCACTTTTCGGGAATCTGGAATTTCTATACAAGTGAAATTCATAACCAGGTATGTATTACTACCAGAAGAATATTCAGGATACTAATGCTGGGCAAAAGCTGAAAACTCTTAAAGAATTAATATAAAAAGTAATTGCTCTTAAAATAAAAATATATTTAAGTTCACTTGCTGTGAACAGGGGTTCACATGTATATATATATATATATATATATATATACACACACATCTATGGTATAGCTGTGTGTGCATGTATCTATATACCCTTTTTATTACCAGTATTCTAGGAAAAAATCTTCTATTATTATTATGTTTATGTTATGTTATTATGCTTTTTTTTTTTTTTTTTTTTTTTTCCAGCTATTGATACTGGATAGTTTTGCTCCCATGTTTGTTTTGGAACTCATGTTCTTTTACAGTTAATAAAGCCATGAGTTTCCCAAGACACTTCTTCAGATATCTACTGTAGAAATGAGACTTGCATTTGTTCCTTTATGCAGGATGTAAATTATTAAAAAGTAGTTTATATATTCTTAGGTATAAACTAACACAGTACGTGCCTGTCTATGCTGCTATCAAGGGAAAAATATTCTGTATTTTTTACCCAGATTGAGTTTTACTTTTCTTTTTTCCTTTTATACTGCTGATGACTTTAACACACATAGGTAAATTCGATCACACACAAAGAAGGAAATTTATGCATTTTTTCATAATAGAGCTTTATTGACTACATTCAATCCAAGATTTAACCCACAGTAATAAATCTTACTATAGAATTCAGCAAAGCTAGACGTCATCCTCACTTTCAATATCCTTGGTCACATAATAGAGATATCTTGTTAAACAAGACAGACTGAATCTTTCTGAAATCAATGACCTATTGATTGAAATTGACAGACTGAAATCAATATCTATTGACTAAATAAATGATAAATCAAAACCAGTACAATTTATCTTACTAAGTATTATTCACGAAGAATGAAGGCCTATTCTAAAGTTACCAGTGGGAAAAGATTCTCCCAAGAAATATTGTGAAAATCCATACCTTCTTAGTACAAAAAAAATATTGATTGCTATACTTTAAACAACAAGCATTTAAATTAAATGATCACCTATGGAGCTACTCCTATCAGCCCAATATACCACAGATATTATCAAAGAAATGAAATTTTAATAAATAATCAAACCACTGCATTAATCAGTTACAGCTGCATTACCTGGCTTTGTTTAAAATCTCATGGCATAACTGGAAAAACACAACACCATCTCTACCTGTGCTGTAGTTCTCATACTTAACTACTTACAAATTCTACAAATGTTAATGCCACACATTTAGCAGCTCAAAAATCTAGCTTTCCTGAAAAGGCAAAGTGATAGAACTGCTTCTGCCATCGTTATCATATTTTATTGTCCTCAGAATATTATAGCATGTTGCATTTCTTTGTTTTGCACATCTCTATTTGACAATCTCTTAATGAATATTAGGCTTCAAGCCCTGCTGCTTAAGCTAGGCAGCTTAAAAGCCTTTTCCTTATACACTGAAGTCTCAAGTACTACAGCACAAATAAAAAGCCACAAATGCACTGACCATTTATACTTTAGATTATTTTACTGTTTTCTTTTAACAGTAAACACTTTTTTATTTTTTATTTTTTTTGACATGGTCTAGTGGGTGACATTGGTGGTAGGGGGATGGTTGGATCAGATATCTTGGAGGTCTTTTCCAACCTTAATGATTCTATGGTTCTATGATTTGTCAGAGGAGTTCTGCAGCTCACACCTCAAAAATTGCTGAAAGCAGTGATACTCAGGTGTATACAGCATGTTTTCATGACCAGTATGGGAAGGTTATTGTGCCTTGGCATGCTGATGCAATATGTGGCATAACTGAGCTCTCTATGGAAATAGTTACATCAAAAGAGCTGTAATACGTATATATTCAAGCAGTCATCTGCCAACCCCACCACAGAATTAAGTGTTTTTGAAACTCACAGAAGATTCTCTTAATGTTTCTTCTGTGTGCACATACACAACAGGAACTGCACAGCTTAACTGATACCATAATGGTCTGGAATGACCTCTGAAATGATGTCCTTCTACAGATTTTAGATGACAGCAAAAGTACTCCATTAACCTTGGTGTCCCAGGTACTATAGCTCAGTCTTTTCTTTCCCAGTGGCCTGTATTTTTTTTTCTTTTTTTTTTTTTTTTTTCTGCTTTTCTAGCTCTTCCAGACTGTTTTTTGTTTGTTTGTTTGTGTACTTTGAGTGTGTGTGAGCATGAGATTATTTCCTATCAAAAGGGAACATTTGGGTTTGCAGGCTTTTCTTTTGCTTTGGGGACTCGTTTATTTTCCTGTGTGCACCTCTTCTCTTTTAGAAGGGGTAAGTACAAGGTCTGTGGGTTTCAGGACGATAATGCTGTCATGCACGAGGCAATCATGTGATGTAAAGACAGAGCCACTTGCAGGCTGCACACTTGCCCAGCACCGTAGAGAGCAAACTGAAGTTAGCAGGAGACAACCCACCTGTTCTACGTTTCTCTGCATGCACAGACATAAACTGTTCTGCTCCATCCAACCTTACACTAAAGAAGAAACACCATGCAAGAAACTGAAATAATGAAATTTGAAGAGGGGAAAGCAATCCATGCAACGAACATGCCGTGGCCAGGCTGTGATATCCTGATCACAATGAAGCTACTTAGAACTACAGCTTCGGTAAACTTTTTCAGTCATTAAAACATAAATATTCATAAAGAGCATTCCCGCTGCTTGCATTAGAGACCCTTTGCCCCCAATTTTTAAATTAGATTTTAAAACAACAGTAAAATTAGTAGTGTAATTCTACTTAGAAATAAGTAGCTGCAAGTATTCACATTAGTGGACTGATCTGAACAGATCGATTTCCTTCATACACATTTTCTTAAAGTAGAATTGTTAGTGATGCACACAGGCAGTAGCTTGTATAATTATACTGACAATGTTAGAGACACAGGAAACTCAATGCACCTGACCAGTTTTAGACCATGGAGGCCACAGGGTAAAGAGGAAAAGGTACAC
Source organism: Cygnus olor (assembly GCF_009769625.2). Taxonomy (NCBI): domain Eukaryota; kingdom Metazoa; phylum Chordata; class Aves; order Anseriformes; family Anatidae; genus Cygnus; species Cygnus olor. The sequence continues at coordinate 67,682,405 of NC_049198.1, read as the reverse complement.
AGTGGGAAAGAATGACTTCAATTTCCACTTTTCACCCTGACGTTGTATAGCCTGAGGAAAAAATATCCCTCTCTCTCTCTCTATATATATATATATCTTGAAGTACATATATATTGTCTTGAAGCTGTGACAGCTATCGGCCTTTTGACTTCGGTAGCCTCACTCTCGGATGGTGGCAAGCGGCTTGAGCATAACATATTAGCTGCATTTAGGAAATAGCTTTAAAATCTCACAACCCTGATACTGGGCTGCCATCTTCCTCTAAACTGCAATTTCTCCCCAGAGATTCACAGGCACAATGGATTCCTTGGTGTGTTTCATCATTATTCCAGAACAAATCTGGTTCCAGTCACTGGTATCCACCCCACTCAGCACCTAGCCTGACAAGGGACAAGGCTCCCAGATTCATTGTGGCCACATGGCAACAACACAGAAGGTGGCTCTTGCTTTTTTCCCTGCTATGTAATGGGTTTTATGTCATTTATTTTCTATGTCTGAAAGCAACACTGCAGGCAAACTGTTATTTAGAACAATGGGACAGAGATTATAGAGCCTGACTTTCAAGGAAGTGAAACAAAACTGAACGATTCCTGTGATCACTGAGAATTAATCAATGCAGTTCAGTTCTGAAAGTACGATAACCAGTACTTGCAGTGATATATCTGCAATGAATCCAGATAAAAAATTTTTCAGAGCAAAGCAGACTATAGTTCTGAAAAGCTAGGAAAATTATAATCTGATCACAGAAGAAAAAAAATCCCAATTGTTTAAATTGTAATTTACAATAAAATTTCATCAGTAAAGACTAGCACACACTGTTGACTGACAGTGGAAGTTGTGGAAGTTTGCTACAAAATTTGTGTCACAAACTGGTGGAAATCGCAAAAAAAAAAAAAAAAGCATCTCGACTTTTTTTTTTTTTTTTTTTTTTTTTAGGCCTTTGAAAGAGAAATTCTTCTGGCAATGGAGAATGCTGACCTATTTAATGATACACACTGTGATTCCACAAATACTTAAACCAATGTCATATGAGCAGGAACATACCTTTAAAAAATTTGCTGCTTGTGTGTGCAAAGGAAAGCCCTGCTTAAAGGTCTGCAAAAGCAGTGTTTCCTCTGCAACAAAACCAAAAAGTGACATTATGCTTTTGAAATGCAGAACAGCAGCAGCTCTGTGAGCAAAGCCTCTGTAGCAGAGGCTATAAAACTTTCTCCCACATCCACAAAAAGAGAAGTCTCTAAAACAAAGTTTAGAACCAGAAATATGATCCAGTCATTAAATGTTGCCTTCTCCAGCATGGCCAGCTGATGAGCGTGTACTTGCTCACTGCTCACACAGACACAAACACATGCACACAGCATCTACACTCCTCTCTTTGAGAAGGTATCCTGGCCCTGTCCAAGCATCATGATGTGAAGAGACACTCTCCTGTCCCTCCACCTTGTTGGAACCCCAAACCACTTTCTTCCTACCTCTGGCTTGCAGGAAACAATATGGAAACAGGAACATGGCACAAAATATTAGATTGACGTATCTGAAGGACTGGAGGACAGCAGAGGAATGTACTGTTCTTGCAGTCCAGACAAAGATGCAAACACTAGGAAAAAGGGCATGATGAGGTGGTTAAGAGACGTCTCTACTTCCCTCAGATTTTACACAGAAAAAAGGAGGGGAGGGAGATGTCAAATTAAATATTGAGATTCTGTGTCTGTATGAAAAAGAAAATCAAGACTCAGAAGTGACGACTTTCATGTGAAATATATTATTTACACAGCTGTACATCATGGTGGACGTACTCCAACTGCAGATACCAAAGGATCAGAGCCAAATGTAGCATCTTCAATATGCTTCCCAGCAAACAGTATGACACCAGCTCAGAATTTATGTAGTCCAGTATTCATGGGTCCAGGTTTCCCCATACGAAAAATATATAAATATATTAAAAAGGAAAAAGGAAATTAAAAAAAAAAAAAAAAAAGCCTAAAACCTCCAGGTTTATGACAAGCAAATAATTTAAGGAAAATGTGGCATTAGTCCTGACAATGACCACACAATGATAAGCACCTGGAAATGTTGGGATATGTTCCAACATCTGGCAGTCAACAGATCTGAAGTAGACAGAGGGAGTATTTCACAGAAAGCCCAAGGCAACTGTTCATGATTCCAAAAATATTATACAAATTATACTATAATTAACCAGAAAACAGAGATTAAAATGGCACTGCTAAGAAAGAGTGACTGTATTAAATACTAGAAATATTATTAGACTGTATATTATTATTGGGCTGTATGAAACTGCAGATGTACAAAATAAGATTATTCTGTCCTCTATTCCTCTTTTTGCAAGAGCAGAATGCATTTCTCATGTGTTCCCAATTCTGTAATTCCCAAATACATCCCAGTGTTCCCAATTATGTTCTCAATTATTGATGACTTCATTCCATGTCACACCCCACTGATATCCTCTTCTATCTTTCTTCCATAGATAATTTTGAAATTCTCTGATAGGGTTTGTTTAAAAAAGGGGGCGGTAAAATACTACGTCTACTAGAATGACTGCATTATATGAGAGTTTGAAAATTTTGCACCAGTGCAGGTTTCACAGTCTCATCATGCACCACAGGGTTTAGATCATGTGTAAGCCAGTATCTTCATATCTTCAGACTTCTGCCATTTTGCCTTTTTTTTTTTTCTTTTTTAATTCCCAAACAAAGTTTTTTCTTTCAGGTGGAGAAATGGAAATAACTGTAACAAGCCAGGGTGCATGCAAAATAAGCCACATAAGTTGATTTGTGCCATCATCTGAGAAAGAATGTACTGCAAGCTAGTGCAATAAGCTCTTCAGACAGCTACTGTGTAATCAATTAGGGCAAACACTGCCATCTCAAAGAGCAGTCCACCAGTGAATTGGCAGTCAGATGAGGAGTGGGAATAAAAAATGCTGCTCCTGACCAGCAGAGCCTGTGTGCATGTGCATACACACACGTACACACATGAAACACTGGGGGAGCACTTCCCTAGAGGAAGGAAGTGCTCAAGCCCACTTACTGATGAAGGCCATCACTTGATCAAAACACATTCCCATTTGCTCAGAAGTACTGTTGAGAGGTCACACGATATCTGAGAAAGCACGTCAGTAAATAGGTAATCAGTAATACAAGAAACAGGGAATTATCCTTCTAGTATACCTTTCCAAGGGGACAGCTACCCAAATGAGGCCCTGCTTTGTAAACTCACTCACGTGTCTAACCTCTCTTGGAACACATTAATGGCTCTGGTCTCTAAAACATCCCATGGCACCAGTTTGACAATTTCATTTTATGCTGTAATTTAAACAAGCAGTGCTTTATGTCTGCTTAAAACACTGATCACTTCATCTAAAGCCCCTATATTGGTGTCATTCAGTTTACTACATAAAGATAGGTCACTATTTTGTATCCTTTTAAGGAATAATTTTTGCATCCCTCTCATGTTTTCCTTCAAATTTTTGGGATAGGAAATCCTTATCTATTAACTGTCTTTCTATCTATCCTATCCTACCGTTGTCTATTACTTTTCCTTCACAAACCATTCTGTCTTTTGATACTTTATTGCAGCAAAGGATCCTTTCTTTTACTTCTAGAAAGTTGTTTTTTTTTTTTTTTTTTTTTTTTTTTTTTTTTGAGTTGGATAACCAAGCAGTGGAGGTTTTCATCAATGTTGCATAATTGCACAGGCTGGAAGGGATCTGTGCTGTTCATTTGGTCCAAGCCCACAAAAGCAGGTCCAGCTTGCACCAGATGCTTAGGGACTTCCTAGCTGAGTAAGTCAAATCCACAGTAAGTCAAAGCAAAAAGCTAAACTAAACTAAACAAACAAGCAAAAAACCCTGCAAACCCCATCTTCCTGCAGAGGATGGTATGAGAAGTTTGTCATTCTTTCACCAATTGATAGTTGCTGCCACAGTAGATTATCGGCACTCCTTTGGAGCTTCCAGTGGAGCAGTAATGAAATAAAGATCACATCTTCCAACACATTCCAGCTGACAATTTAACAGTGATAATCGTGAATGAACTTTGACAGAATGTAGTTAAATGCAGGCTGTGTTTTGTTTATTGGGACCACAGTGAGGCTGTTTTTGCTGCCGTGACAAGGGAAACAAGAAACCCACAGGCTACTGTGGAACCTTTCCTAGAGCAATAGGAATGTGATGCTACAAGGTAACACAAAATTAAAAAAAATATATATATAAGCAAAGAAAGGGGAAATAATGAAAGGAGATGAGAAAGGAGAAAAATAATTAAAGAAGGGTAGTGCTAGCTTCACAGATACACAGCTGTAACTATATAACTTTAAACAGAGTGCTCAGAAAAGTACCACGCAACTTCAAAAGGCAAGAGCTGAACACCACAGTTTTTCAGAGAAAAACTTCAGTACACTAGTCCTCTGAAGGCTGTTTAATCCAAGCCAAGACTACCAGCTCAAGAAAAAGAAGTCATCACTCTGAACAGAATGCCAGTGTGCAATCTGCGCGACTGTACCAGCTGTCCACCACGAAAGCTGAGGAAGAGGTGCTCCAAAGATAAAAAAAAGCTAAATAACGCAACAGCTCATGCTAGGTGTGATAGCAGCAATCTGGTGATGATTTATTGCTGTATAATGAATGCCCAGAATATATCCCAGGCAATGAATCAGAGACTGAATTCATCAGTGGTTGTCCTAGAAAGGGAAATAAAACTCTGGTATTTTAAGTTCCAAAAATGTAAAGGAAACTTTAAAAAATAACATTTGTAAGTAAATCTTTTCCTCTGAAATATCTAGATCTGCGGATTATCTTGAGTCTCAAAACTTACTTTGGTGTATCAAAAATAACCAAAAGTAATGCTGTAACACTACATCACTTAGGAGCCAAGAACCAGACTGCCATGCTTTCGGAAAGTATTCCAACACAGTACAGTGCTTACAGCTGCATAACTTCATCCAAAAAGTCTGATGTCTTCGCTTCTTTTGTTGATTTTTACTTAAATTCTACAATACTACTTAGGTACATTTTTATTACCCTGACGCCATCAATGCTATTAATATACCAATAAGCAAGCATTTGTGCCGATGAAGTAATGAAAAAAACCTCAAGAATAGAAAATCATCAACACCCCCCAACAGTCTCTGGCACTTTGAAATTATGCTCAACAAAGCAGGTCTGAAACCACAAGCGTCTGAACACAATTCTCAGGAGAGTATTTACTTTTTCTTTGTTCTCCTGCTAACATAACTATTTTAATGAAATAACATGAAAACAACAGGTGGGATTATTTTTTCTTCGTGTGTATCTCTTCAAGAAAACCCCTAAAGTCTTCCACAGTGGTCTTGATGATACATAAAAAAGGGTTCTCTCCAAACTGAACACAGATCTTCAGCACTAACTTTTATTTCTCCTCAGCAGCCTTACTTTTCTGCCCATCACAGAATTATTCTCCTGGTGTCAGAAGAGGCATAAAATCCATGCAAGTGGAGGAGAATGACACCTCTGTCACTATTCAGGCAATAAACCAGCAGCATTATTTTGACAGGAATGATTTTGGTATTTTAACACTCTGAAGATCAGAATTTAGCCGAATTTGTCAGGAATGAATGCTCATCATTAAACCATTCTGAATGACTGCACTGCTGTTCACTTTAACTTGCCCCTCTGAACATTTATGTCTCTTTGGCAAAGTTAACCACCTTAACCCAAAAATACAGCCGTGAGCGTAAGGCAAGACACATTCTCCAGCCACTGTCAAATGCAGTGCTCTTTGGTTATCTTTCAGAAGAATCCATTTAAGCATCCACAGAGTTGTTTCGCATTGTACGACCTTGCAGTGCTTACACAGCTCAATTCTTTTTTTTTAAAAAAGCAAGCACTCAATTTTCAGTTATTGCTTTAACACATCAGTTACCACTCTGCAAGGCTAGCCTTAGCAAATTAATAAGGCTGTAAAAAACCAGGAGTATCTGGTGGCCAAAGCTATAAAAACACAGCATTTAATGCTACTATATTATACCACTGAAATATGCATCATAATTTTGAGCACTACTTGTACAAATACTGACATAAGAAGAAATGTGAAGAAGTGGTGTATAGAAGTCCACCAAATAAGATCATAAATTCAACCACCTTTGAAGAGTAGCAAACCTTCGATACTTTGAACATTACTTTCAACTTTAAAAGTGATCTGAAACATCTCAAGTAGAACATCTCCAATCAACCAACTCTGCATCATTTCATTTTGGGTGGTCAGGTTCTCAGAAAGGCATCAGCAATTTCAGACACCTGAGTTAGAAGAAGGGCACTAGTTTCCATGATTTTCTTCCATTAAAGTGCTTTGGTAATTCATACAACTTGTGACACGGATATATGGACAATATTCAATTTCTTTGTGCACCGGACTTTTTCAAGTGTTTCTGAATAGGCAGACAGATCTGTATGTTTTGGCCACACTGTAAGGTGATTTATATTGAACCACATTTTTCATTCAACTGCATGCAAGCTGATTCGTCACTAATTCTCAAATTTCCTGAGCAGCATCTTGTCTGGTAAGCTTACTGTTCTTATGGAAGGTGCATTTTATCAGTCTGGAGCATCCTCTGCTCACATTCAATTTTGTGGTGAATAAAAACTCCCTTGTCTGCCTCAGGCATTTAATTCATGTTTCTGATTGCTCTTTTCCTCTCTTGTCCTTTTCAAACCTTCCTCTTGAAGAGATATCTGGAAATTGCAACATAAGTTCTTACTGGTCATAAGAAGCAGAAAAGGCTGTTTTCACTGCGTGCCCAATACCTCATGTTCTTAGCTGGTATCAGCAACAAAACACATCCTTTGTGGAAGGTGATGACAGCCAAGCAAGAAAAAGTCTGAACTCACCTCTATTCAGAGTCAGCCCTTCTGAGATCTAGACTTAATGGTGCAAGCAAAGAACTAGCCAGCATCAGGCGGACTATTTGAAGAAAAAGACAAAAAAAAAAAAAAAAAAGAGGAATTGTAACATGCGTAACATGCTAATTACTTTCAATTAGTTGCCACCACTTGGTTGTACTGTCAGAAAATAATAAACGTTTGCAATATTGTTCTGAAATGCAAAGCAAGAACATTTTTTTCCCATCCTCAATGCCCACTAACACCTGGTGTGTAGGCAAGTGTAGTATCATATTAGATTTGGCTCTTGTTGTTGGCAAATATTAAGATGGCACAAGAGAACTAGCTCAGAACTGATCTGCACTGCAAGATTTTGAAATGGAATTTATCAAAAAAGGGGAAAATAAATTCTTCCAGTATTCCTCCCAGAGTACTCATCCTCCTATACCGAATATTTATTCTAAAGAATACTTGCAGGGAGGACAAAGCATCACCTGAAATCAAAAATTACTAGAACTAAATTTGATTTTCCTCCTAGCAGCTAGCTAGCAGGATCTTGTTAGCGCATAATTTATTGCATTAAGTTATGAGTTACTTTGGGGATTTTGTTGGCACTTATATTGTAAATGGGTGAATTATTTATTCCAACACTTTGTTTCTAGTAACTGAAAAAAATGAGTGTTATAAGGTATATTTGTAAATCCTGTGAAATTCTCCTATGGTGAGAGGGGGAGATATTTCACAAGATGCGTGGGAAGGTACCAGCAGAAGAAAATGAAAAACATTTTTGCAAAGATTTATTTATAACCAAATTGCTTTTTATCTGAGAAAAGTACAAAGGTATAGCACTTACATTCTTCCTGACAAATGAATTGTTTCTTGACAGAATGAGTGCTAGTGACAGCTCATTTTATTACTAGAAGGCTATAATAGTCCAGGTGTACACCATATTATAAGAGAAATGGAAGTCTGACAGCTGATTTGAGCAACCTCATTAACTAATACACTAATATAATATTGATTTTCTATAAAGGCCTTGAAATAAATAAAAAATAACAGAAAAAAAAATTAAAAACAAAATCTGCATTGTTTGACACATATCAGGACCTTTTTATTTCCACCTTTGGACTAAATGAAAGCACAGTTTATTTCAAAGCCATTTTAACAGAATATTGACGAGAGTGGGTGAATAGCTCCAGATTCAACATGTTCCAAGTGTCAATTATGCCCCAGGATCACTGTCAGTGTTTACCTAGTAATTTTTAGTTGCTTTGACTTTGCTTGTTTTAGTGTGGAATTCTTCTCTTAATACACTGGAAGCTTCTCTGCTCTGCAACCTGGTGCTGCCATGCTGCTAGTGGCATCTGACATTGTTTTCCACAATAGAGAATACTGAAATAAACTGTCTTGAGGAGCTTGTATTCTCTCTCTTTCCTTGGACTGCTGTAGCTGAAATGCTCTCCTAGCGTTAGACTATGCCTTGCAGCCTGGCAGACTTTCCCTCCACTACAGGGAAGCCAAAGAAAAATGGCATCCAAGGATGCGAGGAAGGCTAGGAACAGGCGGAACATGCGCCAGCCTCCAAGGCAGCTTTGCACTGAGCTGATCAGCCAACAGCGCAGTTAGACCAGCAAAACCAAGGGGAGATCTGCCAGAAAGCCAGATGAGAACCCAGATGTCACTGCTGGGAAAAAAAAAAAAAAAAAAGAAACATTTCAGAGCGTTGTCTCTGGACAACAGAGCTGCCAATTTATCACTTTAGTTGTCACATGAATTGACTTGAAATGCTAGATTATTCACAACAGAATGATAAAGTTTAGTTCTCTGATAAACATTAATAAAACATGGCAGAAGAGTGCAAGTTAAACTGAAGAAAAGAGACAACACTGTTTACTTTAAACAAATTAGTTTTGTGATTCTATGTCTGGATATAGCAATAGCAGACTAGAATGTGTATATAAATACATCTGCATTCACTGCAATTCTTAAAAGTCAGTTCTTTATGCCCAGTATACCTCTCAAACACTGTCTCAACTGAGTTATTTTGAATTTCATAGAACCATAGAATGGCTTGAGTTGGAAGGGACCTTAAAGATCATCTAATTCCAACCCCCTGCCACGGGCAGGGACGCCTCCCACCAGACCAGGTTGCTCAAAGCCCCACCCATCCTGGCCTTGAACATCCATGAAAACTTCCAGGGATGGGGTATCCGCAACTTCTCTGAAATTGACTGCATGCTGTGGTGGCTTCAGCTTCTACTGCAGTTTTAATATTAGCTAATTCTCTGCAAATTTATGTAGCAGTGAAAGAGTGTTCTTTTAAGTCCCACTGGCTTCCAAGTATTCTGTTTACATCTACAGTTACATTTCATAATACAGAAATAAGTGACCAACTTAAATTTTCAACATTAGAGTTGTGTCCGAAAAAAAAAAAATTAAAGATATGAACTGCCCAAATGAACACTGCTATCACAAATAGTCTGTTTTTCCACACTAAAATCAGCACTCTATGTCAATATGCCGCTTGTTTGCATCAAGTTTACTAAAAAGTTCACTTTGCTCTAAATCCACTACAAGTATCAACAAAACTCAGAGACAGCCTTCATTCATGCTGTATTACAAGTATTCTATACAGCTAGTGGTAGAGCTACTTTGATGACATTAAGTAGTTTTCACCTTAATTTCTTTCTATCACGTCACATGTACTTCCAAATAAGATTCCCATATATGCTGCTGTCAGGCATGCTTTTTTCTCCTCTCCTTCCAATACATTCAAATGTAACCTCCAGCCTTATGAACTGTTTTCTGCAATGTCTAATGGAGATAGCTATGTAAGTTTAGAAATAAAGAAATAGCAAAGAATGTGCAAGTTACGTATTAGGACAACCACACATAAGGACTACAAAAAGGGCCTGTCACATAAGAAAAGGGGGCAATGCACATGAGTCATTAGTATCACTACAACATCACTCCTTTTGGTTTAGGGTTGCACAGTGCCTGCCAGCACACCCACAGAAATATTCAGAGTTTTCAATGTGAATTCAGTAGCACCATCAGACTGTTTAAGCAACTTAAAAATAAAATGACTAGTAGTAAAGCTGCTTCAGGATCAGGATATTCCAGCAAAGTCTGCACTACAGTTGCACTCCGTTGAAGAGGATCCTCTTCGATTGAATGGTGAAGGATTAGAAGCTAATCTAAAATTAAGCTCTTAGGTAATGCTCCAAGACTGCTGTGATTTCCGTGGGCTGACCTGCATTTTGACATGCAGTCCCAACAAGGTCAGTTAATTTCCCCAGAAGAATGAAAGTTAACACCTACAGATTAGGTTGTATAACTCTGGTGATTTGAGAACCACTGCCTTCATTACAGCCTGGAAATACATCCTCAACATGGTTATCTACAAATCCACACACACAAACATACAGACAAGGTATGTATGTCCCATGCAAAAGCATACAGAAAACTGCTATTTTTCCAGACTTATGTATATTCAAAAGTTTACATCTGTAATAAATTCACCTGTAATATTACCTACCTGTAAACACATATTTTATGACACATTTTTCTTAACTTCATAGTACATTTTCTTATTTTTAATATAAAAGTTCCCATTGCTATTTGAATTCACATCTGGCAAAGTGACTGATTTTAACACTGCAACTTTATAATTGTTCTTGTTGGTGTTGTGTTTGCATCACAGATTTTTTAAGCATTTTTTTTCTTTTTTTTGTGCAAGGTTTTTCATTTTCTAAGATGTTAAGTGTTAATTTTAGTTCATTTAGGTCTGTTCATTTAGATGTCTAATGCTGTATTAGCCTGCTTCCTCAGAACAAACACTTTTATCTTTCTTTAAAATGGGAGGGGAAAAAACAAAAAAAATAAAGACAATGCTGCACCTTAATCACACCTTTAAATGTACTTGTATTTAAACCTCCCCAATTAAGCTTCAAAGTTTTGCATCTGAAGAACTAGGTGGGATGAGGGACAGATACTTTCCCAGCTTGATTATTGCAAGATTAGATTAAGAAATCACCTGCATATTGATTAGCACAGTGACTGCACGCTTCAACTTCACTAAGTACAGCAGAAAGCTGAACTCAATTGCTTGTGGCAACAACTACAGCACCGTGCGCATACTGGGACGCCCTACCTTTTGCTTATACGGTTACACGTGTCTTACGTTATGCAGTCAGACTTCAGGCAGAACATTCAACTTGTAACTACTGCAGCGAAGAAAATCAGTCTTCTCTCTCATTTCAAATTCTCGTTTAAATCTCACATGCTTTTTCTGTAGATGATTCAATAAAGGATTTCAAGTCTCTCTCAGAAGATCATAGCTGCCGCATTTTGAGAGTTGCAATTTTAATAACATCTGCCATTTTTTTCTTCCACCGCAGTTAATGCCATCCCCCCAGCTGAAGGCAGAGGAAGAACGAAATACAGGCAGAATGTTCATTAGCTCTAACAGCTTCAGAGGATTGTATTAAATATATTCATCAGGACAGTTTTAACACTGCGTTTTCTTCTCCTCTGCCTCTTTCCTTCTTGGAAAAGACCTTAAGGGCTGGTGGGCTTCAAATGTATTTAGGCCAAGATTGTACAACATCAGCATATTGAACGTGCTGCACATAACATACATAAACCCTTCAATTATAGACACAGGTAAATGCATACAGAAAACAAAATAAATGTTTCTTGGTTATCCCAAATGTTTATGTCTCTACTCAGAACACATTTAATTAAAATCCCCTATTGATAACAACAAAGTCAGTACCAAGCCCTTTAAAAAGTAACAATTCCTCATGGGATTTACTTTTTGGACTTGAAGTGATAATGTGCTTTCTGATGACTAGCTCTAGCTAGAGCTGATGATGAGCAGCTCTTTTCCTAGTTAACTACCTCAGAAAGAAACACAACTTCAGGTCAACAAAAACGATTCAAACAACCAGAAGGGTTCTCTGTTGTGCATAATTTTGACACCCTCCGAGCCAGAAAAATACCAGATACATTATTTAAGGTAAGGTTATACAAAGTGAAAACAAAATATTTACATATTCATGATGTCAGCACAAAAGACTAAAACTTTTCCAAACTGTCCCACACATGTTTTAAGCACAATCAAGTCTGGTTTACACTCCAGAATGGGGAGACTCGCACTTTTAGATCTAAACCAACAGATTTGTTGTCTTCCTTTTGTTTGGTTAAAGAGGTTTATGAAGAGGGTCCTTAACCATCTTTGCGTAGAGCCTCACATCTAAGACAGCGAATACATAGACAGATCCTGATTTTCATTAAGCCTTTCTCACGTACACAGAACATTGTAAAGAAAACTTTTGCGAAATGAACCTTAAACATTTTTTTTTGTTCTGCAAATGCGGATGCAAAGGGTTCTGCTACCAACATATTGAACTGGAATATGAATCCAACTTCCGTGGCCCAGACCAATCTCTCTGACAGGATTTTATATTAAGTTGTTCCTCCTGCTACTGAATATTCTTAGAAAATCAGAAACAACCTGCTGCAACAGATAACATGACTACCACTCAAGAAAAATCATCATATTCATGACTGTACAAACAAAAGCTGCTAATGACACTAATTAATAAATGCCATTAGACAATTAACTGTCTGGGTATTTCAAAAGTTATTGCATTATGTACTTGATGGTGTGCCTGACAGTACATACACTGCATTTAACAGATGGCAAAAAAAGTGTAAACCCTAAAAAAAAGTACTATTTTTTGAAAATTAACCGCCTGTCAAAGTAAAGTTTTCTTAGAAACAAGCCAAGAAAGAAGCAGGGATTTCATTCAACTGTAAAATAGTAAGATATTCTACACTCTGCTGCCATAGTGTTTTGAAAACTTCCTAGAGGTGTATCATGCCTGCAACTCAGACCTAAATGTGTAAAACACACTGTGATATTCTTACCAGTCATAACCCATGACATTCAGTTTATACCAACTACGATTTCCAGCGAGAAATACCAAAATCAAACAAAAACGGGAATAATGCATTCTTCCTTTCATACAGCAATATGAAAGGAAAGACACAGAGTGCAGTCCAATGGCAAACATTTCCTTTGGAGATCTCTGTAGCTTGAAGGACAGGGATCTACTCTGGAAATCAGCTGCAAACAGCTACTGACCAGCATTTCTCTGTCTTTTATCTTGGAGAATATGTATTGACAAGCAGTTGCTCTCTTTTAGATTCTTCCTTTGGTGATTACTTAAAGAAATCACAAAGGAAAGTAAGTTCTTGACAATGATGGTAATATACAAGAGAAATTTAAAGAGAAGAAGAAAAAAGTAATTTCAATTATTTTTTTTGTAGTATCTTTTCATTCTTATATCTGTATTATCTTTACTATTAAAAAAAGCAACAATAGCACATACATTACTCAAAGCCTCACTGTAACTATCTTCTAGATCTCATGAACTACAATTTTTTATTTTTTTAAGAGAAAAAAACAAAATAAAATCATGGTCCCTGCCATTATTTTAAAAATACTTTTAAGTATTCAGCACCATGACAAATCAGTAATCATTATTATTGTTTGTTTCATAAGTACCTTTAAAAATGGGTTGGTTTCATCAAAGAGAATGTCTTCAAATGAACTTTATACAAGTACTTGCGAATGTAATCTTTTTATAGCTGAAGCAAGCAACCTACCTCACTGCAGTTAACTGTTTAAGAAAAATGTATAATTGAAGACATAAAATTAAATGACTGCCAGAGAAAAAAATGTATAAATTCAAAATTATAATATAGAAATGCCCATTTTATGACATTACTTTTTGTTTGTTTATTTTTTTAAAAGTGATTCAGAAGAAAAAATATTTTATCAAATTTAAAAATCAAGAAATTGTATCAATCCTCCAATTTATAAATCAACCCCAAATCTTCAGATTATTTGTAACTGCTTTAATCTGTTACACAAAATAAATGAAAACTAACAGAATATAAATGTAACCTAATAAAAATAAATTTATCCTGAATGCATGACTCTTTTATCACCCACCCAGTTCAATATGAGAATGATTCACTTCTGTGTAATTAGTATACTCCTGATCAACTTTAGGAAAACTTTTTTACTAAAAAAAAAAATAAAAAAAATGAAATACCCTAAATGTCTAACCAGATCAGGACCTAAGCAAGGATTTAAATGTTTTAAAAGGTTTCTAAAGGCATATAGGTATTCAGTACACATAAAATACATGGTAACACCATTATTAACCAATGTAGGGTAAGAAGTGACCAAACCATTTTGTGAAAATGGGATTATGTGACTAAAAATAAAAAAAAAAAATTGTAACACTGAAAAGAGTATAGCATAAATTAGGAAGAAGTAACATTCAAAAGGCCAGATTTAACTTCCAAAAAAAAGATATTCATAACAAAATAACTGGAAAAACAAGACAGCTTTAAAACTTCTCCATAGTAAAGGAATTTACAGTAACGCACTAGTTATGCTTTCACTCATACATTTCTTAATCACACCTGTTCATCTATGTGCTATTTATTTTATACTTTAATGATACACAACAATACAGTAATGCTCATTTCCTCATTCCTAACATTTGAATGTAATGCTCTTCCAATAGATCTGTTAAAAAATAAAATAAAATAAAATAAAATAAAATAGCTCAAAGTTTGTATGAAAAAAAAAAAACTAACTTTTTTTTTTCTTGTAAAACTTGGAAAATGTAGGTTTTTTTCCTGAGAAAGAATGCCTGCTGATTTATCATGGGAGAAAGAAAAGCAATAATCCAAATGGATTAGAAAAATGAGAGCTGTGAATTATTAAAAATACATAACAGGGTTATTTGCACCTCTTTTCACTTGTGTAACTTCTGTATAGATTAATAACTAATTGAAGAAGAACAAAATCATGAATCATTAATGTTCTTTTAGAAGTATGAAAAATGAAAAGAATATTGGTGAAAAATAAAAAATAAAAATTAGTCAGTAGAGGTTGCCAAGATTCCTTACCTTCTAGTATGTACGCATCTTCCAGAAAATGTGATTGTAAGGGCTGGATCTTTCGAATAAAAAAATGTGGAAGTCCTTCAGTGGAATAAAACTTTGACCTGGAGTTTATGTGTGCTTTTCGTTTTATTTGGTAATTAAATGCAAAGTGTGGTGGAAAAGTCTTCTGCCACTGCCGATGACCTACACTGGGTTGGAGAAAATGTAATCTGACCAAAAACAAGTGTTCTGATCAGGAACTTCCATTTGCTTATTTCACCTTGAATCAAAGATACATTAGATGTCATTCCTTCTAAAAAATATGCCTTGTAACATCACTGAAATAATCATTATTCTTTAAATAATGATTCCACATACATGAACAGAAAATGCATACTGAAAGCATTTTAGGGGAAATAAAACAATTAAAAAAGATTTTTTTTTGATTTGTATCTTTCAGTCTTATCATAAATTATGTCAGCCACCAGCAGCTCTTACCTACTTCACGAAAATTCATTTCAGAGGGAGTAGCAGGTGTAGAGAAAAACCTCTAATCAGTCTATAGAGTCTTTACTTTAGTCAAAACTGAAAATGAGTAAAAGTATGATTCATCATTCAATAAATATGAGATCCCACCTGTGCCCTAACAAAGAACAGTACCCTGTATGTGTCAGTGGACTCAATGGGTTTGACTACGCTTATGCTCTTGTAGTGCTCAAATAGATCCAACAGAGATATTTTGGCCTTCACACTAAAAATAAGACCATGAAAATAAACTGAATTTCCTCATACTCATAAATACATGTACCTTAGTTCTCCTAGGACATCACCAAAGTCAATTAAAATTATATTGGGAATCAATCTGGCCTCAGGGTACCTTCCCCTAGCAGTTCTTTGAATGTACTGCTTAAGGTTTTCAAATATTATTTCTTAAAACAAAAACAAAAACATTCTTACATTCTTTCTTCCCCTTATATAACAAAAATCCAATATGATGACCACTCAGGACTGTGTCCTTACAGGTATGCTATAAAATCAAAGGCTGTTCAATCTACAGAGTTGTGCACAAACTGCACAATCACAGTTCAATTTAGTAATGAGAAGAGACACTTACTGCACACTTCTTAGCACTCATAATGATAAGAAAGAAAAAAACTTGAATAACGCTTTATGTCTTAGGATTTTTATATTCAGCACCCTACAAAACTTAGATCACTAAACTTCTTCCTTAATTACCAGTAATTTCAGATTGGGTCAAAATGAAAAAAAAAAGTCTAGGTTTTATGGGCAAGTCTGTGCAATGGTCTTTAATTTGCAAAAGTTTTAGTCCTATATTCCATCTATGTCTGTACCTACATGTATTTCACCATACATTTCCTATGATATTCAGGTGAATACGTATATGAATTCAGAATTATGCTATAGTCACTTTTAAGACCTATATTTTTGTGTGGTTTAAACTTGTATGTATCTTCTCTTCAGGATGCATAAACTTTTAGGCATCAGTTTATATGAATATGTAAATACAGGCATTACAGAAATTCTGTGCCTTAGAAGTGATTTTCATTAGTTCTCCAGCTCTGAAAAAAAAAAAAAAAAAAAAAAAAAAAAAAAAGCTTGCAGAATTATGAAAGGTCAGACACATGACCAGTGCTTCAAATGTTACTAACTTTTTTTTCAACCTCCAACTGTTTTGTAGGAATTTCAAGATGTTTAGCATTACGGAAGTACTAATTTAAAAACACTCAGAGACAAAGCAAATATAATGTTCTACAAAACTCTCACATCATGATTGTGGTGGTTTTACCCTGCTGGGCAGCTGAACTCCACCACAACCGCTCTCTCACTCCCCCTCCTCAACAGAACAGGGGAAGAAAGTACAATGAAAAAGCTCAGGGGTTGAGATAGGAAAGGTGATCACTCAGCAATTATCGTCATGGGCAAAACAGACTCAGCACAGGGAGATTAATAAATGTTTTTAACTCTTAATAACAAGCTAGAGCAACGAGAAACTAAAAACACCTTGCCCCCATCCACCCTCTCCCACCTCCTCCTCCCAAACAGTGCAGGGGAATGAGGAATGGGGGCTGTGGTCAGTCCCCAGTGCTTCATCTCTGCTGCTCCTTCTCGGTCACTCTCTGCCCCTGTTCCATGTGGGATCCTTCCCAAACTGAGCCTGCGGGGGCTGCCCACAGGCAGCAGCTCTTCAAGAACTGCTCCCACATGGCTCCGTACCACGGGGTCCATCCATCCCCCAGGAGCAAACTGCTCCAGCATGGGTCCCCCACAGGCGGCAGCTCCCCCCAGACCCCCTGCTCCTGCGTGGGCTCCTCTCCACGGGCTGCAGCTCTGGTCTGGGACCTGCTCTTGCGGTGGCTCTCCATGGGCCGCAGCCTCCTCCAGGCCACATCCACCTGCTCCAGCGGGGGCTCCTCCATGGGCTGCAGCGTGGAGATCTGCTCCATGTGGGACCCACGGGCTGCAGGGGGACAGCCTGCTCAACCAGGGGCCTCTCCACAGGCCTCAGGGGAACTGCTGCTGCGTGCCTGGAGCACCTCCTGCCCTCCTGCTGCACTGTCCTTGGGGGCTGCAGGGCTGGCTCTCATTCCTCACTCTCCCAGCTGCAGTGGTGTAGCAGTTCTTTTCCCTTTCTTAAATATGCTCTCAGAGAGGTGCAAACAACATCACTTATTGGCTCGGCTCTGGTCAGCAGTGGGTCCCTTTTGGAGCAGCTGGCACTGGCTGTGCTATGACATGGGGCAGTTGCTGTGCTCTGCTCACAGATGACACCCCTGCTTCCCCCCTTACCCTTCCCCCTCCCCCCCACACTCCCCCCCACACCCCCAGCTACCAAGCCCTTGCCACATAAACCCAATACAACGATGGATCTCTAATGATGGATCTCTAATTTAGGCTCTGAGCCCACAACACCCATCAATCCACAAGAGAACATTCAGGTCAGAGATCAGGTATGGAAGGAAAGCTGCAAATGGATCCTGAACACAGCTGGGTTGTAGGCTGGATTTGACCCACAGTGAGTGCCAGAGGTTTCTTTAGAGAGAGTCATCAATTCTACATTTACACAGCACCAAAAAAAATTTACTTCTTCCAATATCTCATAACACAGTAAGTTTTACAGCAGAACTTCTAACTCTGCAATCGCTTCCCCAAAAGACTGTTTCTGCCCAGGAATACTGTAAGAGATCACCCCACTTTCTGTCTCCAAGCATAAAAGTGCTCTTTTTTCAAAATCACAGAAAAGAATACACTTATATTCAGATATGTAAAATACTCTGTTAAAAAATAAAATAAAATAAAATAAAATAAAATAAAATAAAATAAAATAAAATAAAATAAAATAAAATAAAATAATAAAATAAAAATAAAATAAAATAAAATAAAATAAAATAAAATAAAATAAAATAGTACATGGCCTATACACATTGCTAATCTTAACTTTGTAATAATAAATAAAGTTTATCAGAAAGACCACAATCATTTTTTAATTATAGATATAGAAGGATTAAAACAAATTATTATTCTTCTGTAGAAAGAAATAGTTTAAAATAATCTCTCCATTGCAGACTTCCATAATCCATGCTCAGAACTGCAGGCAAGCAACTTCTGCTTTTCCTATAAGGTCTATACATTAAAGACATCAGAAGAGGCTGTAAGTACTTCTGAAAACAAGCAGTAAAGTTCTTTTCTATAGAAAAGGGAGATTTCTCCACATGTATTTGTTAAACTTGAATGCTGATTACATGACTTAATTGGTATACAGAAATATAATGATTTTAGTTTTAGTTGTCTCACAAAGCAGGTTCAATTTTAAGAAATGACAGAATGAAAAAACATTTTAAAACACTTGCATTTTAGAAAGCAAAGCAGACTTAAACAAAGCAGATTTATTCATAAAAGGTGTTCCTTCAAAGAAATGTAGGGCTTTTAGTTTGGGCCAGTACATGGATAAATAATTTTTGCACTCCATAAATGTTCAGTAATGATAATCACACAGGTATACATACATCTCTTTAACTTTTATGTGGCCAGATGAATTGCTTGAGAGTATGGAACAGAGCAATTTGAAAAGTTCACCTAGAACAAGTATTGTACCAAAATGTAATGGAATGTAAAAACATTTTAACCTTCTCTGAACTATGTGTCAAAGACAATTTGACTCAACCAAGTGAATGAAATTAGTCTTGCTATTTTAAAGGGAACTACTTTAAAGTGAAGCATTATTTCCTTGTATATGGTAATTTTAGTAAATTCTACCTGTTTTTGCCACTACCAGTTTTCTATTGAATTCAATCTCCCCAGTGAGAATGTTTCACAGGATTACTTAAGTGTAGTTGAAGTATAAGCAATTTTGTTAATACCTAGTAATATCCCAAATACAGTTGTATTTGTTGTGTGAAACAAAGGTGTAAATAAAGAAATCATTTATTATCTCACAATAATTCTGTGTATGATAAAAAAATGCCACATGTAATCAGTGGCAGGAAGTCCATCTGGAGGCCAGGCACTAATGAAGAACCCCAGGAGTGCATACTATAGCCAGTAGTGTTCAACTTTTTCTTTAATTATCTGGATGATGGGGCAGAGTACACTCGCAGCAAGTTTGCTGATGACAGAAAACAGGCAGGAGCGGCTAATACGCCAAATGGTTGTGCAGCCCTTCAGGTGAGCCTCAGCAGGTTGGAGAAACAGCTTTTGAAGTTCAGCAGCAAGAACAACAAAGATCTGCACTGGGAAGGAATGACACCAGGCACCTGTACATGCTGAGTGGTGGCTGGCTGTAAAGCAGGTCTGTAGACAAGGACCTGTGGGTCCTGTGGACTGCAAGTTGAACCTCAGCCAGCAATGTGCCCCTGCAGTAGAGAAGGCCAACTGCCTCCTGGGGTGCATTAGGAGAAACCATGCCAGTAGGCTAAGGGAAGTGACCCTTCCCCTTTAATCAGTCCTGGTGAGGGACATCTGAAGTGCTCTATCCAATCCTGGGCTGCCCAGTAGAAGCATGTCCTGTCTTCCCTGAGAAACATGGACATACTGGAGTGAGTCCATCAAAAGACCAAAGAAATGATGGACAGACTGGGGAATGTGACCTAGAAGAGGCTGAGAGAGGTATGACTGTAGAACCTAGAGAAGAGAAGGCTCAAGAGGGCAACTTAGCCATATGGAAAAATACTTGATAGGAGGCTGTAAAGAAGACAGAGGTAGACCCCCAGATTATCTGGGGTATCCAGTGGCAGGACAAGAGGAACCAGGTACAAACTGAAATTAAGAGAATCCTATGCAAACTCAAGAAAAGACTTTTTAATGTGAGGGTGGTTGAACATCTGAACAGCTTGCCCAGAGAGTTTGTGGAGTCTTTGTCCTTGGAGACAGTCAAAACACTACCAGATGCAGTCCTGTATAATCTGCTCTAGCTGGCCCTGCTCTGACGGGGGAACTTGGGCTAGCTGAACTCCAGAGCAGCCTCCAACCTCAGTCATTCTGGGACTCTGTAATACTGCTGTGTGAAGTTTGGCAAAAAGTCCTGTGCTTAGTTCTAACAAGTTACATAGGGGATTGACATACATACAGACATATTACATTCATGTGCACACTTTTTGTCTTAAGCCAAGTAGGTATCTGTAAGGGTAAGTTTCTATAACCAACTCTTCACACTCCTATCAAACTGTTAAAACCAAATGTCATCTCTATTATTAAAACCACAATATCTTCTTGTTAAAAAGGTTTTGTGAACTTTTAATAGTTTTATAGGAAACGTCTCTGGAAAGCATTAAAGGAGAACAGTAGCTATTCGTATAATTAGGTGATTAGCTGCTACCTGTGTTAACAGGTCTTCGGTAAAGTTCTACTGACTGCCAAAAGGCATTTTAACGAGTACTAACAGTCACAATATCTTATATTAAACACAGAGAAATACATCCCTATGTCAATAATTTCTCTGTACTTGAAACCAGCGGAAAGCAGGTCCAGTGCTTCCACTTGCTAAAGAAATTGCTATTATGTTCAGGATGCACTGAACACAAGGCACGCACTTGAAAGCAAATTCTTTCATACCTATAAATGGGAGATCATAATCTAAGCAGCAGTCCTCAACCTGCCAAGTAATAGGAGACTGCAACAAATAAGTTAGTAAGTTTATTCAGACATCATAATTTGAAAACACTCGAAGAAATATATCAGAAGAGTGCATTTTGTTCCGTTTGTTACTAAGCTCATGCTGGTTCCCAAGAGAATGGAGAAACTCTAGGGATGGGAGAAAGGCTGATTCTGCCTTTAGCAGCCAGGCATCCTACACCAAAAAACATTAGTCATTATAGGAGGATTACATTGTCATTATCATAGTTTGCAAAAAACATTTCCTATTACCTTCTTTAAAAATATGTGCTGTGTACTGAACATATGTAATTTGCAGAAATCAATGCTGAAAGAACAGCAGAGTTTTAGAAATCCCTCCACAGAAACTCTCCAAAGAAGAAGAACACTGTCTCCTGCCCATATCTTCATCAAATAAATGTTTGTGAACTTCATTCAGCTATTTTAGTCAATTACCTTAGAATATACCTAGTCAATATGATCACAGAATCATAGGATCATAGAATATCCTGAGTTGGAAGGGACCCATAAGGATCATCAAGTCCAACTCCTGGCACCACACAGGTCTGCCCAAAAGTTTAGACCATGTGACTAAGTGCACAGTCCAATCTCTTCTTAAATTCAGACAGGCTTGGTGCAGTGACTGCTTCACTGGGGAGCCTGTTCCAGTGTGCGATCACCCTCTCGGTGAAGAACCTCTTCCTGATGTCCAGCCTAAACTTCCCCTGCCTCAGCTTGACACCGTTCCCACAGGTCCTATCACTGGTGATAACGTAGAATAGGTCACCTGCCTCTCCACTCCCTCTCGCGAGGAAGTTGTAGACTGCGATGAGGTCCCCCCTCAGCCTCCTCTTCTCCAGGCTGAACAGGCCAAGTGACCTCAGCCTCATGATAAAATCATGGATACAACCATCTGAGAAATAGAAATTAAATGTCATCAAAAAAGAGAAGACCACCTAATTAACAGTTCCACTTGTTTATAAACACAAGCTCTGCAAAGTTGACTCCTTCAGAACTGTATCAGTCTGAATTGCCCTACACATCCAGCTATTAAAAAAATTAGCAATAGAACTATGAAAATCTAACCACAAACTAAAACTAAATGCTGAGAAATTAATACATTTGCACTTCCCTCCTTTATTTCATCTTTCACTGTTGAAAACTTTTTCTTGTTTCTGAGTTGTTATTAGGACACCTCATTTAGCGGAGAGAACTCTGTTAATTCTGAACCAGAAATAAGGAAAAATATTACCCAACAAAGAATATTCCACACAAAGAATAACCAAAAGGGTCCCTGAGTAACAGGATGGTATCACATCTACACACAGTACCTGTGTAAACGTAATGGAGGATTTACACAGTACTTCATCAAGGTTTAGCATAAGAGAAATTACTAGTCCTTTCCTTTCTTATGCATCTTCCAATTCAATGCAGCAGTTGTGATACACTATTCTCACAATTACGAGTATCAATAAGGTAATCTGGAAACTGATTTTTCTTCTGTGCCTCTCTTCCAGAAGCAGACCAATTAAAAAAAAAAAAAAAATTTCCCTAAAAAAATAACTTTTTTTTAAAAAAAGCTTTGTCTAACTGTTTGATGTGTCCCCAACTTCCCTTTCATTCATAAACATAACTACAGAAAGTAACTTGTATATCACAATTAGTATTTTAGCACAAACTGCCATAACATGTACCACTGCGGATTTTTGGACCTTCATGCTTCCTGTATTCTGCCCTGTGCATTTCTGCCTAGTAAAGACAGGACTCTAACCTATTTTTGTACTGAATGCAAAATACATTGTGTCCTTGCACTACTAAGAACAAATTATTCATTATGCAGAAAACTGTCTCCAATCTTTTACAGTCAATGAATTTTCTGTGGATGATCGTAAGTTACTCACTGAATCATGATAGATTCAAACCACAGTAATAAATGCTAATGCCAGAAGGAAGTGAAGATTTTCTGGATTCTATTCTGTTTATATATGAAAAGAAAACATAAAAAAAAAAAATTGGTAGTAATGTATTTTCTCCTCAATATATTTGCCATGATTTGTGCTAGTAATTGTGTTAGTAATTTCACTCTAATTGAAGATGATAGCGTTCATGTTCCATCTGATCTGAAATGTCAGCTGTGAAGTGTGGAGAAAAGGACAATGCAACACTACAGCATTCTGCCTGCTCCTGGGCTACCCTGTCCTGTGCACACAAATGCTCTTAGCTGTTGGAAGGCACCACCTGATGCTCTTTGGATGCTTCTGAGAAAACACCTTTAAGTGAATACACCCACTTCTTCCTTTCATTAAAGCTTTGATTTTTAGCAACAGCTTAGCCAGATTTTTTCATTTTTTGGGGGGAGGAATCAAGTTTGAATTCGCAGAAATGTTCTTAATTCTTTATTTTATTTTATTTTATTTTATTTTATTTTATTTTATTGCTAGAGCGAATTAGAAAATACAAAGCACATATACTTTAATTACGCACTTATAAGAAAAACACTTTAAAAAGTGTTTGTTCTGTAGGGGAAATGGAAGTGTTGACATAATAAATGCAATCAGAAAATACACCATATTTGCTGTTTCACAGTACCATAATTCAAGTACTTCATTCTCCCTGTTCATTCCCTCTTCACCCCAACTTGTTTTTTGTTACTATGTTGAAGTACCTCATGAATAAGCTTTAATCAGAGCCTCTTAGAAAGGATTTCAGGAAGACATTTTGTCTTTTCCTCTACCTCAAAGCAATATCAGCTTTATATAATAGAGCTTTAGAAAGGTATTTTTTCAGGTTGGAACCAACCACAATCTCTGTAAGCAATGTTCAGTCATCCTTAGCAGGTGAGTGCATTTTCTAATGCCATACATTCTTATTCTAAAGTTCCCAGCAGTGCTTAAAGAACAGTAGTCCAATGCAAGTGACTCCACAAATTATAAGCTACCTTTTTCCTTGAATAAAGGAAAAAACAAACAAATAACAAAAAAAAAAAAAAAAAAAAATGACATACTACCTCTTTCTTTTTTAATACTAGAGAACTCAGTTCCTTTGATTATCCTGTCAGTAGTGTAAATACCCTAGATCTGTTATCCATGCATTGGACGCTCTCCAATTTATTCATGTGCAGAATCTCATACACTTAAGGAAATGAATGTCTGAACTGCAAAGCACAGGAAAATATCTATAATGTTTAAACTTCCCAGTTTCCAGATGTTCCATTGTCATACCAAGTCAACTTTTTTGATAGATATGATTCTTTTGAAGATCATTTTAGGATGACTTAGAGGATAATTTTAGTAGTAAATAAAATGAAAGCTTAAGGTTGCCATCATAAACAAACAAAAACGTTAAATGGAAACTTTTTGAACATCTCCAGTTACTACTAATTTGGCATATTACCTGAATTATTATAAAAGTTCTTCTGATATATTTGAAGACACATCTACAATTCTAAAAAGTAAAACATATGTTCTATACAAAGCCTGCACATTTTTTTTTCTCTTGGAAAACTCTAGCTATTAGCAGCTGTTGAAGACAGCATTGATACCAGAATCAAAATAAACAGTAAAACTTAAAACCTCAACCATAAGTTAAAAGATAGTATTCCCTCAGTAACATTTCAAAATATAATATGTGTATATTATATAGATAAAGGATATGCATTCTTTAGATAGATAGATATAAAGGATATTCTGGCAGATACCATACTCTTAGACTTGAAGTTATGATTATTACAGATGATCATTAGAGAAAATTTTGCATGCCCTGTGGGAATTTTGTGTCTTATAATGTCAGTAATTTTTGCCAAGAATCATAACTGATTCATCTTCCAGATTAGTGAAACTTACTTATCTGCTTTTTGGACAGGATAAAAAAAATGCAGAAGTACCAGTGAAAGCAGATTAAAATGTAAATTTGACTATCTCTTCCTTCTGTTTCTTTTAAAACCATTTTTCTCAACTGCACAAGTGTCAAGGATAATCAAGTAAAAAGGTCTGGAGTAGCATACTTCATTGCCTTTTTTTTTTTTTTTTTTTTAAGTTGGAGAAAGACTATGCAGTTTATACTGGTATAAAGTTAAATGTGTTCATGATTCAACATGTTCTTTGAAAGGGACAAGCCGGTATGTTCACGGATCTCAAAACAGAGAACTGGAGAGTGCTAAATTGCCACAGAGGAAGACCGGAGTGCTGAGAAATCACAGAATATGTCAAATTTGTCATCTCACAGTAGTAAAGCGGCAGGGAATTTATTCTGTACATCTTCAGAAAAATGTTTTTTCATTTTCACTGGTACAACTCCAGATAATTCTATAGCATCATTCTGGATATAAAAGAATCAGTTGAAGAACAGAAATTAAGTATACAAGCTGTCTTGTCAGCACAGAAATGTGAACCTACCGCATTTGAAAATGTGACTCCACATTTCAAGCTTTAAATAAAAATAATCGTTACTTTTTTCCCAATAGCAAATAATTCTAGCCTTTTCTTATGCGAGCAACACTGCATAATAACATTTTGAAACATGGCTTTCGAGACTGGCAAAGGTATTTTTATTTAACAATATTTTTTCCTGTTATTTTAATAAAGACTAACAGTTCATTAAAATATGTTTGGTTTCAATGCCTATATATTACTGGTATCCTTAACAGTTTTTAAAAAAGACAGGATATTTTTCTGTCCTTGTATGGTCCTCTCACTCTTATTCAACAGTGCAATGCAAGTGCCAAGAATAATTATGCTGAATTCTCAGTTATTTCAAAGAAATTTATTTAAATTGAGAGAGATGGAAAAGAGTTTTGCCAATCATTTCACTATAAAACTTACCACTGTCAAATTCCAAGCTCTGATTTAACTTCAAGCTAATGTCTGAAGCCCTGCTCTTTCCATTTATACCATGTATAAATGCCTAGATGTTGGTAGCGTGCAGGCCCCACAACAGACTCGCCACTGGCCACAGCTGAGCCCATCAGCAAGCCTGGCAGTGCCTCTGTGAGAACGTTGTTAAGGAAGGGCAAAACACTAAAAAGGCAGAGAGAATTGAAAAACAAAGCGTGAGAAACAGCAGTATGAGCACCAAAGTCAGAGAAGAAGGATGGGTCAGAGGTGCTCCAAGCACCAGAGTGGAGACCCCCTGCAGCTCATGGAGAGACCACGGTGGAACGGCTATGCACCCTGCAGGCCATGGGAAACCACATGCTGGAGCAGATAGTTATTTTCTGAAGTACTGCAGCCTATGGGATGGACCCTGTTCCAGAGCAGGAAAAAGTGTGAGGTGGAAGTAGTGGCAGCCAGGAACTGTTATGGGCTGAATGTAACTACCACATTCCCCCAAGTGCTGCTGGGGCTGGGGGAGGCAGAGGAGTTGGGAATGAAGGAGTTGAGTTGAACCTGGGAGAAGGAGGTGCAGGGGAAGGTGTATCAAGTTTGACTTTGTTTCCAACTTTCCACATCTATTTTAATTGCCAGTTAAAACAATCAAGTTTCCTCAAGTCAAGTCTGTCATGACTGTTACTGTAATTGGTAAGTGATCTCCCTGTCTTCATCTCAACCCTTGACTTTTTCTTCTTATTTCCTCCCTTTGTCCTGTTGAGGAGGTGGCATGAGACAGCAACCAGGTTGAGGTTTGGCAGCCAGCTAAGGTCAACCCTCCCAAATCTTAAATAGGTACCCACAGTCACACATTAACACTGACTGGCAGATCAGCCCCACGCAGCCACTCCCTGACTGCTTCCCTCCCAGAAGGACAGACCAGAAAGGTAAAAATGCGAGAACTCGTGCGTTGAGATAAACACAGCTCAAGCAGAAGCTGTGTGTACAAGCAGAGCAACCAAGGAATCCATTCACTGCATCCCACTGGCAGGCAGATGTTCAGCCATTTCCAGGAGAGTGGGGACCATCATGTAGAATGATTGGGAAGACAAATGCCAACTCTCCAAATGTCCCCCCCTTCCTCCTTCTTTCCCTCAGTTTTATTGTCACACGTGACGCCATGTGGTAAGGGACATCCCTTTGGTCCATTTGGGCCAGCTGTCCTGGCTGTCCACTCCCAGCTCCTGGTGCACTCCCAGGTACCTCGCTGGTAGGACACCACGAGAAGTAGAAAAAACCTTGGCCCTGTGTGAGCACTGCTCTGCCACAGCTGAAACATCAGTGTGTTATCAGCACTGCTATGGTCACAAATTGAAAACACAGCACTACATGAGCTGCTATGAAGAAAATTTACTCAGTCCCAGTCAGAACCAGTACATCATAGGAACACAGGATGAATTTAACACTGTCCAAATGTACTGAGGATTTTCATCTATGAGGTCATGTTTATAAGATCAAAACAACCCTGTCTTTTCAGGGAGCAGAATTATATTTATATATTTTGCAGAAGTGAGTATCATAATCTTCTAACGTTCAAAACTGTATGGGTGGAAGCTACCATGCTTTCATCTGCCACCTTTTTTATTTCATAAATAAACAATGACAGAAATGGCAGCATCTCAAAGGAATAAATGTTATTTCTCCTATGAAGGTTCTGACTGTCACTGAAAATTTTATTCGGCATTCTTCTGTATACAGGCAGACAGCATCCGTACCTCAGGAAGTAATGGGTTCATATACAGGGTAATGCTAGTGGCAGGGCAGGTGGAACCAAGAGAGATGCTGTGCTTCAGGACTCGTTTCTTTTGGAATCATGGTCTTAGGAAGAGGTTTTAAAATTTTCTCAGCTACACAGGTATGTGGCCTCTATTCTGCAAACACGCTTTCTTTCACCAGAGGACAAAATAACTGCTGTTCAGCTTCTGCACTCATTCCACACCCAGCAATATCAGAAGTGATAATAGCTTTGTTATGAAAATACTTTTTTTTTTTTTTTTTTTTTTTTTTTGGCCGGGGGAAGCTTCTCACTATAGTTTAGCTGGCAACTCTTCATAGGATCTGTGCTAACACCTTCTTTGAATGTAAATATTGCTTATGATCAATGGCAGCTTATATGTTAAAGTACCATACAACAACATAACGCTTTCAAATGTAGGATAGTAACCAATACTATTAGCTGCTACAGGTATATATATACATTTCAGTCCTAGTGCTTTCAATGACCACATGTAATGACAGAACTTAAAACTTTTTTTTTAGTTATTTTTTCTTAATTCTGTCTTTATTGGATCAGTTTTGCATGCCAAAAGGCTGCAGGCTTAATTTCTGAACTTTGATTTATTATCAGTTTCTATAGTAAGGTCACTTGTTCATCTTCTCCAACTCTTCTATAACTAGCTGAGCATACCCTACGTGAGCTAGATAGAATCAAAATTTTCTCGTTTAAAAGCACTTCAGTAAATCAATTTATTTTTGCAGGATTCAGCCTTTTTTTTTTTTTTCTTTTGAACACAAATATTCTCTTAATCAGAGACATTAAATTGTCTCTAATACTTAGTAGCTATTTGAACTTAATGCACAATTGGAAGTTACCAGAAAAGCACAGAGATACATGAACAACTTCCACACAAAGGGCATGTAATTGGCAACTCATTGTTATATTCTCTCCTAGTTTTGCATCTGCAGAGTCTTCACATGTTTATATGGCTTCTACAAATTTCTTGCTTACTATTAAGGATACAAATTACATACTGTGATACCATATCTGAAAAGAATACTATGCTTTACTAAACTATCACAAAGGGACTTTTTTTTTAATAAAATATGCAACCTTATTTTCATCTATGTGTTCTTAAACAATGAAATGTCTGTTTTTATTTTCATATTAATGAAAATATTATATGTCTTGACTTTGAATTTAAAATTACAAAAATTGTAGTTCTTCAGTGTAATGGCTGTCTTTATACAATTCAGACATGGCAGCCAAGTGTTAAATATAGCTAAAATACCCACATAAGAAAAGAAACACTTCCACTACCTCAAGTTGCACCAGGGGAGGTTTAGATTAGAAATTAGGAGACATTTCTTCTCAGAAAGAGTAGTCGGGCATTGGAACGGGTTGCCAGGAAAGTGGTGGTCGTGAAGACCTGATGATCTTGAAGGTCTTTTCCAACCTTAATGGTTCTATGATTCTATGGTGATTTAAATACCACTGCCATTACAATAGATGACCTCCAAAACCAAGTTTGAAGTAGGAAGCTTGCAGAATGATATCCCATATCTTCAGTTTCTGGAATCTGATCTCCCATACTGTGTAGTGATTCTGCCTTTGTAATAGTCTCTACATTTGTGACTTCAATTAGCTGTTCTTTTGCTGTTTTGTTTATCTGCCTTACCTCTCACAAACTCAACCTAACGAGTGGCATCCACTTGCTATTGGTTTGTAAAAGTGAAACATATGCTGCATACTGTTAATATCTATGCCAGCAACCATACAGATTACTTTTAAAAAAAAAGACTCCTGGAAAACTTTCAAAATATCCAAGAGGTGTAATGGAAAATCCATCCAGTAAATTTGAGATTCATTCTTAGACTCTTCTGCAAATGCAAGGAATCATGTTTGACTTTTGTAGGGGGAGGTGACTTCTTATTTGAATGAATGTGTAAGGCAAAAATGTGTAAGGCAAAAATGTTTTCGACATGAAAGAGAAAACAGGTGACATAAAAATGACTGTATAGTATTTCTGCTAATGAAATTGTATCCAAAGAGAAACAATATGAAGTTAGTATGAACAGTGTGAAAGAATTTGTATGTCCACATGTTCATGCAAAATATTAACAGTAATATGTACTGGCAGAGTCAACTGTTTCAAGGATTGAATCACAGATCTTAACAGTATACACTCCACTGATCAAGAACTAGAGCTATAATACACAACAACTGGTTTGTTAATGCTCTTTTTGATACTAGGTTTTACCTAAGGCAGAACAAGAAGATGTGATTATTGGAAACCTTATGTTGATAAAGACCACAATGAAAGTCAAGATAGTATGTGTCACGTTACTCAAACTCTTTTCAACACTTAGATTCTTATTGTTCCTCATGATTAAATTACATTTAAGAGGAGGGACTAAGAAAGAGAAGTCTCTGAGAAAAAAAGCACATAATTTTCAAGCTCTAACTACAAATGTAAAGATTTCCTGACCTGAGACCCAGTTAGAGGATGAAAAAATGGAGCATATATTTATTAAGTACATATGTGTATCTTCTCATAAGACTGCCAGAAAACAGGTATGATTAGGTGCTTTCATCTTCTCAGCTCAGGATTAAGAACAGTAATTATATATATATATATATATATATGTATATATATTAAAATTGCTGTCAATTTAACTAAAGAAAATAAGAATAACTAAAATATATCATTGCGTTTACATATGTGATTATGCCAAATTGCAAATAAATTAAAATAACTATGCTAATTAGAAATCAAGTCAAATGCCTACAAAGAGTTTCCTACAGATAGAAATCAGATTGCAAGAAATATCTGAGAAATGAAGATGCAAGATGGGGCACTGGCCAATCAATAAAAATTTCATCAGAAGATCATACTTTCATTTCTCATATGCAAGCTTTAGAAATACTTCAAAAAAGGGCTCTCTTATGAAAGGAAGTCACTTTGTAATGTTACGAAATTATTATTCTCATTATGAAGCTGTAATCTTGATTAATATTTAATCAGACTTTTAATTAGGATGAATTAGGCAACAAGTGACATTCTCTCACACAGATGACGCATGTGAATGGTTTCACACAGCTCAAAGTATCTTATGAGACCTTTTATCAGGTCTCATTTATGAGACCTTTGTAGCTGTATTCCTTGATGTACTCCTTTAAAAGATCTCAACAAAGGTCAGATCATAAAGGCAGTGTGTGTCTCATTGTTTCACAATGCTGTATGATATAGTTTACTTCCTGATGGGCATATAAACATTGCCATTATGTGTATTATCTCAATAGTAATATCCTTATGAGGAAAAAAATCTACGTTTCTAATTTGTGTGTGCGTGTACATATGTGTGCATGTAATTCAGATAGAAATTAATGTTGGATTGTCTTTTCAAAGTTACAGATTAGATTTTCATAATCACACAAAAAAGACACTATTAAAGTACAACTTCATGTTCCTGTTGTTAGTTGGGCTCCCAAAGCAAAAAAAGGACTTGTGATCATGTCTGGCATAGGTGTCTGCACTATATGCACATACTATCAATAACTGCTGAATATACAGACTGAAGAGTCGAGACTTCAAAGATACTAAGTTCCTAAAGGTTCTGTGAAAACAAATAGCCACTAGGTATGGAGGACTGAAATCTTCCATGGCCTTACAAAGGAAAGAGTTGGAAACCAAATTTTATCCTTTCAAAACACCAGAGATTTTGCAGTATAAAGGAAATGCTAGGGAAAAAAAAAAAAAAAAAGAAAAAAAAAAGCTACCTTAGCTTCAGGCTAACAGGCTAACTTGGTTAAAAATATGCGAGCATTAACGTCGTCTCATACAGTTTTCTCTACCTGTGGAAAGTCACCTAAATATCACCGCTTCTCAAAGAACACAGTATGCCAGGTTGGACACCACTGTGAGTGTATCTCTCTTTCTTACACACATATAAACATTGTAAAGATCAAATTATATTAAAAGTTTTCTCCTCTACCTCAAGATCTTATTAGTAGTGTTTCCTACCGTGAAGTTTTTGTGTTTAGAAATGTGATTCAGCAATCACTGGCTCACTGACATGTCAGCATTTAAGAACAGAATAGCTAAATTTGAAGATAGTAGGAATTCATGACTCTCTTCTTATTCAAATGCTTCGTCATCTGTCAAAACACAAATATGAGAGTTCAGAGGAGGCACTACTTTTGTTATTCATGGTCTGCAATATTTTAGTGAGAACCAAAAGCTCTTGTGCATTTTAAACATACCTCTTGATTTCCTTGCAGGAGAGAGGAGGAAACTAACACAGGGGCTCTGAGGCTGTTCCCAGCTGGCAAGATTTGGCTGCTGTGGCTAAGGGCAGTCCATCCCCATCCCCAGGGAGGTGCCTGGGCCAGAGTTGTCTCCGTCTGCTCGGCTCCTGGCTGGGCCATCACCAGAGGGACAGGTCCTGGCTGCCAGGCCCTGCCCTGCCCACCTGCTGTGGGGAGCCCTGATACTGCTGGCCCCACACCCAAAACACTCATGGCATCCAGTAGAAAGGTTTATGCCTACATATAACTCAAACAAACACACTCGGAGCCTATGAAGAAACCAGTATTTTGCTGCATTTGTATCAAAGGAAACAGAATAATTCCTGTCCCCATCTCTGTGCCACTGTGTAGCAATCTATACCCATGCAAAAACAAATGTTGCCAAACTAGAACCATAATGATTATATGAACTTTGTTTAGAGGAAAAAAAAAAAAAAAAAGAATATTTGGGCATCCAAATGGTGATTATTACATTGTGTTTTAAAAAATGTAACTAATAGTATAGGGTCTTAGCGTGGATTATGAGGAAAGGTTGAGCTGATTGATTCTGATGAATAATGGCCATTTTAGACATTGTAGAGTAATCATAATTTAATTAATTGTAACATATATTCTTCAGGTACAGGAAATCTGTCTGGCAGAAAGACAGACCAGCCCTCTCCCACATGAGAGGAGAGTACAACTTGCAATGAGCTACAAACTCTTCTACGTACCCAGCTCCCTCGTGCGTTATACATGGCTCCAAACACGGAGGAGGACCCAGGAGTTCAGGGTTTTGCTAAAGAAGGATGCCTAGATTCTTCAATCACTCCTTCAAAATATAAAGTACAATAGAAGAAGTGCAGACATAGGGAAGGACAGTTTTTTTTAACCAACAGATAATAACCAACAGGGTTTGTTTTATACTGACACTGCCTCAGCATTTCCCCCACCCCCTTAATTTTTTTTAATCTGAGCATCAATAGTCCATTACACAAATAATTTGTCTGTGTGACTTATTGATTAGTGAGGGAAATGATAAACCACCATAAATAGAAATTTTGAGTCCGGTGGATAATATTCCTCCTACTCAATACACTGAAGCAGGTATGTTTTGAAATGAGTACATCAAACTTAATTTGTTTCAAGTTTAAATGACTGCTTAGATAGCCCAGGACAGGCATCATTTAAACCCTGACATCCATGATATACAATACAGCTACATAAATTTCAGTTTTCTTACACTCGGATAATGGCACTGATTGTCATTCTAGAGAGGAAATAAGTTACTACTGTAACATTTAGCTTCACTGCTAAAGATGTCTAACACCTACACACATTTTACCGTTCCCTCAGCAACAGGAAGTTAAGAGCAGTGTACAACCTGGGTAAAATGTTACCTGCACAGTGGAAGAATAACGAAGTTTTGCAAATTTCAAAATTTGTTGCAAATATTCATCAGTAATTTTCAAGTATGGTCTCTTTAAAAGAAAACAATTTTCCTTGTTGTCATCCCTAAAACCACAAAGTTCTCAGTTTCAGAATGAACACGTAATGCACTGTGTATGCTCATCTTATTCAAAATATGAGTTTGGACTTAAGAAACACACTGAAACAAGCACATTGAGCATTTGCTTTAAATAAGAACACAGTAATAGACATACGGTATACTCGCTACTACATGGATTTTGTTTTTTTAACCTTTGCCCTTTCTGCCCTTTACGCCTGGCAGCATCCTGCTTCACCACACTGCCAACACTACTACCCACAGCAAGCAATTTTCAGAAGCTACGCTGCCATAACAGTGTTCATCCTGACAGGGGATTAGGCAGAGTCAATCTCCTCCTTACTCACTGCCCTGAATCTGCTCGTTTTGACAGCCAAAGGTAGGATTTTGGGGGCAGCTACCCTGTAAATTGTTGATGCATGTCATCAAACAACATCCACAGTCACTGAAATCTGGGAAAAGGATTTTACACCTTGGTGGAAAAGGAATGAATGAGTCAACAGGTAAGCACAGGGCATGAGATGTGGTCAGATAAAGGGAATTTTACACTTCCAAGGAAGTGCAGTAACACTTATTAGGGTGAACAGCCAGACTGACTCCAAGATCAGAAAAATAAATTAGCTTCAAAGATACTATACAGAAACTCTAGAACACCCCGAAGGTAGAGCTGTAGACTATAACTTAAAATATGCCACTGAGAATGGGTCAGCTCTCTGACATCCTGGAGCATACAAATGAGGAAATATAAGACTCCTGAACTTAGAAGACCACTACATGCAAGCTGGGGAGAAGGAAAAGAGATCTTCTAATCCAAATTCCATGTTAAGATGGGTAAATGTGGCTTTTCTTCTGGTTTCTCAGTTAAAAACTTCAGAAATATTTCCAGATACAGTATTTTAAAGGCTTTCAATAAACACTAAAATTTAATCTTGTTGGCTGAAATGAGCAATCTCTGATTATAATAAGGTATTCATCAACTCTGTGGGACATTTGGACAAATACTGTTACTCACAGGATTTTATCCACAGGACAACAGAACATACCTGAACACTGATGGATCCACAGGAAGCTCTAGAACCAGTATCTGGAGAATCAGAACAGGACAAAGTGCCTTCCAGGCACTAGAAGTGGAAGGCTTTCTGGTATCTAAAAGCTAAGACAAGGCACTCAACTGAATCCAGATGGCCACCAGGATATTTGGGATGGATATTCACTATAAAGGCCTCCAGACATCTAGCATGTTTAAGAGACAAAATGATGACCAGATTGACATGCCTGATAGTATAGACATAGCTAGTTCCAGCAGTTCAACGTAGGTATTTCATTAATGGATTCTGATATAGACTGAAGAAGCAATCTGTTGATATGTGACTACTTCTTTAAACATGGTTTGGGCAGTTACAGTGAAATAAAAGAATAAATATGTCTTTACTATACAAAAGTGATTATATGACTTAAGTGCAGGGGACACACCACATTGTCATCACTATCCTACTAGAATATCTCTATTCGCATTAAAGAATATACCCCTACCCGGCCAAAAAAGCTGAAGAAATCTTAACAGAATACAATATGTATTGAAAGTGTGAGCAAAAAGGAAAATGATAACAATTAATGTTAAAAACTGAATTTGATTAAAATATGGGCTTGCACCCATTAAAATCAGGAGATGAGGTAACATGACCTGTATAAAGCAGCCTTCAAAGTTCATGCATTTCTAAAACAGAAAGCTTAAAAAGTGGCATGAGAATGAAATACGTACCAGAGTTTTAAAAAGGTAAAACATAAGACTTAAACCACACAGAATGAAAAATCAACAGTATCACCAGACTGCATTCCAAATAAACTATAAGACTAAAAATCTGTACTTGACAGAATCACCACAGCCAATGACTAAATTTCTTAATTTTGCTGTGATAGTGTTCCAAGATCTCACTGAAAGCCCCCTCAAAGCAATATGCTGCCTATTCTGCGAACAAGTAAAGGACTTCCATGTCTGGGTTTATCAGGACAGCTCTTTCTCTCTAAAACTAAATTTCCTTCTCCCAATAGGCAGCAGAAATTCAGTCCTGCAGGAAGCAACTTTTCCTCTTCCAGATACTGTTACAGACTGATTGACTGAGGAGCCATAACTATTTCTCATGAAACTATCTACCTTTCCCTGATGATTACGTGTTACATCTCACACTATTATTGCAGCAGGAGAGCAAGTAATCACAAGAAACAAAAAGGGAACTATTTCTTGATGCAGTTTCTCATGAGGATGGTGATAATTTGCCCCTGAATACCACAAGGAGGACAGCTGGAATTCAAGACTTATACTTAACACTATTGCCATGAAAGCTGCACTCATTGAAGTCCACGGGGGAACTGCACTGTGACTTCCAATGCCTTTAAAAGAGCCTGCATTGTGCCTACCAGTCACCAACAGTGTTCTACAATTCTAACTTGTAATCTATTACAGCCTTCCGCTGGTACGTCTGCTCTTGGTGTTCCACTAATACACGATATGAAGCTATTTTCCATGTTAGGTTTAGCAATTTCAGTAATCTCTGAAAATATGTTAATAAGCAATTTCCTTTCAGAGTTCCAGCAAAACATTCTCAGGTAAATTTGATGTACAGGTCTTGACAAGTTCTCATCCATGTTTCTTTCAGAAACAAACAAAATTTATCAAATTTAAACTTTTCAAAGCCCTTGTAAATAAGTTTAAGCAATTTCTGCCAGCTTTCTCTACTGCATAGAATGATTGAGGCTTTTAGGATTAGATAGGCATCTAAACTGTTCAGGTGTTGCTTTACATTTACAGTGTCTTAGATCTTGGGCAGCAGTTAGAATTTTTAAGTGAGAGAAAGTTATCCATGTATAGCTGCATCTTTTCCCTTCTTATGCCCTTCATTTCTAAAAACAAGTCCTTCTTTAAAAAAAAAAAAAAAAAGACAACCGCTGAGCTGAGCAGAATCAACGCAGTACTTCTAAGTATTAGCACAGTTACTCTTTCTTTGGTTATATCTTGCAGGCCCTTCAAAAACAAACAAAAACCAAAACAAACACCCAGATTTTAAAAAGACACTCAGCTGTATAAACAGCGATAAACAATCAGTAAATGCAGGTGGAAAACAAACTCAGCACATGGCATGGACCCGAGTTATTGGGCAAATCACAATGTGAACAAGATTCAGCAGCACCAAGCTTTTGCCCAAAAGGGAAGATATATGCTGTGACACACAGACAGGATCACAGCTCATAAACAATGCACTTAGCTCTACCATTGTAAAGCCTCCCTCAGGATGCAGTGAATACTGGAGAAATATGGAGACCGTGACCATGGAGGTGAGAATCATGAAACTGATTCACTGTCCAGAGCAATTAACAGAATAAAAAGGTTTGGTCCAGCGGAAATAACTACCAGGTCTGCTACATGATAACAATCCTCAAAAAAGAAAGCAGTAGGTGCAAAAGGGAAAGAAAAACCTGTTTTGTCTTTCCACTACAAGCAAGATAGGAAGTAGTAAAAGTAATGCTTACTTTACTGCAAGAGAGATATATGTTCAAGGCAATATAACAGTTCTCACAGTACAGACAGGTACTAGAGTTGACTGCCTAAGGAAGTTCTGCTGTCCCCATCTCTGAAGACTAAACGCTTCCCAGGAATGACTGGGATACATATAGCCACAGACAACATAACCTGCTTAAGTCTCTTTAGCCCTATTTTTTATCATTCTATGAAGATTTCAATCTATGGTTTTAATTAACCTATTTCTGGCTATTTTTGTGTTTCAAATTTTTACTAGTATTTCAGCTAGCAGAAGCCTGAAGAACCTACAGCATTTTTGGCTTTGCTCCTGAAACTTCGTATGTAAATACCAGCATCCTGCTGGCTGCACATTAGCTCATTCTCAGCTTATGCCAAATGGTATCTCTTCAGGGGGAAGGAGAGAAGATGGTTAACCTTACCTAGAAATTAAATTTCTACAGAGTTCTTCCAAACAAATCCAAAGAATCGTAAACAAAAATATTCACCATTTTGGAGAGCAGAGCTTTCTCATGACTTTTCTTATGTCTAAGCTCTAGTTGTGGAGATTCTTAGCACACATAACAGAAGCAACAAATATTTACACAGCTGAAATCCAAAGTTTTATTTATACTGATTAGTAAGAATGGGAACTGGATTTAGACCTTTCAAAAAACTGGTAACAAAGCAGGAACCTTTTTCCGACTATTTAAGTTCCTTTAGAGTGCACAAACTTACAAATGTGCAGGACAATGAACAACAGATTTCAAAAGTGACAGTTCAGAAACTGAGTCAATCTTTCACGCAGCATATTGAAACTAATCTTAGATATGAAGTTATCCCACGTCTGCTCTTGAAAAAAGTATCTTTCATTTCTCAGCAGAAACACAGGTGTGTTTTTATTTTATTATTTTTTAATATGAAGAGGAACTGATCTATCTTTTTACACGCAAATCTCATAATTAAACTGTTGACAGCTCTTTTCACTTCATTATAAAAACATAATACAATAACAAGGGATTCTTGATGTTTAAATAAACATAGATCTAACTCCCTAGAGAAACTCTTTTTGGCAAACCACATACGGTATAACACTTTTCTGCTGGCCAATTGGTTTATGACAGTTACATTCTATTTATAGATTTCTTTTATAACTGTTTTAAGCCTGAATTGAATGGGCTGTAACAGAAGTGAATCAGCACCTTATTTAAAAATAACAAACTTTTAAATATAAACAAAGAGCTCTCTAGCACAAGCGCAGTGTACAGAAAGCCTCCTGGCAATTATTTTCTTTATTATAGTTTCCAGAGGCAAGAGAATAAGAGGCAGAAACAGAAGACGCAGCAACACAAAATAAAGAGTGGGGAAAAAAGGGAAAGAAAGAAAAAAAGAAAGAAAAACATCAGGATAAACTAAATAACAATCCGTGAGGTAAACCAGAGTGAGCCCCTGTGTGATTAAAGCATCATTATTATGAAAGCAATAGTTCAGTGCCGATGCATGACCTATAAATCCAGATATGAAAGAGCCTCAATAGGGCTTAATATTACCAATCAGAATTGAAATGAAACACGAATCCAAACTTACCATAAAGGCTTTGAACAAAAGTATTTTCTTTATTGTCTAGATATAAGTTTCTCCAGGAAAAAGGTAAAGCATTACAATATTTACAGCTTTACCTTACTTAGTCATGAAGAAGTCATGTTACCAAAAGAGAGCAAAATGTCTCTGCCTTTAAGAATACACAAAGGATAAGACAATTCACAAGGACAGATTCAGACAATGTCAATTGGAAATATTGGTACCCCAGATAATCTCGTCTTTGGGTTCTATCAGATTACCTTTTCCCACAGTTTTGTGTCACAGAAGAGAAGAGTTTTAGGCAAGAACTTGAAAGAATAAAATAGTGTGCTTTTAGAGCGTGCACAGAATTTTTTTTTCCAAGAGAGGAAGGCAGGATGACATGAAGTATGGAGGTATTTGCCAGAAGAAAAAGGACAAGCAGGCACAGAGCCTGGCAGTAATGCAAATCATGTTGCACAACTGTGTTTGAAATGCCGTTATCAGTGATGTAAATAAAGCATCTCAAGAAAGGTATGTGTCCTGGTTTCAGTTAGGACAGAGTTAATTTTCCTCCTAGTAGCTGGTAGGGTGCTATGTTTTGGATTAGGATGAGAAGAGCGCTGATAACATGCTGATGTTTTAATTGTTGTAGAGCAGTGCTTACACCAAGCCAAGGACTTCTCAGCTTCTTGCTCTGTCCTGACAGCGGGCAGGCTAGGGGTGCAGCAAGAGCTGGGAGGGGACAGACCCAGGACAACTGACCCAAACTGGTCGAAGGGGTATTCCATACCATCTGACATCACGCTAAATAATATATAGGGGTGGCTAGCCGGGGTGTGGGGGCCGGCTGCTCAGGGATAGGCTGGGCATCGGTCAGCAGGTGGTGAGCAATTGCATTGTGCATTACTTGTTTCATACACATTATTATTAGTAGTACTATTATCATTATCATTATTAGTATTAGTATTATTGTTATTATTTTCCTGTCTTAATAAACTGTCTTTATCTCAACCCACAGGCTTCACTTTCCTGTTTCTCTCCCCCACCCCAGAGAGGGAGGGTAGAGGGTGAGCAAACGGCTGTGTGGTGTTTAGCTGCTGGCTGGGTTAAACCACAACAGTATGAATACAGCAACTAAAGTTAACTTTTGTTCTAGTACCATTACTGCTCACATAAAAGCATGCAGGCTTCATATAAATACACACATATTTTTAAGGTCACATGGTTGGGTTTAGATGCCCTTGTTATGCATATACAGCTTCCCTGATCTTGAGGAAGACCATAAACCTCTTTTTTAGACTGTGGGATTTGTCACCCGTTCTTGGATCAAGGTCCTGGAACACCATGGTTACTCTGAAAACCAATCTAGATTAAAGGCACTCTTCTTTCTTCTTCATCTCTGAGCACCAACAGCCTTTTTTATTGATGAATCCTCCTCATAAAAAATAAAATAAAATAACTCTTTGCCTTTTTTAAAAAAAAAAAAATGTTAGAAGTCATAAGGGAGGGGAAAAAAAAACCAACAACAACAAAACAATTCACACATTTCTTTTCTCATTTTAAAATCTATTTTCATTTAAGGACATTTTTTTTCCCCTCCACGACAGAAAAGAACATAATTACATCCCCATAGCACAAAGCAGATCCTCCACCATCTGCAAGTGTCCCAGTCTCATTCTTCCTAAGTGTGCCACCTTGTTCTACCTGTCAGGATATACCCTATTAAAGTAAGGTAAGGCCCTTAATTCTACGATTAAACAAAAGACCATTCAATATTATGAAGTGCTGCTTTCATCTTCCTTTCTGAACTTTTACAACATTATGTGTAGAATTTGTAAAATGGCCTCAGTCATGCACCCAAACACTCAACATCTCCAGTGGAAATTGAGTCTTTAAAACAACTGAAGAGTAAATGTAACATTACAAAATTTTATGAAAAGAAAGAAAAGAAATGTGGGAAAGGATCTGATGAGAATGGATACCAAGCTAACAGAAAATGTGTTTCTAAGGATGAAAAATATCACTATTGGCAACTGAAAGTCTTAGGTGTGAAAGGATCTTGCAAAATGATGTTTTCTATTCTTCTACCTGAAAGTGAGGTTAGTTACATGCACATCCAGTGCCAAGAATACTACCACCTCCTCTAACCAGCTATTATACTGCTTCCTTAATGCTTCCTTCCTTGATGTGCATTTCCCAAAGCAGCACAACATATCCCACCCAAAGCATTATCTATATTGAAGAAAGCAGGATTATTTACATATCTAGCTCTTTATACTCCTGCTCATATATCAGAAAAGGTATTTCATTCATGAATCTTGTTTGAGCTTATGATCCATTATGTCTCTTTCTAAAGAACTGACAGTTATTTGTGTTTGTATAGTTGACTGCTCATAACTAAGTGCAGTACCTTGCAATTGTCTCCGTTGAATTGCCCTGTATTTCTTTCAAGCAATTTCTTTTATTTAAGAACAATTGGAAATCTAGTCCCAGCATACCTGCAATATTTCCCAGCTTCCTGTCATCTACAGATTTAGAAAGTATATTCGTGTTCCATGATTCATAGTATTAATCAAAGCAGTAAGAAGAAACAGAATCAGATCCGAGCCCAAGCAATACAGTCCTCCTCACTGGCTTGTGAGGCAGCATGTCACACCTTGATGCCAGACTGGTCAGATGAGAGACAATCTGCTTCCAAAGGAAGCCTGCACCCAGCTTCTTTGAGCTACCTCTGGTTACTGGTGGTTGGCAGTTACTACTGGTTGGCAGCTTCTTTATAGGTCTGCTTTACACGGTCACAATTTACTATTATGCACAGCTACACATGCCTATTTTTTTCTACCTAATTCCAAAGGTATGTTACCATTATGCCCTTCTCACATGTTATATCCTCCTCCTCCTTAGACAGCTCTGATCCATAGTCCCTGCAAATGGACCAGAGTCCATAAATTACTACAAGACATCCAGAGTCAGGATTCACATTAAGAGCTGACAAACTGTATTTGATGAAGGCTGGCTTCCTGTTATCTTAAGTTAAAATTGGAGTAGCCACATATATTTAACATTCAGTATTACCCTGGTCACTTAAAGACATCCTGTATTTAGAGGTCAAAGACCCAGATTGCCATGTTGACCCCTTAATGACTTTTCATTTTTCTTGTGAAGACTGCTATCTGTTGGAAAAACAATACAAAACAAAACAAAAAACATAGAACATTAACACTTCCTTTTTTTTTTTTTTTTTGAAAAGTCCCTCCTTCCCCACCATACACTTTTCCTTCATTGCTGAGCTACACAAAAATTGGTGAAAATGAAGTACTAACACCAGTAATGTTGTATACTATGTGGTGTCAAAAATGAAGAGGTGTACTTTGTAAAGGAAAACCAGACATCCTAACTCTAGAGAATACAGC
The DNA here is from genome assembly GCF_009769625.2 of Cygnus olor. Taxonomy (NCBI): domain Eukaryota; kingdom Metazoa; phylum Chordata; class Aves; order Anseriformes; family Anatidae; genus Cygnus; species Cygnus olor. The sequence continues at coordinate 67,640,586 of NC_049198.1, read as the reverse complement.
CAAATCCTTTCAAAGAGTAAGACGGGAAGGGGAAAGAAGTGACTCACTCTTGCCTTTCAAGAATTAAGAAGAACCAAACACAACCAAAGCAGTCAAAACTTTTTTTTTTTTTTTTCTCCTTTCTATCTTAATTTGGATCATTGGGGTGTGAGGACAAAGTGAAGACAAAAATAAATAAATAAATAAATAAATTAATTAATTGACTATGCACTTTTCTCTTTCTCCTGCCTATATAATCAACCGCATTATATAATCAACTGCACAGATAAAACTTAGAGATTTTGATTACCTCATTTCTTTGAAGGTCACGGGATTTTCTTCAAGTCAGCATAGCAGCAAATATACATGAACATAGGCTCTTATAAGCAGGATATTGTAAAAGAACTCACTCTGCTATACCCAAACATCATCCTCAAAATTATGGCAAAAGTGATTGCCCTCATCTTTCTTACTAGTAAGTAGTGTAGTAACCTAGAAAAATAAAATTCATTGGTATTAAAACTAATAAGGTAAGATTGAATACATCATAATCTTAATCTCAACTGTTATTCATATATGTCATAAAACATGAGGAAAAGAGATCTTAATTCCACTTAAAAATGTATTTTGAATTCCAGTTCTGAAAAGATACCTGGTTACAACCACCAATCCATTTCTGTCTCTTTAATACTATTCAGGGACTAAATTAAGCAGAAATCCAATGATTCACCTCTTTCATATCCATGTGGAGAGCCTCACCCAGGTGAAACCCATTCAGATCCAAGGGCATGGATCTTTAAATACCTCAACAGGAAGACAGTGCCAATACTACTTTTTGAGCTCAGAATTTTAGAACATCCAGATTTCCTTTTACTCATTTCTTTAAATTATTTGACATTTCATAAGACAAGAACTGAAAAAAATTAAGCATCACTATTTCAATAAAATTAACACTGAACAGAATTCCAAAGGTTCTTGTCAAGCATGCATAGTGCATATTTTCATATCTGCATTTTTGAATCACGCAACACTAGTTATGTCTGACAGCTTCACAAGTCACTCATGAATGTCAATACTGTGAATATCATTAAAAACAAAGATATGTACAACAGCAGATCTAAAAGAAGATCTCATGTAAAAAGTCCATTGATAAATAGTGTTTGCAATATTTATTGGTAAAAGCAATGTCTAAAACCAACTCAAACTTTTTTTTTTTTTTTTTTTTACTCTGGGTCACAATGTTTTCTTTGATGTTTTCTCTGCTGGGGTTGATAAGCCATAAGCTATTTTTCTTCAAATCTATATCTATTTTTAATAAATTGTTGGTATTTTCAACAGTGTAGTCTCATGGTACTTCTACTCAATAGTGACTTTAAGCACAAAATAATGAGAACAAAGAATTTTTCTTGAACTCTGTGTTGATGGATTTGACAAGCCAATATATATTAATCTTGGCATCTACTTGATATACAAGTAAGAATGAAACTGTGATATTCTTTTCAGCTCATGGTTTGGATCAATACTTACACCTTCAGGGGAAAAAGAAGAAATATCATGAAAGGCTAAAAAGACTGCAAGGTTTCATGAATGGCTTAGATATTCTGCAATGCCATCAATGTTTCAAAGCTGTGCTTTCAAACACATAGAAATTCTCTGTTTGCATTCTACATGTTTGCTCAGGAATATGCAAGAGACAGAACAAATAAAAATGAAAGACAATTTTTAAAACTTCCTTAAGCACTGTGTGGCATACAGCATAAGTATCCAAAATTTAAAGGGTATAAATAAATAAACAAAAAATCTAAAATAATGTAACAGAAATCCAGGGTGAAATAAAAAATGGCTTTATATTGTGATCATGAGAAATCTTGAATTTCTAATAGATCTGAATCAGAAACCAGAAATACTAAAAATATGCTATAAAACCTATCACTTTGCAAAATAAAATACCTGGGTATCATTCACCAAAAAATGATATACTGATGGGTTAGGCTGTGGAAAATTGAATTATATTTTGAAAAAGGCTTGAACGTCTGGATGTGCGTTAAGGGAAAGACAAGTTATGTCTAAAGATGTGTTTTTTACAAAATTGTTTGGGGAAAAACAGTTACTCAGTAAGGCCTGAAATTTGTAGAAGCTATAAACCACAGCTCAAAAGAGCTGTCTGCTAGATCTCTGCAGTCACAGAAATTAATGAAATTGCCTCATTAAAAACAAAACAAAACAAAACAAAAAAAAAAAAACAAGAAGAGAATTTCCTTTCAACATTGAAGAACTTTGTTTCTGAATACAGAAAGTCTGCAATGTTTGATTTTTACTTTTTTTTTTTTTTTTTTTTTTCGCATTTACAGAATAAAAAAGTATTTTGAAAGATTTCTGCATTGTTAACCAGTTCCTCAATCTGAAATTCTGAAGCAAGACCTTTTGTTCTGTACAGTACCTATATTACTGGTCTACATCACCATGTGTTTTTTATTGTTGTTTTTATTTTTTGTTTTCAATTTTGCTAGCTAAATATTTCCATTCTGCTTTAACCTCTCTCTAGGTCTCATCTCCACTTGCAAGAGTTTAGGTTGATTAGCTAACATCTATACTATATGAGACAGCAGATAAATAAAGAATTGTTTCTAGTTATGCACCAAATCAGAGTTAACAATCAGAGTTAAGCAGACTTGAAGGACAGAAGTTCTTTGGGATAGTGACCATCTTACTCTGCCAATGAACAGGGACAGTGTACCACATAACTAGCTATGGCTCTAGCACTAAAAGAAAGAAAGAAAGAAAAAAACAACAACAAAAAAGAGAATTTTCAAAAAGCAGACAGAAATCTTGTGCTAGGAAACAGAAGCACAGCAATTCTGCAGATTACTCCTGAATAAATTTCTAAGAAGGTATAATTACCTTCAGTGTTACACACATGCCTGTCAGTCTGAACTCAGTGCCTGGGAAGCTCACGGAGCAGATTGTCTTGAGTGCCATCACACAGCACTTACAGGACAACCAGATGATCAGGCCGTCAGCATGAGTTTATCAAACGTGGGTCCTGCTTGACAAACCTGATCTCCTTGAACGACAAGGTGACATGCTCATTGGTGAGGGAAACGCTGTGAATGTAGTCTACCTAGACTTCAATAAGGCTTTTGACACTGTTTCCCACAGCATTCTCCTGAAGAAGCTGACTGCTCATGGCTTGGATGGGTGTATGCTTCGTTAGATTAAAAACTAGCTGGGAGGCTGGGCCCAAAGAGTTGTGGTGAATGGTGTTAAATCCAGCTGGAGGCCAGTCACAAGTGGTGTCCCCCAGCGCTCAGTACTGGGGCCAGTGTTTTCAATATCTTTATCAGTTATCTGAATGAGGGGATCGAGTACATCCTCAGTAAATTCACAGATGACACCAAGTTAGGTGTGAGCATTGATCTGCTCAAGGGTAGGAGGGCTCTGCAGAGAGAGGCAAACTGTATGAGATTCAATAAGGCAAACTGCTGGGTCCTGCACTGGGGGCACAACAGCCCCAAGCAACAGAACAGGCTGGGGGAAGAGTGGCTGGAATGCTGTGAGGAGGAAAGGGACCTGGGGATATGAGCCAGCAGTGTGCTCAGGTGGCCAAGAAGGCCAACGGCATCCTGGCTTCTATCAGAAGTAAGTGTGGCCAACAGGACTTGGGAAGTCATTGTCCCTCTATACTCGGCTCTGATGAATACTCCTTGAATACTGTGTTCAGTTTTAGGCCCCTCACTACAAGAAGGACATCAAGGTGCTGGATTGTGTCCAAAGAAGGGCAATGAAGCTGGGGAAGAGTCTAGAGAACAAGTCTTACGAGGAACTGCTGAGGGAGCTGGGGTTGTTTAGCCCAGAGAAAAGGAGGCTCAGGGGAGACCCTACTGCACTCTACAATTACCTTAAAGGAGATTATACTGAGACAAGGCTCAGGCTCTTCTCCCAAGAACCAAGTGATAAAACGAGGGGAAATGGCCTCATGCTGTGCCAGGGAAGGTTTAGGTTGGATATTAGGAGAAATTTCTTTACTGAAAGGGTTGTGCGGCATTGGAGCAGGTTGCCCAGGGAAGCGGTTGAATCATCACCCCTGGAGGTCTTCAAGAAAAGTGTAGATGTAGCGTTTAGTGACATGGTTTAATGGTGGACTTGGCAGTGCTGTGTTAAAGACTGGACTAGATGATCTTAGAGGTCTTTTCCAACCTGAATGAGTCTATGATTCTGTGATTTGTTCCAATGTGTACACCAACACAATCTATTATTTTTTAACAGAAGATCGCACATAGCATTTTTTTTTGAAGGTGTTGGTCAACTGGACTTCAACTTTTTCATTACAAATGTAAATTCATTTATTATTCCTGTATTTAACTCTAAGAAGAATATATATAAATCTGCCTCCTTTCCCTATGAATAGTAGGGCACAAACAAAACACTGGAGGAATGCTTCTAAAACTTCTACAAAAGCAAACCATGGTTAAGTTATCCCTCTAGCAATGAGGAAGACATCAAAACTAAACAAAAATAAAAATACTAAGTGCAAAATCAAAGAACCATAGAAACATAGAATAGTTTGGATTGGAAGAGACCTTTAAAGACCATGTAGTCCAACACCCCTGTCATGAACAAGGACACCTTTCACTAGATACATGTTGACCAAAGCTCTGTCCAACCTTGAGTGCTTCCAGGGACAGGTCATCCTCAACTTCTCTTGGCAACCTGTTCTAGTGCCTCACCACCCTCACAGAAATTAATTTCTTCCTTATATATAACCTAAATTTACTCTATTTCAAATTAAAACCATTACCCGTTGTCATATCACCATAGGCCCTACTAAAAGGTCTTTCTCCACCTGTCTTATAAGCCCTCTAAAGAAATGAAAAGCTGCAGTAACATCTCCCAAGAGCCTTCTCTTCTCCAGGCTAAACAACACCAGCTCTCTCAGCCTTTCTTCATAGGAGAGGTGCTCCAGTCCTCTGATAATTTTTCTGGTCCTCCTCTGGGCCCACTCTAGCAGGTCCACATCTCTCTTGTGATGGGGACTCAAGAACTGGAGTAGAGAGGGAGAATCATCTCCCTCATTCTGCTGGTCAAGCTTCTTTGTAAAGGGCAATTAAAATTGAATCATAAAAATTATGTGTCATGACCTTTCTACTGTACAGATAACTCCTTCTACGACTATTCTGGATTCTTTTTTCAACAAGGCAAACTATGATTCTTTTCTTAGTTTTCTAGTTAACAAACTTCTTAGTTAAGTCAGATATTCCTATAACAGTCCGAGAACAGTAACGGAGTCAAACGTGTACAACACACAAAAATAAAAAACATAGCATAGCATCGGTAAATGTACCTTAACCTTTGATTTATCGACAGTGATTTTAAGAGGCACACCTGTAACTGAATGCAAGGCTTTGAAATATTTTTTTTCATTTTTTTATTTTTTTAACTCTCTTGGTTTCGTTTTGGCATTAAACCACCTTAACTCTTTGTTCCACTGGTGGAAATGTAAGGTGAATCCAACCCTATAGCTTCAATCTTCTTCAAGTAATAGATGCTAGTCTTTCAGCATCATTTCTAAATTTATTTTTACACGTAAGATTTTCATCAGGAAGTTCTTAATCTGGTGCTGATTTTCAATACCAGCTTTTAGTCCTCTGTGCTCTCCCCTGTCTACCCTCACCACACTAGTTAACTTCATTATGCATTTGGATTTTTTTGTGCCTCTTCAATTCCATCAATTTTAAGAAACCTTTAGATGATGGTGATAAGCAAAGGAGGTAAGTAACATCAATAAATAAATAGAAATAACTTTACGCAAATACACTAAAAATCTGTGGGAAAAAAAAAATATATATATATATAAAAAAAATATAACTACTGATGTAGTTATATGTAAATCCAAAGGAAGGAGTAATTATTTAGTGCAGTTTCAGTACATCAGATTTTTACTATTTGGATCACCAGTAGTAAGTTGTGAGGTGAAAAAAAAGAAGGAATCAGAGGGGGAAAAACATATAGGATCATATTTACTTGTCTTCTCCTTGCCAAACTGGTTCATTTGTAAATGTTTCCTGTAAATGTTATGTTTTCAAGTAATTTACAAAAAGGAAAACTGAAGTTCTAGCAGCTGTAGCTCAATGTAGTACATCATTCTAAGCAGCTCTTAAGGGTTCCAATTGTTCCAATACTACCCATCTCTCAATCTTTTATTCCAACAGTTCCAGGCCTATATTGTTATGACCTGAGTGTAAAGCTGCAAGGTCCATCTGGCCCACTCCAACTTTATCTTCTTACCAGATATGCTTATTTCCCATCTAATCTAAATTTGGATCAGAAATATTTAAAAACAAATCCAAGCTATGTGACAGCTCTATAATTTTACAACATAAATTAGTGTAATACATTACTTCAGGGTTTTCATATTTCTACATTGACATTTTTCTCATCAGTAGTTTGCATTAATGGGGTTTTAAAAAGTATACAGACTAGTCTTGTAGTCATACAGTAAAATTCTTCAGGACTATAAAAAACATCCCCCAAAACTCAGGAGAAGGGATGACAGAAAGAATAAATGATAACATAAACAGGAGAATTAAATGGAAATCCATGTTTATAGGTTTGGTTGGAATTACATTTTCTCATTTTCACTGGAAGTTAATGAAAAGAAGACAAAGGGAAAAACAGTTTCCCTTTTAATTGCTGTATTCACCTAACTCTACCATTGTTATGATAAATAATTAATAACTAATGTTTTTGTGCAATGCTTAAAGCCCCAAATGCCCAGTTTCAAAGCCACACTTTCATATAGTTAAGCCTCTCTCCACCATGGCTAAACAGACCACAGAAATCACATCAGGAACTTTGCTTCCTTTTCTGTTTATGTTAATTTTTTGGTTGTTTGTTTTGTTTCAAGATAAGCCTCATCACAACCCAACTATATAGAAAGTTAAACGTAACAGATAGGAGAACTGCAATAGTAAGGAAAAAGCAGTGAAGACTTTTTATTGACTGCGGCATACTTCTGCTCAAAAATTACTGATGGTTTTTAATTCCCAGTAAACCAGAAAAAAGTCACAATTTAAAGAACCTTCAAAATACTAATATATATATATTATATATATATATATATATATATATATATATAATAATTCAAAATTCTTCTCCTAATCTTTCTGCCTGGTTTACATTGGCTGGATATCTTGGAAATGAAAGCAAAATTAAGACTCCCTGCATGGAACTTAGAATTCCCTGTGAAAAACACTGTCTGAACATCAGAAATGTGTTCTTACTGTGAGGGTAACTGAACACCAGAACCAGCTGCTCACAGATGTTTTGGAGTCACCCTCCTTGCAGACCTTCAAAAACTGCCTGGACTTGGTCCTGGGCAACCTGCTCTAGATAGTCCTGCTTGAGCAGGGCTGTTGGACCAGTTAACCTCCAGAGGTCTCTTCCAACCCAAACTATTCTGGAATGCTGTGATTCTTTCCTGCCTTTACAACAAGTAAAGTTAATGCTTGGCAGTATTCCTCCAATAATAACTGGGATATCTGAGAAGACAAGAGCTGGAATACTTTGACAAGTTTTCTACCCTGCTATGTGAAAGTAGCCTGAATTCTTACTTGGCAAAAGCAGGTTATTCATTCTTTATACCAGCTCAGCTCTGCTGTGCTGACATGTTCAAAACAATGAAAACCTCGTTTCCATATCCCATGCACAGACCTCATGTTTGGCTGAAAATCAACATTCTTCTTCATGCTCTGCTTCTCAACCTCATCATCCTGGTAATAAAAAAGCAGAACAAAACCTCTGATTTAAATGATTCTTAGCTTAATCTAGTTCTCATTTGTTTTCTGTCTCCACCAATGGTATTAAACACTTAAGTCAAAACAAAAATAATCAGAACAGCTGGCATAATATAGAGAAATATACTTATTTTTTCCTTAAATCCCACTTATAAGTATCTATTAACACTTTTAACCCAGCAACAAGACTTCCCTGCAGGGTTGAAAACAAGATAATTATTTACATCTCTTCCTAGACCAGGGAATAAGTGTAGCATAGATATATCAAATCACAGAATCACAGAATATCCTGAGTTGGAAGAGACCCAGAAGGATCACTGCATCCAACTCCTGGCTCCACACAAAGCTACCCCAAGATCAATCCCTAAGTCTGAGAGTACTGTCCAAATATGTCTTGAACTCTGGCAGGCTCGGTGCTGTGACTACTGCCCTGGGGAGCCTGTCCCAGCACTGGACCACCCTCCTGATGAAGAACCACTTCCTAACACCCAGCCTGACCCTCCTCTGTCCCAGCTCCATGCTGTTCCCTCTGGTCCTGTCGCTGTCCCCAGAGAGCAGAGCTCAGCGCCTGCCCATCCGCTCCCCTCGTGAGGGAGCTGCAGGCCGCCATGAGGCCTCCCCTCAGCCTCCTCTGCTCTGGGCTGAACAAACCCAGGAATATCAGCCACTCCCTCATATGTCTTCCCCTCCAGATCCTTCACCATCCTCGTTGCCCTATTTTCAACATTCTCTAGTAGTTTTATGTCCTTATACTGTGGTGCTCCAAACTGCACACAATACTAGAGGTGAGGCCACACCAGGGTAGATTAGAGCAGGACAATCACTTCCCTCAACCAGCTAGCTATGCTGGAGACTGCAGTGCCTCCAAGACTCCAGCCTCTTGACCCCTAGTCTTTATGTATATTCAGGATTGCCCATCCCTGGCACTTGCTCTTGCTGAATTTCATACGATCAGTGATTGCCCAGCCCTCTTTATGTCAGGCTCTCTTTGCAAGGCTTCTCTGCTCTCAATCAAGTCACCAGCTCCCCCTAATTTAGCATCATCTGCAAACTTACTGCATACTTCACTCCTGTGCCCAGAGCATTTACAAAAACTTTGAAGAGAACTGGCCTTAACATGGAATCCTGCAGAAGCACACTAGTAGCTAGTCACTAGCTTGATGTAAACCCATTTATTATAACACTTTCGGCCCAAGCTATCAGCCAATTTTTCACCCATCATGTTTTGTACTTGCCCAGCTATATGCTGGACAGTTGTTCCAGAAGGATACTGTGAGACACAAAATCAAAAGCTTTGATTAAAACAAACAAACAAACAAACAAAACACACCTACTAGCTTCCCTTGGTCAGCATGACTCCCAGAAAACAGATAAATTTATCATTTTTGACAGCAGAAAAAACATAACAGTGGTCTGAGTTTCAGTAGGATTTTATGCTTGCCAGTAAATGTATTGATTGCACGGCTGATAAAAAAAAAAAATCAGCAAGTCACAGGTCATTCTTAAAAGCCTTTTTCTTAACCGAGATATGACTCGCAGTGTATCTACTTTGGAACATGTTTAGCTAAATGTCTCATGACAGCTATCTCCCTGGAAATACAGAAAATGAAAATATGTACCTTAGGAAGGAATTTCACATTGCTTGCACTGCCATCTCAGAGATGTGAAGCAGCATAGATAACTTTTGTGTCACTGATTTCAGTTACTCTCTTACCAAATACACAGCCAATATCTAATTAAAAAACATATTAAGTGGGCAGTGAGGTACAAAATATAATCTTAAAAACTAATTTACCTGGCACCTAACTCACTGCTTTCTTTTCAAAAATGGATGTCACAGTTTAGAAACCACAATTTTAAACAGCCTTATATTTAAGTGCAATTTCACTAGTTTAATATCTCTGGAAATTGCTTTTGTAAACACAGACTCTAATGACATATTATGCCATGGAACTATCTTGAAATACTGCTCTACAACACATGGCCTCACCATGACAGGGTAATTATGAAAGCAGCCCAAGAGATTTAAGAATTAGCCAGTTGTCCTTGGTGGATTAGCAAAAGAAAATAAGTTTTCTATACATAAGAATGCACTAAATAAAAAGCAGTGTTTCAATTTTATTTTCATAAGTGACAACAGGCATTCCACAGCACACAATACACATTTGATATTTTTTTCTAGGTTTCTTTCATTATATTGCTGTCAATCTTAAAGAGCTTTAGGCAAAAAGGAGATAAAACAGTTTTCATTTAAGCTTGCAGCTTTCTCAGTCTGAAGCAAGAGGTAAAAGTTGCTTGTTCTGTGATAGCATCTTTTTTTTTTGGTTTTGTGCATATACATTAGAAACCCCTAAATAAATAGCAAACCAATATATCATTTTTTTCCACTGAATATTTCCTTATTAACACTTAAGTCTGAAGGCCTTCATAAACTCATTTGTATCCTTGGTTAAGTAATATAACTACAGAAATCTGGCCACTTATTTAGAACTATCCTAACTCTTCAGTGTGTTGGCGAGTTATCACTAAAAATTTTTTAAAGAGAAAATCCAACAGTTGCTGGATTATAAGGGCGTATAAACCCATGTATAAACTACATGTATTACTAGTACTGCTTATTGTTTCACCAGTCAGTAGTTACACAGTCCAAGGCCCTGGGGTGAATTTAAATCCTCAAAGTATTTTCACACATTTTTTATTTTACTTGTATTAATCATACAAGTAATTGTATGTCAAATTGTATGTTAAAAAAAAAAAAAAAAAAAAAAAAGAGAAAATTGCCAAGTCAGTTTAAACACGTGAAAGGAGATTAAAATATATGGTTTGTGTCAGGGGCCAAGCACACAGCAGAATTCCTGGAAAGTATTACTGAATTGAAGGATTTTGTTTGGCCTTCTATTATAAGTGCATTATCACTCACTTCCACAGGCTTATTATTGGTGGTAACTATTGCTCATCTAACAGAGTGATGAATCATGCAGTCTTAAATAATTACTTTATATATTTATGTTCTTCTGTGTAGGATGATCTTTGCTGTTAGCAGATGAATCATGACTCTCAGCTTAAGGTGGGCAAAGCCCAGCAGAACAGCCCCTATGAAGGAAGTGTTATATCAGCCACGCAGTATTCTTGTTTCCTTACTACAAACTCTTTTAACTCTTAAGTATTAGACACTAAGATCAGGAGAAAGTAAAAGGCACAGAAAAATAATTCCGAGATATTCCTACTCATAAAAGACTTCTTTTGGCATCAGTGATAGCTACCAAATTCAACGTGCTCTTGTTTCAAAAAAGTAACCTTTAAAGATTATATAAATGTGATATTCAAAGAGTTTACTGAACAAACAGACAAAAGAAAATCACTAACCATCTTAAAAATTAGTAACTTAGCTACAAATGAATTAGTATTTTTTTTCAGAAACAGAAGCAGTGAACCGTGGCAAAGCAATATTGCTGGTTATGCACATGTAGACAAAATGCAATGATACTTGGTAATCCTAGTCTTGATAAGTGTAGCTTCTGAGTAAAACAGTGCTGTAGGAATTAATCTCCTGAAATCACTAAAGTCATGGGAATTAAAAAGCTTCCTCTGACTTCAACATCAAGAGGTTCGAGTTGTACACACTGGTTATACTACTTTAACAAGCACTGCAGTGAATCTGTACAGCCAAATAATTCACACCTTCATAATTCAGGAAACTTAACTATAGCCTAGGTCATATCCGTCCCGAGTCCAAATGTCCAGAGGTGGACGTAAATCACTTCAGTTTCAACAAAGCCATCCATCCTAAGATTGCTGTGGACAGCTGGGCTGAAGCCAAAAACAACTGAAGACAGCTATGAGGTTTGCATCCAAGAAATTACACTCCTATTCAAAACAATGACATTAGTGTGGACACAACCCCACAACGGCAGACGGCAAAACTAATTAGTGATCCTAGTCCGAAGAAAAACTCTGCTGTAAATAAAGTACATTTAAATTATATCAGTGTCATTTTGTTGTAATGAAGATTCATGATCTACAGAAACTGGGATCTAAAATATATGTATCTATGAACTGTCAAACGAATTTTAAAAGACTGGCAATAAAAACATTATTGAAAAATACTACACTCTGCTTTTCACAACAAGCTATTACATAGACCAAATTTATCCAGAGCTTATGAAAAATGGAAGCATGATGTTAACTAACTACTACAGCTTCTCTGAAATGGGGAATTGGTTCATAGATCAAATTCCTCAAGAAGAGGAAAAAGCCTGCCAAAAACCTCATACAGTCTCTGTGCATCATCTGCATTAGTGAGGGTGCTCCATTTACAAAGAATCAGCAGCAGGGAAAAATATGACACTCATGAAATTTAGAATCCCTTTCTAGTTCTTTTTGAATGATTTGTAGAAGCAACATTATTCACTGCTCTAAGAAGGGACAGGCACTATGTTTCCATATAAGCTACTAACAGGTAATGTGTGTTTCTATGGTTTCTGTCATGCAGCATGGAGAGGGGATGTATTAGTTTCCCATAAATACATTACTGTCAAGGTGTAAATGAAATAGAGTATCATTTATAACAGACACATTGACATCTCTTTAACTAGATCATTTTGAACAAAAATTCTTTAATAAATATGTTTAAAAAAGATTAATCAGAGGCAGGTTGGATCGATATACACTTAATTATGAAACAGCACTTTTCAATTTCACCTAATTATATTTCTGTATTCTGCTTCTATAAAAAAAAAAAAAAAAACAATTTATTTATTTTTTATACCTCTCTGGAAATTCAGGTTAACAAAAAGAGAGCAGATTAACCTTCCTGAAGTTTATCGGGAGTCTGCATTGTGTAAGGATCCGCATGAACTTGACTGCAAGAAAAATTTACTCCTACTTAGGAGGAACGGCTAAGGGAGCTGGGATTGTTTAGCCTGGAGAAGAGGAGGCTCAGGAGTGACCTTATCACTCTCTATAGGTACCTTAAAGGAGGCTGTAGCGAGGTGGGGATTGATCTATTCTCCCACGTGCGCGGTACTAGGATGAGGGGGAATGGGCTAAAGTTGAGCCAGGGGAGGTTGAGGTTGGATATTAGGAAAAACTTCTTTACCAAAAGAGCTGTTGGAATGGGCTGCCCAGGGAAGTGGTTGAGTCACCATCCCTGGAGGTCTTTAAGAGACGTTTAGATGTTGAACTTAGTGATATGGTTTAGTGGAGGACTTGTTAGTGTTAGGTCAGAGGTTGGACTAGGTGATCTTGGAGGTCTCTTCCAACCTAGATGATTCTGTGATTCTGTGATACTTAAAATTTTATTTTGATGAAATACATACATGCATCTGACATATTGATTTGATCCTACTGAGAAGCCCAGTCATTACAGACAATAGAAAGTTATATAGCACTGATAGTTTTCAACACATTTGTATTGTCTTTACTTTAAAAGTAGATTTATAAAAATTTCTTCCATTACCTAGAATCATAGAATCATAGAATATCCTGAGTTGGAAGCAACCCATAAGGATCATCGAGTCCAAATTACCTGTCATTTTAATTAACAGAAACATACAAAATTACAGAAATTATTAACAACAAAATACAACATAATTTCATACCAAATCAAACTAAGCAAGTATTTTACCATCAAGGTAAATTCGTTGTATTTTACTGATGAGGAAACTTGAGGAAAAAAAGTATACTAATATTATAGTTATCCAAGCTGACAAGAACTTAAAATTAAGAGCAGCAGATGAATGTTAACACTAAAAAATTGTTACAGAAAGCATGACGTAGGCTAAAATAGAGGCTACAACTAAATATACATAGAGGCTACAACTAAATCTCATCTTCTGCATATCAGGCTTCCACGTAAAAATCACTAGATCAGTCTGACTTACATCAGAAACAAAATTTTCACCTTGTACAAAGTATACAGTAAAATGACTGTTTTCTCACTGCAGGAAAGGGAAAAAATTATTGCAATTAAACTAAATATAATAAATATAATAAAATAAATATAATAAATTGCAATTATCATTGCAAGACTGCCAGAAAACTTATATTTTACTTTGTTCTGTGATTTATCTCTCATTTCCAATTCAGTTCAAAATACGATGATGCTAACTAATGGCCTGAAACACAGGAGGTGACTGCATAAATTGAGATAGTTAGCTTTAGATCAAAACTACTAAATTCAACTTTTAACCCTAAGTGATGTTTTTATCATCCCAAGATATTATCTATCCCTAGGATTAAATTAAAAGATAGATCTGATAAAAATCATACTAAATCATACTTAAAAATCACACCATCAATCACTAGAAGTAGTTCATTTGGTTAAGTATGCCCTCCTTTTGACATATGTAAGATGGTTATTTGACTTACCTGAATCTAGCTTAGATTAATACAATTACACGAAAAGAAAATGTTTCATTACAGAACTCTTTCAACAAGGTATTATTATAATAACAGGTGGAGAAGTTACTTCTTTGACGTGCTGTGTCTGAAATTATCAGTCAGAAATGGAGTATTACATCCAGGAGAAATTGCTCAGCAGGGTTTGGCCTTGCTTCTGTAATACTCTTTGAACTTCTCCTTTTGTATTTAAAATGACCTTAAAACATTTTAAAATACTATTAATTAATACAGAGAACAACGCTAGAGCAGTCAGGAAACCTATTACTTTTACTGTGGAAAAGAAAAATACTGAAAGGGAGTACTGAAACAAGGAGTTAGTAAGACTTAACACCCTACTTTGCTCTATTGCCTCAATTTACTGTGGTAAATTTCAGGTTATCAAAAAGAAAACAAACACCTGTTGTCAGTCACATGTTTGAAGGCTGTATGTGAGGCAGAAGAATATTTGCAACCACACAAAGCAGTGTATATACTACGTGCCCTGAAGGGGCGTATTATAGAGAAAGGTGAAACCACGACATAACAAACACACCCAGACATTCATCACCTTTCTTCAACATCCACATTTTAATGACTCACATTTTTAAAACCACAGGCATGGTTAACTCCTTTTAAATAAGCTTCAGAGGTCAATACCTTACTTACTGATGTCTCTCAAATTTTTATCTGACAGTGAAAAGTGGAAAGTCAGTATACTTATGCTGAATCAAGATATTTTCTCATCATAAAAACACATGATTATCACAAATTTGAATGAGTAATGTGCAGATTTACAGGCTATGGACTGTTCTGTCACATCACAGACTCAAATGACTGGGTCACAGTCTTACAGTTCTTACATTACCTCATTTGAATAGGACTAGCCCATCCTGTACAGTTTCCAAAGAACTTACAAAGCAACCAGTTAATTTTCTTTTTTTTTTTTTTTTTTTTTCGTTTGTTTGTTTTCGTTTTGTTGTTTGTTGGTTTTTTTTTCCTCATTCTGTGTAGGGAAAGGAAGAAATGGAATTCATACCTCTATGTAAACACCTTATTTATTGATGTCTTTCTTATGGAGGTTTATCCTTATACAAAAATATCCACACACCAAACTAGGAAGTATTCTTCAGTTCAGCCATTGCAGGCTGAACAATGTATTATCATCTCATACTAAGATATTTTTCACTACACTGAAAACATTAGTGGTTTAAAAATTTTTTTTTTTAACCATCAGTCTGGGTATACACATTCTAGATAGGTAATTTTCTGCCTGTATTTTCAAATACATATTTTGTATTCATTTGTATGAAGTTTGCATGCTCACCATCTGACTGGGTGTATGAATGTTTTATGGGAATACATCTCAGTGCAGGAGGTACAGAAATTAATTTACACAAGCAAAGTGCTGCAGCTTTAGCTTTTTGAATTCCTCAATGGAGTACACTTTTTTGAAAGGTAAAAAAAGAGGTCATACCTGACAGAAGAATTTTTTCTTATTAGGAAACAAAAGCTATTTGCTGTCCAACTTAGTTTTGCAACAAGTATTTTCATGATTTACTGTGTTATTACTTGCTATAGTTATTGAAGCTGTGAGGTGAGTGATCTGGAAGTCATTTCCCTGTATTTAATTGCTGAAGTATACCTGCAGCATGTTAGCCTTTGGAATCCTTATTTGTTTCTATTTGATTTTTATTTGTGAAGTCTTTCATGGAAGTTTAGTTTCCTAAAGGGGAAAAAAATGGAATGAGAGAGAACACCACTAGACTAGACAACCCAGAGAACTTTAATCTCTAGACTGCAAAACTGTTTGCAGTAATAAAACCAGGATTTTTGCATATTTTGAAAGCCTCAGGTGACAGTTCAAAAATTTCTGTATAAGATCTTAGTATCTCTTAGATCATTATTTATTTGTATGCCTTAATTAAAATCAGATTCCTCTTATTCCTTCTGCTAGATACAATTCCAAGCAGCCACATACATGTAGGGGAACTTTGTTTTCCTGAGAAACAGATCTACCCGGAGATGAAGCACTGTACCTCAACTAGTTCTACAGATCCCTAACAGAACAGAAAGTGAGGTTTTAAAAGTCTTAGGAAATTCTGACTTTCTTTTTTTCTTATTATTTAATACTGTGAAATATCATCACAGATAGCATTGCATAGGCCTTTGGTTATTCCCTCTTAAATTACCACTACTAAAGTAAGGGGGGCCCAAAAATGTAATCTTCTTTTAGGGTTACTCTGGTGAACTTTTTGAAATTAACAGCAACAGTCCTTATCTTCACTGAATTTAAGTTCCAAAAATTAACTGCGCATCCATGTCCACACATGGACATACCTCAACAGTTTAGTGAGATAATTTTACCTGTAGTCTTGTACGCAGTATTTTATGTCTATTAAATATCTTAAAAATTTAACTTTTTTAAATTCAAAATTCTCTGCCAGTTATAGAAGTGAAAAACAGCTTAGAAGTTTGCATGATTAGCACTATATGAATTAGTAAGGAATACAGAATGGGGCTGAAAGGAAATCACGGTCTTCAAGGTGTCTGGTTATACTTGATATATTTATTAAAATGTCATTAACCAATTGTTTACTAATCAAATTCAGTGGTGGAACATACTGAGTATAAATTCAGGTTTCACATTATAAGCTATACCTATATATCGCTAAATTCTCTTTAACAAAATCAGTTTCTAAAAGTAATTCAGGATTGTAAGAGATTTTTCATGAGCTGGCTTGAATTCTAGATAAGAATACCAGAAGTTCTTACCGAGTTTAGCATCACAGAAATATTTTTTCTGATACTCTAATGTTTTACTACATGAGTTTATGAATTTAAACTAGTCAAGAATTAAAATTGATTTTTAACAGAGAACTGACAGAGACTTTCAGCATAACTGGATGTATTCTGCTTTTTTTTTTTTTTTTTTTCCTTTCAGAAAATAAGCAAAAATCCAGTGGAAATTATTTTGTGCCAAAGAACATGACAGAGAACCAAATGTCAGCATCACATTCATCAGCATTCTGATTAGAGTTGCCTCTGCAAAGATACAGTAGGCATGCCACAACTGTAAAAGCAAACCACATGTTTTGAAGATTGTTGTTTTTATTCTTCTGGGGCTTTGAGAGACCAGCCCAAAGAACTTACAAGCTTTTCTGTAGAAATATGCTGAGGAACAGCTATTTACTTGACAAGGTCTCCATGCCTAAAACATCTCTATAGTTTTTGATCAGGTAAGTGCTGAATTAAAGTCAGCTGGAGAGGCTAACCAGTACTGCAAAGAAGACAGCAAGCAGCCATTGTTTGTGGTATACGTGAACATGATTCACACCTGTACCGTTTTCCAAGGGAGAGGACAAGCCATTTGGTATATTCTACTGCAACAGTCATCATCTATACCAGTACTGAAATTAGAACTACTCCTTCATAAATTAGAAGTGTCATCTGAGAGTAGTCTGGAACCTCTGTTTTCATAATACAAATGACTTGGATAAATTAATGTGCACTTATTAAACACATTAGCTGTCCAAACTACTAATTCTGGTAATAAAATGAAGGTTATGCTAATTTATTTGGTAAAAAGGGATTCAAATAAAGTAATGACAGAATTACAGAGGCTGAATCCTGTTAAGCAGGAATTCCTCCATCATATAAAACACTGTAACTGACAACAGAGGTGCTGAAATCTGTTGCGTACCTAGGGCATTACTTTTAGAAATGAAGACTTCCTACAGAGAATATAACAGGCTGGATCATCCTTTTTTTTTTTTTTTTTCTTTCCTTTTTTTTCTCTTTTTTTCTTTTCCTAATGCTTCTAAGTTCATGCTTCCATGTCTTAACTCTGTATTTGTATTTTAAATCTGTATTTGTTATTTTCTTTCATTTTCATTAAACCACTTGCATTTAATATTGGCATTGGTTTTCTTTATTTGTTTGTTTCAGTGCATAAGTGATTTCATCTACTGGAAGGCTAGATTACAGTGAAAATTTCAGAACATTTTTAATTAAATTAAAATACTCCTTGATTTAGAGCAGAGTTTCATTATTTTCTTGGATCTACAGGAAGAAAAAAAAAAAGGCAGAAAATTTGAAATCACGTCTTTTCCACAAGTACTCATAAATGAAACAACAGTGCAGTTTGATGCACTAGTAAACTACTGACTTCATTTATACTGAGATGATTTAAAAGCTGTGAAATTTGGTTTCACTCAAGAAGTAAACTACTCATTAAATCAAATAGTTTTAACTAAGCTTCCCTAAACCTCGGAGGTTAAACACTCTGGGAATCACAAGTTACCTATGATCATATCCCAATGAATGGCTCTTAACATTTCACTTTGAGCACTAATTTAATTATTAATTATTGCCTTTTATCTTAGACTTTTTCTTCCAGAAGTACCAAATGAATATGCTTGTATGTATCCATGATTCTTTTTCTTATTATTAGAGAAAACACTTCGAAATTAAGAGACCTGCCAGACTGAGTACTTGATGAAAGCTTGGCATGTATTTAACCAGCAGGCTACTCATTACTAAGCACTCACGTAATAAGACAACTTTAAGCACTCCATTATCTCAGGGACAGCTGCTCTACTGTGCAGTGCAGCAATTCTAAGACAACTACCAGGTATCATTTTAGTCACGCCAATACATACTGACAAATGACTTCTCAACACTCCTTCTGGACGCATTGCTTTCAGGAAAGCAGGATGCTTGATGTTTCAATCAGCAAATGCAGTGAACTAACACCTCTGAGCTTTGCCAATCAATGACCCAAATACAGAGACAATGACTGCTGACACTGTTACATTCTGCCGTGCCAATTTTTACCTTCTTCACTTCTTGCTGTGCCTTCCAGACCATGTCATTGAGAAACAGAAAGACTGGAAAGGAAGTAGTAACAGCAGAAAAAGCCACACAAGACATTGACACTGTTTATTGACCTGGTAAGACATGTAAAAGTGGTTTAGGAAACAACTAACATAGGAAAGCACTGCACAGTTCTTATCTGAATATCCAAAATAACACATTACTAGACTCCAGAAGTAATTTTCTCTCTAATAACTTTCTTTTCAGTAAAGACAATGAGTATAAAGAGAAGATTATATAAATGTGAATGAGAATTGGTTCTGGAAGGTACTACCTGCACAAAATTTTAGAATGACTTTTTAGAAGCACTTACTCAGAATATGCAGAAATTACTTTCAGAGGCTAGTATGTTTAAACATCATAAATCTCCAATACCTAATATCTGTTATAATGACAGAAGATAACATATATATATATTTTTAAAAAGCTTCACTTTTTTTTCAGGATGTCATCTCCACAAAACTATAGAAGGGGGGGGTCACTTCTCCCCTTCTATATTCATCTTTCCTTTGGCCTGCTTCTGGATAGGTGAAACCAACTATCAGCAGAATCCCAACTACTGTACTTAATTTTGTGAGATACATGGCTGCCTCTTTTTTGTGGCATTAACAAACACAATTATTCATAAATCTTGAAATAAAAATACAATTTTCTTCTTACTAAACTTATTGTAATTTTGATATGTTGATCCATTCTTTATGATTATACATAAAATATGTACAATCTGGGTTTTACTCCAGTTGCAAGCCTCTTTTAAGTTTATTAATTAGTAGAAATATTCCAATGTTCAGGATTAGTAGCATAGACAAACTTTAGGAACTGGTATTTTGTTTTGTTTTGAAGTCTTACCAATCTCATTAAATAAGAATTATTTATTTTTTCCTCCAAAAGATTACTTCTAGCCATGTGATTTACCCTTTCCTTGGAGGGAGGAGCACATAGCTAACTGCTTGCTCACCTCCTTTACAGCGAAGAGCCTCAACAACTAAAGGAAAACCTCTTTACAAAAGAAGAGATTAGAGACTAACCACGGTACTGAAGGAGAACTACAGACTGAAGATGCAAATGAAAACAAATCAAACTACAAAATGGTCAGCTATCCCATGTCAAGAATGGAAAGATCAGATTATTTAACAGATCAAATTATAGAAAATTGTGATAAAAAAGACATAGCTAGAAATAGCCAGTGTGATAGAGTTGGAGAACTAGCCTATTATCTTCAAAAGAAAAAACATTTTCTCATCAGAAAAAGGAAGTCTGTTCTCCAGTAAGTGTTTACTACGGAACAGAGATTGATGTTGGTCTACAGCAGGCTCAACGTGAGCCAGCAGTGTGTCCTGGCAACCAAGATGGCAAACTGCATTTTGGTGTGCATTAAGTACAGTAATAGACACTGGTCAAAAGGTGATTCTCCTGCTAGATTTAGGATTCCTGTGGCCTCACCTTGTGCAGCTCGGTGTTCAGTTCGGGGCCCCACAATATGAAAAGGATGTTAAAACACTTGAAAGCATTCAGAGGAGTGCAACAAAGCTGGTGAAAGGGCTGTAGGGCACGTCCGATGAGGGATGGTTGAGGACACTTGGGTTGTCTAATCTGGAGAAAAGGAGGCTGAGAGGCAACCTCATTGCTCTCTGCAACTTCCTGAGGAGAGGAAGCAGAGAAAGAAGCGGGTCTCTTCTCCATGGTGACCTATGACAGCGTGCAGGAGGACAGCACACAGCTGCACCATGGGAAGTTCAGACTGGACATGAGAAAAAATTTCTTTACTATGAGGGTGGTCAAACACTGGAACAGACTTCCTAGATGGTCGATGCCCTTATCCTGTCAGTGTTCAAGAGGCATTTAGACAATGCCTCAATAATATCCTTTAACATTTGGTTAGCCCTGAAGTGGTCAGGCAGTTGGACTCTTTGAATGTTCCTTCCAAATGAACTATTCTATTCTATATAAGATGGAGTGATGTTACTGACAGAGAGGATATAAAAATCAATGCCCTACTGTACTCTGTAGCCTACTGCTCTTAAAGAACAGTGAGAGCATTTTAAGGATGCTGCAGAGACTGAAGCAAACAGTGGAACCTCATCACAACATTTCATGTGACTATGACTCTTTCCTAAGGAAACACAGGAATAAAGACAGGGCAAGAAGAGGACTGGACAACCAAAGCTTTCTCCCTACCTAAATTATTTTATGATTTATGACAGGACCAACCATCCATATCTTCAGCATCAAGTACTT
Source organism: Cygnus olor (assembly GCF_009769625.2). Classification (NCBI taxonomy): domain Eukaryota; kingdom Metazoa; phylum Chordata; class Aves; order Anseriformes; family Anatidae; genus Cygnus; species Cygnus olor. The sequence goes on along the minus strand of NC_049198.1, from coordinate 67,619,323 downwards.
ACACATTAAAGGAATAATATCAAAGGCAAACTGATGGATGCACTAATCTCTGAAGAAGAAATGGTTCTGTATCATAGATTTATGGGTGAGAGTCAGCTTGGACTGGCTGTATATAAGGGCTAGCAATCCACATTCAGAACTGACCTTCTTAAGTAGAATATAAAATCAAGTACAATAGTAATCAATGGCAATATAGAAAACAAGATAATAACTGTTTAAGAATAGGCAATGCAGCAGAATCTCTGGATCAAGGAACTATGATTCAGAAATGGCAATGAAAATAAAGGTAGATTAAAAAATCATCTATTGTAGCTACAATGTGATGGGAAAGTTCTTGGAACTGTATTCACTAACACCAGCAGCAATAAGCAACAACATCACTCCAAACAATGAATGTGTAACATTTCAAAATGTCACCCCCTGTATTGTTATCAGACGAGTAGGCAGAGTCAGTTAGAGCAATAAGTGCCTCAATATGTTTCTGAAAAGGCTCTGCCTGAAAATGAGTGGGCAGTTTCAACAATAGGTAAGGACATGGAGTTGATAGTCTACTACCAGAGGAAACTAACATCAGGAAGAAATACAGCAAACTTCAGAATTTTGTGTTCTTGCTATTTTTAAGGCAACTATTCCTAACTGACAATCCAAAATATTTCAATGCTAAAGAAATTAAAGCAACACAACTCAGAAAGTGAATAAAGTTATATATATATATGTATAAAATTTCACAATTCTATTAAAACTACTTTTAATCATAGAACAATGTGATTAAACACATTAGATACCTTACAGAAAACCACATACCAAGCAGAAATCAGAGCTGCGTAGTATGCACACATACCCCAAGTTTAATCTCATTTAAAATTCAAGCATGAACGAAACAGTATAGAAGTTAATAAAAAACTTTCTCTAATAACCCTTTCATGTATATCCCACTCAATGACATTTTGGGTAAGATTTCTAAGAAATTCATGCAAAATTAATTTGAAGGAGAACTAGATGTCTTCAGACCTTGTATCTTAATTTGCTTGACATTTTCACTCTATTGGTTTAACAGAATAAGTTGAATCCTTATTTCATCTCAAATGTATGCCCACACCAACAGAAATGTTTCTTGGTCTTCCAAATTAATTTCAGAACTTATTGCAGTAGCTGAAATAATATATTCCATTCACCATTATTATCATGTTCACAGTTGTGGATTTAATATGACAAAAGAGGAAATGTCCATTTTAAGATGTTCTTTATCAGTTATCTGAGCTGTGTATTTTCCCCACATATCATGAACCATGTTTAGCTTCAGAAACGTGAAAAACAGTAAGTTATCTTTTCATGAAGAAGACCTACACATCTCCACTTCAAGATTTATCCCACAAAATCAGTGTGTGCAGTCATGAGTATATATATAACTGACTTACTTGCTTTCAAGCAGCTCAGATCATCCACATGAGATTCAGTAACCCATGGACAGATATACTCATAAGAATTCACGGTCACAATGTACAGCACAGACCTAATTTCCTATCTTTAAACAGGCATCTGAAGAGCTACCTGACTGTGTAAATTCATTATCCTTAAAAAGTAACTGTTAATAACAAAGTTCTGACTCTTCTCTATCAAAAGGGATAGGGCACTGATTTTCACTGTGAATTTCTTCTGAACAGTTGCCCAGGTGCTAAGTAAACTCTGCGTATGTCATTGCTAAGGCTTCTCAGCATGGTTAGTATAGCCTGCCTCTCAAATGCAGCAAATGGCATATATTAAACCAAACATCAACATCAGCAGTTTCGGGCTCTCCTCTCGATACAGGAGGAAAAGGCTAGAAAAAGAATTGATAGTGATAGAAAAATAAAATAAATTTTTGAGTTGTTGGAATCTTCAACTCTCCAAAGAATTCACAGAAGCTATTCTTACTCGTACCACCTGAATCCCAAACCTGCTTACATAAACAATTCACAACTAGCTAAATAAACTGTTCGAAAGTAGTAACTTTATTTCCCACCTAACCAAAAGAGTATTATTATGGCAATCTAAAATTCTTCAATACAAAGAGAGCAAATTAGCATTCTTTAAGGAAGAACATACACACAGAGATACTACTTGACAAAAAAAAAAAAAAAAAAAGGAAACTAAAGTAAATACTTTATGAATAAAGAATGCTCAGGAAGCATCACTTTGAGCTGGTATAATTTCAACAGCACATTTCTAAGGAAGTCCAGAATCTCCTAGCACAAATTACAGTACATGAACACTGAGCTTTCAGATAGCTGATCACTGAAGTCTCATTTGTGCAGTAGGTAATGAGGTACATGACGGTGCATTTTTGTTGCTTAGTGATTTTTTTCCTTTCTCCCCATTTATTATTATATTGGTTTTCAACAATTATTCTCCCTGCCCCGATTCTATTTTATCAATCATGTTTTTAATTAGTGATAGACGTGATGCAGAAAATAGAGCAAACATTTGTGCTAGAACTATATTCCATCACAAGATACATTTTAGAACATAACTTTTCACAAAACTCAGTTGTTTTGATATGGAGGTTCATTTTGGAGATGAAAAGCAAAATATGTTCTGACAATGTCAAAAGTGTTCAGCTTCCAAGTGACTTCTCCTTTCAAATTCTGTTTGTATTATGCTGTATTATAATGGCACACATGAAAACAGGAAAATGAAATGGAAACCAAACACAAAATATTTTGGGCCAACTACTATTGGTTCATTTTTAGATTTCGTCTGGAAAATACCAAGCTGAAGAAATCTGATTTCACCTGGAATGAAACCAGATCTCTAAATATGTCATAACACAGAACACTGTTTTACAGCATTATTGGACGGTTCAACTGAATCCAGAACCAAAGCAGTGGACATTGTTTCAGGGAGCATTCTTTCTCACTCAGTCTAAAGAAACCCAGGTCTAGAAAGAAGAAGCAATAGAACTTCCTTGTTGAGTCTCTATGCAAACAAGGATTTAAAGATTTGAATTTGTTTTGATGTCCATTTCTTAAGGAAAGAAGCAATAAAGAATTTTTGCTACAAATGTTAAAAAAAAACACAGTACCTCCCTCTTCCACAGCACTCACATTACTAGACATCACATTTGAGAATCTGGCCGTCAACATCATATCCTCAACATGAATTACACAACTACCTTAGCAATTTAAATTGCAAAAGTGAATGACTGTCTATTTTCCAGTGGTACTGTTCTTAATTATTCTGAAACAAAGATGTGTCACTATATTTCAGGGGTAACACAGCACAGTATATCACCTTAACTTATTACTTCCTCATTTTGTATGTATAGAGACGACAAAGTAATGATGTCAAAGACTATTTATTCTTAAATCTCAAGAAGAATTCCATACATAAGCATATCTGTTAGACTCAAAAATTCTTTCCTTCTTTATTTTTTTTCTTCTAAGGCCACTCTGCTTTTGCGGTGCTTTTTGTTTGTTTGTTTTAGTCATGTGGAAAAGGCATTCAGGTTATGTTCATTCATCATGGCTTTGGGATTTCCATTTAAACCATCTAGTTGAAATCTTCAGAAAAAGTTTAAACTGAAATTCACTTCTTTTCCCCCTTTCTAACTTTCATATTGTCCATTAAATCTATTAGACTTTCCAAGGCTGACTGCTTCATGGCAGACCATAGAAAAACATTACAAATATTCCAAACTACCACTGCATGTCCAGATTTGGTAATTTTGACCTGCAGTCATCAAAGCTCTAATGGTGAGGAATATTTTAAATATCTTAAAGTTACTATGTTTTTTGTTTGTTTGTTTGTTTTTCCACTCAACTATAGCAAAACCTTCTGGAAGGGCAAATATGAAATAAAAATTTGCTTCATACCAGCTTTTAAAAAATTACTAAATATATCCTTATTAGATTAATTGATTTGACCTATTATTCATTATATTCCAAGAACATCTGCTGATTAAGGCAATGCTCCTTAGGAAGTGACCTTATAAAGGTACAGTACTCAAGTTATCTAATGCACAGGACATGGCATGTCCTGCTCTAGCAGAATGAACTGGTGTCACCAAAAGGTGGAGAACAATTGTTACCATAGGACAAACAGTTAATGTAAGACTGACAAGCTCAGAGGTGTTTCTGTGTTGAAAATATAGTACTACCTTCATATCCATTAGCCCCACAGAACACTTGAGCTGTTTCAATAAGGTTGTTGTCTATACCAAGTAATGGAGTAAAGAAATATGGTCGATGTCACTCCCAGCCTCAGAGGGCTTAAATTCTGGGCAGTAAAAAGAGTCAATGTAGAAAAAAGAAAATGCTATCACACAACCTTTACAAAGGAAAAGCATGTAGCTCTAGGCCCACAGGACACCATCAGCAAATCTCAGTTCTGAGTCCTAAATCTTTGTGCAGTGGTTCCACGGCTCCCAGGTGATACTTTGGTCCCAGTTTTGACATTGGTTTAAGTCAATCCATTTTTTTTATGCTACCCATAAAAATGCTCAGATGTACAAGACCTAACAACAAATTGGTTAAAAAAATGCATATCTTTTTCATTTGGATCAGATCCTTGCTGCTGCTACCTATGTACTAAAGACTTCTGGAAAACTGAGAATGTAGTTGTCACTAAATAAGAGACCTTAGTTCAGATTAAATTCAGTCAGCTTGGATTGAACAGAAAACCATGCCCTGAGGACTGTTTACAAGGGAAGTGAATGGCGATAATGATTACTTCATACTGGCTCAATTTATCCAGGATGAAATGGATCAGAGTGCATTTATATCTTACTTCTCAACTTTCTCCTCTAATTTTTTTCTATTTTGAAGAATTTTTTTTTTTAATTGCAGGAAGTAGCATGGTATCTCTAGGGAAGATGATGCTTGCTACATATGTGAATGTCTAAGATTTAGCCAGGTAAAGTCTTTGAAATGTTCTGGGACTGATACTAAATCTCTCAGGAAAAACTTCTTCTAAGATATTTGGTAGAATCTTAATATTAGTTTCTTTTCCAGTCTCTGCAACAGCGTATTTGATTTCTGCAACTGCACAATACACAAATGAAAGAACAAGGACAGGGAGGCAGGTACTGTGTAGAGTGGCAAGTTTGAAGTTTCAAGAATCAAAGTTACACAAAGATCGGCACTTAAAAAGCTTCATCTTAAAAATGGGCAAACATTTTTGGCCCCTTTTTTCAATAAGAAACAAATTACTGGTCAAACATCTCTCTACTGTATCTAATACAGTAACACTATGTCAAAATAAAACACTATTCTTAGCTTCAACATTGAACATTCAAAGTCCTGGCAGCAATACGTCTCTGCTCTGAGAATGGGGTTTACATAGTCCCCCCTTGGGATGTTTTATGTCAGTCCTTAAGATCTAAATATCTATAAACCAGGTGTTTATCTGCCTCTCATGTAACTCAGACTCCTGATTTGTGACTTAGAAACCTTTGCACGCAAGTGCCAATAGTCTTTGTGGCTGGTACTTTACCTAACTATGCAGTAAAAATCAGAAGCAGAGAGAACAGTAAAGCTAATGGGAGGACTGACTACAGATGAACAGTGGCAAGGAAGATAACAGGAACAGAAAGACTGTTGGGAGTAACCTATTTATAACATTATTCAGGCTATGCTACATGAAAAACAAACAAACAAAAAAAAAAAAACAGAAATTTATCTTCAAACATACATCAATGTGACAGCAGGATGTTGCATCATGCAATTAATATGCTCTGAGCAGAGAAAAATCTTGGGAGCAAAATGGTCGGCAGACAGTGTCACCAATAATCTTTGTTTTGCAACCTGAGTAGACTAATTCGTCTAAATATTTCCACATTTCCTTGGCTTTTCACACATTCATTGATTTCAACTGCACTTACCTGGCAGACACACTTCTCCCTCAATACTCAGAATACAATGACAACACCATTACTGAGCATCTCTTAAAACTTTTAAGTAATCCACTGGTTTCCCAGAGATGGTGCCTTAATGGCAAAGACAGAGATAAACACTTATCCCTTCACCTGCATGTCCTTCTGAAACTACCACTATCACCCCCTCCCTCCGCTCCCCTCCTTCTCCTTTTTCCCCCCTTTCTTCCTTTCATTTCCAGCACAAACTCCTGATCATATGGACCATTACAATTCTGGCATGACCTAAACTTTGAATGATTTCATGACAAACCTTAACTCCTGGTGACCATCCTTTCTAAAAATCTTTTGAGCAAATTTGTATCTGCTTACTGTGGTGGTTTTTTTTTTTTTTTTTTTCATACTTCAAAAGGCAAATGACACAAATATGGTTGGAAAATACCTTTCTGAAGCAAAAAGATGTTTTATTTAAACAAGATTGAAACAAAATGCTGTGGCTATGTGAGACAGAGTCAAAACTATCAACTGAATACAGCCCAAACCATGTTTGGGGCAAATAAATTTTCTTCCCCTGAGAATTTTATTTCCCTGAGAAATTTTGTTCAAACAAAAAATAAAATAATTGGTATATAATGTTTTAAGGAAACTCATTTCTGCATAATTATTCCAAAGATTCCTTAGAATTAACACTGAAAAGTGATTTGAAATCTACTTTTAGCCATACAATGCAGGGTTCTTATATCCTACTTGGTTTTCTTTATTAGTTGTTAAGACATCCTGTCAGAACCAAAAAAAGTGATTACATGCTCATAATATTACATGAAGTTTTATACTTGTAAGTCTTTTTTTGGCTCACAGAGATCACATCAGCGTCACTAAGAGCAATGGATCTAAACAAAGATGAATCATTTACAATCAAATGAGAATCCAGTCCTACTTTGTTTATTTATTTATTTTTCCCTGTAACAAATTTTGCTTCCCTGGGCAGAAATAACAACAAATCAGTCATTTTCACCAGCTGGCATACTTCATATTGAATCAGAAATTGCACTGAAGAAAGAATATAATTCGACTGTCATGACAGTTTTCAAACCAGTTTTCCTTGCAGAGATCTATGGAATGGAGAGACAAGTCTTTTGGAGTCCGCTTTTTGTGGTAACAGCAAGATTTAATCCTGCTGTTCAGAAACTTTGTTGGAAAATAAAAATGGAAGCATTTCAAACAACACCTTGGTAAAAAAAATCCTTTGAAAAAAGATGCTGGACAGACACTTTTACTGTGCTTACTAGCAAAAAGATTCACTTACAGAATTGTATTTTTCATTAATAGTTCTTCTTGCATGAAGACCTGCATTCCTCTTGAAAACAACAAAAAAGTGATAAGCTGAAGAAAAGCTTGCAATCATAACACAGTTTGGGAAACATTATAATGATAAGGGGTATTCTGAAGCCTTAAAGTATCATGGAATGGGGCTTAAATGTAAACAAAAGACAAAGAACAAAAGTTAAGCCATGACCTATGACTTAAAGTTTGGGGAAGAGCTGAAAAGCAAGTAAAACCCCATTACTCCATGATTAAACATTTTCTGATGTTAAGTGCTTTTCCAGTGATAATACGAATCAGCTCTCATGTTTAATCAAAGCCAGAATACTCTTAATACAATGGAGTAAACCTGAGTCAAATGGAGTAAAAATGAAAAATAATAAAAAGGGTGAATTCAACACTTGCTTATAAAATGCAGTACTGTATATTTATAACTCTGTTTAGGTACATATTCAGCATTCTGATATACCTTCCAGGAACTTCCTTAGGCAATTATTTGAGATTTCTGATTTCCATCAGAATCATTAGAGCTGAGGTAAACCACTCTCAGCCAGGAGTGGTTTGTGGAATTGTTTTTATTGTGCCTGTTCAGGAAACTTGCAATTTTTTTTCAACCTGATGTCCTTGTGTGAGGGTAACTGCTGAAAAGCAAAAAAGTAAAAGAAATCCATTGCTATAGCTATGCTCCAATAAAAATTTGTGTTTCCACTTTTCTTTTATGGTGACAGAAGCTGTAAGGAATCTGTTATGACAGAAGCAAGTCCAAAAAAAATTCTTCATGTTCCTAAAATTAAAACGAAACTTCTCCAAGAAATGCTGAATTTCTTAACAAAAATAAGAGAATGTTCTGTATGAATATGCACAGATGTGTCTGCTGAAAACTCTTAACTTCTGCTGTACTATATTCAAGAGAATAGTGCTTACAGAAGGGCTGGATTATTCTCTATTACTTAAGATAAGTGGTCTAACTTTCATTTCAGAAAGAAGAAACACTCTTCTTCAAGCCCCATTTAATTGTTTTCCTTGTGAGACAATCTGTAAGTGCTGACTTTACATACCTACTATTCTATGGTTTGTTTGTACACGTTAATTCAGAGAAAAAGACCCACAGACTAAATATCTGTGGAAATCTGCCTGCTCCTTTGTGAGGGTCTCCTTTTCCTAAAATATCCTTAGAAAGAGTATTTTGGTTCCTAACTCTACACCATTTGGCATCTCTGAAACCACCATCTTTCAAAGGGTCTGTCATGGAATTGTATGGTTTCTTCCTACCACAAAAATACTCTGAAAAGTCAACAAAAGATTGTGCGTACTCTGGCACAGGCCTTTCCAGGAAACGGTACTGCAAATAAATCCTTCTATGAAGTTCACCACCAAGACTTTTACCAAATATCTGAGATTTGGCTGTAACAATGCATATGTGGAGATGAGCTGAATACAGTACACTCAAATGTACTCAAAGAGTTGAGTACATTATATAACAACAAAAAAATAGTGTAACACAGTAACATTATGCTTATCATTACAATTCAGCCTACTCATTTGAGAGAATTCAGTTAGGCCTTTGATACATATATAAAGTACACCTTAATGAAGGTGTTACACATTAAATGTAATGGAGTAATTTATGTCACACATTAGACATTCATTTATCAAGTTTGAAATTCCAGTTTATTGTACAATGTCTACTAAATTTAGGGTATTGGAGGAGTCATCAGATGACTCTATGATACCCACAAGTGTTCTTCCAGTGTTGTATCAAGCTATTTTCCATTTTTATATGGTTCACTATTAAAAAATATTTGTTTATCTTGGTTAACAAAGCTGCAGGAATTTCTACTGCATGTGAATACATATTCTATAACGCAGTAGCAGCCATAGCAGCTTTGAAGATTTGCACAATGCATTTGGAAAGAGATTTAGCCATAAGCACTGTTCATACAATACTGAAAAATATTTTTAGTTTACATATAAAAGAGGTGTTCTATATATATGATATTCATGACTGAAATTGATAACCTCTACATATATGTATGTATTCTACTGTCATACAAAGAATGGCCCTAAATTACTACTGTGACTGTAACCCTAATTTCACTGCAAGATGTTTCATACCCATGCGTAGATTCTGAACTGACTTAGTGACTTTTTATTTTTCACTTTTAGATTCAAATATCAATTACGAAAAAAGTGACCAGCTTTCAGTTTTTCTGAAGTACTAATTAGGAAATAACTGAGAATTCCCACAACCCTTTAAGACCTTCTAAATAAAACACTAATAAATGTTTTTGTCAAAATAATCAAATCACTACTTCATCAAACAGCAAATGAAGTTGTAATTTGTAAAACAATTGTTTTGAGCTTTTACATTTTTGTTTTTATTTTTTAAAACAATCTTGTGTTTTATTTACTAAAAACAGCTTCTCAGCTTAAAGAACTTAAAGAACTTTTCTACAAGGAACTGAAAGCAGACTCATTCTCCTGCCACAGCACAGTATAAAATGTGTGCCTGTTCTTTTACAACTACAACTGATAACAAGGCAATAAGGGAACTCAGGGAAGGAGCCTTAGTTTGACTCTTGAGTCAAGTAGAGACAGAACAGCCTTAGGCATAACAATGTTTTCCTGTGTTAGTAAAATAACTTTCCCAGCACTAAAAGAAAATGACTCGTTTTAAGACTTTTTGTTGTTACAGTGCAGTCTATATGTCAGTTTCTTGGATAATTTGGTCACAGTTCATTCAGTCTCTCATAAGATATTCACCGATTCAGTGAACTATATCCAGAAATGAATACAGAATGAGCTTTGGATTCCAAGCACTGGTGAGACACGCTTGTAACAAGGCTGCTGTCTCACGAGCTGGTGAACAACTGGCTTCCTCACTATAATATATGCACAGTCTACAAGTGTAATGCTTTAAACAAAACAGCTCCAACACCACTCAGAAATCAGACATGAGTTTACTGTTAGCAAAAACACCACGTGATAAAATAAATATTCCTGTCCTGATGCATCTGTGTCAACCATTTGGTTGCTGCATGAAGATGTGAGCAATGGTCTCAATTATTCAAATAATTCTTCAATTATTCAAATAATTCTTCAACCTAAATCCTTTCAGTCTGAAGCTAGCACCACTGCTGCCTCATCTTGCACTTTACTTTAACCTGAAACTGCTCATTAAAAGCATATGTAAACTGACATCCTTTTGAACAGGTCATTACCATGCCAACACCACACTCAGGCCTCCAGAACCTCATATCAAAAATGATGGATTATGAAATCAATTAGATTTTGTGATTTCTTTAGCAAACCCTCAAGAACTTCCACAATTTTTCATGAATATCTTCTGAAAAAATCATTTTCAGCTAGCTGTCTGTAGGGCAAATTATTACGACCAAAATCATATTTGGAGATTCTTTCAGATGATAATTTCACAACAATAACCAAATTAGATAAATACATAATGAAATATATTGTTTCATGCTCAAAAGCAATTTAAGAACAACCACTTCATTCCAGTTTCATTATAAAACACAAATATCACGTTGAAAACTAATGCATGCAAGATCTTCATTTTTTTTTTCCAATGCATTTATAGTTTCATCTTTCAAAAAAGATTTTCTGAAAGTATTAGGCTAAATAGTGTTGTATTTTTGTGATTGCATCTTAAGGGCAAGAAAGAAAAATAAACTGATAACAAAAAGCTTTAGAGAACTCAAAGAACAGCCACTAAATCCAGTACTACAATAAGCACTTATAATTGCCTTGCTGGAATAAAGGCTTTCATTTAAAACTACCCAACCTTTATACTACACAGCTGGAATGGATGGGAGTGAAATTTAATTTTCACCATAAGCCAGATTGGTAAATCCTTTTTCTGCAATAAATCCAAAATAACATGCACAGTTTCAACCACCACTTTAATTCCAAGGAGTAGAATCAGAGCCGTATAGAATTTAGCCAGACATCTTTAAAAGCACTTTCAGAAAACAAACTCAGAAACTAGTGTCTAGCTCCTTAATCATTCAAAATCCAACAACGGCAAATGCCTACTGGCTGCTGTTGCTGACAGTACAACCACCTACCCTTGAGAGAATCGCAGCACAGCGAGCTTGACGTTAGGAGATTCACAGTCAGCTTCTGGTTGAAGAATGCCTGACAGTGCTTCCAGCCAGAAGAAATGAAGAGGCTCCGGAGACAGCTTTGCTGGGGATCAAAGGCAGTTCCATTTATATGCAGCCATTAGACAAGCATACTCTTTTACATTGTTCTTCAAACAAAGCAGGAGACAGGCAGGCCTGGAGCCAGCTGTGCCAGGGTGCGATATCAGCGAAACATCATCAGCTTGGGACCAAAACAGACAGTGTATAAGGACTGTCGAGACTCCAGGCTTTACCTAAGTCCTACAGAACTTCACTACCATTGCATACTTAACCTTAGTGATGGACTTGGTACCTCACGTTTTGAAAAGATGCCATGTGAACAAGAGCAGTTTCTGCTTCATTTTTTTGGCAGCACACTGTCTGAACTAGTGGAGGAGTTGTTAGGGCAGTCTTCCCACAAGAGTCATTTTAATGTGCAATATTTAACCATACATCCTTACACCACTTCGGTGTCAGAATGGTGCTATTGCACTTTACTGTTCCTTATGCACTTGGCTAAAAGATGCATTCACAACTGAGATTAGAAAAACTGGAACTACCAGCTGGTAAATTTAGGATTACCTGGTCACATTCCTGCCAAGGAGCAGAAGATACACTTACGTAATCAGCAACACAGGATTTGGGGAGTATTCTTATTCCAGCTCTTTTGTTCTACGCCTCCTATTTACCAGTCCTGAAACAGAGACTGCCAAACAGCTTTACCCCTTTCTGAACACAAACCTGTGGTTCTTGGGGATTTAGCCAGCCTCGAAAATCACATTGGTCAAGTTCTCCTGCCATTTGCCACAATTCCTGGAGAAATCATACCATAAAACCCTTAACAGTTTGCTATGTCACGTAACACGAAACAGAATGAATATTTGAAGAAAAGGAAAATACAACAACTTACAAAGACCATAGAGCAGTGCCATCTAGTGACTGCCACCATAAATATAAAAGTTTGCACTAATACAAACTGCAAAGAGAATGAATATCATCAATAACTGAGCTTCATTCTTGTCTTACTTTCTGAGGCAAAACATTTGTGTAACAAGTTGTAAGGGGAATAATTACTTATATCAGAGTTCAGACACTTACCACTTTAAAGAGAGCTCAGTGTTTGAATTTCAAAGGAAAAATGCTACAGGTAGCAGATCCACGAGAACCTACTCATCAACTCTACTACAAAGTGTTAGGAGAAGAGTTAATATTTTCAGTACTCTAAAGAATAGAACAGAAGAAGAAATAGCAGTCAGTAATATCAATGTTGTTACCTAGGTTGGATATACAGACAGATTTTGAACTGGAATGGAACTACAGGAGAAAGGAGAAGCTGAACAGTTCATACACAGGCCTAAATTGTTTTCCTGACAGTTGCAGAAAATGGCCCTGTTGGTATTCTAAATGAAATACCACAAGTCTCCAGTTAGAAAACCCATCCTAAAATATTCTTATATATTGGTTTACTTGGATAAGAATTCATTTCGAAACACACTGAATAAAGCAGATATTTCGCTACTTTTTACTTATCAAGTATTTCGTGATCTTCATTTGCTATCACATTTTTGTTTATTTCCTTTTAAGGTATCTATGTAACAACTACAAATCACTGAAATAATATTTAGCATGTCAGATTTCAAATTTGTGCAAAAATGGTGGCAGGTTTTTGCACAAGTCCTTGAAACTGTACATCAAAATAAATTTTGACATGAGTAACAGGTCATTTCTCCAAGTATAAACACAGAATACTTGAGCAGGAGTTTCAAAAGAACATGAAGTCATGCATAGATCTCCTTAATGTAAATTTTGGTGAGCCTTGGTATTCTAAATCTCTCTGGTGTGTTTAAAATATAACTAACTGTTCTAACAGAATCTCCAGAAAAGACCATATACTAACACACTAACATATATATTGCAGGATTACTTTCTGCAGTCTTCTTTTGCTTTAGAAAGACTGAACATACAGTATATTACATATTTTTTTTAAGTTGCAAAACCTTTGCATAATAATATACTGGTAACTTGTCTGTGGGTCCAAGGGTATTGCCGACTTCTCATCAGTATTCACAATCAATATCAAAACTGAGATACAATCATACTGCATTCAATGCATTAAAAAAGTGACAGAAGAACATGAGTTTCTTCGGTAGCTGCTGAAGAAGACATACCCATGCAAGTTCCTGACATATTCCAGGCACTTACTGAGTCTCCTTCCATATATTGTTAATATTTATTTAGCTTGTGAATAAACTAAATCTGTAATCTAGATTAAACATTTAAATTTAAAATCCAGTAGAAGATGACATAGATTTCTCATTCTGTTAGAGAACCCCTACAGTAATAGAGAAGTTTGAATCTCCTTTATGGAATGTCTCCTTTCTTAGAACACGGTTCACATTTTCTAGCTAAACAAGAGTGTCTCCCAACTGCAACCTACAGCAACAGTTTCCAGTTTCACTTACTAAGAGGCAACAATGAAAAACAAACAAACAAACAAAAAACAAAAACAGAAACTTTATTTTCATATGCACCAAATATTCGGTACAGTTCCACTAAACTGAACAAGTAGTGTTCACCAGCTGTTGGTGGCTGGTACTTGTCAAATCTGAGCGTAATCTGCCTTCTTCAACTGCAGCACTCACCTGATCCATATTCAAATGAAAAAGAAAGGCCTAAAATTTTCTTATGAGCTGCTTTACAGTAAAATCAAGCAAACCTGTTTTTACTTCAAAAATTAAGCAGAAGTAAAAATTGTAAACTAGATTATTTTTATTCTAATATCGAGATTATGTGTTGATAGAGCATACTACATGATTGTAACTGGATGCCAATGTAAGTATTCAGACACTACTGTCTATTCACGCTGCAAAGTAACATCTCAACTGTTTTTACGCAAGACTACAAAGAGTAGCATGTGATGATCAAAACACTGTAAATCAAGCTGATTAGTGGTGCAATAACCAATGCAGCAACAATCAAATTCATGGTCCTTACAGCCTGAAATCCTTCCCAATGAGCAATGTAAATTGCTTCAGAAGAACAGCTAAAGCCCCAGAGGGGCAGCTAAAGCCACTACATAAGCAAACAATTGTGTAGTATGATGTTATGCAGAATACCTTTAATTGTATTCAGAGGACATATTCTTATTTTTTTCTTGTTTTGCTTGTCTTCTTCAGCTAAAAAATGGTGCTTCTGGATATACTATTTCTAAAGTTTTAGAAGACAGACACTCTTCTGAAACTCTTACTTCAATAATGTTTGGTTAATGTATTATTAATTTTAAAATATTTTGTAATTCAAATTTCTTTTCCCATCAGATGACTTTTTGTTTGTTTAATAGGAAAAAATAAAACACTGAAACTAGGATATGTAATATTAAATACCCTCACTATATCTCTACCTTTTCCATTCCAAAGTTTTATCAAATTAATTTCAATGTAAAAATTGTTCACATGATGGAAGGTCCAAAATAATTACTAAAAAATGTCTAGGTACATTTTTTTGTATCTTCCTAAACCACTTTAGCTTGTCTTTTCATATTATCTTTAATTGCTTGACAGGAGATATTTGATTACTTGTTTTGTAGTCCCCAATGTATATATAGTGTTGTCTAGTACTTAATTACTTCAAAATCAAAGTAAGAATTGTGTCTGTTTCTTTACAAGCACTAATTTTTCCAAAATCCCATACAGACATGTAGCTTTCACCCTTTTTGCTTCCACAGAGGAAGTATTTTCACCAAGGTGTTCATGAAAGCATATGAACAGTTTGATGGAAAGCATTATCAGTACGAGAAGTGTTTGATAGTAAGACTGCTATTGTACACTCAGTTTAAGCCACACTGAGAGTCTGAAGGAGGTTGTACAGGACTGTTTCCACTTGTAGAACCTTTTGTTTTCTTGAAGTGATCACAGGTGTCTTACATCTTCACAACATGTTCTTCTAGATGTTGCTGACAATTTATTTTTTTCTCAATTACCTCTTTGGGTTTCAACCTACTATTAATTCCTGACATCTTTTTTCTTCCTAATAGTTGGCTATCCTCCATGTCACACATAGTATTTAAAAATAAATGACAGATTCAGAAGTCGCTCAGGTGCTTAGCTATGCATTTCCTTCAGAATTCTTGGAAACAAGTTGTTACACCCCCATGATATGCTGCAGCCTTCTCTCTCCAATTACTCCGCTGCTATGTACCTTGGTATGTACCTGGTAGTACTTCTGCAGTAACCATTCCTGCTTCATCCTCTATGGAAGTAACTGAAATAAAGACTTCTTGTATTTTAGACTTTTCAACATCTCCTTAAATGCTTTATAACCTAGTCTAGCAAACACAGTCAATTCCAATTGGAATTGATTCTTGTTTGCACCAGTGTCTCTGAACACTGGGAATGTGGAAGAACTATTTTGCCACATTAAATGGGTCTACTCACTATTCAAAGGCTTCTGCTAACCAAACTGCACTTAGTTAATATTTTCTGTCTTCATGTTTGTCTGTAGCCTGTGTGCCTCTTTTGCCATGTAAAGTGTGTCAGTTCAAGTGGAGAACCAGTCAAAATCTGCCATGAGACAGGTATTTTCTTATTTCCTTGGTCACACTCAGCATTCCAAAAATAAGATGGCAATTAAAAGGACTCTAAAGCCACCACTAACAATAACTGAATGTAGAAGTCTGCTAATTCTTCCAGGCAACCTCATCTTCTGACCTGAGCACAACTCACTTCTCACCAGTTCCTCCCTACATACTTTATTAATGTTAAATTTTGCATGTATTTCAAATCAAAAAGCTATTCCAGTTACTACTGGTGAATGCTATCACTTCTATTCAATAAAATTAAAATTCCGTCTTTTTCTTCTATGTAATTGCCCTAGTCTGCATAGCTGCATGCAGCTCCAGAAACATTCAGAGAAACCTCTAAAGCAAGTCTTGTAATCAAACATGGCCCTTAAAGATGGATGTTTACTCTTCTGAACACCTTTGGCAGGAATAGAAGCATAATCTGTCCTGTCAGGACAGTTACCGTCGTGTCTAGAAAACTGCATCACAATTTTTAAAATTAAGTGTGGTTCATTTCTTTTGGTAACGGCCATCCGTGGAGGTGCTGGGAGGTCACAAGCCTGGCTGGCTCTCTCATTCCCAGTCACACTGACTGACACCACCATTCCTACTTCAGCCTCCCTTATTCTTCTCCCTTTCAGAAATGTGGGATTTTGTCAGAAGCAGTGAGCCCCACTCCTCTTTAATGAGACTGTCAGCTGTACTGTGTCCCAGGTAAGACCTGCAGATGGCTGAGTGGTGAACTCTCACCATCTTGAAATCTCTCCTTTTCTTCAGGACCTAAGCAGAATTTCTTCTTCCCAAGGAGCTTGTTTCTCTTCCTATCTCTCTCCTGATGTTAGCTGTGGTCTTCATAACCCAGTCAGTCCATCTGGGTAATATGTGCTCCCAACCAGCACTTCCCAATGTGACTGCAAATCCTTCTGACAACCTCCTGCCTGATAGCACTGAGAGCTTACTCTACCGTAAGGAATGACATTAAAGTGGTTACAGGTATCAGTAATAAATATAAATATTTTCCCATCTGTAAGATACATGTGTTCATTCAACCTGTAGTAGGAATTAAATGCTGGGAATTAAATGCTTTGAAAATCCTTGAGAAAATCCTTTTCAAAATAATTTAAAAATTTTCAATGTTCTTATCTCTTTCAAAGATCTGAACTGTACCCATATAATTTCTCTTTGTAAGCTCTACCATATGATTTCAGTGAAAAAATAATAAAAAAAATAATAAAAAAAAATCAGGCTATAAATTAGTTCCTGACATAATTATGGGTTTGCAGACATTCATATTTCCCTGGGTCTATCAACAGAGCGAACTACTGTTCTAATAAACTGAAACTAGAGTTACTGGAATTAAAAGACATTCACTGATATTTCCCATCAGACAGCTATAACAGCAAATATCGACAAAAAGTAAGCAGCCTTCCTGAAGAAAGTGTTTTAAACACATAGCCCACTAACAGCATTTAAAACTTTCTCACTTGCTACTGTAATAAATGCATGTAGTCCCATGGGCTGTAACAGAGCTTCACTAATTGATGCAGCTAAAGAACTTTTCCTTTTTTACTGTATTCAGGAAGAGCCACTAACATAATTCCTTAACCATGTCCAAATTCAAACTGCAGGGGAGCTTGCACCAGGACCCAAAGCAAGTTGAGCTCAAAGTTCAATAAAGCACAACCCCATGCAAATGGCATTCACAGCAAGATGAAACGTTGCTGTTTATTTTAAAGCCACACACAGATTTGTACAACCTGACTAGGTAGTTTTCGCTGGATATTGCAGGAGAACTTAAACCCGAGGAAACTCCTCTGTGCCTCTGCACCATTGGGTGAGTGTAATCAAACTCCTTAGCATCCCACTGCTCCTAGGAGGAGCGGCTGCGCTGCAACGTGGCACCAGCACAGTGCTCTCAGAGTGCTGGGGCCAGGCCAGCCACCAGAAACCCATCTGCACCACGATGGGAACCTGTCAGCTTCCCACTGAGGATGTAAACCTTTTTGCTTCGCGGGAAACAAAATTCTGGAAAAGCCAAACTGAGGTTTTCCTCAAAAGATCCTGTCCTGCAGAAGCTCCAACTCATGGCCAGTATCTGCTGATCGAGAGAACTACACCAAATCAGAAGTCCTAATGCAGCTTATGAAGCACAGCAATCAGAAATATTAATCACTTGCTGAAAAATTAACACTGTTTTCTCATGTACAAGCTAAAGTAAAGGACATGATAGGAAAAAAGACTAATTAGAAGTTAGAAAGAGGACATAGGATGACAATCTGCCCACGGGTAATGTCAACTTCTTTGATTTCTCTAGTGGTGTGTTTCCCCTTACCAGACTCACAACAAAACTACCAGGGAAAAGAAGGCATAGAGAAGGAACTCCATTGAAATCCTGTTTTCCTTGCAGCCAAGGCCTAGCAACTTAGCTCTGCTTCTGAACTCGTAACTCAGCTACGGCCTTTGCCTTACGTAAGTGTCGGCTTACCCCTATGGCTGGAACAAGTCTTCAGCACTGAAGACAGGTATATTTGAAATTGGTATTTTTTTTTGTCTTCCTATTTAGCCCCTGTAATCTGAGGTGGTGATCACTGGTGGCTCTCAATCATCAGAACAAATGCAATTTTAAAAAGTAGAATTTCAATTGTAAAATGTATATTATTCTGCATCAGAGTTAAGATACAGTATGTAGGGTTTTGTGGGATACGTGTGATTTTGTTACAGTTTAAAAAAACTGTAATTATCTTCAGTTGAATAATGTTTTTAAGAAGATATATGGTAATTTTTACATATAAAATAGAACATACATTTACTACTAGCAATAAAGTATTAATCACAAGTCACTGTTGTATAAATCCTAGCTAAACAAAAAGCAACAAGAGTGTGGGATAATTATTCTTATCCATTCTAACCAAAGGACAGACATTTGCAGTTAATCAAACAAACTCCATAGTAAAGTAAGATATTATACAGACAAATCTTTATGCTGAACTTAATTCTATTCAGCCTACTAAAATAAATTACAGTTTTATTACCAATGACGATAAAATTTTGCTAGTATTTTCCTTTTTTTTTCCTTTCACTGTAACTTTAATTTTGACTTTGACAGCTAATGAGTTCTGTTGTCTTATCTGTGTAACTAAGAAAACAATTCTCTAAATTGTCATCCTTACTGGAAAATTTAATTGGCACATCAGGTGAAAACACATGCCCATTTCCTTCAGATATGACTGTTTTTCTGAAAAAATAAATATTAAAATCACCCTATGTTGACAATGTCATTTAAAATCAGTAAGTGTGGTGATACTTGTCTTTTTCTTGAAACCTAAAACGAAAAAGGGACTTTCTTGTCTGTTATGAAGGGACAAAAATTAGCCAAAGTGTGAATCAGCAGTAAAAAGCAGTTTCAAATATTACACTTAAGCAAGAATATTCATTTCAATGCACCTTTATGTCTGTTTGTATGTAATTAGCATATCTTTGGGAGACGGGTTAAACTGCTCACTAATTCCATCTCACGGAAAAGATATTCACTAAGCACTCATGCTGACCTACTATGAGTTTCACCATAATCACCAGGCTGAAAACACAGTGTACCAATATATTAACAAAACTTGCCTACACCCTACTACTGATACAGACATCTACTTCCAGTTTCAAAGGGAATGAGAGACCAGGCTTTAATCAAATAACAACTCTGATCAGTATGATTGCAAATAATCTCATGAACTACTTCTTCACAGGATAGTTGCTGGATGGAAGAGGGAAAAAAAGCACACCAAGATTTGCATTTTATCAACAGAAAATGGGTCACTGAAATGTCATTATACAATACTGATGACAGTTTATCTTCCATGTTTCCTCCCTCTACAGATTTTCATCATTAAGAAATGGAATTGTCCCCAGAAATCAAAAGGTTTATGAGACGGCAAGCAACCCAAACATGAGCTCTGCTTAGCGCATCCCTTGGGAATAATATTGATATCTCAGCACAGAAATCATCGATTGGTATGCTGCATGAGCATAGGTCTTGAGCAGCAATGCTTATAAATTTCAAATACTTCAGTTTCATTCTTTATGGAGTTACTTCATTTATTTTACTATTTTTCTAAAATAACAAAGAAGTCACTCTTTCCAGAAAAGAGGAAAAAGCTTCTCCTTATGCTTTCAAATTAGGGAAAAAAAAAAAGTTCCCTAAAACTGGCTGAAAATACACAAACTAAAAATATTTTGGAAAATAAACAGACAAGCTATTCACTGTACTAATTAGAAATGAGCAGTAGTTTGTAAAGGTTCATAATTAGATGCAGCTTAGACAAATCAGCTTTAAAGTGACATAGGAATGTCAATCACTGACTAGTAAGAAACAGGATTTTCTTAAATGTCCTGGATATCTGTAGAGAATGTGAAAAGAAAGTAAGCAGAATTAGATTGTTTTTAACAGAATATATTAAAGAACCTATAGCTGAACAAACTGCATGCAAAAGGAGCATGCAGTAATACACATGCTTAGTTTTGTGCAAATTCACTGAAACTGATCCACTTAATTGTCCCTCAGCTGTATTTTTAATTATCAGCAACAGCTAGAAGGAAATCTACCTTCGCACAAAGGACGAGCCAATGAACCATCAGACAACCGTACACCCAGCCTTTGGAACTCCTGGACCTTTTTTTCCACTCCATTCCCTGAGCTTTACACAGTCAAAAGACATTTAAAAAAATAATAAAAAATACCACCAACACAAAACTAATAAATTAAAAAATGCAGAAACAAAGGCAACAATCATACCAGCATGAATTATTAAAGCCACAGGAATCCTCCTCGAGTCCTCATCAATACGCTCACTGATAGCCACACCCACCCTGTGTTTATGTTATTCACAAGGTCTTATATAAGACTTAAAAAACCCTCTAAGACGCAGGGGCATTTTTAAACTCAGCACAGAGACACTAATCTTCCAGCCTCCAGACCCCCTTACCTTTCTGCGTTGAAGAAAATGATATGGCTTCAGACTACAAATGGCAAGTTACTTTGGTCTTTTTCCTTAACTGCAGGACACCAAAATCCACAGCATTAGTTCACAGTGACATGCCAACACAGTACTAATCGCAGCACTTGCGGACGGCTGTCTAAACTGACAAGCTTCTCTAGTACTTTGTATTCCTTCACCTCTTGCTGCTGCTGCGCAGGAAAACATTTCCACCTAGAGCCCTTTCACAGAATGCCTCGATCCTAGAACGCCAGCAAAATTTCCTGCTACCCACACACCACCAAGCCACGCTGCTCGTGTTGAGCCCATCGCACCTGATTTTGTTTGGTCTACAGAGGTGTCATCCCTACTTTCTCGGGGGGGGGGGGGGGGGGGGGGGGGCAGATTCAGAGCAGCTAAAACAGTTTTCAGGGACCTTCTGTTGAACAAAAAGAAAAAAAAAAAATGAAATACTGCTGTTCTGGTGCACACAGATTAGCTACTGTCAAAACCACTACATTTCAAGAGAGAAAGGTGCGAAGGTGGCACAATAGCTGAGGAGTCAATCATTTCATATGCTGATCTGAAGGAAAAATCCCAAACCGCGTTTCCACCGGGGCATCTGCACACACACAACAGGAGAAGGCACAACCCCACCATGCTCGCACACCCTCCCTCTGCTGTGGTCCATTATGCACTGGAGCAGACCACACAGCAGCTTCACATCCACAGGGAAGCACTTCCTGGAAAGGGTGTAGCCCCTTATGGCACGGTTGCTGCTCGGATTGCAGGCAGCAGGGAGACCGAGTGTCTGCTAACCGCATGGTTTCCACTGGAAAAGGCACCTTTCTCTTCCACCTCCTACTGGATTATCATTGTATTTTATTTTTTTTTTCATGTGAATGCTGCTGCTGAACGGTGAATAAAACGCTATATAATTCTCTCAGGGTACACACAACAGTTTCAGGTGAAATAATCTTGGATGCACTTTAGGCTGTAGACCCCTCAATCCCAGGTGCATCGCTGCAGGAAACAGGATAAGGCTTCAGAAGTACTGGGTGCAGGTTTTACAGGTCACGGCTTACCTCCCTTAACGTTACACGAAATAATTTTCACTTCCATCCCTTAGTGCTGTAGTTTTGACTGAAATGAGGGCTGCATGGCTCATTTTTATGACAAAGACAGTAAAAAAAAAAGCAGTGTGGTTCTCTCCCCCCCACACACCCGACCAACACTTGGCAAGCCATCCAAGTTAAATCTGATTTATGCTGAAACGTCCAGAGGTTTTTTCTTCTTAGACGAAAAGGTCTTACACTTCTGAGAGAACAGCGTTTCGAAATCGCGGCATACAATGAGAAAGCACTGCGGTTCCTCTCTGCTTGGCGAGGAAGGCTACGGGGGGCGGGGGGGGGGGCGGGCAAACGTTCGGGAACATCTGGCATTGATCCCGGCAGCTGTGGGACAGGGCAGGCGAGACCCCGCAGCCTGCACCCAGGGGAGCGGCGGCGCGGCGTGGCCGCAGGTGGTCCCGGGGCCGTACCTGTGCTTCTGCCAGCTGCGTGCTGGGGATCCCCGACTTCGGGATGCTCCCGGGAGCACTCGGGGGGGAGCTGCTCGGCAGGACGCGGAGCATTTCCTCACCACCACCACCACCCGGCGGGGATGCGGACACAGCGGCACATCCACCGCGCCGGCGACAAAGGGCTGTCGTGCACCGACACCCCGGGGGGCTCCAGCCCCCCATCACGGGTTTAGACGGGAGACGGGGGAGCCCTTTTTGGGGGGGGCGATGCCCTCCACAGCGACCCCCCGTCTCCGTTCCCCCGCGAGAGCCCCGGGGGGGGGGGGGGGGGGGGGAGGGAGGGGGTTTCCCCCATCCCGCGTCCGCTCGCCCCCCTCACACCATGGGGGATGAAGACGGGGGGGCACCGAGGGTCCCCCCAAAACCCAGAAAGTTCCCCTGCCCCGCCGGGCGGGCTCCCCGCGGCCGATACCCCCGACGGCAGCGGGGCTGCCCACCCCCCCAACCCCCATCACCACAACCCCGCCGCTTACCTGGCGGCCGCCGGTGCGCTCCCTCAGGCAGCCGGGGCTGCGCCTGCCGCCCCCTCCACGGCCCCCCCCCGAGGTGGGCAGCGGCCGGGGCGCCGTGACATCCGAGCGGGGCGCTGCGAGGGGTCGCGCCGGCCCCCGGCGGGGCGCCAGCTCGGTCACCGCCCTCCTGTGGGCGGCGGGCAGGCTGAGGCGGGGGGCGACGCCCGCTCCATCGCCGACAGGGCCGGCCGCAAGCGAGCTTCCGCGGCTCCTCTCCTCACTGCGGATAGAGAATGGGGGGGAGGCAGCCGTAAAGAGGGGGAGGTGGGGGCGAGGGCTGGCCGGCTAGCCCCCTCGGCACGGCACGGCACGGCTCGGCTTGGCTCGGCACGGCTCGGCTCAGCGGGGACGGGTGAGGCGAGGCGGCAGCGCGGGGAGGCAGCGCCGCCAGCTCGAGGTGAGGGCGGGCGCTGGGGGGGGCGTCCCTGGCAGAGGCGGAGCGGCTCATTCCGCGCCGCGGCCCCCGCCGAGACGGAGGCGCCGGGGGTGCTCGGGGCGGGGAGGGACCCCGCAGCCCCCCCACGACACCACCAGCATCCCCCGGAGCCCCCCACTGGCACCACCATCACGCACCCGCTCCGCTCCCGCTACCCCCGGTGGGGCCCGGAGCCCCCCGACCCGCTGTGGGGTGCCGCAGTCTGGGGGCGCGGCCCCCCTTGGAGGGAGACGGGCGGGGGACGCCCGGGGGAGAGGGCGGCCTTTTCCAGCGCGGCCCCGCGAGGAGTAACCGGGTTCGCGTCCCCCAGCGGGACGGGGATGGGTTTTTTCCCTCGGGGGGGGGGAGAGGGGGGCAGCGGCTCCTCGACGCCCCTCATCCTTGTGTCCCGCAGGTGGCCGTGGCCGGAGTCCCCGAGTTGGTGCCGAGGAGAGGATGGAGGCCAAGTCGGTGCCGACGGGCCGTCGGGGCGCCCCCCGCCGCCTGCCGGCATCCCCCGGGGGCGGTGGTGCCTGCTTCCCGGAGCTCGGCACCTCGCCTTCGGCCTTTTCCTGCACGCTCTGAAATAGCGGCGTTTAACGCGACTCGAAATCGAGGATGTGGAGTGGCAGGTTCCCGGTGGGTAATTCAGGAGCAGTGGTGTCAATTTCCTAACGATTTCTAAGAATGACCTTTTTTATTTATTTCTTACAATTGGCAAATTGCATCCTTGTGCGTGCAAACTTGGCCAGAGGCTGCAATCCTCAGAAACATGCAGATTATAAAACTGATGAAAAATGGGCACATACACAGAATTTTTCTCTGCGGTTGGAGCATGGATGTGAAAGTTACAAATAATTGAATGATAAATGTGAGTTGCTCTTTTTTCTGACACTCTGCCTTCCCTTTCGCACATGTACAAACGCGTGCATATGCACGGTTTGCATGGCTTTTTCTCAGAGAGTGGAGTAGGAGGTAAATGAAAATAGACAGACCTGCATTCTGCAAAACACAAGCACAAGTTTTGTTGAGGACAATGGAAGACTTAGAATAAAGGAAGCTAACAAGAATGAATGAACGAGCCATAGTTCTTGTTCTTTTATACCAATGCTTTTTGTTCAAGAAGCATCCCAAAGAGTAGCCCTGGTGGCCATACGTCAGAGATGAGAAAACTTTTTCCTGCTGCAAAAGCTTTTCTCTTCAACTCGTGTAGTCAGTTTCTGTATTCAGTCCAGTGCTATCAAGACTTGCTGTTTCCTTTTGTCTCCACATATGGCCTAAACTGCCTGGATAATAATGCTAGTACCAAAGAAGAGCAGCTAGCTACCTTTGCCCACTAATAAATAAGAAGCTAAAGAGCAGTTTCTTGACATTGGCTCTGTGTCTGGCAGTGCTATAATACATGTAATGCACACATCGATAAAAGAAAGCACTGCTGATCCAGAATCACATGCCATATGACTTATCCACATAGGAAATCTAGGGCTTATAGCACATTATCTGTAATATCTTTGAACAGGAGAGAAACAATGTGAAGGAATAACACATAATAAAATGACAGAGGATTCTTGTAAAGTCTGTAGAAGAGCCACCAATGAGCAATACCTGATAAAACTGTTTTCCTTAAAAAAAAAAAAAAAAAAAAAAAAAACCTCCCTAAAAAATCTCCCTATTGTGAACCCATAGTTTCAAAAGCAATTGACTCGTTGGCTTTTTTCAGGTGAACCCATATTTAGAAATTGCTGTACACCCACATGGTACAAGGTTCCTACAAGTTTTCTCATATTAGTACCCAAAGCCGTTAGTTACTACTGGGACACAGCTGTTGAGCTGCAGTTATTAAAGAAAAAATATTTAAGAAAACATTGCTGCGTTTTCTATCAAGTGCAGGTAGTACGAAGAGATCGCTATTCAGAGGAAATTACACCGATGTTTTCATACCCGCTGGAAATTTTATACTGCATATAGAAGTACCTAAAATTTGCTAGTTAAGTGTAATTTTTCTCAAGGTTTATAAACAGCAAGATAAAGTACTCCATCTACTCCAAGAAGTGTACTGACAACAAGATAAATGGGAGTCTCTTCTGGATACTGCCACCTCATGAGTGTTCCTCTAACTGGGAGATAAAGCAGCATAGCTATACAGAGGCTGAATTACTACAAACTAAAAATAGAAACAGTAAAATAACTAAGGCTATCACTTAGCCGGTTGGGATTGTTTTTGAAATAAGGAAATGCTTCAATCGAAATTTGAAAAATAAATGTCTCTTAAACTTTGCATTAATGTAGAGACTGAAACTCAAGGAGAATGGGTCACCAAAGGGAACTTTATCAAAAGATAAAGCAAAGGAAACCTTAAGAACTCTTCTGCATCTCATCAGTCAAATCCCAGTTGTGGTGACCATTTCAGTGCATTATACGTATTTTGTGAATCACAAAGGAAGCTTCTGCAGCAGGATACCAAACCGTACTGCAGCTTGAAAAACTTGCCATCTCCTTTTGGTTGTAGGTATTTGGCTTTCTGAGGAGCTGGAACAACAATGTACAAGAAAAAGCCAAATGTTCCAGTATTGCTGGCCATTCAGTCAGGGCTCCATAAAAAAATCGAAGCCGATGAGACTCTTTTTGCTCTGGGGGATTATGTACATAACACACTCTAAAAGCATTTTTAAAAGATCCCATTAGCTCTTTAATTGGAAAGGGCTTTTGAAAGGGCAATGTACTTCCTTTTTGCTGTAAGTTCTGGAAAAAGAAGAAAATCCACTATAAAGAAAGATCAGAACTATAATTTGAAACTAACTCCGAAAAAGTAGTTCCTATAGAACCACAAAAGATTACACATTTACCTTCAACTGTATCATAAGTAAAGATTACAGTGCCTCTTCAAAACAAATGAAATTAAGAAATAATATTCAAATCTACATTCATTTAGCAAAAAATATTAAATATATCAAAAATACATTTACTATATTTCATTATCTTGCAAATGTTTATTCCAGCCACTGTTCACTGTTCTAACACTCTGATGTTTCTGTAGCAAGAATCCATACTTTTAAAACTTTTTTTTTAGGTATCTACAGCAAGTATTTTCCGACTTAAAAAAATGGTTAGCCATATGAATCTCTGATGAGTTAGGCTCACCATGTCTCATGTTTCTTTACCCCAGTTGTTAGCAAATTATTTGGCATTTCGGTAGAATGAAGTCAGAGGCTGAATCATAATTTGGAGCCTACCATTAAATGTGCTTCTATCTATAAGTAAAAATAATAATAATAAAAAAAAGTTTAGCACCCACATATGCCTATCAGCATATGGTATGAAGTTTCTAAAAAGTACTTTTTACACTTAAATAAAAAACTTCAAGCTTGAATTTTTTTTTAAATTATATTTTAAATCAATGTAATTTATATAATCTTTTACTGTTTCTTGTGAAAAGTAATAATGTTTTGAAAAATTAAGATTACTTTTATGACAGAAAATTATTTCTAACCTAGAAAGAGAATCCAAAAAATTGAGGGTGAGTGTTGTGGTGCAGCATAGCTCTCCTGGGTACATTGCCTAGCAGAGCTGGTCAGGGTGGTCAAGTTGCCATCCATGCTAGACATGTCTTTCTTAGCCCACGGAATCAGGAAAGGACACCTGCAGACTGCACAATTGCTGCATGACCAGGACCTGCACTTTTGTGACAAGGCAGATACAATCTAGAATTTAGTGGCATGAGACATGCTGCTTGAGAATGAGCACCGGCAGATACCTGTACGTTCAGATCATGTTTACCAAGATAATACCACTCTGCACTGGTTGTGCATGTGACAGCAATTCACCAGTGGGAATCTCAGAGTTCTTGCTA
Source organism: Cygnus olor (assembly GCF_009769625.2). Lineage (NCBI taxonomy): Eukaryota > Metazoa > Chordata > Aves > Anseriformes > Anatidae > Cygnus > Cygnus olor. The sequence goes on along the minus strand of NC_049198.1, from coordinate 67,592,126 downwards.
GCCATACCAGTTTTCATTATAGTAGGCAAACCCCTCATCCAAACCATCACTCAGTGGGGAAAGAGATTTCATAAAATGCATTTGTATATATCAGTAATTCCTGTTAATAAATTCAGATCCAATAAATACCCTGTTTGGCTATTTTTATCACAGAGATGAATGTTTCACCATATTACGCTTTTAATCAGCTGTGAGGTGTCCCAGTTTTATTAAACAATATTCAGCAACCATGAATAATGTACAAATCAGACTTTTATTTTATTTTATTTTGTTTTATTTTATTTTATTTTATTTTATTTTATTATTTATTTTATTTTATTTTATTTTATTTTTTTACAGGAGACTAAATAATTCAGGAAGAGAAGCAATCCCTCTTAAATACCCATGAAAAGGCCAGTGAAATAAAAGTAATGCTCATTTATTAAACATTCAATTCCTAAAGGGTGGGAGCTGAGCATTTTTTCACTTTCTCAAAGTGAGAAAGGCCAGGATTACATGCATCTCTGTCTACACTGAAAGGATACATTTTCTTCTGTCCTTAGTTACTCACATTCTCTATATTTGTCTGGAAGCAGGGCCATAACAAACATAAACTCTCAAAAAATAAAAGCTATGATGTATCTCTGTCCACCTATTTATGTGATACAGGAAGGACTTAGAGGGGCAATACATACTTCCATTTTATTTGAGGTTTACATGTATCTTGAGGTAGAAATACTTTGAGAAAAGCACTGAGCTGGTCTTAAATCAAAATCATACAAAATCTGGTTGAACAGAAGCTAGCTTATCATTTTCTTAAAATACCGTTTTCTGGATCTTACTCACTGCTGCTTTACTTCGGTTTCTATAAAACATACAATGTCAATGGAATTAGTGTAATTTACCACTGTAAAATAGGAGCATCTCACTGGTGAACCCAATGTACATTTTCAGAATTAATGTTTCTGTCAGTGATTTCAAAGGCCACCAGAGAACACTCGTATGCTTCTAAGGGACAGAATACAGCTATTGCTGTTGTTCAAAAGCTGCTCTAAATAATAAAATATTATTTATGTCTAATTTTACTAAACCACTGGTGCTTATCATACATGTTAAGCAGGAAGAGTAATAATTTTATTGGCAGACAAGGAATGAACTATGAAATTGATGATAGACAATTTAGGTTGGCACTTTAAACCCAATAGATAGTATGTAACATTACTTCAAACATTTATTCAGTGTCCTCTGATGACTTTTCTACCTTGATATAATCATTAGTTAACCTATCAGTAACTTTGATTGCAATGCAGGGTGAAGAATATGAGCTTCATGTAAGAAATTATATTCTGAATATAGAGTAATAAAACATGCCTTGATAAACATATGAAAGTCTCAACTATGATGTCAGCTGATAAATACCTGGGTCTAGGTTTATCATATGGTAGTTACAAAGGCATATCACATGAATTTACACATGCTGTAATAAAATGAATAAGCACAATTTATTCTCAATGATACCTGAAACTAATTTTAATTCAACTAATCATTCATTCCTACAGTATTTCACCAAGTGTCATGGAAGATAGTAATTTTAAGAACAGTAACATGCATTCAGAACAGCGTCTCTAACCCAGAACTATTTCTATCCTCATCAAGATTCTTCACACAAGGGATGGAAATATTCCAAAAACATCAATGTGTTACATAATAATCCCATGTACAGCAACTGCGGACAGCAGAAAGCCAAAAGCTTGTATCACTGAGTAATCAGTCACAACCTGGTGTCTTCTCTTTATGTTTTGGGTGGGTAGGAACAATAACATTGCTCTTCCCAAGCAATGGGACTGCTGTACTAGTAAATTAAATAGTCCTTGGGATCATTCTCTAGCCTGGATGACAACTAAAATAGTCTGGCCATGCTATCAAACCCTCAGAGCCTCCAAATGTGCCCATCCACGTGCATCCAAATGCTGTGCGGTCCCAGAAGTCATCTGGGAGGTTGTTGATTGAGCCAGACCGGTCTAGGCCATTTCCCACTCTTTCCTCCATGAAGGTAATCTGATCAAGTTCCAGTGCCTGTATCCTTACACTTCTTAATTTAGTACTTCATATGCAACCCTACTACTTCTGTTTACCTTGCAAGTTGCAAAGGATGAAATTCTTAAAACCCTCAGTTAAATTTGTCATATGATTCTGTCGCTTGACTGTGAGGTACCAGATGGTGATAAAGAGAAAATAGGCTTTGTTGCAGTTCCGTAATTGAAAGCCAGATGGTGTTACTAAGGCTGATAAAGGGAAAACAATAATATATCCCTGCCCTACTCTGCTTCAGATTTCCAGCTATTGCTATGGAGCTGAAAATCCATCTGTTCAGACATTACTCACTATATCATGCAGCTTTTTTGGACGCAAATTTCTGAAACAGCAACAGGTCCATCACTTGCAAACTTTTATAAATTTTGAAGTACATTAGAATAATATTAAAATTGCAATTTTAAATTCATTTCTGTGAGAAAATGAAAATAGTTGAGTCTCTGCAACTAGTAATAGTGTGTTTTATACAGGGAAACAAATCTTCAACTTTAACTGATTAAAATTGAACTACTGTAATAGGAAACTTGTTACCTAGGAGAAATATGGTTTCACTCTTAATTTAGTGAAATCTGAACTTTTATCTATAAATAGGTATAGAAAAATGGCTAGTCTGCTATTTCAAATTTGTCAAATCTTTATTAGAAAAACTTGCTGAGTTTACTGATTTGATTTCTTTTGTGTGAGAAAGTTTCAATCATCAGTGGGTGTGTATCAAAGTAATAATATGGTTGCAGACATTAAGCAAAAGTTGAAGTTGGCAGGGAATCAGAGAGGCAGAAGAAACAAAAACATGTTTTTTTCCTAGCAGAAAATATTTTGCTTAATATTTAGGATTATGTTAATTTCCATAAATAAATTTGCAACTCAGGGACGTATAAATAATTATCTAGTTTCATGAACTGATTTGTGTTGTTCTTATTCACAAAAGGGGTATATTACCCCTATGCAAAACTGCATATACTTATCTACAGATCTAGATATTAAAAAAATATTACAGATGCCCTAAAAACTGTACTTTGTGATGTCTGACTTGTTGCAATCCTGTATTTTCCAGGATCTTATGTTCAGATCAGCAATGAAATTCACCCTCACCGAATGTTTTAGGCCCACACCATGTACAACACAATAGCTAGCTGCTGGGGCATGTCATGTCTGCTTTGTGCTGGGGATGTGCTAAGAAGCGTCTTGGTATGTGGCTTCAACCTTGGTACCACCAGGGGAAAGCTGCTTGGGTTATACTAGTTGGGCACTCAATTGTATTTTGCAGGACTCCAAGCACAGATGCAAAGCAAGTTCATATCTAGAAAGAGCTCCTTTAGTAATTTGATTTGCTAATATAGATGTACCCAGCTTGCAAAGGATTTATAACACAAAACCAAAAGAATGCAACAAAAAAGAGTTTTTCAAAAATAAACTTCTCAATGTTGGTAAAGAAAAGCTCTGTTGCTGTATGGTTACGTCCAGTTGCAATTGCACTAGTTTGTACAATATTTAAGTGTTCAGATATTTGGTTTCCTGGCTCAGATTTGAAAGAAAATATTGTGTAATTCATGAATGAGGTGAGTAGAATTGTAGTTACCTGAAGAAGGATATCGCTCAAAATTGAGGAATGTATCAAACATCCTTGGCTTGGATACACAGATGATGGTTGGCACAGACAAATGAAGAGGAGTCACACAGACTGAAATTGAATTCAGTGGAAGAACTTGGGCATCCCTTCTAGTCCCTTCCCAGTGTAAATCAGAAGTCTTCTGTTCCAGCTCAGAATTTGCTGAGACGAGTGAGAAATCTTGTCTGTACGAATGCCCCTTCTCCCCTCCCCAGCTCACCTCCTAGTAACTTCTGGAGTAGTTTGGACAGGCTCAAAACTCAAGGTTACCTAACCTGTCAGCAGATCTTTACCTACATTTGCTGACATTCGTCAACTAATTCTTTGGTTTCTTTCACATGCAGTTTGGCCATTTGAAATGTGCACGTGGTGACAAGCTCATGAAAATTTAAGTTTTTTTTTGTTTGTTTGTTTTGTTTTGTTTTCCAGAAATGTACAGGTACATTGTGGATACAGATACCACAAGAGCGCCATCGGTTAGAGCAAAATATGTGATTCCAGATTTGATAGCCTGAGGGAAGTGAAGCTGGTGCAATCCCATGCCCCCAGGTCCAACCAGGTCCAACCAGCAGGATGTCTGAAGGTGTATTTTCAGCAGGAACATGCACAGAGGTTACACATATACAGCACATATATACATGGCCAGCTGCACAGATCACAGGCAAACACTGAGAGCACTCACACAAACACAGCACCAGTGGCCTCATCCTGTTCCCCTCTCTGGGTGAGCAGGACAGAGGTTTACTAAGAAAAAGGATATATATATAGGTATATACTTATGTACAAGGTGGATCCCCATGGCACCTGTGCTCAGGCATTCAGTCTGCCGAGTAGCTGCCCTCAATCCCCATTTCCAGTTGCTGGCACCTGGAGGCATGAGCCGCCAGGACCACAGTCCCACTCCAGATGCTGGGACTGCACACATGCATACCCAGAGCCAACTGGGACGCCCCTGGTCCCGCAGCTGACACCACTGTGCTCTCATACCCAGAGCTGCCCACAGAGACCCACTCAATGCCTTGCTCCTTGTGGACCTTGGAGGTGAAAGGACACATCTATTATAGGTATATGATACTGAAAAGTGTAGCTGTATGAAAACACTGAGGTGTCTGGAAATTTAGAATAATTTGGGGGGAATGGTTGAGTAGGCAAGGAGCAGGGCTGGATACACAGATGATTAATCGGGGAAACAAGCAAAAACAAAGGTATCATAAAATTTTCTTCTCTACCTTGCCATATGCATTTATTATAATTACATCTTAACATTCAGATGTTAAGAGCTAAGGCATCTCTCCTTCTGTATATTTTGGATGGGAACTTTAAAAGGATTTATGAAGTGTCTAATTTAATGCATGGCTGCTTAAGCAGAATAAGAGGTTTTGCAGTAGATTGTTGTTTTTTCCACGACAAAAAAGATTCCAGTTATTTAAAATTTTGTCGAAAAGGGACTTAGAACCAGCAAACAGGTCAGGTAGCTGAAAATTCCTGAGACCTGGACCTGTTATTCTAATACATAGGAGCAAACTTAGAGATAGTTTTTTTTTTATTTTTTTTTTATTTTTTTATTTTTTTTTTTTTTTTTAACCTGTAGTAGAACCAGGATGGGCAGTCTCACACCTACTTTCCCCATCCATTGCATCCATGATGCAGCATGGGCACTCTGTTCTCACTATCCATTTAAGAAGGTATTTCCTTCCAGAACAGATTCTGAGCAGCAGTTTATCTGTTCCAGCTTCCTCTATTCCATGTTCTTTCAAAAAACCTGTTCCCAGGTAGAGCCAGTCTGCCAAACCAAACTGCACAGCTTCTTCAGCCGTCACCTGGAGATCCTGCACAGTCTGGGACCCCCATTGCCTTTGTGGTTTCTGTGGACCTCAGCACTGCTGCTACAGCAAAGGGTTGGTCCCCAGTTGACGCAGCTGAGGACCTTACTGCCTGAGCCCTCCATCCCCAGGGGCTCTCTAGAGAACTTTGTATGAACTCCTCTCTAGCAGTTGTGGCTCCAAACCTGCCTATGCTGGAAGAATATGGAAAACTAGGAAGCAAACAAGCAAACAAACAAACTGACCTGATCCTCCACCTAGCAAAAGAGTCATTGTCCACAGATTTATGGGGCAAAAGATCATTAGGGGATCCAAGAATATTTTGACCCAGCAAGGGTTTTATTTTTTTCTGATTCAGCATAATCCAGGAATTCCTACAGGAATTGTACGAGAATAACAGGTTTTACAGCCCCTTGTCACTTGAAAGCCCATCTTTACAGCAAGAAGACTGGGGTCAGAGGCACATGCAGTTAATGGCTGAGACATGCCCTTTCTCAAAGCTCAGTCATCCACACGGAGACAAATTTTCCCTTTTCTCCAGAGCACAGTGCTGTCACTGCACCCCTTTCAGGTTAGCAGCAATTCTCTCCTCTAAATTGACATTTCTCAGTGGGTTTAGCTACATGGTCCTAACCATAGTTTTTGTGTTGAAGACTGACATCCTTCAGTTTCCCACTCCTTTGTACTGACTGGAGCAAACTGACCTAGAAAACGAAGAGAAGGCCTGCTGTTTTGCTTTGTCAGTTCATCTGACTCTGCTTTTAACAGGACTGCTGTGTGGTCACAGGTTTTTCTTCCCTCCTCCGTTCCCTAACTCAGCAGCTGTAACATGCTTCAGAGAATGACTCAGCCTCACAAGTTCATTGTGATGCAAACAAGAGTGGGAACATATCCTGAAAGAGGTACACACCAGAATGTTACTGTCATACCTTTTTGAATGTATGAATCTTGCCTTTTAGAGGACCACCAAAGGACCCATCACTGCAGAAAGTCCCTAACTCTCCTGTTGATTTTGAGGGGGAATGGCTACAACTAAGTCAACCCTTCAAGCAGAAGTAGGGCAGTAGAAACTTCTCTTTTGTCTAGATTCAATCTTGAAGATAATCAAGACCAATACATTACTGGGTGGGAATGTCTTTTAGGAGGCCCAGAATTGTTTGGCCTTCATACAGAGACTTGAAAGATACCTGTCATTCCTTGGAAACTCTGTCAAGAGGAGAGAATAGCAGATAGTTTAGGTATCTTCTCATATAAAGTGAAGACTTCCATCACGTCAAGCATTAGCAAGAGACCCTAAAAAATAAAACACAAAAAACAATACATGAAAAAAAAATGTGCAGAGAGAATTTTTCCATCTGTCATTTCTGACCAAAGTAAAAAAAAAAAAAAAAAAAAAAAAAAAAGTAGTTTTTGTTGAATACAGTGTATTTTTCAGGTACAGCAGGTCAATGTCAAAAGTAAAGCCATGTCTATTTCGTATTCAAGTAAAACCCCTTACTGAGGAAAGCCAAAAGCCTTATTTTGTATTCAAAATCTTAGGAACAGAGTGTCTAGACATGCAGCTGGTATGTTGGGGTATTTAAAGAACTTTGCAGTTTTAGCAATGTATTTTTTATTCTCATTCTACTTTTCTGTTCAGAGGGCGAACCTATGAATTTCTCATCCACAGGAGTAACAACCCTGTGGAGTATCCCATGAAGTATTACAAACCTTTCCTAACATTTTGCATCAAATTTAAAAGAAAAAAAAACACACACACACAAAAAAAACAACTGTTCAAATTGACTGGGTAGTCAGGCCAGAAAGTAAAGCAATGTCTGACTGAAAGTAAAGTTGATACCTGCTCAGCTGTATGCTCCAAATGGCAGCCCAAATAGGAAAAAAACATTTGACAGAACAAACCTCGCAAATCCACAGCTTGCTTAAAGCATGTGAAAAAAATGTGGTTGTCAAAGGTGGAGTTTTATATGTTTTATATATATGTTCATATGTTATATATATACATATTTATATAGAGAGAGCAACTATCACCATGTTGGTCAACGCTCCTCGGAACCATTCTGATGGCAGCGGTAAGAACAAGAGTTGGCCTGTTAGTACCTCAGCACTACTGTTTCCAAACAGTTAAAGAATATATATATATTTTAATTAATTAATTTATTTATTTTTAAAATGCCACAAGACTCTTACCAGAAGACAAGGCCAGATGCTTCTGGTAACACAGAAAATCAGAAAACAAACACCTTGATAACTGTGGTTAAAGAAAGAAAATTTTAAGATAAACAAAGAATATTTATACTTGTGACTGATAAAATTCTTGTGTTTGAATTAAATCAGATTAGTATGTAATGCATTAGTTGATAGAGGTTTGTTCTGTTTTCAGTGACTTTTAAAATATACTTCTAGTGTCAATTCTAATTCACCAGTGTATGTCCTCTAAATGCACTCTGTAGAATTTCCCTCCCACACCATATGTGAGATACATTTTTATAACAAGAACAAAGAGGAAAATAATGGAGCTTTGCTGCTGTTTAGTGAATGGAAATTTTCAGGGTTGCTGGATATCAGTGCATTAGTGGTGGGAAATCAGGTTTTCCCACAGGGTCTGAAATACTCTGACTGACAACTCTGGTTTAAGGATCACTTGGGAAGGAAGTGTGCTGCATGTTAGAAGACAATCCCACTTATTGCTGTGCCACTGACGCTTTTCTGGAGCTACGTAATTCCCATTGGGCTATGTGAGTGTTTCGTGAACACCAGGTTAGCTTTAGCCCCCTTCTCTCTTACTAAAAAAGAAAAGGCAGAAGAAAGGCAAAGCAGCAGAACTGCAATCTTTTTTCTTAACTATCCCAAAACAAACTGTCAGTAAGCAGGGAAGTTTTATGAGGCCATGCCAGTGGAAAGCATCTTCCTTTCCTTTTAAATAAGTGACCACTTGCAGACAACCAGGCTCAAAATATAAAATAACATAGAATTTTAACCACACAATTCCCTTAAGAGACATGTAAAACTGTATCCATATTTCCTGACAGAAACTATTTTATTTTATTTTTTAAGTTGGAATTATTTTGAATCATGGCATAAAACTTCAGGACCTAAAAAAAAGAAAAAATGGATATTTTATAGCTTGCATTCAGATTTCCCCACACTGCTATTAATTTATTCTAAAAAAAAAAAAAATAGAATCTCGAGGAGAAACCAGTAAGATACCTATGGTCCATAGTCTCCAGACAAAGTGTTCATTAAACTTGTCAAGAAGTTTGCCTAAAGAAAGCTGGAATACCTGGCCTTTATAAAGCATGCACTGATTTTAAGTTTGACAGAGGTAAATTCTCTACCACCCTGCAGTCATGGGAATAAATGTAATACAGGCCAGATCAGAAGCAGTTTAGTATAGGTACACAACAGCAGCACACAGCCTCTGCTGATGTGAGCTCTGCCCAAAGGGGGCAGTTTCAGAGTTTATAAACCTATAGATTGCACAACCAGTTCTTCACCAAACTGTGCAAGATAAGCAGGACTACAGCACACTGCAACAGCGAGCAGTGATGTGGATCACACAGGGAGGCTCTGGACAGTCAGGTAAGAAAACTCTAGGCAGTAGCTCTCCTTTGAGAATGATTCACTCCTTTGTCAATTAGTTTGTGCTGAGTTGGTGAGGCCGGTAGGTCATGCTGACATGTATTTCTTAACCAGTGAGGCCTGCGAGGGCCCGTGAAGTGTTAACTGTTGTACTTCCACAATACATTTCCAAACAACAAGATGGAGAGCTGAGGCCTTGTCTTCATCAGAAATATTATTGAAATGTGTTGATGTCAAGAGTTGCCTGAAGCAGGGCTAAAAAGAAGGAACATGCATGCACTACCACTCAGTTGCCTTGGCACTGCTGAGGTTATGTTCATTGTCCCAGAGTGGGTGACTGCAAGCAACTTTAATACAACCCAGACAGAACATATTTAAAACTGCTGTGAAATTCACACTGAATTTCAGAGCAAATATCTGCTGTGATAAATGATAGCAGTGCACACTTGCCAGGGCTAAAATGGGCATGTGGCGTGCATTAAAACTAGTTTGCAAAAGCTGATCCCAGCTGACTAGGCATCTCCAGAGGCATTGTTCTTAAAAACTCACATTCCAGTCTCTTGAATTTAAGACTTCGAAAAAATGTAAGACTAAGACAATGGCAATACTGAAGCCATATCTCAGGAGGCCAAGTATACCCAGGTACCAGTGTCCTTCAGAGGGCTGGGATCTCACAGCCCAAGTCCCCCAAAGACTTCCAACAGGCATGGCCACTGCCTCTGCTGAACATTACTGAGCTGTATCACTGGGTGATTTGGCCTACCCTGTCTGTTCTTGAGGGCTGACTTGCGTGAAATTTTGTACTGAAGATAAGTTCAACTGGGCTGCTTTGCAAAAAAAGGTCCTTGAGGCACCAGTTTACATATGAAAGGTTTTCTCTGCTGTGGTGAGAGATGGAAATTAAAGTTCACACTTAAACTGGTGCCAATAATGTGCTTTGCATCAATTCAAGGGTGATATGGGGTAATTTTCGCTGGACGTCTCTGCAGTAGTGTAAAGCACTTGGAAAGAGCTCATTGTATCTTTAGAAAAAGGAACCGTTAATTCTACAGAAAACAGATGTAGGCATTGGGTAAGTGTGTGTCTAGACAACAGCTACCTGCCAACCCACAGATACCGTGCAATTTGGCAAATGGGACTGTAAGGCATGAATAGAAATCATTTTGTCAGTTCCTTGTGTGAGTGACAGATCCTAAGCAAGGGAAGGGCTGAAAAACTACTGTGTAAACCAAACTCTCAGCATAAGCAGTCTCTAGCCCCTAGCCTTTATCTTTCATGAAATATTCAAATGTAGACATATTCAACCCTGAATCTGTATGTTGAATAGGTCACATGGTGAATAGAATAGGGGACATTTCAGGAAAAGGCATAATTAATTGTCTTTTTTTTTTTTTTTTTTTTTTTTTCAGTCAAAGGAACAATAAAATGTCCCAGTTCGCTTTGATTAGCTGGCTAGGCACAGGGCAAATTAATATTCAGTAAATATCCATACTTCTTTTGTTGTGAAAGAGTCTTTCCAAACAGCAGATTCTGACACAGGTCATCAGCCACTCTTCCCCTGTATTCCTCAAAATGCTATTTTAATTGTTGGCTTTTCTCTCCCCCTTAAATAGCTTTTAGCCAGCCATTATGACTTAAACAGCAACTGAGACATGAAAAATAAAGTAAGTGTAGTGTGAAGGTTAGATCAAATGACAAACCATTGGCATCTCACTGCTGAATTTCTTCTTTTATCAAAAACTGCAGTTTTCCTGTTACTGCACTTTCCATACATTAATTTCAGTTGAAAAGGGAGGTTACTCATGCGTAGCTGGTAGTCTGTGTTCTTTGTAGCAGTACTGGAATCATGCATTCTGTATGTACTATAAGCACAGGAAACATCTAGAAAACTGCTCTGTATATGTTTACTATAAGCTTGTTACATAGGCTTAGAATCAAAATTTTCTTTATTTTTTTTTTTTGATGATTCCTTAGAGGATTAAGAAATTGTGAGAAAAAGAGAGAAGTGAGCATGGCAAGATATCAGTCATTTTCACTTGCAGGAAATGGTCCCTTTTTTCACTGATTCTCCATCTTTTTGCCAGGTTCTCACTCTCAGATCTAGGTTTTAAATTCCCAGAGGAGCCTTGAGGATCTTCTTTTTTTTGCTTGAACCTTTGCTATATTATAACTACTTAGGTTGAAATTGCTTGGATTGATTACTGCTTTTGTCATCTCAACATCTCACTTGTTCAGCTAATGAACTGCTCAGAGGAGAATGAGTGTGTGCTCAGGTACCCAGCATGGGAGGGTGAGTCTGTCCAGCCTCTCGTTACCAGTCATGGTAGGATCCAAATCTGCTTTGTTTCTTACTTAAAGGTCACCGATAGCACTGTCAGCTGAGAAATACCGACCAGATTTTCAAAGCTCAATAAAGTCAATTAGGAACCTGAATTTCTGAAAATAATCAGGCATTTTGGCAGTCTTTTTTGTTTGTATCACTAGCAGTCTACACTACCCAAAAAACAATGACACTGCTGAATTAACTCCGTCTTTTCTCAGGAGTCCAGGAAAGAAAAAAGTAACTGCAATAGTTGCATGTGGTTTCAGTCTGAGGGACAGAGGAACATAAAGGCTCCTGTTACCCTCTGCGTGTGGTGGCAGTAGTGGAGCCCTAAGTGATGCTCGAAAGGGTCCATCCATACAGTGAACACTGCCCAAAAACGTCCTTTCTTCAGTCTCTTGAAAAATAAAAATAGGAATTCTGGGCTGCCCAATGCACCCACACCCACCATTACAGCCTACAGATACTATTTTACTGATTGTGATTTAAGTATAAAATCTCTTGCTTGTCAAGAGATGGAGCTCACTTAAAACTCCATTTGAAGCCAGCTGATCTACATACATAGCCTATGAGAGATCTGGATTTGAAATCTAACAGCTGACAAAGTGTATAAATTAGCTGTCAAGGTCACAGACTATAGCACCTGTTTAAGCTGACAAATTTATGTCTTTAACATACAGTACTTTTGCTGCCAACAGTAGTCTGTATTTCTGCTGGCAGATTTCCACACATAAGGAATGATGTGCTTATGCTGCAACTGACTTATAAACACGTCATGTTAACAGAGTAATTATAGACTTACACAAGCAACACAATTTGCAAAACAATTACTTTACTCTTCAATGCTAGATGGTTTCATTGTGTTCCAGAAAATAATTCCAAGTTTCAACATATCTTGCTTTCAATTCTACATCTTTGAAATGGAAACTTTATAGAGAAATATATAAGGTTCATTCGTCATTGAAGGACTATATAAAACTCTTAACTGTCTCTCTCTCTGGGGGTAAATTGTATCCAAAATGCACATAAAAGAGTATTGTGGGTAAACAGTAGACCTGTATGAGTAATCATCTACACAAGTCAGAGTTTGCACTACATATGGTCTGAAATAAAAAGATTTAAATTAAAATAAAAAACAAAAGCCATTCAAGAACATGAAAAGCATCTTCTTTTTGTAGAACTGAAAGAAATTTTTGTAGTTTTCAAAAGACTGTGAAAACCTGCTACAAAACCCAACAAAAATCAAACATAAATCTAGTAAATTGGTATGCAGAATCTTGTGCTTCAGTGTTTCAGAATACGGTCCATATTTGGAGAATGTGCATGGTCAGTGATGGCTGATTAATAGCAGAGGACAAATAAGCCCCCCCTTACTCAAGCAAACAGACCCCACCCTCAAACAAACCCCATCTGGCCAAACAAATCCAAACTACTTACTGTCTCTACATGGAGAATCTGTTTCATTTTGGGTATCATATTCAGTCAGGCTTATCTAGACTTGACTTGGCTTAAGATCCTCAAATATCTTGTGTAAATACCACTTGTGGTATAACACAGTCATGTAAAGTTAACAGATGGAGATTGTCAAATAATTAATATAACATCCTAGTGATATTTTTCTCAGGAGTTTTCCAGGAATACTGTTTGCACATATGCTTGTTTAAAAGGCTAATAATCCAAGGTATCCTCCTTCAGTTACTTGTCACAATACAGCCTTCACAAAAGTATTATGATCCTGCAAATATATCGGTGCCATTGTACTGAGTGAATGAAAAGTCCTCAGTTAATTAGTTATAGTTTTTTATGGTATTCTTATTTCAGGATTTCTAACAGAAAATACTGCAGAACATGTGTATAATATTACTGATCTGTAACGATGTTCAGGGGAGTGTAATTTGTGTCTGACATTATTGTAAAGCACTTGCAATGGCAACTGAAGAGTATTGCCACATGGATATGGTAACTCCAGCTCTGTAAGCAGGAGCTTGAGCACTTCTCAGTTTCCGTCTTCCCTCTGCAGGGCTGGTGGAAAAGGAATGGAGCTTTCTGTCCTGCTCTTTCTGTTATTGAGCATAGGTAACACTGCTTCTTTCTCTTTTAGTTTAAAACTATTCCCCCTTGTCCTGCTATTATCTGCCTGAGAAAAAAGTTGCTCTCCATCTTTTTTATCAGCCTCCTTTAAGCACTGAAGAGCTGCAATGAGGTCACCCCCGAGCCTTCTCTTCTGTAGGCTGAACACCCCCAGCTCTCTCAGCCTTTCTTCATAGGAGAGGTGCTCCAACCTCTGATCAGCTTTGTGGCCCTTCTCTGGACCCACACGGACAGATCAACATCTTTCTTGTGCTGGGGGCCCCAGACCTGGATGCAGCACTCCATGTGCGGCCACATGAGGGTAAGGCAGAGGGGGGACAATCACCTTCCTCGACCTGCTGGCCACTCCTCTGCTGATGCAGCCCAAGCACTCACTGCTGGCTCATGTCAAGCCTTTTGTCCACCAGAACCCCCAAGTCCTTCTCTGCAGGGCTTCTCTCAATGGATTCTTCTCCCAGTCTGTCCTCATGTCTGGGATTGCCCCGACCCAGCTGCAGCACCTTGCATTTGGACTTATTGAACCTCATTAGGCTCACATGGCTGCACTTCTCATGCTTGTTCAGGTGGCTCTGGATGGCATCTCTTCCTTCTGTTGTATCAACTGCATCACTCAGCTCAGTGTCATCTGGGAACTTGCTGAGGGTGCACTCTATCCCACTGTCTATGTTGTTGATAAAGATATTAAACATCACTGGTCCCAAGACAGACCCCTGAGGGATTCCACTAGCCACTGGCCTCCACCTGGACGTAGAACAATTGACCACCACTCACTGGGTGCAGCCTTCAAGCCCATTCCTTATCCACTGAATGGTCCACCCTTCAAATCCGTCTTTCTCCAATTTGGAGATCAGGTGGTCATATGGGACCATGCTGAAGGCCTTGCAGAAGTCCAAGTAGATGACATCAGTTAGTCTTTCCCTGTAAACTGATTCAGTCACTCCTTCATAGCAGGCCACTAGATGGGTCAAGAACAATTTGCCCTTGGTGAATCCATGCTGGCTGTCTTGGATCACCTCCTTCTCCTGCTGTGCTTTGACATTGCTTCCAGGAGGATCTGTTCCATCCTCATCTTTCTGCTGCCTACAGATATTTGCCCTACTAGAGCATGATGCCAGAAGGAGGTCTCTTGGCCACTGAAGACAGATGATAGCAGCATACTGGTCTAAGTGGTGATCTCTGTCTCAAGTCCTCTATTTCTGCTGGTGCAAGAACATGTCCTGCTCAAAGAATTCCAGTCCCTTTCCTCTTGTATTGTCTAGGTTTGCAACTGTTTGTGATACCTCAGAGCTCCAGGAGATGACACCACTGCAAGAAATTCCTAACAATGCGACCAGCTTCACACCACCATCCCTCCAAGTTCCATCTGTGATATTTTGCCTGGGGTGGCATTCCCCTTTTCTCCAAGTAATCATTAGCATTTTTTTTTTTTTTTTGGGGGTCCTTTTTACTCCTCCTTTATACTCCTCTGTCAGGCTTTCCTCCAAGACATATTTATCCAGGCAAATGTCTCGTTTTCAGGAGTTAATAGAGTTTAAGAAGCAATGCTCTCTTCTTTAGGAACACTTACAGACCCACTGCTTTGTGTCCTTCTTGTGCCGGTACCTACTCAAATGTCATTTTGATTCATGGTTTGGAGGAAGGGATAGAAGAGGAAAAACCACATTATTTCTCTGCACTGTAAACGTGGCCTGGACCATGTTGGTCATACATAGAAACAGATTTTCCTTTTTTAATTTTTAGCAAGTAAGGGACTTTCTTATTCAGGATTGTAATTTGCAGTAATTCTTAGAAGCACAACATCTAGCTGAATTCAGGTAGAAAGTGCAACCTTCCAGGCCGATGTTAATAGTAGAGTGCATGATATCTTCCCTCAAAAATTACAGCTGCAAATACACCACCAAACTTCTAATACACAAAACACTTGTGTTTCTTTTTTTTTTTTTTTTGGAACAGTAACCCTTTAGATAGCTCATATACTTGTGTTGGTATTAGCACTCCTTTTTCTTTGATCTAAATTCAGATTATGTATTGTTTTTTTCTCTAATAGCTAGAATGTTTTTACTTCTAAATATTTATGTGTATACATATATATAAAGTACAAATAGTTTTTTGTGTATTCAAATATACAGCACAAATGCCATATAAATCTCCTCCTTCCCTATTGATGTGAGCAAACTGCAGTGGAGGAAAACAGATTTACATTAAATGAAATCAGATAAAATTGAACATTCAGTTTCAAAACTAAAAATCTTAATGCTGCTATACTCACACTTTTAAACAGCCAATGAACTAGTATTAGGTTTATATTGACTTTTATAAAATTTCAAACAGGTGGATCCAGATATTGAGGTGTGGCTGAACTGCAAATGGCTTTCTTCAGTTAGTCTGGGACAAGCTAACGACGGGGTCACCCCTACAACAAACAAGTAGCAGAGGCTCAGAACCGCTCCACACCTGTCCATCTGTCAAGGAATCATAGAATCATAGGATCATAGAATCATAGAATATCCCGAGTTGGAAGGGACCCATAAGGATCATCAAGTCCAACTCCTGGCACCACACAGGTCTACCCAAAATTTTAGACCATGTGACTAAGTGTACAGTCCAATCGCTTCTTAAATTCAGACAGGCTTGGTGCAGTGACTACTTCACTGCGGAGCCTGTTCCAGTGCGCAACCACCCTCTCAGTGAAGAACCTCTTCCTGATGTCCAGCCTAAACTTCCCCTGCCTCAGCTTAACACCTTCCTGCGGCTCCTATCACTGGTGATAACGGAGAATAGGTCACCTGCCTCTCCACTCCCTCTCGCGAGGAAGCTGTAGACTGCATGAGGTCCCCCCTCAGCCTCCTCTTCTCCAGGCTGAACAGGCCCAGTGACCTCAGCCGCTCCTCATATGTCTTCCCCTCTAGATCCTTCACCATCTTCGTCGCCCTCCTCTGGACACTCTCCAACAGTTTAATGTTCTTTTTGTACTGTGGTGCCCAGAACTGCACACAGTACTCAAGGCGAGGCCGCACCAGCGCAGAGTAGAACAGGACAATCACTTCCCTCGACCGACTAGCAATGTCGTGCTTGATGCATCCCAGGATACGGTTGGCCCTCCTGGCTGCTAGGGCACACTGCTGGTTCATATTCAACTTGCTGTCAACCACAACCCCCAGATCCCTCTCTGTGGGGCTGCTCTCCAGCATATCGTTGCCCAGTCTGTACATATAGCCAGGGTTGCCCTGTCCCAGGTGCAGGACCCGCCACTTGCTTTTGTTAAACTTCATGTGGTTGGTGATTGCCCAGCTTTCCAATCTGTCTAGATCTCTCCGCAAGGCCTTTCCACCCTCAGCTGAGTCTACAACTCCTCCAAGTTTGGTGTCGTCGGCAAATTTGCTCAAAACACCTTCTAGTCCTACATCCAAATTGTTTATAAAAACATTGAAGAGGACTGGCCCTACAATGGAACCTTGAGGGACCCCACTAGTGACCATCTGCCAGCCTGATGTGGCCCCATTTACCACAACCCTTTGAGCCCTGCCCGTCAGCCAATTGCTCACCCATTGGATGATGATTTTGTTTAGCTGTATGCTGGATATTTTGTCCAGTAGGATCCTATGGGAAATGGTGTCAAAAGCTTTGCTGAAGTCCAAAAAGATTACATCAGCTGGTTTCCCTTGATTGACTAGATGGGTAACTTTATCATAAAAGGAAATCAAATTTGTTAGGCAGGACCTACCCTCATGAACCCATGTTGGCTGGGACCAATGACTACATTGTCCCCCAGGTGCACTTAAATAACTTCAAGGATCATCTCCATAATTTTACCAGGTACTGCCGTGAGACTGACAGGCCTGTAATCGCTAGGGTCTTCTTTCTTACCCTTCTTGAAAGCTGGCACAACATTTGCCAGCTTCCAGTCTACTGGGACCTCTCCAGATTCCCAAGATTGTTGAAAACTAATTCAGAGAGGTCCTGCGATGACGTCAGCCAGCTCTTTAAGCACCCTGAATGGCTAAGCTGCCTAGACACAGCCTAGCACTTGGACCATTTCAGGAGAAGATACACTCATCTTACGCCTGTCCATCAGCTGTTTTGGGAGACCAAGAGAACACAATGCAAAATTCCCCAGGCTCTGTTGAAACTGGCTGTTACTGCTTTGTACTGCTTTCAGGGCACAGAAAGGAGAGGGGCTCCAGTTCTGTATTTGTAAAGAACCCAATTTCCTCTTCTGCTTTTCTGAGAACTATGTCTTTGCATAAGACTAAACAAAAGTCAATGCCATGCTACACACTGGAAATTCAGAATTTCTCAGGATAAAATTGCTTTTGTAGTTGCACAACACAGAATTATGGGATTAAATATCATGTGCTTATAATACAGTTACATCCCCCTGTCCCACTGTTGAATATACGTCCTCGAGATAGGTCTGTCATGCTGTTCTCACATATGCTAACTATGTGGCCAATTGTTACTCAGAATATATCTTTGGGCTGATCAGAGTTGATGAACTTTTTATATTCAGCAGGTACATGCGAGGAGGTAGTGTGGATTAGAGGCTCTTTCATACACAGTGAATGTATATGAATCACTGAAAGCCAGCGTCATTTTTATTTTTTACTTTTATTATTTATTTTATTTTATTTTATTTTATTTTATTTTATTTTATTTTATTTATGTTTACTTTTTGTAGCTCTACTTTTTAATGGCAGGGAAAAAGCTGACTCTGGCCTCAGGTATTCATACTCCATGATATTAAGCATGCCTTTCTATCCATGTGTTCTCCTTTGGCTTGAGGGGCAGTGGTCACACTTAACTCACCAACAGATAGTTCTAAGCTGCATGATACTTGTTCAGACACCAAGAATAGAAACCATGCTCTCCTGATTTCTTAACAAGCTGTTAAGACCCTAATTCACCATACAGTCCTGTGCATAGCCCTCACGTCTGAAGTTTAAGAATTTCAATTAACTCTTGGCACTTCAGATATTACCTCCTGGCCTGTGGCTCAGGAGGTGCTGAGCATTTAGAAGCTGAGGTTAAAAAAAAAAATAAAAAAAGATCTGTAGGAGCAAAACTTAGAAACAGATTTTTGGTGGTTTTGGTCAGATAATCAGCATCGGAAGTATCAGAGATCTAGATGCCCTTTTGAAAGGTCTTATGTGTGAAACAGTAATGTCAGTGTATTGTCTTTCACACTAGCAAGGGAAATAAGCAAAAACAAATGAACAAGCAATAAACAAGCACAGAGTTATCAGAACTATTGCTTTTTCTGAAACTATCTGTTTAAATCAACTTTCAATGAAATAAACATGTCTCCTGCCAATTTACCTGTCAAAGCTGACTTTGAGGAGAAGGACCCCAGTCATTTTGTCAGGAAGTCAGTGTTTGCCTGCCCCAGACTGGTGAGTCCATGCTTTTATGGTGTGTAGGAGTTTGTGCAAAGGAAAACAAAAAACTAGAGAACAGGCTATTATGGTGATGAATTCTTCATTTGTGAAGGGGAACACAACTTGGAGTAGTTTCCTCATTCCTGCTTAGTCCTGTAGCGTCTCAGGATTGGCAGAAACCTTTGTTCTTCTCCTTAAGGTCTGCTGTATAGCCAAGCTTGTTTGTACGCATTGTCTCCTATGACTATTTTTCTGCTTGTAGCAGTATGAAAAATTAAAGAACTTATTCATCTGGGTACATCCTACCAACTATTTTCACATGGCTACTCCAGTTAATTGATCCAACAAGAGCATACTGTCATGCCTGAAGCAGTCCAGACTTTAACGGATACCTTGCACCACAGCTTTTCCTCTGTTGGCCATGAATTAATTTGTGTATTTCTCATAGGAAATATTGAGATCCCTTTTTTATTATTATTATTATTATTATTTTCCTTCCCCAGAACTGTGTTACTAAACAAAACTTCTTGGAAATATTTAACTCATTGGAATTTGAAGAGCTCTCAGATCTACGGGAACATAAAAAAAAAAAAAAAAAAAAGGATACGAGTCATTCTAAGAATATTTTCTGTAGGCATATTATGTCTTTTTTGATCTGGCAGTACTCAGGTTATTCTGCAGGCCAGAACTCCTAAACAGCCCGGTGGTCGTGATGGCTCTGAAACTTCTAATGAAATTAATTTCCCATTTCAAATATCAAAATAATGACACCCCCATTCATAAAATTGTACAGCATGCTGGAGTCTAGGTCTTTTGAAAATGCAGCAATATGTGTATTTCTAAATGATAAACTTTTTTTTTTTTTTTTTAAAGGGAAAAAGGAAGAAATTAAAATAAAATCATTGTGCACCTGAAACAAGCAAACAAGAAAAAAAAAAACAACTTAAATCTCTGGAAAATCTTATATTCATTGGGAATCATGATCTTTTCTAACAGTAACAGCAAAATTCTCATTTTCAGGTTATTATAGTTTCCTATGAATTCAAACACACCTTTCATCTTAAATCATTTCTGTGTTGTAACCATTATCAGTGCTTGATTCTCAGGTTTGCTGAATTCACCCTTTGGAGATGGCTCTTTCTCAGAAATGTCAAAAAAGCTAAACAAAATGTAGACAAGTGAACGTACAGTTTGAGGCAAATAATCTTCCAGATAAAAATAGCTTGATTGTATTCTACTTGTGGAGGCAGTAATGACAGAAGAGGGAAAACAACAACAACAACAACAAAAAACACCTGTCATAGGTAGCTGTGATTTTACTCTCTTTTGAAGCCAAATGCTGTATGTTTTTCAAGACAGTGTACTCTAGCTAAACACCAGATACACAACTCTGCCTAAATACTTAAACAGCTCTATTCCTGCACCACAGTAGCCCTGGCACATCTACCCTTTTGTTGCTGCAAAATTGGGTAATATTACTTTGCAATGACAGAAAATCACAGAAAATTCAACAGCTAGAGCTAGTTTAAACTCAGCAATGGAATTCATATGCAGAAGGGCTCATACTAGCATTGTTAGCAGACATGTACATTCAGGTCCCATTTTCTCAAGTCTTTAGTG
Organism: Cygnus olor; assembly: GCF_009769625.2. Lineage (NCBI taxonomy): Eukaryota > Metazoa > Chordata > Aves > Anseriformes > Anatidae > Cygnus > Cygnus olor. The sequence goes on along the minus strand of NC_049198.1, from coordinate 67,571,630 downwards.
GACTGTTGGCCTGATTACTGGTCACTGGACTTGTGGATTCAGGGACTTTAAAGTCCTCTGAATGAGGCATTGCCCTCTTTTGCCACACACAGTAACACTTAATAACTGGCTGAAAATTTGTACCTTATTCTTAGCTTGGTGAACAATTTTCTTCCATTTTCTTTAAATAATAATGTCACAGAATAGCCCCAAAACCTAAATCCACTGTCCTAAACCGTGGTCCTCTCTATCAGAACAGAAATTCAACAGGGAAAAAAGATACTTCCAGCTGCAACTGCCCATTTTCTACAGTTTTTTCCTCTACTATGAACACACATGTCCAACCCGTGTCACCATCAACATGACAAGAAGAATAGGCAAGGCAGAACCTTGCTATTGTTAGGAGAAACAGCAACATCACCTAATTGCTAGAATGGTCCCATTATTTCAGGGGTATCGGAACAAATCCACCTTTGAGATACGTCACTGTCAAGAGCCCTAAGGGCACTCACAGGCCTTCGTGGATCTAACGGTCCATCCCTGGGGCCTCTCCCCAGCCCTGCCCATGGCTCAGGAGCCCCATTTCAGCTCAACCTGGGGATGTCCTTCCCTGTCCTGGTGAGGCTGTGGAAGCACTGGTCATCAGATCTGGATCCTCAGACCTACCCCATGCCCTGGTGCCTTAGGTGTGATTGGGACCCATGCTGTGCCCTCATCTCCATCCCTGCTGCTGGTTACATCTGCTGCTCCTGCTGGTTGCCCTTGCACCTGTTCTGGACCTTACGAATTCCCAGGGCTATTGATGCCCCCCCAGCCAGAGCTCAGCTCTGCCTGCTGCATTGGCACCCCCCCCAGCATTGCATTTTGTTGTGGATGTGGCTGGCACTGGGTTTCTGGCTCCCCATCCCTGAGGGAGCAGCCAGCTCCTGCTGTTTCTGGATGATAACCTGCCCATTTTGTCATTGAGCTGCTCATTTCAGAGCTAATGTGGAATTTCAGTCATTGCTTCCTTGAGAAGAAATGTGAAATTATGGCATAAAACCCAAGTAGTGTAGCATCAAGCTATTTGAATTCAGCACCAATGTGTCAAATTATCAGGTGCTTATTTTGGTGAACCACAGTCTGGAACTTCTGAATGTATTATACACATGTATGTATAAGCATTCGCATAGATATGTAGTGCTTTAAATTGAATTAGCCAATGCACTAGTAAGATAGAGATAACGAAAATAATAATTCATTTATTTATATTATACCAATATTATCATAGAAATATAATATAATTATATGTTTATTATTTAAATAGTAATAAAATAGACTTGTAGGATTAAGATTATTATGTTTCTTTCCTTTGGTAAGGTCAACTTAATAACAAATGCCTGTCTAAAATTTCACAAATGGTATTGCCCTAAGGAAAGGAAAGGTTAAAGGTGTTTGTACTATGTAAGGATAAGAAGCGCGTGTCAGAATTAGCTTTCAAATTAGGAAATTACAAGAAAATGAGATACAATGCCTGTGTGTTGACTAACAGCTAAGGATGGGAATATTCTCATTAGTTGTTTGGAAAGGGAATTCTCTAGGCAGTGTACTTAGGAGATGAAAACAGAATATTATGTTCCAGAGGATGTCTGTATGAATGCTTGTTATACGAGGAAGCATTGCAGAAGCGGAGCAATGTATACTTTGTTCTATTATTCAGAGAATGGCTGGTGTTAAAGATTGAATTTTGCTGGATTTTACTAAGTAAGGGAAAAACTGTTAAAAAAAAGTCCTCCAAGAATATATGAAGAATAGTATCTTCTTTCTCTTAAGATTAAGGACAAGACTTTCCACTAAGGAATGTTAGTATAGCTGTACTGGCGTCAATGATAGTACATTAATTTATAATAGCTAGCTATTCATGATGTTTTGCAAACAAATAAAAATGCATATGTTCCACTCATATGAGGCTCTTGCTTGTGCTGTTCCTTACAGACCTACATTCTCATTCAACAGAGCCAGTGAGAACATGTTTGAACAAGAGGTCAGAGGAATTTATGGAAGAGTATGAAAATATTATTACTTATGCAGTGCCACATGTATTCTCAGAGACTTTCTACCCGTGGATAATAAACTATGAAAGCAGAAGACAATGTCCCTTGTCTCAAAGACCTTCCTGCTTCTGAGCATTAGAGGAGTACAAATGGAGTATGCAGTTGATGCAGATTTGGAACTGCTGTTAATAGATTATGAAAAAAATATTTTCATGCAATTTCAAATCATTCAAAACACACAGGTGAACACCCTTGCTTTTTTTCTGTAGTGAATTTCCCACAGTAGACTAAAAAGCCTTGAAAATCCAAAATCTTCACAGAGAAAATACATGTGGTTACTGGGTCAGATGAAAAAAATGTATATTATAAACGTGAACAAACAGATTATTCACAACTCTGCCCCAGCTCCCACAGCTCTCCCATGCAGGTCTATTCTTGCAGGTATGATTTGAGACAATCCACTTACTTTCCCTGGTGGTAGCAAACTTTGCTCAGTCCTGCCAAGGGCTCAGAAGAACTTTTTCATCCTTTTCAAAGCCTGGCTGGCTGCTTCCCACGTTTTCTCAGTTTTTCTCAGAGCCACGGGATCTTTTCCGTCCTGGGTACAACTTCATTTACTGTGCTTGACAATCTTCTCTGTTGGGGCATGCCTTTGGCAAAGTGCACACCCTAGCTAAATAGTGTATTTGTCATCCTCCTCATAAAAGAATTTAAGCCAAACAAATAGCCTCATAGAACAAGCATTTGTTGTCTGGTTATCAGGGCAAATTTAGGTCCTTTCTTGATAAAATAAGACCAGAATAAAAAGTCAGGTAAGCTTTGTAAAGACAAAATATACTGGTTTGTGGCAGGGATTATTTTAATCACATCACACTTTCAAGCTTATTCATATTAAATCTTGTTTTTCATAATGACTGTCTGTATGAGCTTCCTGCAAATTTTCCTCTCCTACTTTTTCTTTTTTTTTACAGTGAAGTATGTGGTAAGACATATCACAAAAAAGTGCATAAATTGATCCAAAAACCTGAAATAAGTGGATATAAACATGACGATTCTGTAATTTGAAAGAACCACCCGTGAACTAAGTTTTCACATGCATATAACTCAAAATTTTTAAGGGTTGCATTTTTAAAAAGTATAAAGAAGGTACATCCATTTATGACCAATTATTGTTAAAAATAGAACAGTTATCACCAATCATTTTGTAAAATGTGATAAAAGTTTTTTCCCTATGAATTGTATGCTATCCTAGCAGAATTTGGACTCACTCATTCAGAGAAAAATAGGCAAGCTTTTACAAAACTCTGAAGTTCTAGGCTAAGGTTAAACCTGTTTTTTCCTTAGTCAGGCATATTAAATGTCTGATCTTTACTGAAATGATTGAATGATTGAAGCCCTATGGGATTTGGAATAAGGTCTTTGGTTTACTAATTGCACAGTAGTTCAAAAATACAGCATCCATCATGTTTTGCAGTTTAGTTTAATGATTTCAATATGACTTATGACTCTATAGGAAATATATTCTGTGAAAAATATTATTCTTACTGTACAAGGGAAAGAAATATAAAAAAATATTTTGAAGATAGAATCAAAAGATAAAATCTAGGCAAAAAAGTAATCGGGATACTTGTTACTGTGCACAATATTAACCTTATCTAAAGCTATAAGCTAAGCAGAAGTCCTGTTTCTGGATCTAACTGTGAGGTTCTGTGTTTAGGAGACTTTAGCCTTAAAAAATCTAGTGATCTTTTATTTAAAAAAATATCCAAAATTTACTATTAAAAGGTGTGAACCCTTCAGGAAATCAGTTTTTGTTTTGTTTGTTTGTTTGTTTGTTTTTTAGATTCTAAGGAGCCATGAAAACACTGTCTGCTGGATTGTTTGATAATTTTCCATTTAATTCTCTAGTTTCTTATGTTTAATATTTTGGAGGATATTTTTTTTTCTTTAAGGAATTACTTTCTTCAAAAAATGGTATCCTAAAATAAGAAATATGACCTCGTATTTTCTATCAGATAATAGTGTTAAATCTTATTTTTCTATTACGTGTGAATTTTCTGTATGATGCTTCTTAATTACATGTGGGAGAACAACTGTTACATGAAGTGATGGAGCTATTCAGCATAAAATCTGGGAGAAGTTCCTGGACAAGGAACTTCTTATAAATACATATTACCTCTTACCACTATCCATAGCAATGAGCTACTCACAACTACTTGACAGGTTTGCAAACAGGCTCATGTGAGAATACATTAGGAGCTCAAAGCTGCCTTCCATTCACTGAGAAACAGGTTATCACTCAAAGGAGAGCTCTTGAAAGAAATGGCACCAGAGAGAGTCTGCTACAAAACAAAACGAAAGAAAACAAATAAAAACTAAACCAAGCCAAACCAAACCAAAATAAAACAGATTTCATTGTGTCTCTGCTGAATTCAATAGCAAAACTGGGGTGACAGTTCCTTGTACCAAGACTGCACTTTTGAGAACTTGAAAACAAAGAACAGCTACAGTTAAACTGCTTCACTTCAGAAATGGTGAAAGCTGATGGGAAAAAGCTGTGGGATTCCCTGGTATTTCCTTACTGTGTTTTAGTGATTCTGTTCTGTGGCAGATACTCAAAAGATGCCTATGCTGTGTAACACTGCACATGCTGAGGCTTCAGAGCAAGCTCCTAATGAGCCAATAAATTTCTGTGGCAGAATACAGTACTACTTTAGGTCTCAGAAGCAGTACAGTCATGTTAGCCCATGCAGAGTATTAATTCCTCAGCTTTTTAACAGAGCTGATCATCTTGCAGGGAACACTGCCTCAGTGCTGCTCTGGTCTCGGTCCATGTAGAAACACCTGCAGAATCTTTGCAAAACAGTTTATACAGACAGTTTTGGAGCTGAATGAAAAGGGGACCATGAAAAAGCTTAGAATGGGTGCTAAGCTGTACACATTGACAAAAAAATAAAATAAATAAAATAAAATAAAATAAAATAAAATAAAATAAAATAAAAAAATAAATTGCATTTAAAATGTTGAGCTTTGGACACAGGAAAACACTATATAATTTTAAGAAGACATTAACATTTGGAAAGATAAGCAAGCAGAGCAGCAAGTGTATGGTGTCCCAGCCACAATGTGATACAGGCTTGGGTCTTAATAGGCAGTGCGTTTGATTAAGCGTGAATATACAGTGACCTCTATATTGCACTCCAACAAGGTGTTTGCCACAGCTCCACACTGCGTCACGCTCTTTCTTTGCCACGCTCTTCACAATAACTAAAGTAGTCCTCAGTGCTTTGGTGTGGTGCAAGACTATAAATTCAGTGTAAATCACCACACTGACTTCATGTTGGCAAGCCCTTAGGCATTTGGCAAAACTGGCTATCACACCAGGCATTTGAAACATCTTTAAACAGGGTTTGAAAGTTTCTAAGCAAAATTCAAAATAGTATTTGGAAGATAAGAAAAAGAAAAAATATTTTTAACTTTTCTGAGATGAGACAATTTCAAGTCTTATAGGATGGCATTTTTTTTATTAACATTTTATCTGTCATTGACAGAGGTTGAAGGCAAACAAGTATACTGCTGTCTTGTAAATCCATTTGACCACTAAAAAAAAAAAAAAAAAAAAAAAAAGAATTCCTCTACTTGAATGGCACTTTCTATTAAGTTCCTGTTTATTCCTGTTTATTTCCATCATTGAACTCAGTAGCATCTGTGTATATCTTGTGTTTTTGGATTGAAGGTCTGCACGGCAAGACTTTTTGCTAAACTCTCTCAATAAGAACAAATAGAATGCAAAACTGGAACAAGGCCATTCTGCTTGCTGTAAATCTTTAGGTATGATATTTATATTAAAAAACTCCCATTCTATTTCATACAATGCTAATAAGATGGCACAGTGGATGTCAAGTCCTTGGGAACAGTATAAGTTGGGATCACGTCAAGTGCCCTATTTCAGTACTTTACCATAGTCCTGTTTTGTTAAACAGTTGAAAGAACAAGAGGTTTGCTTCCTCCTAGTTGTATGTATTTTAATACAGAGTAAGTGTCAATTCAGGATATTATCTGTTCTTCAACACCACATATACCTGAAATTCTGGAAATGGGGTAGCTGTTTGTTGTCTGCAGGTCTGCACTGACAAATGCACCCACTGGTTGTTTGCCGTCCTCTACCAGCACAGAAGTATGCTGACAATGGTACCAGGGCCTTTTGCTGTGGGAACAGTGCCTTGACTGTCAGATTGCATATTTCTTAAACACAGCATGAAACATTGCTTTTCAGCATTTTCGTCACAGCGGTAAAGAAAGAACAGCTAGAAATGCAACGACTTGAGAGTATACTGTCTTGTGGATTTTAAGCCCATGTCTGGGAGGAGAGGGTTTTGCTGTTGCAGAAACTGCTTTGTCATTAACAGCCACAGAAAACATATGTAAAATTATGACATTTGCGTAGATGCAGGAAATTAGGACATTGAGTTTTTGAGAAAAAATATTATAGCAATTATTATTATTACAGCAATTATACAGCAATTATGATAGCAGTACTGTTTACTTAGGAATCTAAAATTAACATAAGGGAATACAGATCTTGTTGCAATGATTGTCAAAGGGTAAAGTCAAACTAAGATGCCATTACAATACTCCCAAGTCACTAACTTTAAATTTGCAAAAACTGGGTACTGTAAGATGTTATATTTTATTTGGAAGAATGCAGCACTTTTAGATGTTAATAGCTGTTTTATTCTCCAGAAAAAAATCTCTGTTCTCCAACTGTTCCATTTGTGAAATCTTCACTTAATTTGTATTATTTTGCAATCAAGTGACTTTACTACAGGAAAACTCACAGTTTGAAATTTCAAGATTAAAACTTTTTTATAAACCAAATATGAGAACTTTTGTTTTGGTTAAGTTTTTAAAAATGATATTTATATTCAATGATACTACTTTTCAATGGCACAAGATCTAATTTAAACTATTTTACATAAAACACTGCTTTGCTTTTTCACACTTGACCAAACTGAAACATTTGCTGGTTGAGTTTTTTTTTTTCCAATTTAACTGAAATGGTTCTGCTCAGTCAAGAGATAACCAAGCAGTCTAAATTGCTGTACACTCAGTTTGTGTGCATTCTTGTTGTCACAGAATTGCCTTCCTTCTTGCTCATTTGCCCAGAGATCAATGATTTGTAACCATGATTCTGACCTATGTTATGGTTTGCTTTCACTTCTAAACAAGCAAGCAGCAATATAATTTTAACACTCACACACATACACAAAAAATCACAAATGCAGTCACAGCATAAATGGGAACACTGAGCACAGACAGGTGTTGGGTACATGGATGAGCACTTGCCCAAGAAGTTTGCAAATGAAGGGTCCTCTAACAGCCTTGAAGCTCTGCTGGGTTAGGGGTTTCTTTTAACAGTTGATAACAAATAAATTCCATGAAGTAAACTCTCTGTTAAATACTACTGAAATCCTAATCAAGAAAGTAAGCTACATGACTTGATAGAACAACCTTTAATGAGCTTTTGATGGAAATCCCTATTCTTTATTCTTTAGATGGGCAGTCTGAGTAATGCAGTAAGTCTGCACTGTCTGAAAGGAGGCTGTGCAAGATGAAGAGGAAAGGTTGCAGGGCCAAATCCTTCATCAGAAAATGCTTTGAAAGATGAGACCCCAGCTGCAATGTCATTCATTCAAAACAAACAAACAAACAAGCAAGCAAGCAAACAAACAAAAAATCCCACCAACAACCATAACCCCAAACACAAGCTCCTGCTTATTAAAATGCCCTTTTGTGGAATGCTGGAGAAACTCATATCTATCAGGAGTGCCTTAACACCATCTGAAAAGGGAGCTATCAGAGCAAAAGCCTAGAAATAACTCAAACAATTCTTTCCCTTCAGTTCTGGGACTTGGAGAAAAGGTTCCTTAGAACAATCATTTATTTTGACTCTAAGAGCCCTGTGGTTGCAGTAAGCTTTTATCTTACAACAGCATAGCAGAGAACCCTGTGCATTTTGCAGTTTTGCTTTGCTACTTTTTTTTTCACCGAGACCCTAGGTTAACTAAATGTATAAAAATCGAAAGTGATATACAAATAACTTCCAAAGAAGGGCTAGGTTAAAAATACAGTTTGAGGATAGATAGAAAAATGATTGCTTGCATTTTCAAATCAGAACATTTTGAATAGTTTGAACAGTTGAAAGAGTATTTTGAAATATTCTTTCAGAATGGCTTTTCTTCATATGAGACAGTAAAACTATGACAAGTAAAAATTAATAATAGTCAAAGCAATAGGAGCCATACTGAGTTTTATATCAGAATTGCAGGATAAAGAAGGATATTATAATATGTTATCTACAGAAGGGACAAATCTTGAACCTCTTAAAGTTTTCCATGTGGCCTTCATTTTAAATCTGTTACATGCAGCAGTGCACACAGGAGGCCCTAGAAGGTTAAGAAGCAAGGTAGGACAGCAATACTTTGCATTTAGTCATGCTTATTTTCCTGATATAAGCAAATTCAAACTGCTCCAATGAAAGATATGAAGAGCAGAGGCCTTGGATTTATATTGGACTGTTGTGGCTACACATCATCATCATTGTTACCTTAGTTACAGCTACAAAAATCCTTGCAGTGGACTGTGATGTTTGAATCAGAATAAATCCTCTTGGCTTTACAGTAGTGGTAGCTGAAGAAATCATAATTTTACCTCTAGTCTGAAAGTTTCTCTGCTGCAGTTATATTTCAAGGCATGACAGATGTGAACCAGTACATCAGTCTTCATTCAGGAAATCATTTCCTTAGAGGCTACATCTCAAGAATCTGAAAACATTACTTAATTATCTATTTAACAAACCCAAACAGAACAAGAAGCTGGCAAAAAATGTAGAAATCACAGAGAGACTTTTATTCTTTCTTGTCGTTCTACATGAGTGTTTCAGGATGTGAATGAGCATTGGTATCTTCACTCTGGTACAGTGCTGATGTCTAGACTGAGTCTGCAGACATCCAGGGGAAGTATGCAGCCATGACACCATGCAACCAGCTGCAACACTGACCACTATGAAGAGCATCATTCAGACTTTCCTGAGGCAAGCGTGAAAGATATGGTCATATACAAGGAACCAAAGATGAGGAAGACTAGCTGTCAGCCTTAATGTCAGCTAAGTATTATACACTTAAGCTTTTTGCTTCATCAAAACTGAAGTTGTCCCTGCTATTGCTTATCTTTTTAAAGAAATGCAATCTCGGGGTATGTAATACATAATGGATAGGAGTTGCTGTCTTTTATTTCTGTCTATACCAATATGACATATTATAGCAGTGGTTTCAAAAGGGCAATATCTCAAGTCTCAAAAATCTGTGAAAAGCTCACTTTTGCACAGTATTGTTCTAAACGTTGAGATTCCAACCAGTGCCCCCATATACCTTGTGAGACACCCATATAATCCTGTGAGAAGAAGAAAAAACAAAAAAAGAGTAGTAATATTTAGGCTAAAAAGTTAAATTCTGATTCTTGTGGATGGAATTTTGAATAAAATCTCAAGAACTTTTGCATTGTTCTACTCCTAGCTTGGTATAAGGAATCTGAGTTGCAGAGGACATTTTCTGACCCTCTGCAGAACTATAAGCAGGTATTACTTAGTTTTCTTTTCATTAAAGGTTACACTCACTGGTGTTCTAGCTAAATGCCTCATGTAACAAATTCAGTCTAGCATCCCTTTGAAGAAGAAAAGGATTATTTTATACATGGGTACTGTGACACCAAGGAATTTATCATGATAGTCAAGGCCACACATGAGGTCTAGATTAGTTCCATAAAAAAATAATTCTCCACTCTCCTGCATCTTACAGTGAGGCGTGAATTTGCAAGTTTATGACTTCTTTCTGTGCTCTGGCTGTTAAAATGTAATTGCAAATGAAAGACTGATTTGCAGAGCACACAACAGTATGTCAGAAGTCACACGTAAAACCTTCAAATTTAGGAAAACACTTGTCTCCAAGCTGCATACTGGTGCACAGTTTCAGTGTTGTTACACAAATTTTCTTGCATTCAGTTTTGTGAACCCTGAATAAAGTCCAGTTTTCCAGCTGAGTGCTCCATTTCTGTATTTCAGAAATTGAAAACAACATTAAGTTTTCACTAGAAAGAAGAAGAAAGTGGATGAACGTACTATGAACCTCTAACAATGTCTCTCTCTCTCAATCCCTCTCCTCTATTTATATATGTGTATATTATATTTAATATTTGAGATTAATCTAGATTTCTGTGTGAACACTCTTGAAGGAAGATCTGTTGACACGTATTCAAATAATGCCACCGTAGCATATCAGACTGCATCAAGATAATCCCAGTGTCCCACAGGTAAGAGAACATACACATTCTTTACTGTATTTTCAAGCCATCTTTCATTTTGTTAAAACAGACAGAACTATTTTGCATACAATTTCTCACAGCACTTGTGATTTACTAAAGTACTAAAATCTGGGCCAACTTAACCTTGCAGCCTGCTCTTCAGGTTTCCATTTGAGATCTACAGAATAACATTACAGGAAAAGAAGATAGGAAGTGATCCCATTTAACTGAAGTTTACACTTGTCTTTTTTTAAATAAACAGCATTAAAAAAGGTGGAGGATAAATGTTTCTAGGTCATGGGGAGCACTGTTAATGCTGTTTAAATAGAAGTTTCTCAAAAGTTGCAACATTCACAAATAATTTGGATGTTTCTGTTTGGTAAATGTTGACTTTTACTTCAAGATGCCAGATAAGAAGTGACCAAGCTGAATCACAGTGTGGTAGAAATTAATTCATACTCTGAGGGTTTCCTGATAGCCCCAGGAAGTTAGTCCAAGCCAGACATTTCACCCCTCTTACATGCTTACAGCCCGTTACAACTGTCTGAAAGGATCTGACCACCATAGATATGTTAAGCTTCCTGGAAATAATAGACTTAACCAAAGGAAGGGTAGAAACCCTAAGCAAAATTATAAAAACATGCTAGGAAAAAATGCAGTAATTATTGACTCCACAACCCTGATGACATCAAGCCATAGAACTGCATCATTTTTACTAGTCCAATATGCATCCTCTTAAATGCATACAGACACACTAGTCTTCCTTTTTTGAATGTTTGCACATGGCTGTGCAAAGAATAATATCTACGAACAAGGATATTAAAATTGCCCATCTTCCTATGGCAATTTTGTTGTTTTGGATCTCTGCCAAGCACAGATAATTAATTCTTACTTCTGCCTCCTTACAAAAATGCCTTTATGCAATCACAGTTCTTAAAATGAACTGTGGTTCAAGACTCCAGTTTTAAAGGTTCAATGCATCATTTATTATAAACTCTGGATTAAGAAATACAAGCACAGGACAGCTCTGCAAGATGTTTACTGAAATAGGTTTTTGAATACAGTAAATGGCACTTCTGCTCTATCATTAATGATTATTTTGTTAATTAATGATTAGTAATTAAGAGTAATACAAGAGAGTATTTAAACAGACAAAAAAAATCCCCTAATGAAAGAATATTTGTGCACTGCTTTCTAAGGTGATCATGTGGTACTGAATGTATTTTATTAAGTGCTAAAAACTTTCCTCTTTCACTTCAAAGTGTAGAATACTTGTATGAATCTCAAGACTATGATAACTAGCAGTGAATCTTGCAACAGAAGATTTTGTGCAAGTCTGTAGCTTCAGTTGGCTGTTCATATAAGGAGTTACATAATGTGGTCTTGTTAGTTGCAGCTTTTTATATGGTGAAGAGGCAGAGTAATATTGTACAGAAACCCTTGAAAAAAAAACTATGTCGCACAATGTACACTACTGCAAGAATGAATTTAAAAATGAGAATAAATTAATTATACTATTGTAGTCCATCAGCAACATCCCTAGAAAATTAGGCATGTAAAAATTATATCTCTATTTTGCAGATGAGATGTTCATTTCTACTTTTCTCCTCGAGCTGCAAATAATGGTGCATATATCAGAGTCCCTGGGCTAATTGTACTTTTGATCCATCTGACTGTGGTTGTGTTTGGAGATCAATACCAGTTAGCCCATGTGGCCTGGATTACCTTCATTACACGGACGTCTTTTCTTCCAGGAACAAATGGTGCAATAGATGAATACAAAATCCTCTTAAAACACACTGTTATTTATCTAGAACAAAATAAACTGAAAGAGAAGAGAGGTCCCAAATGAGGAAATAGGCTTTGTGAATATCTAAACTTATCCAATATCTAATCTTTACTTTTACACCAATTCCAGTGGATACAGCTTTCTTTCCACTGCCTATGTCATCATGAAATCGCTTAGGCATTTTTTACCATTAACAGTTTTCCTTCAATTTAAACACTCAGTGAAATGATAATTATATTCAGACACAGTTGATCTTATCAACTGTATCATATTGCTATTTATAGATAGCAGATGACAGCTATATAAATGTTGGCAGGGATATCCATACAAGATTTGGTTTTGCCAGTTTTCTCATCCAGGGGTTCAGCTGTCTAATGAAGTGCTTTGTCCGTGTTTGAGCTGGATATATAAAGCGACGAGGTCTATTTTTAAGAAGACTACACTTTCACACTAGATTTATATTCTTTAAGGTTTCAATAATGGTTTGGTTTTAAGCAAGAATTTAAACTTTCAGCAAATACAATACACAATATACATATACCTTTTGTGCTTTGTTAATTTGACTTCATACAAAAAATGAAAGAACATATTTTACTTTTTACCAACAAAAAAATGACCTGCTTATCAGATACGGAGGAACCTGAAAGCAAAGAAATAGACTTGCAAATAAGCAATTTTACATAGAGTGGCTAATTAAAAAAAATAATAGTCCTATTGACATTGAGGAAGAGATTAGCATGTAAGCAATTCAGACAGAAATTCTTTATGCAAAGTGTAATTAAATTAGAACTTTCAAAGATAATACGCTTTTATAGTTTTCTCAAGGCAAAAGCCCTAAATAAACACAACATTGAACACATGCTACTCTTATCATCACCAGGTATTTTGTAGCGACAGCAAGATTTTAAACAGATGCTTTCAAGTCTCCAGTTATTGTAGAGCAACATTAGAAGTGATAAATCTGAATGCCATGTAGCAATGCAGAGGAAAGTTGCAGTTGTAGAATTACTCAGGGAATGTGACTTGACATGGGTATCAAGGCAGTAGATTTAGTCATGCCCCGATCCTCCTGCAGAGTCTCACCCTAGTTACCAGGACTGGTGCAGACTTGTCACTGATAACCAGGGAAAGGGAATATATTGGCCAATACCTACAGCTGCCAGGTGAAATGCTGGGTGTCTTAAAGGGGGATGCAGTTGTCAACTGTGTAGCAAACATCATATGGAAAATATTTTCAGTTTGTACAAGAGTGGCTTAAGTAGGAAGACATTACGAAGCAGTAAGACAATCCAAATATAGCCATTTATCATGCATTTAGCATTTCACCTGAGACAACTCTAACAGACAAGTCATCTTCCATCTTGTCATTGTACACATACTGGCTTGAAAGCCAGCACAGGAATATTTAATTGGCAATTTAGGATGTTATTTTTTCTAAGAGAATTTTTTTAGCCTTTATGTACATTATGTACTCCATGTAATTTAGGGTACATCTGCACCTAACTGCTCAGACTTCTTGGCATTTTTGTAATTTTCACCTTGCATGAAATTTTGTAGTTTGCAGTTCATGCTTTCATGTTTGTAGAAAAGAAATATAATACATCCAATTATTAATTAGTACAGACATGTTAAACAGTTTCAAATTCATCCTTCCATTTTAAATTCACGATAACTACTCTGACTCAAGACTTATTATTATTATTATAATGTATATCTCAAACATTTAAACCTATATATGTCCTTTTGAATTTTACAAAACTGCTTCCTACATTGTGAACAGAAAAAGCTTTTGTTTAAAAAGACAAATTCAAAGAACTGACAGATTATGTAACTCTTCTTTCTTTCACTGTTTCAAAAAATAGCTTCTTTTCATGAGGCTCAAATATCCATCTTCAGCTAGTTAAGAAAGAAATAATCTGTAAAATTAAATATTTTTATTTCTATGCCAGAACTTTTTACCGTCAAGCAAGAAACCTCTTGCTTGAAGCAGCTGAATGATGCTCTGATATTTTTTTTATTTTCATTTGGACAGCTATTCAGCCCATGTTTTACTAGTTTACTATAAATTTGACCTTCATTTCCTGCAAATTTAAGTCAGGTATTTCTTCAAAAGATCAGTGAGCCACTCTCTTGACTCTGCTACAAATCTTAACAGTCCTATTCTTTGTTGATTATTTTTCTTATTACTTTGGGTAAAAATAGTTAGGCCCCCCTAAAAAATATTTATATATATATATATACACTTCAAAATTATGAAGCCTCTCCAAGGGAAGAGAAAAACCTCAGTAACAGCACTCCTTTTATCTACAAAGTATCTTATTAAAATTTAGGGGAAGTACACGTGAAACAAACAATGAAGAAAAAATATAGAGGAAATTAGGAGTGTTAGAATTATAGATTGAACCCATTGCTGCTACTGGCAACAGAGTATCTTGGGAGAGCAGATAAATTTATTTCGACTTCTGCAATGACTTCATTACAGGACATATCAGTCAAAATCAGTGGCATTTCAACTTTCTTAATGCTGAATGAAAACATTAAATTTGTTAATTACATTGATGCAAGTGAGACATTTAAAACCAATTCAGGTATTTTCCTATTGCTTGTTCAGCAATTGCCAGGAGGATCACTGGAAGACAATAATGCTCAGGGAAACCTGCTCACAGGGAGTTTGTTCTTAGGGGAATCCTCCTGAACTGTTTTGTTTTACCATTTCTCAGTCCTTCACTCATCAAAGTAAGTTTAGGTATTTTATGTGCAAGGATTTGGTTTTCTGAGCTGGATCAGAACTTAGATTCCATGTACTAGGCAGAAATATTCTGATTGTCACTGGCTTGAGATTAGGCCCATAAGAGGAAACAGAACCGTGTATATATCTGCAGTCTCTGATGGCAAATAAACTACTAATGCAATAAAACTGTTTTCAACATTTACATTTCTTTCCTGTCAAATAAATAACACCGGCAGTGACGAGAGCTATGGTTTCTCCAATTCTTCCACTGATAAGAATGTACCATCCCCCTGTTCTGTAGTTTCATGAGTGCTTTATGTGAACCTATTTCAGAAAAAGCATAGTGGTTGTTTATTCCATTCATAGATTTAAAGCTAATATCTGAATATAAAATAAAACAAAACAAAACAAAACAAAAACAAAAAATCAAACCAACAAAACACAGTTCCACACTATATTGTTTCATCATTTTAGAAGGCAGAAGGCAGATTACGTGATTAATAGAAATGCAAATTGCATTTCCCCTCTCAAATTAACTGCATAAATACATATTGTTTTAGAAGTTCAAGTTTCGATGAATTGTACTTTATCTTGTAGAACACTGAAAGTCCTTAAATTCACTGTGCAGAAGCCTTACCAGAATGACACACTATTTTAATATTCTGACAATTCACTGGAATTTGTAGCAAAAGACAAACAATCTATTGTGTATATAGTAAATGCAATTTATAAATTCTTGCACGAACATAAATCCTTAAGATTAATGTGCTTTTTGCTAGCCAAGTGTCTTATTCATAAGAATTGATTAAGTTGTGGCTCTATTCAAATGGAGAGTATTAGCTCTAGATACATACTTTTGTATACAACGTTTTCAAAAATGGAAAGGTATGCTCTTTAAAGAAAAATATTTTATAAGTGAATATATTTAAAGAACCCTATATCAAATTTATCAGTCTAAAGAATTGAAATTATTTTCTCATGGTTTTTCAAGCTTTCATTTCTGGATAGTTGCCTAAGGACAAGCTACAGTTTTTGGTAAAATTGTATACTTACACGCACATTCTTCCATCTGGTGTTCTAACTGAGATACCTGCTTGCCTATTCAGTATCTCTTGCATGGGATCGATACCCACTCCTTTCTGTGACATAAAGTATGATTTTGATCTTGTTTTGTAGCATGTCCTTTTATTAAATATTTTTAAACCTCTAATTATTATTCATTTCTTTAAAATCAGTTAGCCTAGCTAGTCACTTGACCAAAACGATTTTAAACTCCTCTCTTTTTGATACACCAGAAACCACTGAAGGATCTGACATCTGTTCTCTAATCTAAGAGGAGTGCCTACTATTGTTAAGATGGCTAACTGCATTGTAAGCAATAACAAATGAAGCTAACAAAAAAATTGTGGTAACATGCTGAAACTTAAGTCATTCAGAGAAGCTAATATTCAGAGCCCAACAAAACAGTTCAGCACATGCTTAAGTGAGAACACACTTTGTTTATTTATGAGGGTATTTCTGTTGTGTTTTAAGTGCACATTTTCTAAAATGTTTTGCTTGTCTGGGGCAATAAACCTTAGTTCCTCAGAAGAAGAAGTTCTGTAGTCCTTTTACCAGGTTAAATCCTCTTATGTTTGAAAATAAAGCTTTTATAAGTAAAACTTGGAAAGTGTTCAGGAAGGTTCAGCAACAAATTATGACTTTACTTAGGTATTATGAAAGACATAATCTCCCAAACATTTCCTAATTCTACACAGGCCAACTTCTATTTAATCAATTCAATATACAGCATAGCTGTTGTAGATGCAAGATTGATTCTGGTGGACAGGTTAAAATAGCAATACTGGGTTTGTTCCCGTAATGGCAGATGACCAACTGTTTGCTCCACAGTTGCCTAAAAAGAGGAGTACACCTTCCCTTTATTCTGAGGGACAAACAGAAACGAAGCTCTTTTTATGTTTTCTAGTTTTCATGCATCAAAACATGAGTTTCAGTGTACCTCAAGCTGTGTTATGGAATCCAAGCAGCAATCTAAAAAGCTTAACATTGAGAAGGTAACACTTTAAATACATCTGTAAAAAATTCTCCAGTAACAATTCTTTGAACAGCCTATGATGACAGTTGCTTCAAGGAATTCATATCGATTTCAGAAGTAATTGTCTAACAGAGGAATACTTCATTCAACTTGTATTGTTGTCACATTTGTCTTTTTCTACTGTTTAATCCCACAAGTAATCTCTCTGTGTGTTTCCAGACTTTCCTTGCATGTTCCACGCAAACATTAGCATGCTTTTATATAATGGAAAGACAAAGAGCGAATCAGACAGCTGAAACTTGTCCTTCAAGCTCTGGCCTAGGAAATGAAACAGATCATCAGAGTAAAAACATTCTGTCCATAGCAAGAGCCAAACACAGTTATAGCTCCCAAGAAGTATGCTTCCATGTGCCATGAGAGATGACTCAGCCTCTGCAACCACATCTGCTCTAAAAGTCATACAAATACTGGACTAAGGGGATGCTGTCTCCTGCTCCACTCTGAAACCTGATCCATAACAAGAAACCAGGTAGTCCAAACCTAAGATGCTAATTCTTTGAAAGATAATAAATATATATAAAGAGAAGAATGTCTCTTTGCAATGTTCACCAATGCCACTTGCATCAACAAAAGTAATTCTGCACACTAAAGTCAGAAAGAACTGTTGTGGTTTGATACCAATGGGCATCTATGCACAAACCACTGCTCTCTCACTCCCCCTCCTCAACAGAACAGCCGTAGAAAATACGATGAAAAAGCCTTGGGGTTGTGATAAGAACAGGGATATTACTGTCATGCGCAAAACACTCAGCTTGGGAAAGATTAATTTAATTTATTGCCAATTAGTATCACCAGAACAGTGAGAACTAAAAGCTAACTAAAAACATCTTCCTCCCATCTACCCTCTTCCACCTCCTCCTCCCGAACAGCGCAGGGGAATGGGGAATGGGGGCTACGGTCAGTCCCTAACAATTCGTCTCCCCCCTGCTTCACGTGGGGTCCTTCCCAAACTGAGCCTGTGTGGGCTTCCCACAGGCAGCAGCTCTTCAAGCACTGCTCCCACATGGCTCCATACCATGGGGTCCATCCATCCCCCAGGAGCAAACTGCTCCAGCACAGGTCCCCCACGGGCGGCAGCTCCCCCCAGACCCCCTGCTCCTGCGTGGGTTCCTCTCCACGGGCTGCAGCTCTGGCCCAGGGCCTGCTCCTGCAGGGGTTCTCCATGGGCTGCAGCGTGGAGATCTGCTCCATGTGGGATCCATGGGCTGCAGGGGGACAGCCTGCTCAACCAGGGGCCTCTCCACAGGCCGCAGGGGAACTTCTGCTGCCTGCCTGGAGCACCTCCTGCCCTCCTGCTGCACTGCCCTTGGGGGCTGCAGGGCTGTTCCTCACTCCTCACTCTCCCAGCTGCTGTTGTATAGCAGTTTTTTTCTCTTCTCTTTCTTAAATCTTTTCTCTTGCAAACAGTACTGTTTTTTGGCTCTGCTCTGGCCAAACCGGGTCCCTGTGGAGCCAGCTGAATCTTGCCCTTACCACATAGGGCAGCTGCTTGATTCTTCTCACAGAAGCCACCCCTACAGCCCCCCCAATAACTAAACCTTGCCACGTAAACCCAATACACCAGAGCTGAGCCATGAGCAACACCGTTTCTGCTTTGCCTTTGACAATAATTGTTGAATAATCTTCTTTTCCTATCTCAAGCCTTGAGCTTTTTCATTAAATTTTCTTCCCCTGTTCTTTGAGGAGAGGGAGTGAGAGAGAGGTTGTGGTGGAGTTCAGCTGCCCAGCAGGGTAAAAACCAGTCTGATGGTGGGTTCTTGCATTACATAGTTACCTGTAGATATATATTGTGGCAAGCATAGTGTAGAATGACCAGAAGTAACAGAAATTAGACCTCTATACTTCCAGTAACACATCTATTCTAGCATTCCCTTGTTAGAAGGCATTAATTTTCTAGGAAAATTAGTTTCTACTTTTCTAAGTGTTTCTTCACAGGTCATGTAATAAACAAAGCCAACACAAAGTCCTGCAGAGTCTGCATGCAGTATGAAATTCAGAAAATTAAGAAATTCAGCTACTTTATCCATTTATTTATTTATTTATTTATTTTTAACTGTGAAACCAAATGATAGTAGTTTCTATTATTTCTGCTAATATTTTTCCATATAATATCAAGGTAACAAGTTTCCCCTTAAGATAGTATCCAAGTCCGTTAATCATGAGAAAATGAAATCTCAGTCTTGCACATGGCTAACCCACTCTGCTAGTTTTGTATAGCAGTAACATATTAAAAATACATATATAAAAAAAATCTAGAGTCACTTCAAAGCAAGTAAATTTGAAAATATTTTTATACCAGTTTGATAAAGACTTCAGTTAAAACCTCATCATCTTACTTTCATGCATCAGTTCTCTGAGTTGCCAGTTAAGTTGTGCTACAAGAATCACAATCTTGGCTGCAGAACTAAGGTCCAGTCCTTGACAGATTCTGCAGAAATTTTCACTTCACCATTTTTAAATGTGACATGTCCAACTCCTTTCTTGAAGAACCCATATGCAAGAGGTTTTTCACACATTTCATTTTCTTAAGGGTATATGTGCTCCAGTAGTAAGAAAGAATAATCTACTTTCACAAAATGACAGAATGGTGGAGGTTGGAAGGTTCCTCTGGAGGCCATCTGGTCCAATACCCTGCTCAAGCATGGACTCCCAAAAGAGGGTGCCCAGGACCATATTTAGGCTGTTGTTGAAGATCTCCAAGGAGTGATACTCCAGAACCTCTCTGGGCAATCTGTGGCAGTGCTTGGTCACCAGTGAAGAAGTGCTTCCTGATGTTCAGAGGGAACCTCTTGTGTTTCAGTTTGTGCCCATCGCCTCCTGTCCTGTTTCTCTCCCATTCATACCTTGCCTTTTGTAATGTAATGTTTGGGGGCCTGAAAATACAGCGTGCTGCTATTAAATAGATTTACTCCTGATGAATAAGGTTGTAAATGTAGAATTAGGACACATGCTAGTAACTATATCAAATCCAAATCAATTAATAGTATTTATCTAATGGAAAGTGCTAAACGCTAGTGCAACAAGACTTATCAGCCTTTCCATTTGTACTATGAATTATATCATATATTTTACTGTATTTAATCTTCTGCCCCAAGCAGTTTTTCTTGTAAGAGTTTTAGTAGATAATTCATCTCCTTGTAGCTTGGTTCCTCCTTCAACAGACCCAGTCTAGCCTCAATTTATCACTGAAACTGTGTCTAAAGCAGTTTATTTCTGGTACTGTCCTCAAATTTCAAGGCTCATTGTATTTATTATGTGCAATCCTAAACCACATAATTCTGTCCTCAAGTTGATAGACAATCAGCTCTGATGATGAAACTTTTTGATACTAGGCTCCAAGGGAGTTATTAAATACACATTTGCATGATATGGCTTTTCCTGTTGAGACCTTCAATATTTGAGGGCAAAAGGAGTTGTATGTAAGTCTCCTGGACTTACACCTTCAGTCATTTTGGGGGCTGATCCTGTTTGAATATAACAAGATGATATTTCTTGGATATTTTTTTCTATGAATGACTATTAAATTGCTGATGGGCAGAATGCCAGCATTTACTAGCACAAACTCCTTAGCTTCTGAAGAACATGATTTCCTTGTACAGATGGTTTGTTCTAATAACAAGCGTATAGCAATACATTCCCGCATACAGTTTGATGCTATTAATTCTGATATTTGTTAAAAAACATACAAAACCTTTTGCTTTGTTTTTATATAATTTTCCTATTAACCATGTTGCAAAACATTTCTGTCAGAGGGTTGGCAGAGCCTGCTTTGTGACAGAAAAGATGTTACTAAAGCTCATTACTTCAGAAGTTACAATCCAGCAGGAGAAAGAACATCACAAAGGTGCTGGAGTAATGTGATGCCCTGACAGTGCTGGTGGTGCTGCCCATGGTGCTGCTGGATCCCCAAACAGCTCAGTTCATTGAATCCTGCTTCAGGTATGTAGGCAGGAGTTGGACTATTGTTTTGGCTGTTGTCACCTTGTCCATATGAGCTATAAGACCCTAGTATGTGCTCTCAAGTGGCACCCGGGAGATGGGGTTTGGTGCAGAAATACCCTAGATAGCTCCAGGCAAGACAAGTGTTGCTGCCGTCTGGGAGGTGCAATGCAGGTGCACCCCAGGGTCTGCAGAGGCAGAGCAGCCGTGCCAGCCTGGCACTGGTTATCACAGGAATGATGCTTCAGGGCACAAGCCACCCGCTCCTGCCACTGGCATGGCTGAGCTGGGCTGCACAAAACCACCTTCGGCTGACTGGACTCACATTCGATGTGCTGAGCTGGTGGTGCAGATTTCTTTACACCAAAATGAGCAGCAGACTTCTCACAGCATCTTTATGAAAGTGTGTATTGCATGGTGAAAGACTTCATATCCAAAGAAGCTCTCTCTACACCTGGCAAGCTGCAGTTTCATCACATGGGCACGTGAAACTGATGGGCTGGCAACTCTGTCACAGACCATGGGGTCTTGTGGGCTGCCCATGCCTGATCCTGTCTCTGACTTTCAGAATTGACTGGGATAGCAGAGCTATATGCAAAGATTTCTGCTTCAGACAATTGCAGTTAGCTGACCCAATGTGGCATTGTTGATGACTTCTGACATGCAAACTGCATTTTTGCTGAAATACAACTTCTATGCCTTGAACTCCAGCTACTCTTAACTGCATCAGCGAGTCTAGAGCATCTGATACTGCAAGACAGTTCAGCTCCAACCATAGCATACATAAATTGAGAAAATGTATGTATATTCTTCTGTGTTTCTTCTTTAATATCTTCTCTAAACAGACACCAAAGTAGAACATTTTGGGCCTGAGCAGAGATTACTCTTATTATACATTTTAATGAAAAGTGTACCTATTTTTTATTTAGTCTGGGATATAACTATTTAACTTTTAAAAGCAATTTCTGTTGATGATTTCTCACCTCATAACTGTTTCTTATAAAAGTTAATTTGAATGTGCAGACTTTTGTTTAATGAGATATTTTACTGACCTAATATATAATGTGGTAGCTTCAAACCTCTGTCAGCAAGCAGTGACAGCTAGTATATTTTGCTGTTTGCCTTGCTTCTAGTCTACATTTTACATTGTGATGGCAAACACTTACAATATTACGCCTATTCCCTAGAACTTTTACATGTCGTGGAGTTTGTGCTTTCTTTGTCCCTGTCACTGTAGTTTCGTAATTTTGATTTCATTGCTCTTGTGTGCTCAGGAGAGAGGGTTTCTTCCATCACCTATGGCCTCATTCCACACAGACACATAGCAAAGTGCCAAAAACATCTTTCAGTAGAACATTTTCAAAATGCCTTGTTTCAGCCTACTTTAACTTAATAATTTTAAGCAATGCAAAACCCTCCTTGCTGAGTTTTATTTTCCATGGAAACTTCAAATTTAGAAAAACTAGTAATGGAGGAATGTGATGCACTGTCAATTTTTATCCTTTCTGACTGACAGCATTTGACCACTCTTATGTCAGCAGTAATTTTAAAGCATAATTCTGCTGTTGTGCTTGGTCCCATCTACAATTATAATAGTTTTTTTGACATGGAGATCATCAAGAAAAGAGTGAAGTTAATTCTTTATTTCACCAAAGGTTAATCCCATTGCAAGACATTTATTGAATCCCTGCATAGATGCTTTAAATTGAAAGCCACGTGGCTTCAGTTCAGTAGAGCTGAACTCTCTTAGGGATTAGGCTACCAGTGACAGTTGCTTTCCTTATGAATGAGAGAATCCACATGGAGCCTGAACAGGCTGTAACTTATACACACTGATTTCAGCTAATTAGCCCTTTGGCTCAATTGTCCTACCTGCCTGTACAAAGTAGTCAGCAAGTACTACAAATTATACTTCAGTACCAACATTATTAGTGTGGTAACTCAGTTCTCATTTAAAGAAGCACACTAATAGCAGATATCAGAAAAAAAAAAAAAAAAAGCCACAAGCCTGCTAAAGAAGTAATTGCATATGATGCATGAAAGCGAGATGTATGGAGTTTGACTTATCTGATTGCTTGTGATAGTCTATGAAAAATGTAGAGAAGGAGGGTGGGAAGTAATCACCACCTGTTTCGTAACAAACAGATTCCATCCATATGCAGCAAACAGTTCATATTGTATCCAGGAATCATTCTGAACTACTGAAAAACAATAGTTTATGAGACGGGGGAAAAAATCAACATTACAGAATTTCTCCTAGAGCAGACAGGCATGGATTATATTTTACTGATAAGAAAGCTAACATTCAGGTAAACATCATATTACGAAAAATAAATGCTTTCAAAAAGGCATTTTTCGTTTCCAGTGCCTGCTTTGGCATTTGGAGTCTATGTAATGTCTAGCCTTATTCTCTTCACAGGAGTTCAAAAACATCTACAACCTATAGCAAGAAAGTCAATTGTGATCGAAAGCGATTCCCATTATCAGAGACAACTTCTGTTTTCACAAGAGAAATTCTGGGAACTTTTGCTTTCATCAAATCAGGTATTTCTCCCTTAGCAAAACCATGAAAAAAAATAATAATCTGCATATGCTCAAGGAAGGTGACCTCAGAGGACTTGTCCTGCTTGTGAACTTCAAGAATTATTTGTGGTAGCTGGGGAGGGGACTGAAATGTTGATCCTTATCCCACCTTTCTCACTTGAAAATTCCAGAAGCTCTGCACTGCAAGCTGACCCACATGAGATGTGTCCTCTGCACCGACCAAGCTGTACTGCATCAGGCTCTTGTTTAAAACCAAACCAACTGGAAATGTGAACACCAGTCCTGAAACACAGCTACCTCAGCTCATACCATTTATGCTTGTTCACCTTAAACACGCTCAACATGCTCAGATGTTTGTAGGAGACAGAAATGTTTTCAACACCTCAGAAAGAGATTTCAGCTAAGGTATGGTGCTGGTTTTGAAGTATTGCTCCCTTTTATGTTATTCTGAATTCTGCACACACATGCTCTGATTAATGCTGAGGATGTAATGATGAGGATGAGGGGGCAATGGAAGGAAAATGCTTGAACCTTAAAAAAGTGCCAGATTTTATGTGGAGTACTTGTGGAAAGTCTGTGCAGTATTAGAGGGCCTGAAACAGAGATAGATGAGTGCTTTCACAATCAATCTGTTGTGACTGACACCACACAGAATGAGACACCTTGGATGCTGTTGATCCACAAAAGCAGGACTCTGCTCCAATCTCCTCCTTACTGTGTAACAACCAAGAATAGGTATGGTCGTAACAGCTGAATACAATTATAAACAAGCTCTGAAGAGAGAAATCAAATCAGCAGAACACACCAGAAGCCACAAAAAGAAACAATGAATGCTCTAAGGTGCACTGAGGCACCCATCTGCCAGCACCTCAGATATTCACATGTAGTATGCTGCCTTCTAGGTGTTAAGATCTGGAGTGTCACTGAAAGGGTGCCACAACTTGTCAGGAATATGGACTATTATCCACTACTGCTCTGCCATGTGGGCATGAACGACACTGCAAGACAGAACCTGGGAAGAATCAAGCAAGACTGAAAAGCCCTGGTGGTGCAAGTGAAAGAGATTGGTGCCCAAGTTAACTTTTCATGTGTTTTAGTAGTTAGGGGAAAAGGAGCAGCTAGAGGTAGGTGCATCATGTGAACCAACATTTCACTTTGTGGCTGGTGACATCACCAGGGTTTTGGCTTTTATGAACATTGGACATTCTTTGATGACTATAGCCTCTTAGGAAGAGACAGGATTCACGTGTCTAGAAGAAGCAAAGGAATCTTTGCCTACAGGTTGTCGACCTTTGTGAAATGAGCTTTAAACTGATGAACTTGGGGTGTGGGGTCTAAAATGATAACATTTGTGTCATTGCAATCATCACCAAACAGAGGGGTGACAAATGTTCATTAGCTGTCTCCCAACGTAAGAATGGGAAGTCAGTGAATAACTGCAATGTGGTGGGACAATTCACGTGACTGGAAGATTTCTATGTAAGGCTGTAAGTTATTTTGAAAAGACAGACAGGGAAGAAGAGGAGGAAGGATCACACTCTATGTGAAGGAGAATCTGTTTGGAAGTTAACTACAGAGACTGTGAAAGCCCCATGGAATACTTTTGGATCAAGATTTGAGGGGTAATTTCCAAGGGGAATCTTACATCTGTTACAGATCTCACAATCAAGATGGTAAGAACTACAAAGCTTTATTGGGATTACTTAGGCAAGCTGGTTCTCATGGGTGACTTCAACTGCTCAGATATTTGCTGGGAGAATAATAACGGCAGTGCACAAGTCATCCAACAGGTTCCTGGAATGCATAGAGGACTGCTTTCTGGTACAAAAGGTAGATGTGCTGATGAGGAATGGGGCATTGCTGGACTTACTATCCACTAACCAAGAAAACCTGCTTGATAATATAAATGCCAATGATAGCCTTGTTTATAGTGACCACAATATTGTGGAGTTTAACAACCTGCTGAATACTCTGAAGGTAGATAGCAAGAGAAGGATTTTAGATTTTAGAAAAGGGAACTTCAACATGTTCAGAGCTCATTTAAGAGGCATTCCAGACGATAAAGGAGCTTGTGAACGCTGGGAGATTTTCAAGAAAACTCCCTTAGAAGCACAAGAACAGTCCATTCCTTTTAAAGGAAAGGGAAGTAGGCGAAGTAAGAGGCTACTTTGGTTTAGCTTCTGGGACTGCTTCTGGGACTGCTGAAAGGAAAAGCAAAGCAAAGCAAAGCAAAAAGCAAAAAGCAAAGCAAAGCGAAGCGAAGCGAAGCGAAGCGAAGAGAAAGGAAAAGAGAAGAGAAGAAAAAAGAGAAGAGAAAAGTGAAGAAAAAAGAGAAGAGAAGAGAAGAGAAGAGAAGAGAAGAGAAGAGAAGAGAAGAGAAGAGAAGAGAAGAGAAGAGAAGAGAAGAGAAGAGAAAAGGGAAGAGAAGAAAAAGAAAAGAGAAGAGAGAGAAGAGAAGAGAAAGGAAAAGGAAAAGGAAAAGGAAAGGAAAGGAAAGGAAAGGAAAGGAAAGGAAAGGAAGAAAGGAAAGGAAAAGGAAAAGTGAAAGGAAGGAAAGGAAGGAAAGGAAAGGAAAAAAGTGGAAAAGAAGGAAAGGAAAGGAAAGGAAAGGAAAGGAAAGGAAAGGAAAGGAAGGAAAGGAAAGGAGAAGGAAAGGAAGGAAAGGAAAAGAAAAGAAAAGAAAAGAAAAGAAAAGAAAAGAAAAAAGAAAAGAAAAGAAAAGAAAAGAAAAGAAAAGAAAAGAAAAGAAAAGAAAATAAAATAAAAGAAAAGAAAATAAAAGAAAAGAAAAGAAAAGAAAAGAAAAGAAAAGAAAAGAAAAGAAAAGAGAAAAGGAAAGGAAAGGAAAGGAAAGGAAAGGAAAGGAAAGGAAAGGAAAGGAAAGGAAAGGAAAGGAAAGGAAAGGAAAGGAAAGGAAAGGAAAGGAAAGGAAAGGAAAGGAAAGGAAAGGAAAGGAAAGGAAAGGAAAGGAAAGGAAAGGAAAGGAAAGGAAAGGAAAGGAAAGGAAAGGAAAAAAAAAAGACAAATGAGGACATTGCTAGGGCATGCAGAGATGCAGTTAGGAAGGCAAAAGCCCAGCTTGAACTGAAATTTGGCTAAAGATGTTAAGAATTACAGGAAAGAATTCTGGAGATATGTAATAAGCAAGCAAGCTTATATATCTGAAGCAAGCAGCAAACATAAGGAAAACATGAATCCACTGTTAAACAAGCCAGAAAAATCAGTTATCATCAACACAGACAAGGCAGAGTTTCACAACATTTTCTTCATCCTCACCGACACTGTAGGGTCTCAGGTTCTGTGAATAAAACAATACATTGACCCAGAGACTGGCCCACCATCAGAAACGGAAGAGTTGGTCCAACATCTATTACAGGTGCTTGACCCTTACAAATCAATGAGCCTACACAGTATCCACCTAAGGATGTTAAGAGAACTGGCTGAAATCATTGTGAGGCCACTCTCTATAGTCTTTGAAAAGTCATGGAGATCAGGGGACATCCTAGGAGACTGGAAGAGACCTAATTCTACACCCATCTACAAGAAGTGCTTAAAGGACGATCCAAGAAACTATAGTCCCATCAATCTTCCTTCAGTCCCTGGGAAGGTTATGGAAGAAATACTCCTGAGAACTGTTACAAGTCAAATAAAGCAGGTGATTTGGAAAAGCCAGCATACATACAACAAAGGGCAAATCATGCTTGACAAACCTGCTGGCCTTCTGTGACAAAGTAACTTGCTCAGTTGGCTTAGGGGGAACATTTGATAATATCTATCTATATTTCTGCAAAGTTTTGACACTGTTTTCCAGAAACAGTGGAAAACTCTTCTAGAAAAAAATAATGTGTTATGAACTAGAAAAGTGGTCTGCAAGATGGGTGTGATACAGGCTAAAAGACCACACTCAGAGAGTGGTGATAAACCACTCTTTTTCAAGCTGGCAGCCTGTTATGAATGAGGTCCCCCACAGATTGATCACTTTGTTTTAGTACTAAAAAGGTGTCTACAAAGAAGATGACATTTTTGCAAGGAGAAGATGTCTCCTCCATTTTCACAGGGTAGAGACAAGGGACAATGGCTACAAGTTGCACTGGGGGAGAATACGGTTGAATATAAGAGGATACTTTTTTACTGTGAGAACAATCAATCATTGGAATAACCTCCCCGAGGATGTGGTGGGTTCTCCAACACTTGAGACTTCTAAAGCTCAGCTAGACAACAGGCTAAACAACCTTATCTAGGCCCTGCTTTTACCTTGAAATGTTGGACCAGCAGATCTCTGGGGTTCCTTCCAACCTGGGATTTCTATGATTCTGTGATTCTATGACTTACCTCACATGACCTGTTGCAAGGTGCTAATCTCAGCAAACGACAAATCCTTTCCTCTAGGTTTGTGTTAACACTGCAGGTTAACACCATACCAGAAGCAATTAACTCTACCACTGATGCCAAGTTCAGCCCCTTATAGTTTGGCAGAGGCAAAGCAGGTTTGCTACTGCTTAAAGGACTCCATGCAAACCATATAGCATTTAATTCAAAATGTCTCTTCATAGCTTCATAGTGGATAAATTTTTTTTTTTGGTGTATTTGGAGGAAAAGGTATTTGCTATGCAAGGATCACATATTGTTAAGGCTTATTGGTAAAAAAATATTTCTTGTTTAGTACTGCATCCAACTGTAGGCAGAGAACAGCAGAAAATCCCATAACCTAGCACTGCAATATGTAAATCTATTTACTTGTAGGCTCCAGAGTGCTGCGTTTTTCTCTGCTACAAGCATAAAAGTCACTAAGCAACAGTAAACACAGATAGATTGTTTTCATCCATCTAAGAGAAGAGTAGGTACATATCTCCCGTTAACAGCCACTGACTTCAAGCTATTAGCTTCATTTTGACATAATCATCCAGTCTTATACAAATAAATAAATAAATAAACAAAATGGCAAACAACAGGCAAAAGAGGACATCATTTTTGGCGTAATTATTTGTGGCTTTCAGTGTGCTGCTGATGGGAGTCAAACTCAAGAGGATTACGAATGAGCCACAATAGGAAAGAGAAGAGTAAGAACAGTATAACTTCCCTTAAGGGAACACATAGCATTAAAATAATAATAAAAAATAGCAATACTTGTTCAAATGGTGGGTATGTCTACAGGGCAAATCTAGATCAGGATCCAGTTGTGCTAGGCAGCATACAAACATATGGTAAACACAAGCCTTTGTCTCAAAGAATTTGAAATGTAGGTAGGAGAAAACAATGGAAGTGGAAAGATACAGAGACACTTTATCCAGGTAGAAATAACAAGGATTTTGCCTAGGGAAACATGAGGTGTATGCAGATTGCTATGAGGTCTCTGCTGGAGTCAGGGGCTATAACTAGATTTCCAGTCCTCCACTGCCTTGACTAGAAGAAATTTTCACACCTAATACTCTTCTAGCACTTTTCTTGTTAAATCTTGAATTTCTCAGTTACTCCTTTGAAGTACTGTTCTTTACTCAGATATTTATTTTGTTGATTCATGAACAGAAGGATGCATCGGGCATCTGTGCAGTGGGTTACCGACAGCCACACAAAAAAACACCTCTACTTTACCATCTCAGCACTCTCAGGCCAGAAACATATTTCTGCAATATACACAGATTTGTACAGATGGACGTGAAACCAGATGTGCTTCCTGGTATTTTAAAATGAAAGTTGAGAGGAGTTAGTGAGAGATTTCAATACTGCTTGCTGCCTTTGAGCCTGCTCATTGCATTCTCTTTTCCTCCTAGCATCATCAGTTGTCTGCATCGAATCCAGCCTCTCAGCAGCAATGAGCACTGGCTGACTTTGTCACAGAAAAGCCAGAGCAAAACGCTCCCATTGCCCAGATTCCTTAAACCTCTTCAAAAGACCTTTAATTATCAGGATACCCCACTTCCTGTTAAGGACCACCTAGTGAAGGTAGCTCATGGACCATGCACATCTTGCCAAAAGCAGCAAAGGCACCAGTACAGGAAAACTGTTCCTCTTTTGGGTCATTGTTTCCCCTGGTAAGTGGTGGATGGCAGGCTGTACCCAGCAAATGTGTCATTCACTGCCAGAAATAAGTAGGTGGGCAAGTTCTTGTCCCAAGGAAGGTTTTCTCTTGCAGCCTTCGAGGCTCTGAAGGCCTTCAATCTTTAAGGAAGAACCTGCCTTGGTTAGAACACAGTACTGAGAGTCTGGCCTGATCATCAGCACAGACAGATGGGTAGCACCGGGATCACATCCAGAAAACAGAATTCATATTGACAGCTGCAGGCAGCAGCAAAGAGGTGTCAGTAAGAGTGCGCACAACTTTCCCAAAAGTGAGTGGTCTTTATGCAGACTGCATGGGAAGTGTAAGATCATGTGTCACTGGACAGCTGCACTGATCTGGTTCCCTACGTCACCTTTAAAGATAAAAGCAGAAAGGAAACACTCTGGAAATCTAGCATTCAAGGGCAGTTATACAAAATGGTGAGGGATTCCTCTTTACAGTTTCTCCCCAGCAAGAAATCCAGTGATGCTAGAAATGAAAAGTGGATCTGGGGAAAATGTCTTTTCACACTCTCAAACCTTCAGTGTGTACTCCTGCAGTGTGGAGAAGAAGCAACATTTGTGTTGATACAACTTTTAATTGCACCTGATAAGATCCTGATAGTTTTGCTTCACTATTGAGCCTTGTAGTGGATAAATTCAATGTATTTGCAATCTTCTGTGTTAAAACTATTAAAGTTAGACTATGGATGATGCTCTGATCTAGATATTTTTAGGGTATTCCAATACCAAACAGAGATAAAAAAACTGACTAGAAAAAGAAATCAGATTAGAAATAGGAGTGACACTTGAATAATTTATTGTGGAAAAAGAAGCCCTGTGTAAGTTTTTCTGAGCTTTCTTACTTTTTTTTTTTTTTTTTTTTTTTTTTTTTTTTTTTTCCCTCCCTCATTCCAGTTTATTTTTCATGCAGCTCAGTTTGCTTCTGGTTCACTTAGTTTTGACATATGACTAAACAAAATTGCCAAGGGCACATAGATGATGGATGACACAATGATGACAGACTTATTTTTGTTCCAATTCTAAATTCTTGTGAGTAGGACATTTTTCTTTTTAAGTTCAACCTACTGCATTCATCAAAGTGGAGGAGTCCACCTGATGTGACTGTGAAGAAAGAAAAAGGAAGAGAAAGCTGGACCGCAGTTTTGCAGACATATTAACTTTATTTGGATTCTTTATCTCTAGGAGTCACATCCTCACAGCATTGCAAACAGACACCGGTAAGTGCTTTTACCATCTGATGTGTTGCATGGCAGTATTAATAAGCTTCTTTCTCTGTCCTGGACAGGAAGCAAAGAAACCCACAGCAGAAACACCGCAGGTTTGAACTTGCAGTTACAGTGGAGAGCAGAGTGCTAGAAATAAGTGGCAGCAGGAAAGCAGAGAGTGCAGCCTGGCAGGGCCAGCTGTTAGTAGTGAATGGGAAGGAAAGGATGAAGAAATGAAGCCCTGCTATTCATACCATAAGGTTTCTAAAGAAACTTGGGTGATTCCCAAGTGTACATGTGATACCTCTACCTATTGCAAAAGAAAAGGAAAGAAAATCTTACCAAATATGGTACAGGGAATGACTTATTCCACTTTTATCTTTTCCTTCATTTCAGTGACCTACCATTACCGGGTCACAAAGAAGATACAGTTTCTCTGTTGGTCCATTGCCATTTTGATAATATGAACCTCCTACCTTAAAACTAGTAATGGTAGACAGACTAATCTTTGGGGTTTTCTGGAGAAGTTTCTTTGTTGTATGCTCATGTGCTCCTATTACTACAAAGACAGGGAGGAGTATTTCCTTGAATGTGCAAAAATCAAGGTAAATAAAAAAGGAATACTTTGAGGCAAATTACTTGCAAATGAAATGGTGCAAGAGAGATCTCAGACTTTTGTGGTGACGCATAGCATTTAGGAGCATAATGTTGGAACTCTGCATAAATTATTTGTGTTTGTTTTCTGTTTTTAAAGCAAGGCCTGCCTTTAACACAAAAATGTTCACCATAGCACCTTATTTGCACATCAGTGTGTATGAGACAAGTTTGAAAGCCCATGAAACCCTGTGAAAAATGAAACTGATGTGAGGTATGATTCTTTTGTCATCCCTGAACAAAAAGCAAAAACATGAGACACCTGAAAATATTGATTTATTATTATTATTATTATTATTTTTTACTGATGACTGTGTTGTTTGTAGCAGATATCTGAAAGCCCAGTAGTTTACTGCCAGAGATACAGCTAGCCATAACTATGAAAATCACACTAACACTTGCAAGTCATAACAAATGGTGAAACTCCTTCAAACATTTCCAAGTACTCTTAAGCCTGGTTCCTGAATTTTGGATATGTTTAACAGCTGATTCTCCAACTAGTGTTTTACTGTGCTCCTCCTTGCCCTTACCATAGCGTATCATAGAATAGATTGGGTTAGAATGGACCCTAAGGATCACCTAGTTCCAACCCCTCTTCCATAGGCAGGGACGCCACCCGCTAGATCAAGTTGTCCAGGGCCTCATCCAACCCGGCCTTGAACACCTTCAGGGGTGGGGCATCCACAGCTTCTCTGGGCAACCTGTTCCAGGGCCTCACCACCCTCTGAGTGAAGAATTTCCTCCAAACGTCTAATCTAAATCTCTCCTCTTTTAGTTTAAAACTATTCCCCTTTGTCCTATTATTATCTGCCTGAGAAAAAAAGTTGCTCTTCATCTTTTTTATAAGCCTCCTTTGAGGATTGAAGAGCTGCAACGAGGTCACCCCGAGCCTTCTCTTCTGTAGGCCGAACACCCCCAGCTCTCTCAGCCTTTCTTCATGGGAGAGGTGCTCCAGCCCTCTGATCAGCTTTGTGGCCTTTCTCTGGACCTGCTCTATCAGGTCCACATCTTTCTTGTGCTGGGGGCCCCAGATCTGGATGCAGCACTCCATGTGGGGTCCCGTGAGGGCAGAGCAGAGGGGGACAATCACCTCCCTCAACCTGCTGGCCACCCCTCTGTTGATGCAGCCCAGGATGCAGTTGGCCTTCTGGTCTGCAAGTGCACACTGCTGGATCGTGTCAAGCTTTTTGTCCACCAGAACCCCCAAGTCCTTCTCTGCAGGGCTACTCTCAATGTGTTCTTCTCCCAGTCTGTCCTCATGTCTGGGATTGCACTGACCCAGGTGCAACACCTTGCATTTGGACTTGTTGAACCTCATTAGGCTCACATGGGCACACTTCTCATGCTAGTCCAGGTCCCTCTGGATGGCATCTTTTCCTTCTGGTGTATTGACTGCACCACTCAGCTTGGTGTCATTTGGGAACTTGCTGAGAGTGCACTCTATCCTACTGTCTATGTTGTTGATAAAGATATTAAACGTCACTGGTCCCAGGACAGACCCCTGAGGGACACCGCTCGCTGCTGGCCTCCACCTGGACATAGAGCCATTGACCACCACTCACTGGGTGTGGCCTTCAAGCCCACTCCTCATCCACTGAATGGTCCACCCATCAAATCCTTATCCCTCCAATTTGGAGATCAGGATGTCATGTGGGAATGATGTCATTCCTTCTTCCTTCATTCCCTGTTCTTGAAGGCTTTTTGCCTTGCCAACTACTTCTGTTTATTTTTTTCTTTTCTTCTTAGTTTTCCTGTTGCATTTTTGTTCATCCTCTGTGCTGATGGCATCAATGTGAAACAGGCTAGTACTATTTATTGGTTGGGGTTCTTTACTGTACCACACCTGAATTTGGCATTAATCACTGGTAATATTGTTGGTGCAAGACAAGTAATTTTTTCCACTAAAGTAGGATTTTCACATCGATCTGACTTAACAAAATCAGATCATTTCATTGTAAGAGGTGAGACTGGAGAGGTGTTAGGGGAAAGGTAAGATAATGAATTTGATCTGTACCACAGTCTTCAGGAATGGGTTAGGCTGAGATTATTATTTTATTTTATCTTTTTATTTTATTTTATTTTATTTTATTTTATTTTACTATTTTATTTTATTTTATTTTATTTTATTTTATTTTACTATTTTATTTTATTTTATTTTTTATTTTTATATTTAACATTATTTTATTTAATTTTAATTTTATTTTAATGTAATTTCTGCCTAGAACAAACTTTGTTTGTTCAGGATGGAGAGGATAAAAGAAAAACCACATTTGTCTTCGTTAGGATATCTTAGATCAAAGAAGCCTGATTTACTTTTCAGCAAATAATTATTAATCTTTGACATAGATACTACCAGCCTCTTATAAGTGGATACCACTATGGGGAAAATCTACTTGGTATGCATCCAGGGTCTGCAATGTTTAGACAAGATAAAACCATGAATCAAAGTGCGCATGAAGCTAAAGAAACAAATTGCAGGAATGCTTGAGTTTTGGCTAATGGATAGCATAGAGCACTTAGGATTTTTACATTTTACAGGTAAAATTTTACAAGGGCCATTTATGTAGGTTCAGTGTGTATGGATGTGTGTGTGTGTTAACTACATATACAGCCTTGGAAACATAATTGCAGAGGTATATTAAAATGCTATTTAGAGAGATTCAGACCTGGAACTTGAAACAAATAAACAAACAAACAAAAACATTTTTAGATCACTCCTAATTATTCTATTTCCCCAGTAGCAGCTAAA
The DNA here is from genome assembly GCF_009769625.2 of Cygnus olor. NCBI lineage: Eukaryota > Metazoa > Chordata > Aves > Anseriformes > Anatidae > Cygnus > Cygnus olor. Next base: position 67,537,491 of record NC_049198.1, on the reverse strand, counting down.
TCAGTCAGTATGATAATGCTGCAATTTCCAGACGTGTAGGGTGAAAAATACATTTGTCAAGCAGGAATAAGAAGCTGTTTCAAGAGGGACTGGCATTTCCAGAGTCTCTTTTCACTCAGTCCTTACTGCTTCACAGCAGCAGTTCCATTCTTTTGGGCTTGGGGAAATCTTTCACATATTGTTTCTAAAGCAGCCCAAGCAATCACTTCCTGCAGCGCTGCACAGTGATGTCTCGATTAACCCCTTACAGATATTTCAGGATAACAGTGTAAACTAAAAGGCAGAGATGGAAGGTAGCCAGACAATCCAGTCTGATCTCTGTAGATCAATTCTAAATTACAGAAGCTAAGGTTAAAACATGCAAGGCAGTGTAGTGTTAAAGGTACACAAGCTGGGTCTGAATGCATACTAAACAACACGAAGATACTAGTTTGTATCCAAGAAGTGCAAATTTGTTACTGTGCAGTGTAAATGTGCCTTGAATTCCTCAGAAATACACTTTGTGTAAATAGTTTCTGGCATACCTATGAGGACATGACTTCTTACTACTTTTTCATCGACCTAATTGCTTTCTTGCTGTAGCCATTCAATGAGTTCCTTTGACCAGCTCTTCCAGGAGCCCTTTCCTTCCATTCCCAAACCCCATTTCTTCTCTGGAAGGAAAGGTATACTTCAAAGTTGATTTTTATTTCAGCCCCACATTTCTGTAGCTCTTGGTCTGTGTTAATGGGTATGCTTAATATATTGCAATGGTTAATAAAGATCTTTACTCTATTTTCTTTTGTTGTTTATAAAGCCTCCCAGAGAAACATAAACTATATTAACTGCTATTGGTAGAATAAGTAATGCCCACCTTCTTTTCACTTAATAAAAATTTAGTCCAAGACCTTCTTAGGAAGCACAACAGATGAAAAGCATAACCAACACTTGAGCAGGATACTTTTTGAAAGCATTTCGACAAGAAGCTGTAAAGCATCAGGACTGCTGCTGCACTTCGTTCTTAGAACACTTGTGTTTCAGAATCAGGTACTGCTTATTCGGCTTCTCTATCTGTGACTAAAGGCCCTTTTGTGATATTGTATACCCAGCCTGCCAAGAAATTTGATTGATAAATTGACTACAGTGGGATCCCATGCAGACTCATCATGACCACAAAAACTAATTCTCAAAACAGGTATCCAAAACTGGGCCATGATGACTCACTGACATCATCTGCAGTCAAAACATCTATTATTTAATATTTGTAAGTAGTGGTACAGTGTTCATAGCTTAAAATACAGACATGACATTTTGTCTCGGTCAATTTTTAAGACTCACAAAAGTCTTGAACAACTTCATCTAGCTAAATCTTCTCTGAGTTAGGGATTTGACTGTGTGAACCCCAGAAAATAAATGAACTCCTCTCAACTTAAATAATCAACTTTATGGTATTCTCTTAAAAAGTCAATGGGTCAATGAACACTAATTCAAAATATTACTCTCCAACATATATATATATATATTTATTTTCCACCAAGAACAATCTACTTTCTTCCCACTTACACCCAGAGACTTATTTAGTTTGAGAATCAGAGACTTGTTTGGGCTGGAAGGGACCTCAGAGGTCATCTAGTTTAGCTTCCTGCTTGGAGAAGGGTCAGAAGTGAAAATTCACAAACAGGTATTCAGGGCATTATCCATTCCTAAAAATCTTCAAGAACAGACAGTCTGACACATTTCTGAGCAACCTGTTTTGAAGCTTACTTATAGAGTGGACATTTTTTTTCTATATCTCCACTTGGAACCTTCCTCATTTTTGTTTATTTCCCCACTCTCTCTCCTTTCCTGCAGGCACTGCTGCCAAGAGCCTATCTCTGTACCCTTGACCCCCTCCCAATAGGCACTAGGGTGCTGTTAGGGGCTCTAAAACCATCTCTGCTCTAGGCTGAACAAAGTCTGGTCCCACAGCTTCTCCTCACAAGGTTAGTGCTCTAACCTTGCTGTCCTGGTTTCATCCCCCAAGCTTCTCTACTTTGTCAGCATCTTTCCTGTACTGAAGGTCTAAAATCTGTATGTGCTAAAAGTACAGTGTCAAGCAAGTGCTGAGGAATAAGCTATTTTAATAGACCATAGCTATTAAATTATTATTATCATGAGCTATTTTAATAGCTCATAGGCACATGGAAAGTAGGGAGGTGATCTGAGATAGCCAACATGGTTTCAGAAAGGGCAAATTGTGCCTGACCAATCTAGTGGCTTTCTATGATGGAGTGGAAAAGATAAAAGCAGCTGATGTCACCTACCTGGAATTCTGTAAGGCCTTAACATGGTCCCACATGACATCCTGATCACCAAATTGGAGAGAGATGGTTTTGAATGGTGCGCCATTCAGTGGATAAGGAATTGGCTGAATGGTTGCAGCCAAAGAGTTACAGTTAATGGCTCTCTGTCCTAGTGGAGATCAGTAATGAGTGATGTTCTTTAGGGTTCAGTACTGGGACTGGTGCTCTTTAACATTGTCGGTGACATGGACATGGATTGAGTGCACCCTCAGCACATTTGCTGATGACACCAAGCTGAGAGGGGCAGCTGACACACTAGAGGGAAGGGATGCCATCCAGGGGAGCCTGGACACACTTGAGAAGTGGGCCAACATGTACCTCATGAAGTTCAACAAGGCCAAGAGCAAAGTCCTGCCTGCACCTGGGTTGGGGCAATCCCAAACATCAGCACAGACTAGTGGATGACTGTATTGGCAACATCCCTGCAGGCAAAGAGTTGGGGGTTCTGGCGGATGAAAGGCTGGACATGAGCTGGAAGTATGGGTTTTTCAGCTCAGAAAGCCAACCGTATCCTGGGCTGCATCAAAAGAAGTGTGGCCAGCAGTTTGAGGGAGGTGATTCTTCCCTTCTACTCCACCCTTGCGAGGCTCCACTTGGAGTGCTGTGTTCAGCTCTGGGGCCCCCAATACAAGAAAGACATGAGCCTGTTGGAGTGGGTCCAGAGGAAAGCCACAAAGATTATAAGAGGGCTGGAGCAACTCTGGTATGAAAACAGGCTGCAACAGCTGGAGTTGTTTAGTCTGGAGAAGAGAAAGCTCTGAGGAGACCTTATTGCAGCCTTCAATACCTGAAGGTGACTTATGAGAAAGATGGAAACATTTTACAAAGGCATGTAGTGATAGAACAAAGGGTAATTGTTTAAAACTAAAAGTGGGTATGTTTAGATTAGAGAAAGAAAGAGAGAGAGAGAGAGAGAAAGAGAGAGAGAAAGAGAGAAAGAGAGAACGAAAGAATGAAAAGAACGAAAGAATGAAAGGAAGGAAGGAAGGAAGGAAGGAAGGAGGGAAGGAAGGAAGGAAGGAAGGAAGGAAGGAAGGAAGGAAGGAAGGAAGGAAGGAAGGAAGGAAGGAAGGAAGGAAGGAAGGAAGGAAGGAAAAGCCTATGAGACCTTGTTAATGAAGGGAAAATGGGAAAAGGATTTGTGTGCTGTCTATAGACAGAATAAAATAAAACTGTACCTAAGCGATCCTCTGTAGGCAGTAAATAAGAGAGTAGCAAAACCTGATCTTTAGAGATCTGAGGGAAGGAAGCTAATGTATCACAGACAGACATAATTGTAAGTTATCTGCTCTGTAAGCTGTAGTCCTGTGCACAATTTCTGCATGAAAGAAATCCACTATTTTATTACCAGTAATAAAAATGTGTTTTTCAGGAAAAAATAAGGATCTGTTGGTATTTGAAGAACAGATATTCCACAAAGCAGTAATTGCAAAATTCTGAATATTATTTCCACTTTGTGAATATGCTGTGAAGTAATTTCACAATAAATTCATAATTAGTGTATACTGTGCTGAATGGGTATCCAACCACAAAGTGGGACACAGAATTTCAAAACAATCTGGAAGTTGAAGACCTCCTTAAAAAAATGAGGTCAGAAGAAAAACTATATTGGATCACAGTAGGAGCCAATCAATTCCTCTTTTGGCAGCAGCAGATGCCTAACAAAACAAACAAACAAACAAACAAACAAAACATACAGGAAACATTCTTCTTGAAAAAAGGGATATAATTTTATTTATTTATTTTTTTTTTAATATTCGTGGGACTACATATAAGACAGGCTGAGAACACTTGAGATAAAAAAAAAAATAATCACATTGTTCTGTCATACTGATTAGCAATGCTTATGAAAATCAGCACAGAAGCAGGGAAAGTGATGACATTAGCATAGGAATATAACAAGTATATTAGGCTTAGATCTTTAAAGCTGCTTAGAGGACTTGGATACCACTTCTCTGTAAAATATAGGTCTAACCATTAGGAACGAACAAATCCAGGGGGAAAAGAGCTGCTTAAACAGCTTCTAAGATTTTGAAAACACAGAAACAGAAAATACAGTCTAATTCTGAAAACACCTAAATAGGAGCAACTTTTCTCTTGTTAATAATCTCATTAACTCAATAGGACTGCTGACATGAATATAATTACCTCATACATACATAAGCATTTTCAGGTTTCTGCATATCAGAGACAATACCTCTCAGCATAAAAAAAAAAATAAAAATAAAAAAATAGAGCTTTAATAATGAAATCTCATTACTTGCAAGTATCTCTTTACAAATGTTTGACAGTAAGCTTACTGGCAGAACAAATACAGTGTCAATGAAATATTGCGTAGTTGTGCTTTGGAGATGATAAAGTACACATGTTATAAATTAAGAGAAACAAGTGAAACATTTTTAAGCTAGGTGTCTAGCACTTCAAACAGTTATGCAAGTACATTTTACACTTGGGATGTAATTCAATTTGATGAAAGTATTGCTTTAAAATAAAAGGGCCTTAGAATAAGAATAGTCAGTGGGGAAGAAATGATCTAGCAACAATGTAGTTTTGGAGGCTTCCATATGTAAACAAATATCTAATTCTTTAAGCTATTTCTTACAAAACAATAACTACAGTATTATCTGGACACTCCAAAAGCCAAGTATCTTTAGTCTTCTGAGAAAACAAAATTGCTCCAGGCAAAATGACAAAATATATCTTCCCAGTTCATGTAGTAAAAAGACATTTTGTGTGATCCAAAGGGGGGAAAATATGTATTTTTTCAGCTGACCTGCTGATGCCAGTTTTAACCAGTCAACAAAAAAAAGAAGACTCCATTTAAAGTTGTTGTAATTCCTTGTAATTTACATTTCAATTTAATCATTGGAGTTTTGGAAGCATATTTTTTTTGGAAGTTTACTTATTGATCAATGGTACTTAGTCTACGTACAGACAGCACAAAGCATGCATTCTGAAAGCAACATATTTACACTTCAAGAAAGGATTAAAAATCAGATTTTTTCAGGAATAATAGAACTGTGAGGCTTTGTGGATGGCTGATTTATCTGAGTGAGATCAGCAGATTCAAGGATGTGTCTCTTTATGGTGACACATTGTGAAAGGGCACACACATATGCAATGGGCTACTCAAAATATCCTCTCAAGATTTTAAAAGCTGGCAGATTATAAAGTTTAAAAAAGAAACCAAAATGCAACAGAGCCCTAAATACACCATAATTTCAATGGAGATACATAAGACTCTCCTAGATTAAAAAGAGGGAGAGGACAGATGCAATTTGAATCCTGACTTAAGGTTTATATTAATTCAGATATATTTTTAAAAGAAGTTTTAGTGTGCTTCCTATGCTATGAGACTCTCAAAGGAGAAGCAGAGCTTTTTAATATTAAACGAATCCCCAAAGAAATAACTAGTCAGATACAACTCACATTCAATTCAGTCTTTATTAACTGCAGTGGATCAAACTGAAGGGTAGAAATGTGCAGAATTCACAGAGAAAATGTGCTCAGCATACACATAAGCATCCTCATACCAGTTCTTGGCATCTGGCTGGACATGTTAAGAGATACATGGAGAAGTGAAGGTAAAGCAGTTTATATCAGAGCTGTCCAGTCTTTAAGTGCATGCATTTTCCCTTGTACATGGGACACTGGGGCTACCTGGAGGTTTGTGTTAGCAAAGGAAGCAGATGCAAGCACATCACCTTCAAGTGTACAGGACTGTAACTTCCTTGAACTACATATCATGTTTCCTTATCCACGGCTAGTGATATGGCAAAAAGAAGAGCAATTACAGGGAAATACTCTGAATGCATAACCTAAGCAGTAGACTGAAAGAGAATTCAACTGTAGTAGGAATGACATGTAGACAGATGTCAAGTTTACAGAACCTAGTCTGAAAAGCTTACAAAGAATAATATATATAAAAATCCTAATGAAGCCAAGAATAGAATATTGACCCTATCATGATTTTATTTACTGGAAAAAAATTATAATTCTTGAATGAAATTTGATTGTGTCTTAAGAACATCTGTTCTTCTCTCCATTTTAACATAAATAAATAAATAGATAGATAGATACATACATACATATTAGGAGACAGTAGAAATCTCACAAGAAAGAAACCTGAATTTAGAGAAATTCATGCAAATTTTTAGGTTAACAAGATACAAAACTGAACGAGGTAACTCTGATAATATTAGCTCTAGAATTCAGAGCATATTGAGGATTAATTTTTAGGAAAGAAGTTGAAAGTAAACATGTTCTGTTTCTTTTCCAGTCTATAGCTCTTGCACAGATCTATTGCCAACACTGAAGGTCTTACCTTGTAGATGATAAATTTCTCATGAATAGAATCTATATTCCTTCTGGAAATAATCCATATTTCAATAGATGGATCTAACTACACATCTATATGTGTACATGTGCTTATTATGTAATCAGTTTTCCATACACTTTGATGCTCATTTAGGCAGCTAAAACACAGTTCAGCATCCAGATTCTCCAATTATGACTTTTATGTCACATTAAACATTCAGAAAGTTATGCTTTTATGAAGAATCTAAGAATCTAAGCAAACTGCTATGCACTCAAATTCTGGTAACAGTTATGTACTTTTAGTTTCTAGTGTCAGGTCCAACCTAGAATGACTTCCAACAAGAATTATAAAAAATACTTCCATGTATTCATTTTCCAACCTGTTGGTTTATATTTGGATTGCTCCAAAGATTGTAATTTCATGTAAGTTCATAATACAGGTACTCATGCATTTGATAGAGGTTAACATAAAATTACATATCTATGTATTTGAATGTCATTCCTATGATCATGGCACCATCTATCTCTTCTGTCTTTTGACTGTAGGAGAGTTATGAGTGAGAAGACAAACTCATTTTCACAACCAACCCAACTGTTTGTGTATATATACAAAACTAGAACAAGAAGGAAGTGTAAAGTGAGAAATAATAATAAAAAACATGGTTAAAAGACTGGAAAATATATAATTATAATACCCAGCATTTCTCAGGCATTCATTTTCTTCCTTTGGAGAGAGGGGTTGGAGTCATGCTTTTCTGCAGTTATTGGCACTTATAACAAATCTGCAGCCACGGTGTCCTGCCTATGCATTATGCTTTTGCTGCTTGATATCAAGGAGGCAAGATACTGATCATAGTATATGATGTAATTTGTATGTCTTTGTGTTTCTGTGATGACCTTCACCATACCAGCTATCTATACATTATCTACCAGCCACAAGCAAGCAGTAACTGTGAAGGAAACTAGTCACTAATAACTCAAAAATTTGTAGTGGGGAGTAACAACATCAAAAATATATCTTCCATGTCTTTGTGGTGACGTTCTTTAAAAAGCACCAACACCAACACACAAAACACTTTTGCACCAGAAAGGATTATAGCCATCTCATTTTTTTTCATGCATTTGCTCATACTGCAGAAGTGAAACATTGAACATGACTAATGACTACAATAACATAAATAGGTTTGCAACCCCAGATTTGCAGTACTGACTCCATACTCAGTACCACAGTATAACAAGCATATATTAAATTCTTATAGCTGAAGAAGGTACACTTTTTAGTAACCATACTACTACTGTAAAACTTGTAACATCTCCTACCTATTCTCTTCTATGCTGTATGAAGTGCTGAATGTGAATATTCTTTTTCATGTCTACATGGAAGTTTGAAAACAACCAATGCAATGAAACAGTAAGGGCTTACATCCTCTCCAGTGTCTCCTGATTTGCTTTTGAGAGTCTGAATAAACACCATTGGCATCTTAGGCAATGACTTCCAGTTTCCCGTTTTGAGTAACGTTGAGGGAGAAAACATGTATTATCCGTAAAATTACATCTGCATAGATAGAAGAAACTCCACTAGTTGCCATTAATATTTTAACAGCCTTACCGAGAGCACTGATTCATCAGCACACCTGGAAACTAGTGCAATCCCACTGAGGGAACATGAAACAGAGTTTTAACAACAATCATGAAAGTGGTGAATAAGATGAATGCAGAATTGTTATTCACCCAATTTCAGAAAACTAGAATTTACTGACACTTACATGAAGTCCTGTTAAAGCAGAAAAAAATATTTTTATACACTGGATAGTGAGTAGATTTTTAGACTGAATGTTGTGTTGGGATCTTTGGAAAGGATAAGCAATTCTTGGGATCCATAAGCAGATGCTTAATGTACAGATATGCTGTACAGATATAGTAATGCTGTATAGGTACAGTAATTTATCTATAACATCCTTTATCCAAGCTGTCAAATGGTGGAAACCAAATGGAATAACAGAGAGTGGCCAGGCTGCATGCTACCTCTCAAAGCACGTCTCCTGCTGTCTCTATCAGAGATGGCTTACTGTGCTAGATGGATGACTGGTCTGACCCTGTGTAGCATTTCTTCCTTCCTCAGGTCACTATGTTTACTGATGTGCATAGCCTCACACATGAAATCAGGAAAATTCTTTGGTAAATTTACCTTTGGCTAGATAAAAAGCCTGAAAAGAATGGGTTGGAGAACCACTCATATATTATGCATTGCAAGGAAGATGAGAAGTTGTTGTCAGGCAAGGCATACGTACGAGCTACTTTAACTTGGCTCTTGGTTCATATACAAAATAATAAAACTCACAATCCCATTTATTAAAAAATTTCTCTCTTGAAATATACAATTCATGCTCAGGATATTTTATTAATATTTCCTTAATTATTATTGTTTTGCACAATATTTTAAATTTCATTCGAGATCTTTGACACAAATGGCATAAATATTCTTTCATTAGAGAATCATGGTCTAAAAAGGTTTATATAAGAGATGAATATTGTGATGACTTATGTTATTTTTTTCAGCTTTCAAGATACTTTTAAGTATTCTGCATTGAATTTGGTGTCCTTGCCTGCCTTTCCTACTATGTTTAGCTACGGAATTTAGCAACAAGATTTTTTTTTTTCCATGTCACTGTAGTGTTGTGTTTAAAATGTGTTTAAAAGGTAGCATATGATGCAGAATGATTCATTTTGCAGAATCTGCAGAATGGTGAAATGATTTTAATTCTAATTTACTTAGCTGGCTAATGAGAGATAAGTGCTAATCCCATGACTTTATTCACTATGAAACCATGACACTAATTATCAATTACTGCAGGACAAAGGCTCTTTGCTAATTGCCTTCCCCTTCCCTACATGTACTTACACATACATATCTAACATCAGCCAAAATCACTGCTTTGACGTATGCTTTTCCTCATATACAAAAGAGAAAATCTATACATATCACTGAAAGGGTTATTCTATTAATTCCCCCTCATGGATATGAATTTAGTGTTCTCCTTATTTTTTTTTCCCCACTGTACATTCAGAAAGATCTCTCTACAAAAAACAAGCAAACAAACAAATAAAACTCTTCTCTTAATTAAGTGTCTGTTATTCATTATGATACTTTTATTCGTTGCTAAAGAGATCTTCATGCACACATTTAGAAATAATTTGATCTTGCAAGAGAAACTTTAATAAAATTAGGCAGCAAAAAGCTAGCAGTAACCTCTGAAACACCATTTCTCCTCCTTGGCAAAAAAGTCATGTAAGTTCAAACAGAATCATCCACAACAAGATCATAAGCATGTATGTATTGTTTTCTTACATGCTGCAGTATTGCATATACTATTTGCATCTTTCTAAAATGCCATGTTTCCCCATCCTTTTGAGTTTTTATATGCAATCACTGAGTTATTGACATATCAAGTGTCTTGAAGGTGACAATAGACTCTGAAATTGATCATACACTGCTAAGTGACACTGGAGCATATAGCTGGAAGGGAAAAGGCACTGGCATCTCTTTGCCATCCATTGAGACATTGGTTGTTGAGAACTGAACAGCAAGTGAAGTGCTTAAGTACATAACATAGGACTAATTTTTTTTCCAAAGAAATCATGGTTTGCTGACATAAAAATAACTTAGTTAACCTCTGAATGTCTGCCACAGTCCCTTTCCAGTTATCTTTATCAGGTGTCTATGAACCCAAGCAGGTTTTTAAATGTTAAGTAGATGACAGCAAAATAACATTTCAAAAAGCAGTTCTGCCAAATATTTTTGAAGATAAACAATATATATGTATATTTCTCAACTTTCTCAGAAAGTGTTAGTATTACTTCTGGGAATCTATCCAACTCTTTCCTACAGCCTCCATTAACGACATGGGAGCTCGCTTGCTTATTGTCTTTAATTTGCTCTGTCTTTGGCAGGGTCAAAGGACAAATTCTTTCAACTTTTATATACATATATATCTTTGTATTCGTATATGTAGCTGAAAATATCTTAGAAGTCATACCCATTACCATTCCTAGAAATATCACAAGAATTTGGTCCTCTCCGTTAAAGGTAGATACGGAAGAGTTCTATAACATATAGTATAAAGACACATTTAGAATACTATCAGAAGCTCTTGCATCTGCTCTGTCAGAATTCCTATAACACATTCTATTGTAAAAGATTCCACTTTGGAGAAATTCCTGTAAATGTGCATCACATACTGTCTGTCATTCAAAGAAAATAAGGGTTAACCTCAGGCTGACCTCTTGAATAAATAGCAGAGATACTGTGATTGTAATAGAACTTGAACAGAATGTTTATTTGTTGATAAACCAAACATCATCTAGAGCAAAATTTGCTGAGTTGCTAAAATGTACTAGAAAGTTTTATAATGCTGATTTATCTGAGGCTTAACATAACCAAATGTAACTTGTTCAGATTAGACTTAAGGTGAAAGTGTACTGATTTTTTCAAAACATCATTTGGTTTAAATCATAAAAGAATCATAAAAAATAAGGTCCATTTGAAACATCCTTGAATGTCTGCCTTGCTATCTAGTGGCAGAATCAGACTTTCCTGAAATACTTGTCTCTGACTATGGAAAATATACAATTACTTCTAACAATGCTTAGCCGCCGTCCTTTCATATCCTGAACTTCTTTTGTTTCTGAGTGCTTAAGTCCTCAAGCTTCATCTTGTGTGTAGGAAACAGCACAGTTCCTTCTTGCTTGCAAGAATGCTTTACACAGGAAACAACTAATTTTAACTCCTACTATTGTTTTTTTCTTTAACAAGTTAAAAAAAAAAAAAAAAACAACACAAATTCTTTCAATCTTCATTTGTAGCTCATCTTTTCTAGTCTCCTAGTTATTTCTTGTAATGCTTAATTTCACAAATTATTCACTCAAATATTTATCAGTTTTGTACCTAGCTTTTATGTCATATTTTCCTATTGTGCCTTGTGGTCCCTGTTGTACCTTATGTTGTTTTGTGCCATGATCTAATATATCCTTCTAATTATATAGTAATATGATACTTATATCTAATCTTTTCACACAGTATTTAATGAAATGAACAGCAACTTGTCATATTTCTATCTAGGTTATCAGAGTATACATTAAAGGAACTAAGTTTGAAACTTCCATTGAAACTTTTAGTTGATGTTTAGTCTTCCCTTTGCTTTTTTTCTTTTTAAGACCTAGATCTGTTCAGTGTCCAATGGGAATTCATAAAGTGTCAGGGGCCATCCTAGGAATGGAAAGAGACGATATTGCCATAGTATTCACACCCACTGCGCTTCTTCCCTTCTCTTTTCTTTCCTTCTCCTCTAGCTGAAGCCAAATTAAGAAATTACATCTTCAGATACAAAGCCTGTGTTGTGTGTGTGTGTGTTATCTCTGAGAGTAAAGCAACTGCAGACAAATAAACAAAAAGCAAAAGGATAATCAAAAGATGTCAAACAAAGTAAGTCCTCTGATTCCAAAACAGTGAGTCCTTGTGCCACATCTATTCAGAACAAAATTCATGTATTCAATTCTTCTTCTAGTCTCCTAATTGGTAATTTCAAATTTGCTAATGTTGCATTTGCCCTCAGTTCTTTGCACTTCTTCACTTCCAGTTCTCGGCTACTTCATGACTCATGGTTGCTGTTTTTCTATAAAGAGAAGCTTAATTTTCTTATGTCGTCAAAGGACTTTAATATATGGATAGGATCCCTAGCTAAGACTTCAGCTGACAGGTTAAAAATAAAACCAGCAGGAGAACACCATATTCTCAGAGGAACAGGGAATGATATTATAAACAGTCGTGAGAGATTAGAAAAAATGGGATATGTAGAATTTCACATTTGATCAATTTATGAGTTGCCAATATCATCTTGTGTAAACCAGCCTGTGAATATGTACATATTAAACACACACACACACACACGCAAACACACACTGAAGAAAAACACATGGAGATGCTTTGGAAAATGAAGGGAATGGAATGTGGTGCCATTGCAGCACATGGACATCATTGAGAATACATACACAGTCACTTTATGCGTTCTTTCTATGCTAAGTGTATTCTTTTCCATAATCCATGAAACCAAGTTCACCATGGCAGATGCTACATCACACATGATACCTTCTTAAAGAAACATACCTTGTGACTCATTTCCATGACAAACAGCAAACAAACCTGACTGTAATTATCACATCTTAAGAACTGAATAAATGAGTCAATCTGTCTTCCACTGGCCTAGAATTCTCCTTGACTTTTTGTTGCTATATGCTGTTTTTCCAAGTAATCCTGCAAAATGGTAGCTAATTGCAAAAAGTAATTGAACTCCAGCAAGCAGCCAAGAAAATAAAAACCCTTCAGCATGCATGTATAACTTTCATAGAAAAAATCTTGCATATTCAGTGTTGCTTGCTGAAATAATAATGCATTAAAATGGAAGTAGATCTTTAAATGTTTGTATTAAACAACTATTATTCTTAAAACAAACAAACAAACAAAACACAACACAAAAGAAAACTCATGGGAGTATACTCTTAGTTTAGCTGCTAGAACTTCAAGATTCGTGTCTATTTAGTCTCACTTGTTAAAGTCAAAAGGCATGGTTCATTATTTATGGATAAATCTAGTTAGTATTAGATAGCATTTGATATGATTCTAATTGATTGCCAAGTGGAGATGGTACTGTGTTGTTTTCACAGTACATTATCAGTATTTTACCATTTGAGTGTGTTTTAAGTATGGGATGTTGACAAACAGATTGACATAAAAACCATACTCCCTTAAATATTGAGCCAAAACAAAACATTATGACAAAACCGAGGGCTGCAATTTATCATCTAGAGAGTAATAAGTTTCTCAAAACCGAAAAAGCAAAAAGGAGAGGCAAAGGTACTTATCTCTCCAGTACTTCTGGTTCTTAATCCCCACCCAGAATCTGCTATGGTTCTGCTAACTACAGCTGTACCTATTACTGGAGAAGACTCTTCCTGTGACTGTAGTTTTGGTTACTAAGGCCTTACTGCCACCAGAAGGCCTTACTAGTCCACCATAACCTATGGCAAAGACCCCATCACATTATGTATTCACTCCAAAATAGCCTTGACAATACAGTTCTTCCACCTACAAGATCTGACTTTCCATCTCCAAAAAGAGGGTGGTAGAAAAATAAGGCTTTTATGCCCATCTTCCATTAGAGCAGTGGGAAGGGGAATTAAGAAATGAACTAACACTGCAAGAAGAAGGATAATGCTGAAGCAGGGATTTGAACAGCTACCTCTAAAGCTGCATTTGGGCAGCTGAACAAAACCTGCCTTACTTCTACTTTTCCTCACAGGCAGACCGTATGAACAACATTCATTAAAATCTTTTAAAGATATTTTTTTTTTTCCCGCCACCTAAAAGAACCTTGGTTTCAAAGTTTAGATTGATTAAATCCCTTTGGGACTGAGAACATGTATTTCGTAATAATTCAAAGGAATCCTGTAGAGAAAATTCTTATAAACATTTAAGGTCTTAAAAATACATGACACTAATTTTCCTACCTCAGCAAGACCATGAGTGAAAGGGAATCCAAAATCTCTGTCTCAGCCTTGTATAATCCTCAAATCATGGGTATATATTTTTTTTCCTCCCTATATTGTCTCTGTATGTCTTATAGTCTGGACACTGCTTTTCCACTTCCCTTTGCTCTAGGGAAGGGAAATAAACTGAACTCCCTACAGTATCATACAGATGACCAGGCTCATGCAGCATTTCCTTTATTGCTGCCAATGTTCCTCTCAGCTTCTCTCAGGAAATTGTACAATCTGAAAGGGGAGGCCTGAATAAAACTTCACATGTTTCTGCTTCATTCTGATGAATGTCAACAACATTTTAGAGTAGATTTATTTAGAACTTTTCCAAGATTTGATAATTGAGAAAATATTTAGAGTTCCAAAAAGGAAAAGAAAAAGGAAAAAAAAAAAAAAAGAAAAGGAAAAGAAACATGTGTGTCAAACAGAGGGAAAAAACAACCAGAAAAACAGCACATAAATGGATCCATCTGTAGGAAGAAAGGTCTGAATCAATTCTGTGTTTCCTGACAACTGGGAAATTAAATGTGATACTCTGCTCCTTGCCAGCTGCTGTTGAGGGTATAGTTGCCAAGGAAGAATTTCTAGGCAAGACAGATCTTGGTCTTGATGACAAAGGAAGACTATGAAAGAGCCATGACAATGCTGGGGATTGTTTGGAGCCAGGGGGTTGAGTGGATGTACAAACTCTCATGGAAGCTGAAATGAAGAGAATGATAATTTAAGGAAAATTTTGAATTAGGTCTGGAATTTAGAAACACCTGCTAATGGTATCCCTGGTGGATTTGGTCTCATGCTTTTCAAACATCTGTCTCACTTATTAATTATTTTATTTTATTTTTATTAAAAAACTCTCCCACATCTAATATTTCTGACGTTCATACATAGCTCTTCAGGCATTTGGCATTATCAATCTCACTTGTATTGAGAAGCATCTCTTAGCACATTAAAATTTACAAATTAATTAACAAGTGATTGTAAGATAGTCTGCAGGACCACATTTTTGTTTAGCTCGGTACTAACTCTTTTCTGTTGGATTATAGATGCTGACTTAAAATTAGGGGAATAGCAATTTCATTTGATTTTTACTCTAGAAAGCTATCTTTGTTCATTTGAAGGTGTATTTTCTCCTAGATGAAGGAAAAAAAATCTCAGGTTAATGTAGGAAAAGACTCTGAATAACAACTAGAGTTTGGTATATATTAATGTACTGTTCCATGGTAAAGCTGATACAAATTTTCCCATATAATCCCATAAAAGTCATCTAGAAGTTTGTTGTTGTTGTTTTTTAATGTTTGCCATTCTAATTTTTAATGTAGAGAAAGTATAAATTTATTTTAGTATATATATAATACATTTATACTTGTCAAACACAAGTATTTTATAGATGCAGAATTTAAATAAGTAATGTGATTAATAGTGATGCCCAATAAAACTTTCAGTGTGTCACTTGTTTATTCCTACTTGTAGATTTTTTTTAATGCATATAAAGATATTGCTATAGGAATGATAGCACAGAATATTCATATATATGTATGCATGCATATGCATATACTCAAACCAGAGAAAAGCTAAGGTAGCAGGAATATTCTCATTGTATCAATATCAGTTTTGAAAAACAATACAGTTCAATAAGCAGGGTAATTTAAACCCCATTCAGAAATCCCTTTGCTATTCTGTCAATGCAAGTTACTTTTTCAGCTGTAGATGAACCTGGCCCTTTTCTCCTTTCTAACACCTCATTAAATAAATTCAGGATCTTTCTCTGTGTTATCTTACTGAAGAAAAATACGTTAACTACAATATTGTTTAATGATTTTAGGCATCATTCTCATCTGATTTTGTGCCCAGTTTACTTTCTGGTATACAAAGTACACTTGGTTTTATCAGTAAAAGAAATTGATATAACTTGAATACACAGAGGTCCCAATACTGACACAAATCAATATAACCTAATCTGAGTCAATATAACTACATAAATTTGCCACATAGGAAGATCTAACCCAGAGAGTCAATCTGTTCTGTAAAGATGTGTCACTGTCACAGCTACTTTTCCAACCACAGCAACCATGTCATTCTGACCTTTAAGAAATCTTGAATGCTCTGAAAAGTATCCCTTCTCAATATAAACAACTCATGCTAATATTCCATTTTAAATGTCTGACAGATGGTGTGATGTTATATGCAGAAAATAAATAAAAAAGAAGAACCCCCAAAACGATGAGTTTGACTTTTATTTTCAGTTGGATATTGATACAGACTTTAAAAGAATATTTTTATTATTTCTGTCTCCCTTCAAAAGCAAATAATGTGCTGCCCGCCTTCTTACTATTAATGACATAACTTAAAAAGAAAATCAGTATCTGTTCTATCCATTTTATGCTAGAAAATAGTTTTTTCCAAAGCGGTTGAAAAATTATGATTGAACAGTCTTTAATAATAGGATAAGTTGTCTTTTTTTTTTTTTTTTTTTTTTTTTATGAACAATCAATATTTTGGTGAGAACAATATCTTTTTTTAATAAGAGACTTTCTACAATACAGCTACCTTGTATGAATGTTCTACTACACCACTGAATAACTGCAATGCCAATCTAAATATTACCCCACATAACCCTGTGTTTTCAGGGTTCCACAGAGTACTGTAGTAGTCCATGGATTTCAGATTTGCTTCTTTCGGGTTCCCTGTGGAAATCCCTTTGTAATGGAGCAAAAAGAATGATCCAGTCCTCACTCCACTGAAAAGGAGTAAGCACTGTACTACAGGTAACACAGTCTGCAGACGGATCTCAGTTGGGATGTGTCAATTATGAATTTTGATATTTTCTCTTAGTGAATGGAATGGCCATTCTCTAACTAATAAGTGAATAAATACAAATAATAAGTACAAGGGACTCCTTGTACTCCGGAATAGAAGGGCTTTGTCAATTTTCCAAATACTGCCACATCTGTGATGTAGTGTGGAGATTTATTTCCATGAGATAATTAATTAAGCCAGTTAGAGCAATGCGTACACCAACATAGGTTTATTTATTCTGTCTCTCAATCTGTTACATCTGTCGTCCTTGCAAAACTGACAGTAATTCTCAGTACTAGGAGGTGTACGAGGTAGCTTCCACTACAGAAAAAACACTGAACTCTCTCTCTCTGTGTCCTGTCATATTCATTGAGACAATGGTCTCATCTTCTTTGCCTCACAAAAAGGGGAAATGAAACACTTTCACCTGATCATTCACATCCTTAACTACAATGAAACAAAAAGCTTTCAGCAAAAAGCCTCTGGATTCGAGCTGGGAATTCATTGTCTGCCAGAGGTGAAAAGAGCTTTTAGCAACTTGAAGTAGCAAATGTAATCTGGTTATTCTTTGTAGGATAGGGAAGCAAGGTTTTATTTACATAATACTTCATTTACTCTTGTCATACACAAAACTCAGGATTATATTTCTTTCCTCCTTTTCCCAGCAGTATTCAAACAAAGCTTTTAATTCCTTACTGCCTTATGTCATCATTTATAGCTGAGCAAAATGCATGCAAGTTCTGCTGTTCCAAATTTGCTATTTGCTATTCCAAACCCTCCCTGCAAGTGCAAATTACATACAAATGTGAAACCACAGAACAAATGCTAGATTGTCACTTTGACAGAAAATGTAGTACATAGAGTGAGGTAATACAACAAGATTATCGGCAGTCTTTAAGGGCCACTTACAACTTCTGCCTGTAAGATCCACTTGTAAGTGTGTAAGGGGTACTTCAGTTTCAGGAGGAGTAAGGGCTGACATCGAAATTTTTGCCAGGACATACTGAGCCAACAGCACTCTAATCCAAAATTGATTAAGAATTAGTTTTTGTATACACATCAGTAATCTTTGGCTCCACTACTGTCATCCTTTCCCTAGATCACATACCTATGTTTGCCTACTTCTCAACTATCCTCAAACAAGCTTCTACTCCAACATTTTGCTTATTTTATATATATATATATATATATATATATATATATGTTATTAGCATTATTAAATCAGTTTCCATGATTAAAATTCTAAAGCCTCTACTAAATCTCAAGGTAATTTTCTCATACATTATTTTAATAAGACATTTTACCTGACCAAAATGTTTCCCATCCTCATAAGATTTCTGGCAATAGCATTGTTAAACATAATTTTAGATCTACAGTAAGAGCATGTTTGTCTGCCGACCTAAGATCTGTTTAGAAGATTCTTAATTGCTGCAGTGTCTTTACTTGCTGATAATCCATAATGTTGTAAACTGTAAAATTCTAATATATTATTTTTATTAAGAGCATCTAGTTGCTCACACCTTAAAGTTTATCCATCTGCTAGTTAATTACATCAGAATTCTGGTTTGTTGATAGCTTCTTTATGTCTCAATGGCTGCTTTACCTATTCTTCTGCCTTCTTACACAGATGTCTTGTGCAATGAAACAGATATGTCTATCAGTTTCATCTGAGAGTAGCCAGTAAATTATTCTGAAAAGTAACAGAGAGATGGATAAACTACAACAGTTCCAAACAGCACTTTCCAAGCCAGAGGGCATTGGGAGATAGGAAGAAGGGAGTATCAGAAGGGTATACTACTTTTAGGTGAGACATATTTTAGTTTATCTCTGTAAAAAATAAATAAATAAATAAATAAATAGAGGTGACAGAGAAGTGATGTATGAGTGTAATGCAGTTAAGACTCTGTCACATTTTACTCAGTGGCATGTCTTTCTAGAATCACTTATACATACTACTATAGATTTATGGAACTGGGATGGGCATTCGTAAAATCATGGAAACAGGGAACAGCTGAGGCTGCAATGGACCCCTGGAGGTCTTGTGATTCAACCCCCCTAGTCAAGGAGGGACACCTAGAGCAGGTTGCTCTGGACCATGTCCAGACAGCTTTGGGATATCTTTGGGGATAGAAACTCCACAACCTCTCTGAGTAACCTGTGCTTGGTCCCCTTTCCAGTGAAAAGGTGCTTCCTTATGTCTACAAGAAACCTCCTATGTTTCAGGAGCATTGTGTTTGAACAGAGTAAAAGCTAAAAGATTTTATGAAGAAAACTTTCTGATAAAGAGTTATCCTTACTTGTATGCTTGTTCACCATTTAATTCATATGCATATATGCACGTGCCTATGCATGTATACATATATATATTTTGCTGTATGGATAAGAGCCAGAAAGAAACCATTCCTCTTCAGCGGTAAGTTAATTTGTGGATTTTGATAATTTGTTTGACATGTAACAGCTTCATTAACACAAGTTTCATATTGAATCAGAACTTAAGAGAAATAAGATTCAACATAGCCTAGAACAGCATATTGGTAACATAATATAATGATCCACTTGGGGGAGATGATGAGTTGCTCATATGATAATGGTGTGTAGTGCTACACAGTTCTTAATTAAAAGGAAGTAATTTACTTATAGTATGGCTGGTGTAGGAAAATAGCATCCATACCCATAAGTATACCCATACACCTTTCAGTGGTGTACATGTATAAGTCTATACTGCAAATGAAAACTAGAAGATACATTCATTGGAACCTCCTCTGAAATCCATTTGGGATCTAAGTAGAGAAAAGTTCACTTCATGAAAAATTGTACCTTTCCTTGATCATAGTACCTTTTGGACTTGTCACGAAGCAAGTACATCAGTGACTGTCCATCTTGAGCTTCCAGTACAGTAAATTTCCCACTGGTTAGATGTTCAAGTGGAATGATTGGCATAGTTAAATTGACTTCAGTGGTTCTATGCCTGTTTACAGCAAGTAATGATTTAAGCAGTTGTGTCTTTTGGTATTTCTACCTGTAAAAATTTCAGCAGAATCCCTAAGCTGCAAATGCTTAGCTAGAAACATTATGAAATTTCATTTTTCATTTGTCAGAATGACAGTTGTCAAAACAGTCTCTAGGGAGTCCACATTTCTCAGGACTCCAGAAGACTGTCATTGTGAGAGTGATGAACTGGACCTTTTACTTCAGTCTGAATGTTATGAATGGCATAGCTTTGGTGGTATTAAGGAAATAGGAACCATGGTGCTTTAGCACCAGCCATAGGAGACGTTTGAGCTGAGCCACTTCCGTGGCTCTGCAAGAAATGTGATGCTGTTGAAGGTCCATAGCAGAATGCAAAGAGCTCTTGAATGAGGAAGAAAGAGCCCCAAACTTCTGCCTTCTGCTCCAAGCTTCACCCAATGTATCTTTTCTATGTTTATATTTAGGAAAACTCATCCTGGTATAATTTAAACTGGCATCTAAAAATTTTACTCCTGTGTTTCCAATTTACATCCAAATGTTATAAAAAGTCACTGTAGAGAAGTGTCACGGAATTCAAGCTCATTCTGCCTGAGAAAGTTCAGACTTTAAAACTCATGTGATCAGATTTCCTTTCCCTGATTTACACTCTCAATATACTTGCCACTAAAGTTTACTCATTTAAAGGACGTGTAAAATGCCAACATGCCCGTTCTTCATCAAACCATCTGAGAAAGCTTTTGTTAACTATCAGTTATTAAGGCAACATACTTACTATCAGCATAATGGTTAATGATATTAAGTCCACAACCAAGAAAATGAAACAAGAACACTCCAACTTCTGCTCATATACTATGCCAATATAGTACCTCATAATAGCCAAACATGTATATGCTCCACTATTACTGATTCCTATTCCTATTTAATAGTAAAGCCTACAATATATAGTAGGTATGTAGAAAAAGAATGTTATTGTTCTTGACCAAGTAAATGAACAGATACTAGATCAACTGCTTTTGTTTCAGTTTGCATCTTTTCAAATATATTTGCATCTACATTCATTCATACATAAAAACATAAATATATATGCACACTCCACAGAATACTACCTTCCATACAATATTACACATACATATACTCTGTATATATATACACAACTATGTATAATTAACACAAATATTGTTAAATTTGGGATTTGTAAGAAGGCACTGTGATGTCTTGACTGAAGGCCTTCTCTCAAATCAAGCTCAATTTTGTGAGTTTAAAGCATTGGCAATATTTTCCCAATACCTCATTTTCCAGGATGTTTAATGGTTTTAGTGCTGAATAATTTTCTGATACAGAACAGTTCAAAAAAGGAAGGAAGTGATAAAAGAAGCTCTTTTTTTTGTTGTTGTTGTTATGTTGGACCAGAACAAAACTGGAAATGTTTAATGGACTGAATAAAATATCCTAAGGGATGATGAAATGTGACCTATTATCTAGTATGGAATAGTGCATTTCTCCCTCTTGTTAATAGTAGACTTGCTACAACATTGCTGGAGAACCAGAGCCAATCATTGTCTGATCTGAAATGCTAGGGCCAATTTAACTTCTTCCCAGAAAACCATGGGGGTGAAATGTCAAGATAAAACTGCCGCCACACAGAAATTTGTGTATTATCCTCTTGGCCCCTGGGTGTACAGGTATGTGAGGGGGCTTGACATAGGATTGGCTCACCATAAGGACACTAAAGAGCTATAAGTAAATCCACTTCCAACATGACAGTCTGTCGGGCAAGGGGCAGTACTGAACAGTGATTCTTTCTTTTCAGTCTCTTTTCCTTTCTGGCAAAGTACAGCTTCAGTTCATAATGTCATAAAAAAGAATTAAATTAGTCTGTATATTCTGTGCTTCTGGCAAGCCTAATGAGGATTTCCGTGAGCAATAGCATCTCCATTTCCTCTGGTTAAAAAGAAAAGCAAACTTTAAAACGGAATGGGAGACAGAAAATATATTTGTTCACTGAGATATAAACTATATCTACAAATAAGATTTGCATTAATGATTGCTACCTTGTAACTAGTATATATGTATAAGTTATATAGGCAAATATGTATAAATACACACAGAATGAAATATACATATTACATATACTGAACCACATCAAATAAATCAAGTAAAACTCCATTTAAACACAAACACACTTACTTATAAATACCTGAATTGAAAATGCAAAGGATTAAAGTGTGTAATCCTATTTACTGAATATTTCCACTGAAGTTTATGTATACAGGAATATGAAGGCACACTTAGAAGTGTCTGCAAAACTTGAACCATAGTCACCATATATGTATTTAATCATTTGATCTTTCTAGTCTGTACTGTCTTTCCTACTAATACAAAGTAACTTAACTTACCATACCATATGTGGTGATAACAGATAGAGGACCTGTGATGTTTCCATCAATAACAGAGAGGTAACTTACTGAAAACTCTTCAGAGGTGAGCCAGTGCACGTGGTTAGTTTGTGTAAGCATGCTGCCATTCAGTCCTTACCAAAACCTCCTCATCTTATACTCCAAGTAAAAAACAAAACTTACTCTCCATGTAAAAACAGTCTGTGCAGACACATTCTGCAAAAGGTTTCTGTTGGAAATCTCTCTTCACTTTCTCTGCCTTCTCTCCCTTCTCAATGCCCCAGATCAATATGACTGACAGGTCCTGTTTCTGATAACTATACCTCAAAAGAGGGAATGGTGCAAATTTTGGGTCAGGCCTCTGTGGCTGCATATTAACACTCATTTTACTTTCAGTGTAACAGGGGATGATGACTCAAGGTGCATAGTGATAGAGAATCAGGATCAGGTATCTAGAAGATTTGTAGATGACAGTGCAATCAGCCTGCATTTGTGAGATCACACGATTTATTTTGGAGTGGTAATTCTTGACAAGCTTTGAGATTCTTAACAATATGACTAGCAAACTTCTGAGTAAAAAGTCTTGTCTTTCCCAAACAATGTGACTTATAACCAATAGATGAAGACATGAAAAAGAATATGCAGGGAATTAGTACTATTGTTCACATTTGATTAAGGACAAAAGAAGAGGGACAGTGAAAGGGAAATGATTTGAATTTTTTAATCTAGTACTGCATTGATTAAGAGATCAATAGTAATAGTAATAAATAGTGAAGCATTATATATAA
Organism: Cygnus olor; assembly: GCF_009769625.2. Lineage (NCBI taxonomy): Eukaryota > Metazoa > Chordata > Aves > Anseriformes > Anatidae > Cygnus > Cygnus olor. Next base: position 67,514,310 of record NC_049198.1, on the reverse strand, counting down.
AATTAAAGCAAAGGTAGATTCACAAGATATATCAATAATTTTTCCCATATAGTCCTTACCTGAATACAACTTTAGTTCATGAACAGAAAATCTAGTGTGGGTATCAATTAAATAGAAGTCACGATAAAGAGTAGTAACTGAACAGAGACGGACTTAGGCATGTGCTTCTCATAGATGACTTAAAATAATATATATATATATATAAATATATATCTATATATTTTTTTTTTTTTTTCTGTAGCAGTATGTAAAGTCAAGTTCTTGTGCCAGGAATATTTTCTGAAGAAAGTCTTGAGACAAAATATGTTCTGAATCTTTCAGTATCCAGGGATGTCCTGGAGCCATGAGTTTTTTTATGTTCAAACTGCTGGGTAAAATACAGTCTATAAAAATACCAACAGTCAAGATTGGTTATATTTATTCAGTAGTTTTTGCTAGCTGCCATAGTAGCCAAGATAAATTACTTGGTTCCTTAGCCTTAGAAGCTGTTGTTAAGCCAGCTCTTTTTGGGTTTTGTCTATTAAAAAAAATCGCTGCATTGAGAGTAGGATTTTTGGGAATGCTAGCCCTGTCTTTCAGGTCAGCCATAACAATCATAGTTGGATTTCCAAAATTGTGACTATGATTGGTATGTTTCCCTTCTACTCCAGCATAGAGCAAAATGCCTGGATGCTCAAGGAAGAAATGGGTGGAAAAGTACATTACCAGCATTACTTGTCATTCCTCCTCAGCACTGTAAAAAAATAACACAATTCATCTTTAAGGAAGCTATTGCCATTGGCTTTAGCAGGATTATCTGTTTCTACAGCTGTACCACAGTGAGTGTGAGTCTCACCTCCTGTACAAGCAGTTCTGCGTCAGTTCATTTTGAAAGGTTTTCTATACGCTTGGAGAGATGGTAGAGTAACGAAGGTTTGCTTGTCTTCCGTATATTTCATCTGCCATTGTCTAGCTGAATTAAAAGTGTGCACATCTCTGTGCAAAGATTCAGACAAGCTCCTACAGCTAATTTTTATAACTAATAACTTGATTCTGACATTTCTGAACAGTGCATTATAAGGCTTGTCTTTTGGCCTGAAGCAGGTAACAATGTATGAATGTCACCCTGACTGCTGACGTAATTGTGAAGAAAACGGGGGACTGTGATACTATAATGTTTTATTGGGAAAGCTGAATGGGTGCCAGTGTGGGATGACAGTACAGAAGGAGGTATCATCAGTGATCACACCAGTTCCTGTCCATTTCAGAGAAATGGAAAGAAAGAATGGTTTAAATAAGTTATTCCACTTAGCTGCCTATTCTGCAACACTGTCTTTCATATGTCATATTTCCCTCTGTATTTCAAAGCTTACTCCATATTCCAAAAGACTCCAATATTTCTTCACCTTCAGTTTGTAATATTTGGTTTGAGCTACATAAGCCGTAACTCAGCCTTATTAGAAAAGAAGAAAGGTTCAGTCATTACTCTTTCAGAGGCATGAAGCATTTCAGATTACTTACCGCTTAAAATCCTGAAAGCGTCTTAATTCCAGGGGGACAGAAATTCACTCAGACTTGCAGAAAAAAACAAAACAAAACAAAACAAAAAAAACACAAAACAGTGGAATATAAGTAACAAGGCTTTATGTGTCTCTTATTGTCTGTTGTTATCATTAGGATTTTTTTTTTTAAGTTGCATTTTTAGAATAATAAATAAATGTATCCTACCTCAAGTTTCAGCACGTAAGCAACATTAGAAGGATGTTGTGGACAGTTTAACATTTACCTCTGTGCTGTGTTAGTTCATGGATTTACCTGTGGGTGATCAGGTGATGGCTGCTGTTGAAAACATGCTGCTGAAGGCACTAGGATGGCTCAGCTAACTGAACAGCTATATTGATGGAGCCTGGACACCTCAACTTCTTGTGCTGTCACACAAGAGTTACACCCCACTGGTCAGTTGTGAGTATCCAGTTCTCAGTGGGCTCAGTGTATACACTGATAGAGGAGAAACCCTTCTCCTCTTTTATCTTTTCTCTAATGCACTTTAAAAGTCCTGTGCATTGGGGTCATCCTTTATATCAGCTTATAGTCATTAGTCAGTCTCCAAGCTATTGCTAGTTTTGTGGTTTTGTGGTTCTGCAGGTAATTAGGCTTAAAAAAAACCCTAAACTGTTAATTGAATAGCAAAATCCCTTCAGACCTCTGAGAATATTCAGCAAGCCTGTATTACTGTAAAAACCTTGTAATATTTGCCTTCAGAGAAAAATAAAATTGCTGCCATTTTTCCTTTGCCAGCAAACTGAAAAGAAAATAACAACAGTCCTAATTTAACAAGAAGACCTGATATTGCTTCTACTTCAAAGTACTACTAAACAATGCTCAGATTGGCAAGGGCACTCTCTAGCCCCTTTGATCCAACTCAAAGCCTCAGGTTCATAAAGAATTTCTCATACCACAGCTATAAATACAGAAGCAACAATGAAATATCATCTACATGTGTCTTTTGCAACTGCTATTAGAAGCTAAGTTACTCAGAAAGTCCACTTTAAGAATGAAAAGCAGCTTTTGTATCCCGTATGGGAAACATTATCAGCTACAACCTGTTAATAAAACACAATGTTGGTCTAATAAAAATGGTTTGCCAAGTTTTTCAAAACATTACACAAAAACTTCTTACATGTTTTCCTTTTATTTCAACAGATATTATCCATTATTTGCCTTGAAAGTTCCAATTTATATTCAGAATTATCTCCCGAAAAAACTTCAACAAATTCAAATTGCTGTGAAATGTAGTGTTAATTCCTACATCATGTATCAGACACAAAGAAAGGATATATTATTTTCTTCTTCAATAACTCTTTAGGAAAGTGATTCAAGGCCAGCAAATATTTATTGTACTAATCCGTAAACACAAAGGTAAAATAAAATTGTGCCAACCAAAATAAGATAGTTAAATATATGTGATACCCAAATTACGTGGTTTCTGGGATTAAATGCTTTCATAATCATTTAATGATAAAAATGTGGAAAATACTTTTACTATATGAGAGAACTCTCATACATAACTAAAATTTCCTACTCATTAAGGAATGACAGATCAGTTGTGCTAATAAGTCAAATGTGGCCAGCCAAATGAAAAACCTTCCAAAACCTTCCATAAAGAAAACCTACAATCTATTAGGAACTATATAAAGCTCTGGACAATTTCTCTTGCCAGAAATTCCAAGAGAGAAGAAACAGAAACATAGATAATGTAAATGGGTATTTCCTGAAAAAGCATTATCACCATAAACCAGCTGAACAGGTCTTTTGACTTCTCTCTGGAATTACCAGATGAATAGAATGAGGGTAATATCTGCCTGTTTTGAGAAGAAAAAAAAAAAAAAAAAGGAATGCAAGAAGCTGCGGAGCACATCAGCTCACTTAGGTCAGTCATATGAATTACTAATAAGTTACATTAGTTGTAATGGCAACTTTACTCAGGTCAGACATATGTATATAATTAGACAGGTGATAACAGTAATACTGCAGACTTATGTGAGAGGTAGTGACCTCAAGGCAGAGCTATTTGGAATCTCCTCAAGTTGAAAATGCAGGTACAAGCTCCATCTGCCTTTGATGTAGAATAACAATCAAAATTACAATAGTTTTGTTTGGGCATCCAGTTAATGCTGCAGAAGGGTGACAACAAAAGGAATTATCCTCCTGAGGTTATTTACTTGCTTGTATATAAATATACGTCCTAAATTACTTATCCTGGAAGGCTCCATGATAGGTTAGCTGAATCAAACATTGCGCATACCTGGATAGCTACATTTAATGTTACATACTGGGTAATGGTACAGTTCATATAGTCATAATACTAGGTTGTTGAAATATAATGACAAAGAGCGTCCAGCATTCAGGTGTTTAAAAATCTATTCATTGTGTATGAAACCAAAGCTACTTTTAAAACATATGTTCTTCAATGTTGTAGACTGTGTATTTTTCTGAAGACAAAATTTATAATATTTTTTGCTTACATAAAGGTCTGATATTTACCAAAACTAACACTCATTATAGATAGTCCCTTTTGATTATTATAGCTGTATATTTTTTGTACAGAATATTCTAGATTGAAGGAAGCTCCAGAATCAGACTTTGAGCAACTTTTAAGCTGAATATTTTGCAGAACTGCAGCAGCAGAATAGCAATTGTGCTTTTAAAGACTATTGACTAGACACCTACTATATGTAAAATATCTTCCCTCTGGTTTGCATTTTGTTGTTGGATTATAGACTGAGAATAAGAAGGATTAGAGTCACACTGTTGACTCTGCCATTAATTCATGTAACTGGTTTTGAATCTATGAAGTGCAAGTAATTATTACTCACAGTGGTCTGAAACTAATTCCTTTCACATCATGTTGGGTTTGTCAACACTAGAGAAAAGTTTTCTTCAATTGAATATTGTATTACAATTTCAAATTGAAGTTAAACTCTAAAATTTGTCAAAATGGTTGAGATTTCCATGTGTAGTTTTTCAAATAGTTTTGTCTTTAATGTAAACTTATCACTTATTAAATGCTTTCAAAATAACAGGAGAAATAGAAATGTATATGAAATCTATTAACAAATAAAAAAGCCAATTAAACTATTTTCTTCCATTAGGCACTTACTTGAAATAATAACAGTATATTCATTTTTCAGCAATATATAGAGTGAGATTATTCGATTTTTCCATCTTTTTATCAAGGAGAAAAAGTTTTAATTGTCAGCAACATCACACCACTTTGTATAATGAAAAATAATGAACAAAAGCTTCAAAATATAATTTATAGAAATTATTGACAAAGAATTTGCTAAAATTAAAAAGATAAATCATTTTATGATTATTATATTTCAGTTGTGAGTTCAGACTCATAGTATCTTGAACTGAGGGTCTACTTCACCTGGTTTGGAATAATGTTGCCATCACTGAAATGTGGTGGGACCACTCCCATGACTGGAGTGTTGCAGTGACTGGCTATAGGCTCTTCAGAAGGGACAGGCAGCACAGAAGGGGTGGTGGTGTGGCGCTCTATATTAGAGAGTGTTTTGATGTTGTGGAACTCGAGGCTGAGACTGGGAATGATAAGGTTGAGTCCCTATGGGTTAGGATCGGCGGGAAGGCCAACAAGGCAAGCATCCTGGTGAGGGTCTGTTATAGACCACCAAACCAGCATGAGGAGACGGATGAGGAATTCTACAGGCAGCTGGCAAAAGTTGTGAAATCGTCGGCTCTTGTCCTTGTGGGGGACTTCAACTTCCCAGACATATCCTGGACATACAATACAGCTCAAAGGAAGCAGTCCAGGAGGTTTCTGGAGAGCGTGGAAGATAGTTTCCTGATGCAGCTGGTTAGTGAGCCTACCAGGGAAGGTGCCCTACTGGACCTTCTGTTCACAGAGAAGGACTGGTGGGAGATGTGGTGGTCGGGAGCTGTCTTGGGCAGAGTGACCATGAAAGTGACCATGAAATGGTAGAGTTCTCTATTTTTGGTGAAGTCAGGAGGGGGGACCAGTAAAACTGCTGTCATAGACTTCCGGAGGGCTGACTTTGAGCTGTTCAGGACACTGGTTGGCAGAGTCCCTTGGGAGGAGGTTCTGAAGGGCAGAGGAGTCCAGGAAGGCTGGGCACTCCTCAAGAAGGAAATCTTAAAGGCTCAGGAATGGTCTGTCCCCACGTGCCCAAAGACAAGCCGACGTGGAATAAGACTGGCCTGGTTGAACAGAGAGTTGTGGCTAGAGCTTAGGAAAAAAAAAGAGGGTTTATAATCTTTGGAAAAGACGGCAGGCCACTCAGAAGGATTATAAGGATGTTGTAAGGATGTGCAGGGACAAAATTAGAAAGGCCAAAGCTCATCTGGAGCTCAATCTGGCTACTGCTGTTAAAGATAACAGAAAATGTTTTTATAAATACATTAACACAAAAAGGAGGACTAAGGAGGATCTCCATCCTTTACTAGATGCGGGGGGAAACTTAGTGACGAGAGATGAGGTAAAGGCTAAGGTGCTTAATGCCTTCTTTGCCTCAGTCTTTAGCAGCAAGACCAGTTGTTTTCTAGATACCCAGTACCCTGAGCTGGTGGAAGGAGATGGGGAGCAGGATGTGGCCCTCACAATCCACGAGGAAATGGTTGGCGACCTGCTACAGCACTTAGATGTACGCAAGTCGATGGGGCCAGAGGGGATCCACCCAAGGGTACTGAGAGAACTGGTGGAAGAACTGGCCAAGCTGCTTTCCATCATTTATTGGCAGTGCTGGCTATCAGGGGAGATCCCAGTCGACTGGCAGCTAGCAAATGTGACGCCCATCTACAAAAAGGGCCGGAAGGTTGACCCCGGAAACTATAGGTGTGTTAGTTTGACCTCAGTGCCAGGGAAGCTCATGGAGAAGATTATCTTGAGTGTCACCACACGGCACTTGCAGGGCAACCAGGCGATCAGGCCCAGTCAGCATGGGTTTATGAAAAGCAGGTCCTGCTTGATGAACCTGATCTCCTTCTATGGCAAAGTGATGCGCTTGATGGATGAGGGAAAGGCTGTGGATGTGGTCTACCTTGATTTCAGTAAGGCTTTTGACACCGTTTCCCACAGCATTCTCCTTGAGAAACTGGCTGCTCTTGGCTTGGACTGGTGTACGCTTTGTTGGGTTAGAAACTGGCTGGGTAGCCGGGCCCAAAGAGTCGTGGTTAATGGATTTAAATCCAGTTGGAGGCCAGTCACTAGTGGAGTCCCCCAGGGCTCAGTACTAGGGCCAGTTCTCTTTAATATCTTTATCGATGATCTGGATGAGGGGATCGAGTGCACCCTCAGTAAGTTTGCAGATGAAACCAAGTTAGGTGCGTGTGTCGATCTGTTTGAGGGTAGGAAGGCTCTGCAGGAAGATCAGAATAGGCTGGATTGATGGGCTGAGGCCAACTGTACAAGGTTCAACAAGGCCAAGTGCCGGGTCCTGCACCTAGGGCACAATAACCCCAAGCAGTGCTACAGGCTGGGAGATGAGTGGTTAGGAAGGCAGAGAAGGACCTGGGAGTATTGGTTGATAGCTGAATATGAGCCAGCAGTGTACTCAGGCGGCCAAGAAGGCCAATAGCATCCTGGCTTGCATAAGAAACAGTGTGGCCAGTAGGGCTAGGGAAGTGATTGTCCCCCTGTACTCGGCTCTGGTGAGGCCGCACCTCGAGTACTGTGTTCAGTTTTGGGCCCCTCGCTACCAGAAGGACATCGCAGTGGTCGAGCATGTCCAGAGAAGGGCGATGAAGCTAGTGAGGGGTCTGGAGAACAAGTCTTACAAGGAGTGGCTGAGGGAGCTGGGATTGTTCAGCCCGGAAAAGAGGAGGCTCAGGGGTGACCTTATCACCCTCTATAGGTACCTTAAAGGAGGCTGTAGCGAGGTGGGGGTTGGTCTATTCTCCCACGTGCCTGGTGACAGGACGAGGGGGAATGGGCTAAAGTTGAGTCAGGGGAGGTTTAGGTTGGATATTAGGAAGAACTTCTTTACCAAAAGAGTTGTTGGAACAGGCTGCCCAGGGAAGTAGTTCAGTCACCATCCCTGGAGATCTTTAAAAGACATTTAGATTTAGAGCTTAGTGGTATGGTTTAGTGGAGGACTTGTTAGTGTTAGGTCAGAGGTTGGACTAGGTGATCTTGGAGGTCTCTTCCAACCTAGATGATTCTGTGATGTTTTATATTTATCAGGTATCAAATCATACTCATCAACAATAAAAAAGTGGACAACGCATAAATAAATGTTCTTTCAGAGGGAAGAAAACAAAATACAGAATGCTTTCCTACACTGTGATACAGAGATATTTGCTAAGCAAAGCATTAGCTAAACTCTGTTGGAAGAGGGGGAGCCTACATAGTCCTTTAACATCACAATTCAACAAGGGTTTCAACACTGTTTTATGCTCCATTTATGCACAGATTTATGAAATCTTTTATCATCACTATTGTTTATTATATGCATATAATTAATTGTAATAATAATAAGCCATCTTTTTCTCAAAATTATATGTTGAAAATTTTCGTTGCACATGCATGGGGAATAGACACATTTTAAGTTATAAGAAAGTCTGGGAAAGATTGAGATAAATGATCTACACATGGACAAAAGATACCAATAGTTGTCTGAACATTTTTTTTTCAAAAACAATCATGAACACTATAGGGAAGCAGCTTTTTCTGTTTTCAGAGTACTAAGATATAGATAAATGATTTTGGGAACAGGCAAACAACTCTCACTCATATAAGGTTATATTTTAACAGTGGACTTAAATATCATCCATTCTAATAACTGTGTTAGCATGTATATACAGAACTAACTCTAATTCAGGTCTAACTAAGTTTAACTGCATGTCAAAGTATTTGCAGGATTAGTGCTTGAGTTTTTCCTTTAGAATATAAACACAATTTCCACCTTTTATATTTCTCTGCCTTCTGAGAAACAAGCAGTATGACTTATGCCAACAACCTTAATTTGCAAAATGCGACTAATTTTTTTCATGTACAGGATATTGTCTTAGGGATAGACAATTACTTATTTTCCCTCTACACAGTAAAAAAAAACCTGCAAAATATTGCTGCAAAGCAAACAAAGTTTTGAGAGATTTTAAAATTCTAAGTACAGTTCAATGTCTGCTCCATATAATTCCTGCTCTCATGCAGCCAAGCAGTAAAATTTCAAGACCTATAGAGAAGGTTAAATATTGGCATCGTATTATTATTATTATTATTATTATTATTATTATTATTATTATTATTATTATTATTATTTACACTATCCAGTAGCCCTAGAACATATGTGGCAGATAACAAAGCATTGGCAATGATCTTTCTTTAGGATTCTTGAAGATGTTGCATGGTTCATAAGGGCAACTTATGCTTCAGGAGCTGGTGAGGTAAGTAAGAGAACAAACTATTAAAACTGATATGCTAATTACATTTTATTCCAACTTTTAAGTCTTTTAAGGATCTTAAGTCTCTAAGGTGTTCAAATGCAAATGGGGCTAGCATTTAACAAAGGATAGCACAAAAGATGTTTCACTGTTTCTAACCAAATAATGCTTTTAGAAAATTTGGGATATTTCTTACAGAAAATATGCTTTGTTATACACATTATCTAATCTCTTCCTACTGAAAATCAAAGGAAGATGGCATGGAGTAAAAGCACCAACATGATCTGTAAGAAGTCCATACCATAACATCTTCTGCCTCCAGGATGTTTCCATGATAATCAGAAAGTAAACCAGGACAGATTTTTCACCTAATTTCAGGGATTTCTCATTTGAAGCTTCTATGCCCCATTAACAATTATTATTATTATGTTCTCATTTGTTGTGTCTTACAGCAGCCTACAACACGCACAGTCTAAAACTGCTTGTCAATGGTAGTGCAGGTACTCAGCTGCTGGAGCACAAATCCAGATGTTCCCAGGAGGAGAAATCACGAGAACATCCTGCTTTGTGTCATCTGCAGATACTCACCTTCTTCATGAGGAGTACATGTGCTAAAGCTTGCTTCAGTTCCCTCAGGGTTGAAAGAGTGGGAAATGGATGGCATTTTAAGTCTTTTGAGTAATATGGGTGGCAGCCAACACCAGGGAAATGAAGAGATTTTCTAGCACAGTTTCTCTCTTTGGAGACAGGATCAGTGACATTAGTGTCTTCCTTGAAACATGTTTAGCTAGTCTTGTCCTAGCGATCACTTGCCATGCCCTTCTCCTAAGGAGTTTCATTCTGCTGTGTAAAAGTTGTTAAAATAAACGCGCAATGTTCTAGGGTGCTAATTGCATCAAACTGCATCACCACCACCACCACCCCCCCAAAAAAAAAAAAAAAAAGTGCAAGAAACTATTGACAAGCTGAATGAAACCAACAAGCATTATCTCCTGATCCCAAAAGCAGCACAGCTGGTTCTTTACCAATACTTTTCCCAGGGGCTTATAAGATAACCTGTATTTATTGGCCTGGGAGCAAACATATGCAGAAAGCACTTCACCTGATACTGCTTCTAGCGCAAGACAATGTTAAAAAATATTCTTTTAAGTGCTTCTGCTGCTGTTTCAGGGAAATTTCAGAGAAAAATGATAGGAGCCTTTAAAGGTTGGTGTAGTATGTCTTCTTTTCTTCCTAGCAATCTGAGAATCCTGTATTTGTACTGAAAACAATTCTACTTACTGGTTTTTAAAAACTTCTAACTGAAAACCTCTACAAAAGTTATAAGCTAATGTCTATTTTGAAGATTTCCACATTTTCCAGCAAACATGCACTGTGAAAATGGGACTGAAAAACACCCACTTATGAAATTATATTTCCCCTTTTTATTAGGTAATTCTGGAATCAAGAACATGTGAAATTATTTTCTGGAACAAAAAAAAAAAAAGAAATAAGTATTCTGATATTTTCAAATCACAAAAGTAAGAAAAATAAATAATAATAGTCTTCATGATCTGGTCCAGAGATCTTGTTACTCATTCATATTTTAACATAAATGACTTCATTCTTTTTAGCTGTTGCTTTTGGTCTTTGTGAAATCTTTTCTAGAGAAACAGGACTTGAAGAATTTATGAATATTATAAAACACATATTCATATTTATTTAAGAAGATGTTCTTTAAGAGGATTAGGTTTAAAAATAACAGGTCTTGAAACACACTGATTATGACCAGTGTCTGGCCAACATCCTAACAATGACATACAGATCCTTCTGGCTCCTTCATACCATTTTCACAGTAATACATGTTAACTCACCTGTTATATTAATGGCTTATTACAATATAAACTCAGATCCAGTGTTTTCATTAGATTACCACATGAGAATCCTGCATTTAGTAGCAGCACAGGTAGCCTGGAATCACCTGTTGCAACCATAGAAGGAGATTCCAAAATCTTTGCCACCTACTCTGCCCAATAAATGAATAAAGAAATTTACAAGATCAAACCTCTGCAAAAGCTGTTTTACTGCTTGATGACATCACACATGTGAAAGCTGTCAATACCTTTGGTGCTAGGTATAATACAAGTTTTCACAACTGGTGTCCAAGCTAAGCAGAGATCAGCACATCTGTTTTAGTTCTACAGTACAAGATGTAAATGTTTCCTTCATTGTTCTGTTACTACAAAATCTTTTTCTATTCTTGTCAAGTTCGCTGTAGCGTAAAGTATCAACATACATGTGACACACAGGCCCTCTACAGCTTTGAGACTCTCATGATAACTACCAAAAAGCTACATGAAGCCTCCTCAGAGTCTGCTGTGTAGGAACTATGTGGAATGATTGTCACGATAACCTTTCAGTCTTGGTAATTTTACAAAGCTTTCCTTGTATTAAGTCACTTATCACAAACTATTATTAACCTGACAAGCCATTAAAATGTAACAATTAAATACTGTCACACTTTTAAATACTATCTTTACTTCTGATTCACTTCTGTAAATGAATAGCATGACAAATTGTACTGCAGTGACCTGACACAAAATATGTAGGAGTCTCTGGGTGTATTTCCATTAACTATTAAATGTTTTGCACCAGATACCTAGATTTTTATAAATGACACTAACCATATGTTGCTTGTACTTAAACCATTTGATTTTGGTAATAAAAGCAACATTTTGTAATAGAAAATAAGAATGGTATTCCTTTTAGCTAACATACCAGTACTTCCATTTTATCTTTCAATGTAGTATAAAAAACAAAGGAGCACTTATAAAAGTAAAAGCATTTGGAAAACATCTTTTTAAAACTAAGAAATTCTCATATTGATTAGTAAAACAGTACACTTGTTCTTGGCTATTTATAATGAAGTAGTTCAACAGAGGTACAAAATCTGCAGATGTTAAAATTGCACTTAAATATAAATATTGAAACTAAAAGGCTGCACCCAAATACTTTTCAAATAAATTCCTAATGGCACACAAGTGCCAGATTTCCTGAAGTATATAGGTGGTAAGTATAGTTTACCCCCAAATATTCAAAATACTACTCTAACAAAATTTGCACAAAAGTTGGTTTACAGCAAACATAGAGAGTATATATGCCAAACTGGATACCTACTTCAAAATGAAGGCATAGAACTTAAATGATGGGCATATTTTACTCACCTCTTACATAAACCAACCTAGTATAAACTTCAGGCCAGATGTTCTGTTGTGTATCTGAATTTCTTCTCCAACTCGTGTCACTCTAGCATTAATGTTTTCTACATCTTTGATTTATTCTTGAAAAAAAAAAAGCATTTACAAAACCATTGATCTAATTAAAGATGACAATGCCTTCCTTTATGGCAGATTAAGTCTTGTATAAGTCTTGAATAAGTCTTGTATAAGCCTTGAACCTATACATTAAACAAATGAAAAAATATAATGAAATGAAGAAAATATATGGATTTTTCTTATTAGTTTGTTTATTTATTTATTTATTTATTTATTTATTTATTTTGCCAGTGCACTAAATCCTTGCAGAGGCCAAATAGGAGAATAGACAGAAGAAAAAGAGAAGTTTCTCTCAAATAAAAAGATCTGCCATGCAATGAATAAATCTAGGAAATAATTTTGCCATTTGTTTGTAAAGGGAAAATTAGTCAACATAAGTCACTACTTAAAATTATTTGTGTGAAATATTTGTAGGCCTTAATATTTGTACCCAACAATATATTTATGTATATATATATATATTTAAATATGCTAAAATATCATCTTAGACAGCATTTTGTTGCTATGCTTTAAAAGTTGACAAATTGTCTTCCTAAAGGAAGAATTTGGGAAACAGTCTTTCCTATCCTTTTTCCACCTCCAGCCTCCTTCGTTCACACTAAGTCAATCAGTTTGCTCAGCTCCTTATTAATTTCTCTATATCAAATAAAGAAAATATTTTGATTTCTAGTCATTACTGCCCAAGAATCTGTGGTGGGACTCTTGAATAAACATCCATGTTATTTCTGATCTTTTTTTTAACTTGCTAAGCAAACACTGGGGGAAAAACATCTGCAGAAAGGTTAACTCCTTAACAGAAGAAGAAATTGTCAGCACACACTGTTGGTCTTCGCGAGCAAGAACAGACTCAGAAATAAAGATTTTCTCATACTACCTGCATGAAACATATATTTCTTCCTCATTGACAAGCTAGCTCCCCAGACACATTGCTCATGGAGCAACGATCACAATGGTTCCACATGTTCGTTATAAAACGTGAAGAATTTGTCAGAAGCCATTATGGGCAAATTTTTGTTGCCATTCAGGATATTAATGCTCTTGCAGTCCAGAGAGGTATCCCTATTGCTTATGGAAACCTCCTTCACCTAACAATGAATTGTCTTGCTCTGGCCCTGATAATAGCTCTGCAGCACACGATGGCTGCAAAATTCACCTGAGGTTTGGTGGTTGTCTAGTCTACTGTATGGTCCATTCTGTGGTAGCAGTGGCACTATCAGGCTCATAGCTGGCTAGTATTTGCTATTGGGTACATCTACCGGAACTGCATGCATTTCTTTAGATTGCTGAAGAAATTAGTGAACCTTAATTGGTTACTAGTTATGAGTGCTGAAAGAACATACAGACCAGATGGGTAGAAATGTTTATAAATAACGTGTCCCTTAAGCAATCCCCCAACTCCAACTATATTTAAGTAACATTCTCCAAACCATTTCCATTACACAGTGTGTTTTCACAAAGGTTGAAGTTAGCTAATGATTAGCTAATAATCAGTACATGCTTCCATGTTTTACAGCTCAAACTTCCATAAGTAAATCGTTTTTTTATTAAGCTAATCAGTGTTAAATTAGGACTCTTAGTCTGAAAGAAACAACATGTTAAGAAGTAAAGAAAGGGAATTCTACAGGCTGAGATACAATACCAAGTGGTTAGGGGTCATGACTTTCTGATCTGAGTACCTGCACAGATGGAAGGCTGTACTAATCTTTGTTGTTGTTGTTGTTGCTGTTGTTGTTTTCCCCAAGTATTTTGGGGCTATGATTGCAAGTTGCTACAGGACATGAGGAAGGAATTCAAGCTGAAAAGTTAGATGGTGGTAGTTCACTAAAATCAGATGGTGAAAGAGGGTAAGGAAAAGACAGCCCATAAATACCAGCACCTTATTCCTATCGCTTGCCGCCATTACCCGAAGAAATGCCATTACCTAAAGAAATGCTTCTGAATATCTGTGGTACTCAGAGAAGGTGAATGGTAGATTTCTTTAACTTTACTTTGGAAATATTCTCCTGAAGGGCACTTTCCCCCTGCACAATCCTGATTTCTTCTGACCCTCCACTGGTTTTGCCACAAATAACCCACCCTGACTTGATCCTGAGTTGGTCTGGTTTAGAGGGGCAAGCAGCAGCAGCTGCAGCCACAGCAGAAACAGAAGCAGGTTTGCTGATGAAACAAATGCAACTCATCTGCAGGGCTCATACTTTTACTCTGAGGTCTCCTTTTGATGTGTGCTGATTTGTTACAGGCTTCAGGGCCTCTCCTCTGCTTCCCATTTGCATGGATGAGATTTCTGAAAGCATGCTAATTGCACAGTTGCCAGTCTCCTTTATAAACTCTGTCACAGTATTATCTCTATCAAGGGCCTCTTGTAGCTGAAAAGCTTTTTTTTCTCTCAATTGTAGTTTTAATTCCTGCACCACAAGAGTTGAAGGTCTCTCTTCTCACAGTAATAACTCATTAGCCTCAATCTTGGATTGTCCCCAAATGCTTATAACTTATTTTCCTTTCTCCCCAGTATTTCTTAAAGCCTTCTGGCGCAGTTAGCACTTTGCCATCTGTTGTCTTCATGGCACTGCAGTAGGGACTGACTGGTCTGAGTGATGTTATCTGAACCGTGATGAAAAGTGTGTCCGTGTTCCCATTTCTAGCTGTGCAACTCTAACATATTACATTCTTTCTGGTGATCTATTACTGCCTGTCTTCAATCACTAAATGTGGTATCTTTCAGGCTAGACACTTACACTTTAAGTGTACTCATCTCATTGTCCCTTCTTCACTAATTCCTCTCATCTCCATTTTCCTCTCACCACTGAGTAATAACTCACTTCATCTCTACCTGCTGTTTCCACTCTCTATGGTTTATTTATCATGTTTTTCACAATGACTAGGATGATATATTTTGCTCCAGACCATTCCCTATTAGCATCTTGGCATAAAACAATTACCTTTACATCCTCTTCTCAACTTTAACAATGCATTAGAGGTGTGGAAGGAGGAGGGCTATGACCTAGCAGCTGTGAAGGGAGACTGCTGTCTCTGTCTCAATATAAAGATGGTCGCTGTACAAACTTGCTCTAGGCAATTCAGAGAACAATGCTGTGAATGGGTGAAAATAATGCATATAGGGCAAATTAATGCGTATTGGTAGCAGGAGGGCTGCATGGGTGGCCTTTGTGAGCAGAGTCAGCTCCAGCTGCTCCAAAAGGGATCCGCCGCTGGCCAGAGCCAAGCCATGAGCAACGCTGGGTTGGCCTCTGGGAGAGCAGAGTTAAGGAAGGGAAAGAAGTGCTGGGCAACAGCAGCTGGGAGAGAGGGGTGAGAGCCAGCCCTGCAGCCCCCAAGGGCAGTGCAGCGGGAGGGCAGGAGGTGCTCCAGGCACGCAGCACAAGTTCCCCTGCGGCCTGTGGAGAGGCCCCTGGTTGAGCAGGCTGTCCCCCTGCAGCCCATGGATCCCACATGGAGCAGATCTCCACGCTGCAGCCCGTGGAGGAGCCCCCGCTGGAGCAGGTGGTTGTGGCCCGGAGGAGGCTGCGGCCCATGTAGCGCCACCGCAAGAGCAGGCCCTGGGCCAGAGCTGCAGCCCGTGGAGAGGAGCCCAAGCAGGAGCAGTGGGTCTGAGGGGAGCTGCCGCCCATGGGGGACCCATGCTGGAGCAGTAAGCAGTTTGCTCCTGATGGATGGACCCCGTGGTACGGAGCCATGTGGGAGCAGTTCTTGAAGAACTGCTGGCTGTGGGCAGCCCCCGCAGGCTCAGTTCGGGAAGGACAGCATCCGTGGGAGGGACCCCACCTGGAGCAGGGGCAGAGAGGGACCAAGAAGGAGCGACAGAGATGAAGCATCAAGGACTGACCGCAACCCCCATTCCCGTTGCCCTGCGCCGCTTGGGGGGAGAAGATGGAAAAGAATGGATAGGGGTGGGAAGGTGTTTTTAGTTGGCTCTTATTTCTCATTGTTCTAGTCTGCTAGTAATAGGCAATAAATTCTATAAATCTCCCTATGCTGAGTCTGTTTTGCTTGTGATGGTAATTAGTAGGTGATCTCCCTGTCCTTATCTCAACCCTTGAGCCATTTCTGTTGTATTTTCTCCCTATCTTCAGAGGAAGAGGGGGAGTGAGAAAGCAGCTATGGTGGAGTTTAGATGCCTAGCAGAGTGAAAATACCACATGCAAGCAACTTCAAAACCATTTTGTCTTGTTCAGTGGCCTAAGCATGTCACATGGAGATGGTAAAGTTATATTCTGACTCTCCTTCCTGCTGGAGCCTGAGTTTCATTTCCAAATGAATTGAATTTGGTGGGACTCACATTTAAGTATAGGTTGGGCTTGACAGTAGTCCTCTAGCCAAGTTGAATTCGTTCAAAGAATCTGTCCAGAATAGCATTAATTTCTATGACATTACGCTGCAGTCAGAAGAGTCTGTGAGTCCATTCTGGCTGGTCTGATCCTGTTGCTTTTCATCTTAACAGAGAGAGGGCTGTGTTGAGATTGGCCTCTCAGTCCATTCCAGTCTGGGACTGTTTCTGCACTCCAGATTTTCACTGAACATGATGAATCCCAAATTTGGCTTGTGACACCATCACCAAATTTGCATGTGAGTATGGGGAAGACCATCTTTATGTAGGCTTATTCTCCCACCTTTAAGAAAGAAAGAAGAGTTCCTCTGCTGCAGAACATGGTTTAGAACATACTGTGAAGTTTACAAGAGCTAGCTTGCAAAGCTCCAAGAGAATAACATTAGAGTAGAATAATCACATTGACTATATCTGGTGGAACAGAGGGCAATAAAGGTGTTCACCTTTTGTTGATATGATCCTTCACTAATATGTAAGTACCTTTAGTGACATAACAATAAACTTAAAAACATTTGACAGAGTTATTTCTGGGAGCCATAAGGACATGTTCATATTTGAAGTTTTAGAAGATCTACGATGTTTATCTCGTCTACTGACATTCCTGTTACTGGTCCTGGACACTGCCTTTCAACATCTGAGAAATTTTATCTCTGTAATCCTCTTGAGGAGTATAAATTTCTGAAACGTATGTTTGCAAACTTTAGCTCCTCAGCACTATTTGTAAGCAATGACAGACTCCAAAAACTCTCCAAAAACATTCATTGAGTACTGTAAAAGTCATGAACATGCCAGAAGCACTTCTAAATGCTTTTATTGTAGACAGACGAACCCTTCACTGTTAAGAGATGCTGCTGGTAAACTGAAAATGAAACCGGAAGAGCTTTGCTCCCCAAAGAGTTAATCAGTAACTCCAGACAACTCTGCTGAGGTTAGCAATCCTCAGCAGGATACCTCCACCTCAGTCACACATGATATTCACACTTCCATCACATACCTATCTGAACAACAGAAAAATTGATTGTGAATCTATCCACCAGGACAGGCCTACAGTGTGAATATAAAAATTTTAAATCACTCAAGATAAGCTAAGTGCTACACTTTTTTCTTGTAAATAACTTCAGCAGACAACCATCACCCAATGAGCACTATAACACTTCCTCTCTCAGCAGCAGAGAATTTCTGCTGGTCATCACTGCTCTTTGCTGTCAAAAACCATCTTGAAGTAGATATTTTATGCAGCTGCTGTAGTTTCACCAACTGTTAGTATAGAACAGTTCGGCTGGTGCGAACCTACAAAGATCATCAGTAGAAAGGAGGCTTGTCCTGTTATAGTGGGAAGAGTAAAATCTAAGTTTCTGTCACCTGGGCAATCATTTGTTTCCCATTTCCTATGTCAGTCACACAGAGGAAAAGAATCTCCTTTGAGATTTCTAGCTCTCATTCAAATTTTGACTAAATTATACTCAGGGCTGAAATAATTCTCGCCTAAAGGCAGAATCAATGGGTACAACAGCATTCTTAAAGGCAAGGCAATGCACTTTGGAGCTGGAAAGGAACATCTTTCCTTTGCCTGTAGTACATTAATGTGCTTTTTATTAGATATTTTGGAAAGGAAAGCAAAGAAGAAACAGTATCTACTCTTTAGATTAAAAAAAATAATAAATATGTGGTTGTAAAGGAGAGCAAGAATGCTATCAGAAAGAAAAGCTCTTTACTTCGAAGTGTGTAAATTTTTGTTACATTTCTTTTACTGTAAAATGCCAAAATTTCCAAGACAAACTTTCTGTGTTAACAGAGCTGTTTCTTACAAGATCCAAAAAGAAAAAGGATTCCTGTTATTACAGTTATTATCACAGTTATTATTAAGTTATACCTTGGAAGAAGTATTTTTTTTCAACTGTTTACATTGAAAATACTGTGATAAAACACATATCACCTTTAGTTTTTGCTGCTGCTGTTTTAAAATTTAAGAATCATCATCTTCAGCATTGCCATTTTTCTTTTATTCACCCAAAATGACTTGAAACAAGTGCTAACTTTGGTATGGAAAAGTAAAGCTGAGTTTTGACAAGTTGTGTTATTCATCATTAAAATGTTAGCAATTTCGATACAGAAGAAAGAACCCACTGAGGCTAATGGAGCATACAGAAGTCACCTCAGATCCACAAAGTCCCAGTCACACATTTTCAGACATTTGGGAGAGAGTTTTGGAGAGAGTTTTGTTAAAGTGCAGACTCTCTTCTTGCTACACTCTGAGCTACTCAGGCCTTTGGTCTAACCAGCAGCACAGTTCTCGTGTTTTATAAAACCTCCTCCGCTGTTTTTAAGTTTGGTGCATGCCCGTATATTATTACGAATCCCTCTTATTTCTCAAGAGCTAGTTCAAATCCTTCATCTCCTGCATTCGTTTATTTGTCTTCATTGTTTACCTCTTCCTAAAATATGAGATACTAATGACTGAATTACATACTGTCCATATAGTGAAATATTACCCTTTGGTTTCTAACTCAACAAGGTAAAGATTGCCTAGCATTTTTTGAAACAATTAAACAAACAGACAAACAATAAACTCATAGGGCTATACAGCAAACAGTGATGTGGCCCCCTTTTCTATATGGAGTTGAGGTTGCTCAATAAATGTATCATCAGCTTGGCTCCTAACATAGCAACTTGTGAACCATAGTTTGGAGTAAATGCCTATGAGTGGTCAAACTACATATGAAACACTAGGTAACAGAAGGCAGGGCCTACTTTTCAGGAGTCAGCAAGTGAAAGTAAAGGAGTCATTCCTCAGCAAATGTTTCTATTTCATTCTAATATCTGTTGGATATCTTATTGACCTGTTCTCCTGAGAAAAGTCAGAAGGCAGTGGCGGCAGTGATTTTAGGTGTCTTTGCACTGATTGTTACTGTACACATACTGCTGATTATGTGGAGCTGAAGCCTGCTGAATTAGAAGCAGGAAAGACCTAATAACATTAACTAAAATATTTTTAGGTTTCAATCACATGAAACCACTGGCATAGATGCAGGGTATTCAGGTCAGTCTGCTGGACTTCATAACAAAAAGAGAAAAACGTTTCATACTAGGGAAGGTATCTGGTCTGACAGTTCATATTAGGGAAGGTACCTGTTAAATAATCGTAAAGCTCATTTTCAGTTTGCTTCAGCCTGTGTGAACTTATCCTCAGTTTGCTTTCCCACCACTGCGCTACTTACGTGTTGCTTATCAAATAGAAGTATTTGTTTCCCCCTTAATATTATTACTAAAAAAATAAAAAAGAACTTGAAGACTGAGTGATCCATATCCAGAAATACCAGGGAGATGTTTTAGGACAAGCAGGATTGACACTTAATAGTAAAATTTAAAGTCAAATCTAGAAACTGTAACCTCTGCTCTGGCATCTCTTTCCTCGTTTTTCTGCACCATTCTATGCCACTGTAAAGGCAGATGAATGCCCACATAAATTAAGATAGATATGAGAATTTTTTTTTTCTCCAGAGGAGTGGCCCTTTACATTCCCATTTTTTAGCTTCTGTATATAACTTCGCTGTATTCTGCACCTTGATGAGAAAACGTCTGCCTCAACAGTACCAAGAGAAAGGCAAAGACCCTTGAATTAAAGACACTGAATTAAAGAGGTGCTTTTTGTTTTTCCTCCCGTACTACTCTACTTGTGCCAAATCAGAGGGGCATGGAGGCATGCATGACACTTTCAGTTCCAGGGAAATTGGGAGCATCACAGAATTCAGCATTTCTTCTGTTTACGTGATGATCAAGAACTTCCCTATCCACTTTGGCAGATCAGTGTCATGCTAAGTGTCAGCTGAGACACATTCCTAGAAAACTGTTTTAGTGATGAAATGGGCAGAAGCAAAATTTAGTACATATGACAAAGTGGTAGCTTGGAAAGAGGCTTTTTCTGTTACAAAAGTGTTCATTCTGTTGTCTCATTTTTACAGAAATTTCATAATGTATGATTCAGCTAGTCAAATATTGATTAAGTGGGTGATCACTACCAATTCTCTCTTATTTATTGACAAAGAAAACAGAGAGATGATGGGAAACATGTAATGAGAAAGTGGCCTTTCAGCTGCCAAAATGAACATCTTTTCACTGCCTTCCTGTAGTGAGGTGGACATGGAACAATAATACAATGAAACTCTTCTGCCACAGAACAAGGTGTTGCCATACTGCAATTGAGAGCCTCTTTGTGGCTGGTTGATAATTAAAATAATATGTAAAATAAAAATTATGACATGGCTTATTATGGTGGTTTCACACTGATGGCTAGCTAAACTCAATCACAAGCACTCTCAGGGGCATTAACAGAATTTATTGCTGGCTAATTTACTGCCAATAGAACAGTGAGAACTAAAAGCAAACTAAAAACACCTTCCTATTTCACCCACCTTCTTCTACCTCCTGCCTCTGACCTGCACAGGGGACTGCGGTCAGCGCATGGTTTCCTCTCTGCTGCTCCTTCTCAGTCACTCTCTGCCTCTGCTCCAGGTGGGGTACCTCGCACAGGATGCTGTCCTCCCGAACTGAGCCTGCGGGGGCTGCCCACAGCCAGCAGTTCTTCAAGCACTGCTCCCACATGGCTCCGTACCACGGGGTCCATCCATACCCCAGGAGCAAACTGCTCCAGCATGGGTCCCCCATGGGCGGCAGCTCCCCCCAGACCCCCTGCTCCTGCGTGGGCTCCTCTCCACGGCACGGGCTGCAGCTCTGGCCCAGGGCCTGCTCTTGCGGTGGCGCTACATGGGCCGCAGCCTCCTCCGGGCCACAACCACCTGCTCCAGCGGGGGCTCCTCCACGGGCTGCAGCATGGAGATCTGCTCCATGTGGGATCCATGGGCTGCAGGGGGACAGCCTGCTCAACCAGGGGCCTCTCCACAGGCCGCAGGGGAACTTGTGCTGCGTGCCTGGAGCACCTCCTGCCCTCCTGCTGCACTGCCCTTGAGGGCTGCAGGGCTGGCTCTCACCCCTCTCTCCCAGCTGCTTTTGCCCAGCACTTCTTTCCCTTCTTTAACTCTGCTCTCCCAGAGGCCCACCCAGTGATGCTCATGGCTTGGCTCTGGCCAGCGGCGGATCCCTTTTGGAGCAGCTGGAGTTGGCTCTGCTCTGACATGGGGCAGCTGCTGGGATCTGCTCACAGAAGCCACCCCTGCAGCCCCCTGCTACCAAACTCTTGCCACGTAAACCCAATACACTTCATGGGTCTCAGATTTCTCATTATTTGTCAGGGAAGAAGAACAACTAAATTTCAGCATTTTCCTGTAATAACTAGAATTTCTAAAACCTATATCTTCAATGAAATCCAAAAACATAAGACATGTTTGACATGAATTCTGGGAGATTACATTACTTTAAAACACCATGAACACGTTTAACAAAGATAAATGATTTCTCCTGCTTCCGATCTCCACATTTTCAATGTTTATTTGAAATATCTATAAAATCGCATGTAAAGTTTATGGCTCTTTCTTCACTTTTTTTTTTTTTTTTTTTAATTAATAACTTTTCTGACAATATGGCTCTTAAAAATTTCTCTTATTTTAAATATTATCACAAATACAGTTCCTCATGTGGGTTTAGAATTAAAATAATACATGGAAGGGGAAATATAAATGAATAAATTTATTAAACAATTAAACAAACCAGAGTTGAAATTCTTTGCACCCATTAGCTGAACTGCAACATTAAGGACATCCTCAGAAACTTCTTACCTTACTTTTGAGAGGGTAAGTTTGAAAATATAAAAGTAGAAATGTTAATGTGCATAGGTTACATTTTTAAAATAAAGATATGCTAGTTCAGCTGGATTTTCTAATTCACACACTTGCCAAAAAATGTTTTAATATCAACAATTCTTAAAAAAAATAAAAAATAGGCCAATTTATCAAATTATCATGGTCCTTAAAAATCCAACTGAGAATTCTAGCAAATCAAGTATATTTGAATATCTCTGTTTACAATACTGTGAAGAACTTTGGAAAATGCAGCACACTAGCACTTTTTTTTTTTTTTTTCCATTAAGTGATATTAATACTAATAATTTTGAGATTAAAATTATCTATTCCTCTCTGGAAAGCCAATTCAATAGCAAAACTTTTCTTGCTGTAAATAAGCTCTAGAGGAAAGAAGTCACATCCTCTTCAATGGTTTCCTATCTTTCTACAATGCAGCTCATCAAGGGTAGTCTGAGGGAGTGGGAAGGAGACTCTTTTCTCTGAAATGACAGATGGTAAAGAAGTTAGAAAGATTTGTGCCTGCTCTTGCAGTTAAGGTAATTTTAAGCATGGCTTTCTCAGAGAAAGGTCCTTCCTGGCAGAAGCCACTTACAGAAAGCTAGACAGAAGAAAGGTTACACAGAATGTAACTAAAGAGCATGCTAACTGTTCTTAGAGAAAATTAATTCCATGGCTTTTTTTTTTTTTTTTTCCCTAAAATAGGTTTTGTAGATAGGTGATTTAAAAAGTGGGAACATTTTCCAATTTCAATAAGGCGAGTTGCTCAAATGTTCTGCAACTAAATTTATTTCCTTCCTTCCATGACTGCTTACATTACTGTTAGCTGTAAAACCAGGCAATGTGTCTGTTACCTGCCTGTACCACTGTATTACAGCCAGGGGCTGTGGAGCTTTTCCTCCCTGCTGTCACTGAGTTGGAATTGCAAACTGTATGGGAAGACGTGAAGGGTCCTTGCTGACTGCAAGCAACGCTGTTGCGTTTTTCTGTCTCCTGCAGACGCTGAGGACCCAGTGTAGCTTAGCATCCCCTTCACTCCTGTTTCAGTATATCTGTACTGTGTAGTAAGTCAGAAGTCTTTCAGCTGCCAAGGGCTTTGGCTTTTGCTTGCCAAAAGCTTAGGGGAAATCCACTAACACAGGGCAGAGATCCTCAGGAGGACGATCCTGCTTTAGCTAGGCTCTTTCCAGGACATGAGCTAGCTTTATATGCAGTTTGCATATCTAGGTATCAGTGTGCTTCGCTGCAGGTAGACAAAACTTATGCAGAATGAAAATGAAAATGTTGACAATAGTAGGCTTTCCCTTTAGCAGTTTGTCTTGAACTGTTTTCATTTAAAATATTCCTGTGGCGGAGCTGTATCAAGGGATCATCCATACCGAACCATATGCTACAGAAATCACAGGCCAGGTGCCTAAACTGATCTAAGCTCAGATGCTCTGTGTTCAGTGTTCCTATTGTCAGAAGAATGCTGATGCAGACATAATACTTGGCTAAATAAATTTCTGTATCATGTTCATCTGTTACTCAATAGGCTTTTTTCCTATTGCAGATAATTTTATAGGTGCCACCTAGGAGTGACAAATAGGCTTACAGAGGTTTTTTGGGTTTTTTTTTGTGTCTGCCAACCGAAAGGTATTCAGTAATCCTGTTACTCTCAAATAAATCATGTAGCTCGTAGTTAAAATGAGTTTAAAAAAGGTTGGGAACATTTGTGAATCTCCTATCTGTTATAACAGTTGTCTGACATGATCTCCTTTGTCATTTATTATAAAACCTGTGGAAGGACCTTGAGAGGTGAGATAGACTTTTTTTTTTTTTTTTTTTTTTGAGTTATTCTAGTATATTTTTGAGTTTTGCCGGTATGTTTTCCATTTATATGATCTTTATTTAACTTGGAGATGTTAAACACAATTTTGTCTGGAAAGGCCTGTGTAAATCTGTCTGCATTTGTGATAGGCTGTATTACAAGTTAACAGTTCAGTTCAGTTTTGTTGTTGTTGTTGTTGATGGGGTTCTTTTTGTTTGTTTTTGCCTGTATATCTTTTGTATACTAAATTTTGCATTTTCCTCACTTGGCTTATACCTATCTAGGTGTGATTATTATTGAATACCATGGAAGCCACAGATATGTGTTGCTGAAGAAATGAAGCGTTTGTTTGGGACTCAGAAGACCTGTGCTGTATTAATGGTTCATTTTCTGCTTCTTCTCCAATGTGCTAAACTACTCTTTCTTTGAAAGGAAATCAACATATCTGCAACAAGTGCTCAGGCTGGGTGTGCTGTGACAGAGCTCTTTGTCCTAAGTAAGAATGCAATAACAGTTTGAACACATTAGTGACATTTCCTTCCATTATTGTGCATTAAAAACTGGTATTGATTTGCTAACTGCAATCTTCCATGCATGTTTAGTTAGATCATTTTGACACTGAAAAAAACACCACTAAAAAGGAGACCAACTTTTGAAGCTATGAATAATGATAGATTTCACATTTTGTGGAGATTCTTTACAGCTAAATGATGTAACTCAGGTTTTTCTATTAAAGTTAAATTGGCAGTAATATACATTACAAAACTCTCAACCAAATTAAAAAAAGAAAAAAGGGCAATGCAAAAACAAACAAAAGCAAACAAGAAAAATAACAACAAAAAGCAATATCCAAAGACGGCTTCACTTCCATATTCTTCTGACTGAAGCTGCTAGTTTAAGGAGCCATACTCTACTTTCTTAAACTGGCATTTTCTGGATTTTTTTTTTTTTTTCCAAATCTTTCAATAAAGTGGAAAATGCAGTTTGGAAAACAGTTATTCACTTTTTTTTTTTTTTTTTTTTTTTTTTTTTTCCCCTTCTCTGTCTTAACTCTTCAGGCTGTGCAGGATAATACCTGATATCACACAGAAGTTGTGTTCAGAAGCAAAAATGTCACATGTCAGATATTTTTTATAAATCACAAACAAAATTCACAAACATGAAAATTTAACTCAAGATTTTTAATTCCATAGAAGTATGCAATTAGTCTTGCAACAGTCTTTCTAAAATAAAGAGAAATCCTGTGAAAAAAAAAAATAAATTTCATGTTTAGCTATAAACGTCTTAATTCTTATGATAAATGCATAATTGAAGGAAAGATGCCTATATGTCATCCCAAAACGTTTTAAAATGTTAATCTTCAGTGTTGCGTGTTGATCTATAAACCCCAAACTGAATTTAATATTGCAAATATTTAACATTGAAATTTTGAAGTAAATTGGAGTTATCTTCAGGGCAAAGATATTCTTTGGTGAATATATTGCTTACAATACTTTGAAAACAAAACCAAAACGTGTAAGTGTATATGTCACTTACATACAGCAGCAGCTGCAGACAAACTGACATCATAATCTTGAAAACTTTTTTGTCACTGTTAACAAAGTGAATACTGATCATGTCATTAAAATGCTACGTAATTTGCTGAATATCCATCAAGATAGACTGAAACTTCACTTGTTTTGGGAAAAAGTGTTTTGCAATTCAATAATCTGTCAGTGTTTTACAGATTACACAGTAGTGCAATCATACGATAAACGCTTTTCATAATACAAACCAATCAGCTTCTTTTAACATTGTACATTATCAAACACATTATAGCAGTATTGTTAAAATTTGGGATAGAATTACCAGACAAAATATACTGTTATGTTTCCTTACAAGGAAATCAAATTTTTGTCAAGAGACGCTGGTTTACGCTATTAATAATTTGGCCATGAAAACATACAAGGCTTAAGATTTAGCTTGTCACTTTCAACACTTTTCCTAAAGTTAGCAAAAAATAAATTTCAAATTATTATTAAAGAATGTGGAAATACTTTATTGAGATTTAATTTTGATTGAAGTGAAAATTTACGATCAACTGCAACATCATTTGCAACAAAAACCCTACTTAGACATCAGATTAAGGAATACCCAATGACAGCTGAAGAGGTTAAATCATTCTAGATATGGAAAAGTTTGAAATTCTGTTTAGTGTAATTGTTGCATTGATTTAACTTAAAGAACTGCATGTCAGAAGCTTTCTTATAGTTCAGGTGAGAATGTAATGTCTTCCCTGACCTGAGGTTGTTTGACATAGTCTGGAAGAGCCAATCTTTGTATGTATTTCCTGTTCTCTGATCATCTTCATTGTGAAGAGGTGTTCAAAGTTCATTGTGAGTGCTTTAGAGTTCATTTGTGAGTGCTTTATATTTCACACAATTTTAACTAAAAGATGGATCGCTAAACAAAAGTGAGTTGGATGACTTGAAAAATTTACTGCTTTTTCTCTTCTTTCAGTGCAACAACAAGAAAATGGAAAAGGAGTTCTTAATGGATGTGGTTACATACCGAAAATTGAAAATTTCTTGAGACCGGTCAAGTCTAAGACTAGTAAATTAAGGGACAATTGTTTTATTTATTTATTTAATTATCTCTACTTACCCATTCTTCTGGTGTGATGAAGAAGTACTGAAGTTTGCTGATAACTTGCATAACTACATTCATTTATGACGGTTAGGTGCAGAAAACTGTAAGAAAAAAGATAGAGGGAAAACAAGCTGTAACACTGAGTTAATGCTGTGGGTGAATGAATGAAAGAAATGAGAATATGCAGCACATTGTTTAAATGTAAAATTGAAACAACTCATCATTTTGTATCAATTACTACATTCTTTTGAAATAGCAAATTTTTATTTTTTAGATTGAAGTTAGCTTTTTTTTTTTTTTATGTACCTATTTTCATACTAATTTATTTCCATTTTACCTTTAAAAAAACACAGGTGTTTTATGTGTAAACAAAGTTTCTGGGAGGTCATGTATTTTGCACATTATACATGGTAGACCTTCTATGGCAACACAAGCTGTCAGAGATATACTGGGCAGAGACACTTTCAAAATTAGTACTAATTCATAAGTATTCAGTTCTGCCATCCACAAGCTCAACCATAAAGGCAGTCTGGGTCATCAGCAGAGCATGCCCAGTCAGGTTGCCCGAAGAAAGAGAAATATTACGAAAAAAATGAATTAGCCCTTGAATATATTTTTTCTTTTTCTAACAACTAGACATGCAGTGTCTCTGCTAAGATTTCTACAAATTGGTCTTCAGGAGGTTACCAGTCTTTTTATTGTATATGAAATTCTTTCATGAATCATTTTTCTTTATATTGTACTGTTTTCACCTTGCATAGTCATTTTTCTGATGAAAAATTAGATTAACAGATGGCTACTTTGATTTATATCCACATTTATTAAATGCCAATTGAACAGAGTTGATCTGTAAGTTAAAATACCATGCTTTCTGGAGTGGTGGCTAGTTTTCCACTTTCAAAAAGATCTACCACTCCCTACCCAAAACCTAACAGTGCTACACAAAGCCAAAATAAAACAGCTCTCTACCTTTTGTTTTCTTATAACACCAGGTATGAAGAAATGCACTGGATCCACAGATCCACATTACTGCTTTCACAATGCAAATATTTAGAAAAAAATTTTTGGAAAAGGTAGTGTAACAATGGCTGCTAAGGCATTTAAAAGCAAATGTTATCAGGCTCCTTCAGACGTTATCAGAACACTACCAGTGCACAGAGCACATCCCTTCAGTAAGCAAAGGACAGAAATAAATCTTACTGTCAGTATCAGCGTGCAAAGACACAGCATGAAGATAGTGGGACTTCATGCAAGACATTTAAAGTGCATTTTGCATAGTAGAAATGCATGCACATGGAGAAAGAAGAAAAGCAAAATTACTAGCTTAACTGAACTTACAATATTAAGAGAGTGCCAACAAAGTAAAATTTAATTGTTTGAATGCTTCTGAAAGATTCAGTCCAGAACTGCAAAAATGAAAATAACATTTTTGACAGATGCTGGTAGTTCTGATAGAATTCAGAGCAGCCTTACTGAATGAAAAGCCATTTCTACTGTTACCTTCCATAGCCAAGATAGCAGAAGAATAAAGGTAAAAATGGAATGGGAATAAATTTTACACAAAACAAAAAGGTGCAACAGCATCTTCTGGTATGGTCCTAAAATGACCATTTAATGTATATCTGCATCAAGCCTAGAAGCCAGTTGCTCAAAGAAACATTGGGAAAGAGAAGAGATCTTACACTCTTTTCATTTAGTGTTATCACAGATAAAATATCATCAAGAAAAATACTCTCAGTAAGTGGGGTTGCTGTAAAGAGAAGTGGCTATGAGCTAACATAATGACGGCCCTAAAGGATCTTTAATTGTGGTACAGTTTCCCCTTCCTCATGTCAGGAGTAATGCTCTACTCTGCTGCTTGTTAGCTGTCACTGAAAGGCTGCTTTGTGCTCCAGGTTTTGGGGAACCAAACTACAAAGGGAAAGGATGAACCATGTAACAGTGTTTGTTTTTTTTTTTTTTTCTCCCTAAGTTATACAACTTCATAAAAAATCACCATTTTAAAGGATCAAAACCCTTACTTGTCACTGACAGCATTTTCTACAACTTTAAAAATCCTCCGGTGGGACAAAGGTACTGTTATTGTCCATTCTCTGTGTTGCCTGAACTCATTGCTCATACCTTTTTTTTTTTTTTTTTTTCAAGCTTCTCAGCCTGGTTTCATTGCCAATGCTGTATTCTGTATTCAAATCAGGAGTGTGTGTTCTTCACAATACAACTGAGCCGCGTAGATGAAAAGCTCCATAAAGCTGGACACAGCTGTAACTAGCAAATTGTCGGAGAAGATGGATCAGGCTGCATTCAAGTGGCCTTGTTTTCAAACATAATAGAAAATGTTAAGAAAAGTACAACTAAAGGGAGAAAAAAAAAAAGATAGTGATTAATAATCTTGTTCCTCAATTTTAGAGACCTTAAAGGTTGCTGTGTATCTTCTGTTTTAAACTGTCACACAGACAGAGTTCAAATCTTGCCAGTGCCGTTTACTTATGTAGTCAGTATATTTCTCCCCCTCCATTCAGGGATAAATTAACATTTTTAGGAGCTTAAGGTGCACTAGTTTTGGCTGGGATTAACTTAATTTTATTTACAGTAGCTTGTATGCTGCTATGTTTTAGATCTGTGATGAAAAACATTTGTGATAACACACTGATGTTTCCATTGTTGCAGAGCAGTGCTTGCACTGTATCAAGGCCTTTTCTACTTCTTGTATTGCCCTGCAGTGAGGAGGCTGGGAATGCACAAGCAGCTGGGAGGGGACACAGCCAGGACAGCTGACCCCAGCTGGCCAAAGGGATGTCCCATACAATAAAAGCTGGAGGAAAGAAAGACAAAGTGTGGGCGGAAGACATTTGCAGTGATGGCATTTGTCTTCCCAATAAACTTTTTTACATGATGGGCCCAGATGTCCTGAGAGTGGCTGATCATCTGCCTGCCATTGGGAAGCAGTGAATAGATTTCTTGGTTTGCTTTCCTTGCACACTTAACTTCTGCTTTACCTGTTGAACTGTCTGTATCTGAACCCACAAATTCTCGCACTTTTACCTTTCCAATTTTTTTCCCCATCTCACTGTCTCACTGTGTGGAGAGTGAGCGGGAGGTTGTTTGGTGCTGAACTACCCACTGGAGTATAAAACGCAGCTGAAAGAAATTTATGTGTACCTTAAACAACAGCACAGGTAAGTCTAAGCCTGGCCATTGCTGAGGAAACGTTTTGCTCTATCCCATTAGCCATGTATTCTTGCACTTTGCAGTTAGAAGTGCTGGGAAAAACACCTTTTGTATGTTCATATAACAGCCTTCCTAGCTCGTTCCTTCCAGGTACCAGCATCAGATTTTCCTGTCTCTTCAGCAGCACTAATCATTAATCCATCCGTGCCTTTATAATAGGGTTATGTCAAAGGAGGGGGAGAGTTCAGAATACTTCTCTTGTCTACTTCTCTCATTTGAGTTGCCACCAAGAGGCAGATTCTGAGTTAGCATAAAATGATATGTATCTCCACATAACTAAGAATGCCCCCAACCACAAAAACAACATAAACAACAACAAAAACACAACAACAACAACAAAAATGAATTTCTTCTAGTCCACCACTGACAAAAGGCTTCCTTGATGCAGTAACGAACAAAAAATTAGTTCATGTTTTATTAGACTTTATTCTCTTTTTGGTAAACACATTTAAGTCTTTGTCAAGAAGGATCTTGTCTAAGAGTCAAGAGTCTAAGAAAGTGCATATAGATCAATTAATATGCAGATTTTGACCTTAAGGGCAGCATTTTACTGCAACAGATGCAGACTTCTAGTAAATGCACTTGTCTTTGAAAAGTTAATTTTTTATAGTCTTAAACACTTCTCAGCAAGAGACTGTTGAGAACAGATCTATCTTATATTTCAACGAGACAGACAAATAAGTAGGTGCATGTGAGTTTTAATGACTCAAGTTCATTTTCAGTATACCAGAATGATGACATTCAATGAGTATATCCATAAGAACATACTTGTAGGGAACTGAGCTTGAGTTCTTCATGTTGTATAAGTTATTTTGATGTGCCTTCTAGCTCCTGAATCTTACTGCATATTGAGACACCCAGGCAATATTCTAAAGGAATCAATTGATAACACAGCATTTTGCCCCTGCCCCCTTTTCCTCACCTTTCTACCTTTTCAATAACTCAGGTGATGTATTGCTTATGGTCTTTCTAAAGTACAAGAGACCAAATGTAGATCGAATATGAAGGCAGATTTTGCCACCTGAGAACTACTGAGCACACAAGCAAATGGTACTTCAAAGACAAACTCCAAAAATAAACAGTTGCTGCCCTAGCAAACCCTTTGAAATAAGGAAAGTAAAAGTTGAAAGTTCAGCAAAAGTGTCTGACATAGCAAGAGAAAGACAGAAGGAAACTTCAGAATAAAGTTGCAAGAAAGAACACTACTGTGAAGGTTTAGAGGATGTAGGCTTTTTTATTATTATTATTATTTTCCTATTCATTTGTTTTTGTTTGTTTGTTTGTTAAGAAACCAAGCACTGAATAAAAAACTGTAGGTATGTAGCAAAAGTGGTTTCTGCATTACTGTTCCTTCTGTATTAAAAGAGCTATTTCATTTTGAAAGTCAAGAAAGAATTTAAGTATCTCAAGAGCTTTTTAAAAATATTGATATAAAAATAAGAAAAACAGATACAACTAAGATATTCTCTGGTTTACTAGAGTATTATTAGTTCCTTTATATAGGTTCTAAGGATTCATGTCAATGGGGTTTTCTTATACACATTTTATTATGACTCAAAGCTGCCCTATGTGTAAACCAAGCAGGATAAGACTGTACCCCTGGAAGGATCTTTCATAGGCTGTTTAGTATAGTACTGTGTTTGAGATATGTTCTTCAGAAAGAATGCCATGTTTAAAAAAAAAAAAAAAAACAACTTATTTTGATCTCTGAAGAAGTAAAAACTTAATAAAGCCTAAAAGCTTAATAAAGCCATCTTCTTTAGGAAAATCTGTTGCTTGTAGATACAACCATTTGAAAAAAAATAAAAATAAACATTAGAAAACACAAAATGAATAATTCTCCCAGATTAATATGTAACTGTTCAGTTATTGAGAGATTTATTGTAATTTGTTTTTGTGTTAAACAAGGCAACTCAAAGATTTATATAGGTAACACTCAAAGGGTTCAGTGGGCATTTAAGTTATTCATACACCAAATGGACCTCCACAATATGGGAAATTTATCAGAGGTTATATAAGAAGGCACCTAGAAAACATCAGTTTTATAATTTTAGCAGCAATGAACACTGTTACTTTATATTTTTAGTTTTTATTTAATATTTTAAAAGCCAATAGCAATGTAATATCATTAAATGATAATAGGATTAATTAGTAGTAATGAGGGTGAATGGTGTGAATCAAAAGATTTTCACAAAGAAAAAAAAGCTTTCAATGACGTTCTGCAGGTCACTCACAGTGTCTGTGGATGATGACAACACATTGATCTTCTTGCCTGAATTAAAAAAAGAAGGAAAAGAAAAAAGCAGTTTAGACATACATACCTAAACACAGTTCCAAGCTCAATCTTTAACATAATTTAGAAATTTAAATAGTTCCTGTGAAATATGTGTCATCACTCAGAAGTGTGAAGAAATAATGCTGAAAAAATAAAATAAAATTGCATCATGTGTAAATACACAT